>NC_073694.1:62991005-63636005 GCF_029784165.1 Wyeomyia smithii
AATCAGTGTGCCCGATGATGTGGACGGTTCTTTACGACAAAGTGTTGAAGATAAAGTTCCTTTTAGGGGTTGTGATCGTCGGCTTTGTGGACGACATATCGCTGGAGGTCTACGACGAGTCGATCGGAGAGGCCGAGCTGATAACCGTCCACTGCATACACTGCATGTGGTGAATAATCGTAAATCAGAGCAACAGGCGGTGGTCAAATGTACCATTACCTCAAAGCGATCTTTGAAACTTTTGGGGGCATGGTTGACGACAAACTTACGTTCAAGAGCCACGTCAACTATGTCTGCAAAAAGGCATCAACTGCTATGGCAGTACTGTACTATCTTGAAAGATGTCGAATAGTTCAGCGGTATACGGTAGCAAGCGCAGAGTACTTGCAAGCGTCGTTTCATCGATACTTAAATAAATATGGTGAGCCAGCGGGGTACAATGCCCTAAGTACCGTAAACTGGGGTGACTTTGATCACTTTTTTGATTGTATCTCAAATATTTTCAGAAAATACTGAAAACAATATTGTTTGATATTTTTAAAATAAGAACTGGCATGTATTGAGAAAGATACAGTCACTACTTCGAAAGTTTAGTAACAATTTTGCTGTTTTGAAGTAGAATACTTCTCTCAGGAAGTTCGGCCACATAGGGATGTGAAATAAATATCTAAAACCGGAAATAGTGAAAAATATGTCTAATTTCAGATGCTAATAAATCGGTCAATTCCTGATGGATTTCCTTCGTTTTTGCGGCAATCGATTGGAAAATCTTCTAAGATTCCTACCAAATGCAGGAAATTGCAATTTTATTATTCGACATATGGTACTATTTAAAATTGTCAAGCCTTGTCAAAACGCAAAATTCTACCTCTGATTGGTCGTTATACAATTGCTTTCCCAAGCACGGTTCCCAATTATAGACCTAGTAAATTGGAAATGCATTATTATGGCCTATAAAAGAGCCTGCATCTACCTAAATCAGTCATCGTAGTTTCGAACACGGACCAATATGGTCTTCACTTAGCAGCAAAGGTAGCGGATAGCAGCAACATTGAAAGCTGCAGCGGATATCAGCTGCGGTAGGTGCAGTGGCACCTAGTCCATCAAGAAGTTGCCTTTGTGTGGCAGCAGTAGCAGCCATAGTGGCAGGACAACTGGCAGGCAGGGTCTGCTGATGTGATGCAGCAGCACTTTCTCTAGCGAAAAGCTGCCTTCATGCGGTAGCAGACGGCATCAGTAGTAGGTGCATTAACCGACGTTTTCTCCAGTGAAAAGTTTCCTCATATAGGCTCATATAGACACTAACGTTTTGGAATACTGGCATTCAATATATGTGAGGCGTCAAATTTTCAATGTGAAAACAGCTTTATGCTGTGTTATCAGAAAGATGCCTTCTTCCCACTGCTAGGGATAGCATCAAAATGCAATCAGTATCATATCCGATTTTAAATATACACTTGTGTACTTCCTCCAGTGAAAAGCTTTGCCATATTTTGGCAACACACAACCTTTTTATGAATGCTGGCTGTGTCTAGTTTTTAGTGTGGAAACAGTTTTCCACTGTTGCCTGTGTGGCTTAACCCCCACTTGCGGGGTATCACAAAGATGTGATAAACATTTCATTAGATATTGTATTGATCAACTGTCCTTATAAGGACAACAAAAGAATATTTGAAGAGTTAATATTTTCTTGTTTTGCGCCATACTCCAAAGATGATTATCTTCATCTACATGCATTCTCTGACTGTTATTACGTGTTTGCGCCGCTTGGAGAAAGCGAATGACGGCGCGATGCGATTCGGCAAGACGAAATGTCTTGAAATGTTTAGATCTACTTCGCCGTATAAATAGCTGCACATTTCTTTACGGCAAGGCGAATCGCATCGCGCCGTCATTCGCGTTCTGCAAAACGGTAGCCTTTGTTCCGTTTCTGTTCAATTATGTCGTATTGAATGTGCATATTACAATTCGGAAGCACTTCAACTTCTCATTTGCGCAAAATTTTAAAAATATTCAATAAACTTAATTCAAAATATCTAACAAAGAGAAATTACAACACTGCCAATAACGGTTAACGTTTATTTTTTAGAAAAAATGACAGACACGCAAGCAGCCGGGTTATCTCTTCTGTAAAAGTATTCTTCAACCTTGCGGTCGTGGCTTTGCACACAACCCTCCTGTGATTTTTAAATATGCTCTAAACATTTTACACCAATCTTCATTCCGGGTAACTTTGATCACTTCATTACTTTTAAGAATTTGGAGTAACGCTTTGCTACTTTCACTAAATTAAACAGCCTTAAACGACTTAAACGAGTTCAGAAATATGGAAAGCAATTTTGGGGCCATTCACATTCTACGTGAACAGTTTATGTTGGCGAATGTCCAAGATTCATACAAAATTTTTAGAATATATATAAATGAAAATCCACTGAGAGGGAAGGTGGTCTAAAATCATCAAAACCAGTCCACGTGAAATATGACCTATGCAATTGTACCAATTTGCATGTTACTTCACGTCTTGGGTTTCTGTTAAGGAGAAATATGTAGTACGCTGTGGAGATTATTGGGACTCAACATTGCCTTCGAGGAAAAACTTGCAAAAATAACAATGAAATGCATTGTTATAGTATTTGTTGATCTTAAGAACTAGTCTGGGAACAAAATAAAAGAACTTTACATATTACAGCTTGTTGTTTTTAATCTGCTTGAACCGATTGTTTGTATGCCACAAAAATCGCCAAAAATATACTTTATTTTCAATTAATATTTTAGCATGAAAAACACTATTAAAATAGCAGGAAATTCATGAATAGTAGCAGTGCAGACATATATCCACACAATCAGTGAAGATTACGACAAATCCCAAGCACTAAGAGCGCTTTTTTACCACATTATCGAAAAAGAGGTACTGTGATCAAAGTCACCCCGGTGATCAAAGTCACCCCAGTTTACGGTACTCATATTTATCATGGAAAACTGAAAAGTACCTACAGACTCATGTGCCTAAGGGTTGCGAGTGCGTATCGTGTGTCGTATGCCGTAATCTACATCTTGTCCAGCATGATGCCTATCAGCACTGCCATTAAGGAGGATATAGAGTGCTCCGATCAACGTGACAAAAGAGGCATTCGAGGTAACAGAAGATCATTCTCGATGATCAGATGGCAGCGGAAATGGTCCAGTTCCGCGAAGGGTAGATGGACGCACCGACTTATTGTGGAGATATACAGATTGATCGGGAGGCGCCATGGTGAAGTTAACTACCACTTGACACATATTCTGTCAGGTCATAGCTGCTTTAGTTTTGTAACCTCCAGGTGTATTGACCTGGGAGGCTGTACTGCAAAAAGATAATACTTACCGCCATGATCTTCAAGGCGGCGAGGTCAACGAGTTTTAGGCCGCTATCGTCGGCATATTCAGGAAGTGATTATCCTAAATCATTCCCATTCAATGACCCACTTTTACAATAAGCTATACGCAGCTGCAGCTGTATCACTGTAGCTCTGGTAAATGGTATGACCATCGCGGAAATTACCTACCATAGAATGTATGCGGTACACCACGTGTAACGTTACGGTATCGAATTTGTGGTTATGCAATCATCAGTAAGGGGCCATCCACATACCACGTGGACAGATTTTTAACGATTTTAACACCCCCCCCCCTCCCCCTCCGTGGACAACTGCCCATATAAATTCTAAAAATAAAATGTATGGACCGTGGATATTAGCCAACCCCCCTCCCCAAAGATGTCCACGTGGTATGTGGATGGCCCCTAAGCACTCGGGTGCTTCCGATAAAATTGAGAGATTCGCAGTACTATATTCATCAGGACTTTCTTTCACTTCAACAATCTACCACATCTACCATTATTATTTATTTACTAGCTGACCCGGCAAACTTCGTCCCGCCTATTTTTGTGTTAAATTTAGTAATTTTCAACATTCCAAATTCATTGATTTCTTGCGATTTGTTTAAATCGTTTGAAATTATTGGTTTTATCGGAATGACAACATCCTCGTCTTTTGACTTTAGTACATCACCTCTATTCCGGAAATACTCATATTGGGTGGTATTCAGTTATTTTCATTGTTTGTCAGAAACTGAAAGTGGTCATCTTCCAATTCAAGATGGTGTCCAGGGTGAATGCTTGTCTTCTATACATCGTTTCTATTACAGAAATATTCATATGTAGTAGTATTCGGCTGTTTCCCAGAAGTTGCCATTTTGCAATTCAAAATGGTGTCTGAGGTCAATTTTTAGCTTTGTGCATCAATCTGGTTGAGGAAACGCTCATATTGGGTGGTATTTGGTCACTTTAGGCTGTTCAGAAACCGGAAACCACCATCCTGGATTTTAAAATGGCATTTGAAGACAATTTTTGGCCCCTGAGCGTCATTCTGGTTTAAGAAAAATCAATAATAGGTGTCATTTAGGCATTTTCGGCTGTTTTCCAGAAACCGGAAGTCACCATCTTAGAATTCAAAATGGTGTCTGTGGACGATTTTAGCTCCTGTGTATCATTCTGGTATCGCAGCATCTCATATTGAATGGAAATCGGCCATTTTTGGCTGTTTTTCGGAAAGCGGAAGTCGCTATCTTGGATTTCAAAATGGTATTTGGAGACGATTTCTGGCTTCTGAGCGTCATTCTGGTTGAAGAAACACCCATATTGGGTGGTATTTGGTCATTTTCGGCAGTTTCCCATTCACCGGAAGTCGTCATCTTACAATTCATAATGTTGTCTGAGTCATCATAACAATCCCGGAAATACCCATATTTGGTCATTTGCCGCTGTTTTTCAGAAACCGGAAGTCACCATCTTGGATTTGGGTGAATGGTGAATGGTGAACATGGTAGCTTGTGTACCACTAGTGTCAACATTAAAACGCTTTTTTGTGTGTGAAATCAAGTGCTTTAGGTGATCTAGTGCTAGTGATCCGACGGCCAAATTGGAAACCTAAACGGATAAGTAGAAGTGTATTTGCATGCTTTCGATTTATTCGTTTTTTATTGATTTAATTTGTGTCAGCGCCGATCAGCGCATCTATATCACATAGACGCTACGGCTGCTGGTTGAAACATTCATTGTTATATTTTTGCATTGTTCGTTGCCTTTAGCCTTTAGCCTTTACCATTGCTGCTGGACGAGTCCGGCCGGCGGTTGTTTGTTTGTTTATTATGGACTGTGCAAAGTGTGGTAATGTAGTTCGTGTTAGCGATGATCCCGTAGTTTGTGTGGGCAAGTGCAATTCTCGATTTCATCGAGTTTGTACACCGCTCACTAAAATAGCGGCAAGAGTCGTTAACGATAATGAAAATATTGTTTTCAAATGTGCTTCATGTTTATCGGCCCAAGAAGACGGCGGGAAAGATGATGCTATGAGTAGTGAGCTGACGGAGATCAAGAGTGTATTGTCACGAACCAATTGAAGACGTAGCTAAGCAAAACGACGAGGTTTTTGTTTCTGAAAATGCTTTGACATACGCGAACATTTTAGCGGGGTCAAGTGGGAATGCAAATAAATTGAAGCGAGTGGAAAACCGTAAGACTCGGCCGGTCATTGTGATTAAACCAGTCGAGTCTTCTCAATCTAGTGAAGATACTAGAATTTTTTTGAAAAATAATTTAGATCCTAAAATACACAAAATTAGAAACTTTAGAAACGGGAAAGCAGGTTCGATAATTGCTGAGTGTGCCATAGGGGTTAACATTGAAGTCGTGAAAAAGGACATTGAAGCAATTTAGGTGAAAAATATAATGCTGTTATTCCTACAACCGCTAAGCCTAAGTTGAAAATTGTGGGAATGAGTGATCAATATTCCCCCGAAGTCTTTATCGACTTGTTAAAAAGTCAAAATGAAGACCTCGGTATCAATGAAGTCAAAGTTATTGCTCAATTTGTAAATTCAAGCTTCAAATATAATAAGTATAACACTATTATTGAAGTTGATAAGGACACTTTTAACCACTTGATGACTGCTGGTAAAGTAAACATTGGGTGGGATAGGTGTTCGATTCAAGAGGCCGTCAATGTTTTACGTTGCTTTAAATGTGGAGAATTTGGTCATAAAAGCACAGAGTGTGTTAATCCTGAAACATGCTCCAAGTGTAGCGGACTACATAAGACATCGGAATGCTCATCGACTGATTTTAACTGCGTAAATTGTTTAAAATATAAGAAAGAATTTCATTTGAACTTGGACGTAAAACATCCAGCATTTAGCACGCAGTGTCCGGTATATCGGAGACTGTTTGAAAAAAGAAAAAGCAACATGTTGTTAAGTAAATAGCAGCTGAAGCAAATGCAATGTGAGAGGAAGCGAGAGATAGTTTATCTAAATATTGCTGGTTTATCAACAACTTATGCTGCATTGCGGCATTTTGTGGAAAGAACACGTCCGATGTTGGTATTGCTGGCTGAAACTCATATAGTAGAAGCTGATGCATTCGATCAATATAACATACCGGGTTACAAAGTTGCTTTTTGCCTTTCACACTCCAGACATACTGGAGGGGTTGCTATTTACGCCAAGGAATCTGTTAAATTCAACACTCGGTTAAACGAATGTGTTGAAAACAATTGGTTCCTGGGTATATCAGTTGAAAGAGGCGTGACGATGGGAAATTTCGGAATTGTATACCATTCCCCCAGTTCAAGTGACCAGCGTTTTTTTGGAAATTTTAGATAACTGGTGGGAGAGTTTTGTAGACTTAAATAAATTAAACGTTATCGCTGGTGACTTTAATATTAATTGGCTTAATGAACCAAATTCGAATCAATTAGAGCAATTAGCAGATTTTTTCAATTTGCGACAAACTGTTTGTCAATATACAAGAATTTCCAGACAATCTCGTACATTAATAGATCACGTGTTTTCAAATTTTGATAATGTTCATTCCTTTACAGAGGCCGATTACAAAATTACAGATCATGAGACAATTTTTGTTTTTATTGAGAATGACCAAAACCGTGATGATAAAGTAAAGATAAAGTGCTGGAACAGATATTCGAAACAAGCAGTGTCTCAACTTGTTTCGAGAAGCTTGGATTTTCAACCAGTAACTGGTGATTTGGACAATAAAGCAGCTGTTCTTACCAACACGCTGAAAGAATGTACCAATAGTTTAGTTTTAGAAAAACATGTAAACTTGCATAATGCAAACAGCTGGTACACTTTAGATCTTCTGCGTTTAAAACGAAAAAGAGATAAAAGGTACAAGCAGTTTTACAGAAGTAACAGTAACGATGATTGGTATAGGTACACCGCGGCGCGTAACATGTATTCACGTGCCTTGAAAAAGGCTCGGTGTGAATATATACAGCGGAAGATTGATCAACATCAAAATAACAGCAAACAGTTATGGAAAATTTTGAAGAAACTAATGAAAAGTAAAGATTGTAGCCCACAATCCATAACTTTTAATGGCTTAGAAGAACAATCGGCGCGAGTAATAGTAAATAAATTTAACAATTATTTCGTTAACAGTGTTCAATCGATATATCATAGCATTGATTTGGTCAATGAGCCGGACGAGATAATACAGCCGATCAATAATAACTGTAGCTTTGATGGTTTTCATCCTATTACTTTTGCAGAGTTGAGAGATATTTGTTTTTCTTTGGAGAGATCGGCTGGTATCGACAATGTCAACGCAAAAGTAATACAAGATTGCTTTCATGTCATTGGACACGATCTGCTGGACCTTATTAATGAATCACTGCAAACAGGGCACGTGCCTGAAGTTTGGAAGGAATCACTTGTGGTTCCTATCCCCAAGATTACTGGGACGGATAAAGCCGAAGAGTTCCGTCCCATTAACATGTTGCACACATTAGAGAAAATATTAGAACTTGTTGTAAAAGGCCAGCTGATGGATTATTTAAATCGTAATGATTTGCTAATTCCAGAGCAATCAGGTTATCGAGAGGGGCACTCTTGTGAGTCTGCATTGAATCTGGTGTTAGCAAAATGGAAAGAAAAAATCGAGGCTAAAGAAACTATTCTTGCTGTATTTTTGGATCTAAAACGCGCTTTTAAAACAATTTCTAGGCCCTTATTGTTGCAAACATTGGAGCGCTTTGGTATCGTAGGGACAGCATATAAATGGTTTGAAAGCTATTTGTGTGCTAGAACTCAGAAGACTCGTTTTAATGATTTTGAATCGGATTCCATTGCTAATACACTTGGTGTACCGCAAGGAAATGTTTTGGGGCCCATTTTGTTCATAATTTATATTAATGACATGAAGCGAGTTTTACGGTTTTGCGATATAAATTTATTTGCCGATGACACTGTTCTGTTCATTGCAGCGAAAAATCCAAACGATATTGTTGCACTTTTGAATCAAGATTTACATTATCTGGCGAATTGGTTAAAGTTTAAACAGCTTAAATTGAATATTAGTAAAACACAGTACTTGATTATTTCTTCTGCCAACTCCAGACCAGACGTAAACATTGTAATTGATGGTGAGACGATTGATCGCGTAAATGAGTTAAAGTATCTTGGAGTTATTATTGATGACAAATTAACTTTCAAGTCTCACATAGATAATGTCATCAAGAAAATGGCGAAAAAATACGGTATTTTGTGCCGTTTGAAAAATGAATTGACTGTTAGTAGTAAAATTAGTCTTTATAAGTCAATCATTTCACCACATATAGATTTTTGTTCATCCATAATATTTCTTGCAAACAATACACAAATGTTGAGACTGCAGACAAAATAAAGAAATGCGATTAATATTAAGATGTAATAGATACACTTCCTCGAGTTTTATGCTGGACGCATTGCAATGGCTTTCTGTGAAGCAAAGAGTATATTTTTTGACAATGGTGTTTCTATATAAGATTTTGAATACTAAGCTGCCTCGCTATTTGTGTGATCGAATTGATATAGGAAGTGATTTTCATAGGTACAACACTAGAAACGCGGATGATGCTAGAACACCACATTTTTTATTCGGAAGATCACAGAACTCTCTGTTGTACAAAGGAATAAACTTTTTCAATTCGATGCCAAGACAAGTAAAACGTTCAGCAACAATGGCGGAGTTTAAAAGGCTTTGTATTTCACACATGAAGTCTGTCTTGTAGACAGATTATATAGAATTTTTTGTAAATTAATGACGAAGATTGTAAAATTTAAACTTTTTTTCTAATTTATTGGGTACATCAAGTTATTATGTTCATTGATGATAATGGATTTTTGTTTGAATATAGTTATATAATAATTAATATTAGAGTTAAAAAAAAATGAGTCGGCTACACATGTTTGAGCCACGCGCGCGTAGACTGACAAAGACAATCTGGATATTGAGTACATCAGGTTTAAAACCCTGAAATTGAAACAAAAAGCATAACGGGTTGATAAGTTGCTTTTTGGGTTGCTGTCACCTTTATTTTCTTAATTTATTTGCTTTTACGATTTAAAAAAAGGGTTCGGAGAAAAAAACTGAAAAGGCTTGGGTTTGCCTGTGGACTGTAGAGCTCGTTATCGGGAATTATAGTGTCATAGGATCTCTCTCGTATTTCTGGATCGTTATCCAGAACCAATTCTGATTAGTTAACGCTCCTAAATGTTAGGTTCAATTCCTAACCAAGTCCAGATAATTTTCGGGTTGGAAACGTTCTGGATGAGCCTTGGATCAATGTTATTGAAAAATCGTTTATTTTTTATTTATTTTCAAATTATTGGTATTCTTTTGAAGGGTTACTATGTCTGTATTAATAACCAGTCCGTTATTTGTTTGTCAACTGGTTACATTGTATGACTCTATATAATATCTTACTTAGATAAATCGACCAGCTCAAACCGATGTAGGGGTATGAGGTGGGACCATCATCATCATCATCATCATTTCAAAATGGCATTTGGAGACAATTTCTGGTCTTTGAGCGTCATTCTGGTAAAAAAAAAACACCCATATTAGGAGGTATTTGGTCATTTTCGGCAGTTTTCCATTCACCGGAAGTCGCTATTTTACAACTCAAAATGTTGTCGGAGGTCGATTTGTGGTTTCAGTGCATCATCACGATTTCGGAAATACCCATACTGGGTGGTATTTGCTCATATCCCGCTGTTTTTTCAGAAACCGGATGTCACCATTTTGGATTTAAAAATGATATTTGGAGACATTTTACGGATAGAAACCGGAAGTTTCCATCTTGAATTTATCAATGGCGTCTGGAGTCGAAAACTTTTCTTGCTTCCAGAAACCTCAACATATCAAATTTGTTTCCATTTGCTTGAATATTTCTCGAGATGTGCAGAAATTTGTGTGGAACCCCTCCATTCAGAAGAAGGAGGGGTGTTGAAACATTATAGACATCTTTGTTACCCCTAAAAATATTCACCTGCCGAATTTGGTTTCATTTTTTTAGTTAGTTCTCGAGATGTGCAGAAATTTGTGTTTCATTTGTTTGGAACCCCTCCCTCACAAAAGAGGGAGGGGTGTCGAACCATTATGGACATATTTGTCACCTCTAAAAACATTTACATGCCAAATTTGGTTTTCTTTGGTGGATTGGTTCTCGAGCTGTGCGTAATTTGTGTTTCTTTTGTATGGGACCCCTCCCTTTTGAAAGGGGGAAGGCGGATATATTTGATACCCCTAAAAACAACCACCCGCCAAATTTGGTTCCATTTGCTTGGTGTGTTTTCGAGATGTGCATGAGTTTGTGTTTCATTTGTATCGGACCCCTCCCTTTCAGAAAAGGGAGGGGTGTCAAACCATTATGGATATATTTGCTACCCCTAGAAACATCCACCCGCCAAATTTGGTTCCATTTGCTTGATTAGTTTTCGAGAAGTACATGAATTTGTGTTTCATTTGTATGGAACCCCTTCCTTTTTAGTAGAGGTAGGGGTGTCAAACTATTATGGATATATTTGTTATCCCTTAAAACATCCACCGGCCAAATTTGGTTCCATTTGCTTGGTTAATTTTTGAAATGTGCATGAATTTGTGTTTCTTTTGTATGGGATCCCTCCCTTCCAGAAGAGGGAGGGGTCTCGAACTCTATATACAAAATTTCACGCCGATCGGTTCGGTAGTTCCCAAGCCTATATGGAACAGACAGACAGATAGACAGACAGACAGACAGACAGACAGAGCTGCATTTTTATATGTATAGATTTGGCATTCCGTCATAATGACATGGCCTGATTAACAAAGTTTCTCCAATTCACTCGGTTTTAGCTGCCGCTCTCCAATCCCTGGGACACCGTTTACTCTCTGTTAGATCTAGCTCCACCTGGTCTACCCATCTTGCCCGCTGCGCCCCTGGTCGTCTTCTTCCTACCGGATTCGAGGCAAACACCATCTTCGCAGGGTAGTTGTCCGGCATTCTTGCAACATATCCTGCCCAGCGTATCCGTCCAGCTTTAGCCACCTTCTGAATACTGGGTTAACCGTGGAGTTGCACGAGCTCATGGTTCATTCTTCTTCCATATTCCGTTCTCCTGCACGTCGCCAAAGATTGTCCTTAGTACTCGTCGTTCGAAAACTCCGAGCACTCGCAGGTCCTCCTCGAGCATTGTCCACGTTTCAACAACCGGTCTTATGAGCGTTTTGTACAGGTTACACTTCGTACGGGGGCTCAGTAGGCACGACTTCCGCTGATAATACGCCTCCGGATCTCTCGGTTGGTATCATTGTCCTCAGTAACCAGTGAGCCAAGATAGAACTCATCACCGTCGATCGTAATACTACTGTCAAGGCGTTGTCGGTCGGCTTCGGTTCCACCAGCTAGCATATACTTCGTTTTAGACGTATTTATCTGCAACCCAAACCTCGCTGCTTCCCGTTTTGGTCTGGTGTATTGTCCTGCAACCACCGCAGTTGTTCTGCCGACAATGTCCATATCAACAGCAAAGCAAACGAATTGACTGGATTTGTTGAAAATCGTACCCCGCGTGTTGATGTCCGCTCGATTCATTACACCCTGTAGCGCAATGTTGAATAACAGGCCATCACCCTGTTGAAGCCCCCTGCGGGATTCAAATGGACCCAAAATTCCACTCGAAATCCGCGCACAGCACTGCGTCTAATCCAGAGTAGCTTTCATCAGTCTCATCAGCTTCCCCGGAAAGCCGGTTTCGTCCATGACCTTCCATAGCTCTTTTCGGTTGATAGTGTCATACACGGCTCTAAAGTCGATGATTAGGTGGTGCGTGGGGGTTCTGTATTCACGGCATTTCTGGAGGATCTGCCGTATGGTTAAAATTTGTTACGTCGTAGACAATCCTTCCACGAAGTCGGCCTGATAACTTTCCACAAATCTGTTGGCTAGGGGTGTGAGTCTTCGGAAAATGATTTGGGAAAGCACTTTGTAGGCGGCATTCAGGACGGTGATCGCACGATAGTTTCCACAGTCCAATATGTCGCCTTTATTATAGATAAGGCAGATAACCCCATCCTTCCACTCCTTCGGTAGCTGTTCTGTATCCCAAATTCTAGCAATCAGCCGGTGCAAACAGGTGGCCAGCTTCTCCGAGCCCTTCTTAATAAGCTAAAAAGCTAAAAAGCCATCCTTCCCAGCCGATTTATGGTTTTTCAGCTGCTTGATGACATCCTCAACTTCGCTTATCGTTGCGGCCGGCACGTCTTCTACATTTGTTGCACCGGTGGGATCGCTTTTTCCGCCGCCATGGTCTCCTGCCTCGGCGCCATTCAGATGTTCGGTGAAGTGCTGCTTCCACCTTTCGGTCACCTCACGATCGTCCGTCAGAATACTACCACCTTTATCCCGGCACATTTTGACTTGCGGCACAAAGCCTCTGCGGGATGCGTGGAGTTCCTGGTAGAACTTTCGCGTTTCCTGAGAATGATGCAGCTGTTCCAGCTCTGCAAACTCCTTCTCCTCCAGGCGGTGCTTCTTCTCCCGGAAAATTTGGGTTCGCTGCATTTTCTTCTGTCGGTATCTTTCCACATTCTGACGAGTGGCACTGCGCATTTTAGCCGCCCGCGCAGCATTCCCCTCATCCATCACCCTCCTACATTCGTCGTCGAGCCACTCCTACCGTTGGGTTCGTCTCATATGCCCGATGACGTTCTCCGCTGCGCTGTTGGTGGCTGTTTTAATTGTGTTCCAACAGTCCTCAGGAAAGACCTTCCTCCAGCTCACCGAAGAAAGTTGAGGATGTCCCTGAGAAAGTCAAGTTTAAGTTTCAAACCAAACATCTGGCTTGGTAGCGACCACCGGTTTTAAAATGCCGCCTTTTTTATTAATAATGGTGTTAAAATCAATACCGAAGTGTATGGAGCGCCATGTCATGCGTTAAATTGGATCCAACACTGGTTAATGGAAAATTTGAAATTTTGGCCGAAAGATTTGTCGTTCTTCAGAAGCACTTTAAACTCTAACATAGCGTGCCCATGGCGGTTGATGGCGGAGAACTACGTTTAAAAGGCATGTTCTAGCTTTCGGCGTCGTCTCGAGAATGTCATTGTTGAAAATAGAGCACATATCGAGTAAATTTATTGGATAGGATTATAAGTGAGAGTCCATTTCGGTGTTACCAGAGGTGCGATAAAAAGCCCGAGAAATAGAAATTAAATCCACCAACGCATCGTGCTTTGTGATGTGGTACTTTGAAAGAGATTCTATAGAGAGCTATGACAACCTATCGTAAAGCTTTGTACGCTGAACGAAAAACGGCCAAGTTCAAAGGCTGAAACGTCGGACATAAAACCTAGTAGCGTTTTAGTACACCCCTAAGACTGAGAAAGCCGTATTTCCCTTGAATTTTGATGTTACAGTCGCCTTTAAATTTGTTTATGACAAGCTCAAAGGTCTCTTCCACCACTTTACGATGATGTTTTATTCCCTGATTTCATTCCCAAGTTTAAGAAGCATGTGATTTTACGTAATGATGGTGCCACTTCTTTGCACGGCAGCCTTCTGCACAAGACCATTCAATACGATGCTGAACAAAAAGGTTGGCAGCCTGTCACTCTGCTTTAAACCAGTTAATGGTCGATGTGAAACTTTCTAGGGTGGCATGGTGCAGTCTAATTACTTTATTGGGAACCTATGTTCAGCTTAATACGTCATAAAGCGTCATAATTTCTCCTAACTGAACCGTTCGCTGCTTTGAAGTTTATGAACAGATGAACGTCTGCAAGTTAAATTCTCGATATTTATTAAGAATTTGCAGCAAGGTTAATAACAACGATAACCTACATTGGTATTTGCCAACAAAGGTTTGTTAAAACGGCCTCAGTGTGTGGATCACGATGAGGGAGAGAATTTGAGAAGAGTTATGCCTCGCAAATTGCTATCGTCGAGGCGTAGCCTTTCTTGTAGATCTGGTCTAGGAAACCTTCCAACCAGTCCGAAGACAATTCTTTATCAGGCCACCTTCTCAGCATGATCTAATGGATAGCACCTGATTTTGAATGGTTCGGCGGAATGTAGGGTAGCCGTTCCTCAGCATTTTCACTACTTTCTTCACCTTGTCCATGGATGAAAAGGGTTAACAGCTTATCCATCAACCTCAATCTGGATTCTGCTCCTTTCGACGTCCCGTTTTCCTTAACGTTGTTTCCAACATTTGGTCAACAATCAGCTCGTTTCTCCGTTACTACTCATAACAGAGATTAATACGTTTCGGTTCCTGGTTTTTTAAATAAGTACTAGAGCTGCAACGAAATTGATATGCTTCAGACCGTAGTCGTTCGTAGTAGAATGGTGCCTTTCTCCACTAATTTCGGGGCGGGAGAAATCCGACCTGCACATCCGCATCTCCGCTGACGAGCTTGGTGTTGTTTGGTGTTGTGTCTCATACACTTTCTGTACTCTTTTCAAGGAGCTCATGGAACTCATCTTTCTCGTCATCAATGATAAATCCATTTATCGGTGCATAGAGAACAGTTAGGCAGTAATTGAAGATTTTTCTCTTTATTTCGGACAAGCATGCGCGGCCTACATCCATCGGAACGCTTCATTTGTTTCCCAATTAGCAAAAAACAATAGGGGTTTGTAGTGGACAGGTTAGAGAATCCACTTTGACCAGCGGATCCAGACTATTCGATGTAAACGGACTTGCATGGGTTTATTCTCAGGCTTCCTTCACGTTGAATTCTACAAAACCTCGACAAATATCCCTTGACAAAAAAAAATCCCCTTTAAAATAAAACTGTCCAGAAGGACGTTCAGTTGAAAACTCTCCAGCGAATTATAATTGAGGATAATATTTGAGGCTCGGAGTGGTAAGCGTAGAAAGGAAGAGTGAAAAAGCATTCACATAAGCACGAATTAAAATAATCATGTCACCTACTTTGAATAGTGATAATGCTAATAAAAAAATGCGAATTACAGCAAACACCCGGGTGATGTTATAAAAGATCAATGTTTGTGGTCGCGCTGATAAGTCCATACAGGAATATAAACAGGAAACCAATTACCGAGTTTCCAACAATCTCCTCTTTTAATCGTAGTAATTCATTTTCGGCATGCCACCTTACTAGGACTGCGATACCTCGTCTCGCGACGGAACTACCGTCCTAGATATGGCTGGCAGGGCACCGCATTTTATGATTCAGCTACTCGTTCCGGGTCAGACACTGTTGCACACCACCCCTAACTAATAGACACAGTTGCATACAACCAAAGTTTCCGCCGAAGGTTGGTTACTTAGGTTCTGCTTAAGTAACCCGCTTCCTGGTACCTCGTGGAGGTTGGGCCAGGAGTTGCTGGGCAGTGGTGGATGGCCACAATAGGGTCTTAAGTAACACGTGTCCAGCTATTCACTGACAAAATTGTAGGCGTAAACTTAGTTGCATAAACCAATTTTATGTTTTCATTTTCCATTTTTATAGGAGACCTTCCTCAAACGCCTAGTTATACGTCAAAAAATGACGATAACAGATTATCACTTTAAAAATCCTCTAAAAACTTATCTGGTAATCCTCTCAAATATAATATTTTGCATAACTCGAAAGCAACATTCAGTCTTGCAGCTGTTAGACCTATTTCATGAGTAAAAAAAAGTTTTAGTGAGAAATACTTGCTTTTTTTTCTGTATGCCTGAAAGGCACTGGGTACTGAAATGCCACTGCGACATTCTTGCTGATTGTCTTTTGTAGCGGGCCCCGATTGCTGTGCACAGGTTACGGATTGTTCGTACTCATTGATGGAGTAGAACTGTTTTGTTGTAAACCTGTACCCCAATTAGGTACAACATAGTTGATGAAACTAATGACCTGCTTGGGATTGGAGCTCCATGCTTGGTATGGAGTTAAAGGTAACTTCCTAAGAAGTTGTACCTAGAGGAAGCAAGAGCTTCGCAAGAGCAAAGCAAATGCTCTGAACTCTCTGGTTCAGATTTGCAGAATCGGCAGGTGTCGTTCAACACTACGCCGATTTTCTTTAAATGATAAAAAGCGGGACAGTGTCCGGTGAGGAGTCCCGTGATTATCCGTAGGTCACTACGATTTGGACTAAGTAGCTTTCTGGCGGTTCCAGGGTTCGGATAGATAAACTGTTTAGCTGTGAAAGCTTGTTGAGAAGTGCGTCGACAACTAGTGACCATAACAAGGGCGAGAGAACTCCTCCTTGCGGGCATCCCTTGATCACAGACATTGTTTCAGACGAAACTCCCAAGGTTGCTGTGATCACTCTGCTAGAGGGCATTGCGTGTATCCAGTTCCTTGAAGTTTGGTCGATTCCCTTATGAGAAAGAGCCGTATCAATTGATGCAAGGGACGTGTTATCGAAGGCCCCTTCAATATCAAGAAAGGCACATAGCGCCGTCTCCTGATAACTCAGGGACTTTTCAATCAACGTCACTAAGCTGTGAAGAGCAGTTCTGTTGACTTGCCGCTTTGATAGGCATGTTGGTTCCTGTTCAGCGGGGAGTCTTTAAGAAACTCATCACGGATATATTTATTCATTATTTTCTCCATCAACTTGAGAAGCGATGAAGTCAGAATTATGGGTCTGAAAGTTTTAGGTAGGGTTTTGTCCTTTCTTCCATCTTTGGGGATAAACACTACCTTCACCTTCAGCCAGTTATCCGGAATATGGCCCAGGATAAAGCTGGCTCTGAAGAGGTTGATGAGTTCGGACATGATAACTGCGGCCGATTTTTGTAGAAAGATGGGTGGTATGCCGTCTGGACCAGGAGACTTCATAGGGTCGAATGAGCTTAGAGCCCAACCTATTGAAGCTTTCGTGAACAGTCGACGGGCCAGCAGGATGGACTCCCGAGACGCCATATGTCTCAAATTGTCCTGCCGCGACCCATCACTATTCAGTTCTTCGGTCTCTGTTGATCCAGGAAAGTGGGTGTTTATAAAAACCTCCAGCGTTTCCTTGGTAGTGACAGTGAGGCATCCATCCTCTTTCCTCACCTGTCCTAAACCGTTAGTATGGTCTTTGGACATCGCCTTTTGGAGCCGCGTAGCTTCCGGCAGAGTTTGGATTCCTTCACAGAAACTAACTCTGGATTTCCGTTTAGCCTTGCGTAGCTCGGCGTTGTACTTAGTGAGGGACGCCCTGTAGTCGTCCCAGTTAGACGTGACTTTTGCCCTGTTGAACAACCGCCTAGTTTCCCGACGAAGGTCACTAAGTTGATCATTCCACCAGGGTACGTCACGGCATACTGTCCGCTGTGTTAGTGGACAGTTAGCGTCGAAAGCATCCATGATTCTGTTTTGTAGATCATTTGCTGCTGAATTCAGGTCAACTGAATTTCGAATGTTGCTGTAACTGAAAGTTCGTGAATCGATCAGGTGTTCCTTAAAGGATTCCCAATCTGTATTCTTAGGATTTCTGAACAGCTCTCTTTTCAGAGGGTTAGCCTTTATATAAAAAACGATGTGTCTGTGGTCCGACAAACTAGTTTCATCGGAGACTTGCCAATTTTTAATCCTTTCAGAAATAGAGGCGCTACACAGAGTGAGATCAAGGACCTCCTGTCTGATAGCGTTGATAAACGTGGGGTTATTCCCTACATTACATACATTGACATCGTTAGAAGTAAGGTATTCAAGTAGGTACTCACCCCTGGTGTTGGTGTCCGAGCTGCCCCAGATCGTGTGGTGAGCGTTGGCAACGCTGCCGATCAGAAACGGCTTGTTGATGGCCTTGCAGTACCGCACGAGCGCAGCAACTTCGGGTGGCTACTTGCTTAGTAAAATATAAAACTTTGTATTGACTTGTTTTTTGTGCATTCATTTATTTGACGAGCAAATTCATCATATCAGGCGACTCGTTCAATTTCGTTCTAGCTTACTCCCATGGAGAGCAAGTTACCAGAGATTTCACCTTTTGTAATTCTTCTCTCTGTGGTGATTCTCTGTGGTGATTCTATTGATGTGAGAAACCATTAATCAAAATTAAAATTTTGGGGAAGGTTATTGTTCTTATCAGAGTCGATTTTATCTTTCCCAAACAAAAATCCTGCCCACGGCTATGGAACGGTTCAATCCGTCGCTCGTCGAGAACACTAGAATAAGTTTATCTCCAACGCCGAAGGTCACCGTTGCTGGAGCTATTTGCTAGCCTTCAACTTTTCCCGAATGCAGCAGACAGCAAAAGTTGAGCAAAAGAGAGAAAAAAAAGTCGAATCCATTTGTCCTATGCTTTGATCGAAAGTAACTTTTGCTGGCTCGACGATTTGCGACTGCAAATTGATGATCGGAAAAGTTTGATTTTCACTTCGGAAGTTATCGGATGGCTTTGCGTTGGATGCTCAGTCATATGGTTTTTATCTCCTACCCTTTTTTTTGGTGCGACCAGGCTTCGAAATGGTCACGGTCGAACCACTTTTTACTGCGATAATCGTCTTCTTCTTCCTCTGACGCTAGCAAGGCTCGCTGTCTTAATACAGTCTTGAACGAACATGTCAAACGAACACCGCCGCCACGACGTTTTTTTCCTCAAACGTATTTTAACATTTTTTCTAGAAATGAGAATTACGCACGTTGGGTGCGGATATTTCGGAAATTATTTATATCATTGTGCTTGTAATAATATTTATCAACATAAATAGAACGAAGAAGACAGAAATAGGCCGAAATAACATCGCCAAACGAATGGCAGTGTGAATCTCTTTGATGCGCGAGTGTCGAATGACCATCCTTTTCTTTGTTTGAGAGGCGACGGTTGTTTTACATTTACGAGCGAAAGCCGACTGTGATGCACGATGAGGAAGCGAGATCAAATGAAAATGCTGACCGTTTCGAAGCCTGGGTGCGACGAAAAAGTTCCACACGATTTTGTCTCTTTTACTGAATTTGCTTGGTTAGAAAATTTTTTTTTCAGCGGTGTTTTTTTTCTTTCACCCAACAGCAATTCCTTCGAGCACAAATACCGACGGCACGTGAATGATGCGACTGGGGGCGGCGGGCTGGAACAGCGCAAAATACACCGTGTATCCGCTAGTTACAGCCAATTATCGATACGGATCACCGAAGCCCTAACGAACAATCTCGGCCGGATAGAGATAACCTGTCTGGCAACGATTCCGGCCCACGTGGAGCAGGGCGAACAGTACGCGGACTACAAAACGTCCCTCATCAAACGTAAGTAACTTTTGATGCGACACAGATAAAATAAAACAAATCGTTGTTCGTTCGTATTGAACTACCAACTAGAATGAAATCATTATCTGCTGCAATATTATAATGAACATCTTTCAGCAACAAAATCAGATCATATTCAGATTTCTCTGCTTGCTGCATTCTTTTCAGCAGGGGAAGAAACCCGTTATAAAGAATGGCCTTCATTCCCGTAACATTTTTTCCCTGCCATCATCATTATGATCGTTATTATGGCTATCAGTTCCACCCTCAGCTGGGTGAAAGGGGGGCGGATGCTTTTGTCCTGGAACCTCGCGCAGGCCACATCGGCAGGCAGGCGGAGAATAAAAGCAAAGTACAAACTAGTTTCTATGACCATCTCGGAATCGTCGTGAACCCCAGCTAGCAACCAGATGGCAGAGATGCAACGAAAAGCATTTTTTTTTCTGAAGAAATTTCTTGTGATTTTTTTCTTCGACTTCTTTCCAACTATCCGCTTGAGTGGTTCGCAGGAAATGCCTTGTTGTGCCTGCATTATTTTTTCCCCTCTTCATCATGTTGTGTTAAGCATTGTAGCATCGTTGTTGTTTCCTTTGCCTGTGGCTGGCAGAGATGGCATGGAAAAGGCAGCTTCCATTTAAGATCATTTCGTGTTCCGGATTGACTGCTTTTGTTGAGAAAATTAAACAATGCGTTTAGGACATGCAAAAGCCACATCAAATTTGTGCAAAATTTTCGCAACTTGCGATTATGTTTGAAATCTAAATAACGTATTGTGTCTTAGCTATCGTACAACTTTTGTCAAGCATTCAATGATAGATTCGTCCGATGTTCACACTTCTTATTGATATGGGTTTCGTATAACTGTAAGTTTAAGTTAGTTGAAGACGCGACCTTAGCTAGATAGTCTTAGATAGTCTTTGCTTGGATGCATTGCGATGACTCTATTTTTTGGCCAACAGCTCCTGGGTAGGTTGGAGTCTACGATGAGTGAATGTAATGAACGAAGTTCTGTGCTAACTGAAGTTTACGAATCTTCAATTCGGAAATGCAATCATGACGACCTGTTAGACGAGATTCGACATTTATCGAATTCAATGCTTGCTGCCAACCGAAACAAAGATCAAGTAACGAGTGGAGCAACGAAACGGGGATTAGGTTTGGCCGTATCTTCATTAGCTGTACCTTCAACGCCATCATTAGCCGCGTCTTGCTGTACCGGTTTGAGAACCATTGGAAATAAGCGAGTCTGGAAGCTACTAAAGTATTGGGACGATTAAGACAGCAGCAATATAAACAATAATCGTACATTTCTGTCTGACAGGGATGTGCTTGCAGAAACGACCAATAACACGAATGTCAACAGCCGGTCCAATAACTCAATCAGTAATAGGCAGACCGACAGGAAACTGCTTGCGGCAGCAAAAGTAACATTTTTCGGAGGTGCTTCCAGCGACAACCACCTCACCGCTTCATAGCTCATCAAGGCGAAACAATAAATCCATACAGGTCGTCGACGATCACATCATGTACTACTCTAATTACAACACTCGCCGGCGCTGCTTCAGTATCAACGTGCAATCATTTCGATAGGAGAGTTCCTACCCCAGGGATTACGTCATCAACATCCGCTGCAAAAGTAAACCACACACCACGTTCCCCGGTAAATATGTGTCAAGTTTCATCACAACGATCAGCTGTAAGCGTATGTAACTCTTGCCGCTAACTTCAAGGCCCTATTTTTTCTGTATTGACGCGCACCGATTTTTTGGAACTAGACTACTGCGTCCATTAATTAGAACTATTGTATTATATCCCCATTACTATACGTACCATGACACCACCTATTGATCGAGTGAATGGCCGGTTGCCTCGGCACGCTCCCAGTCAGATAGAATGCGTCTATAAAGCCAACTACTTTACCAGGATTAGCAGATCAAATCTCACTCGGTTGCAAGCAGCCCTTACTAAGAAAATTGATTCTGCTCATGTATAATGCACCGTCTTTGCCGCTGTGCCCGGGAACCCAGTTCAAATTGACAGAGTTCATACGACACATCCTCCACAGTGAGAGGACGCACTGCCACACGATTTTTGACGTACACTTGTGAGCACAAAGAGCCTTTAGTGACGCTTGACTATCAGAGGAAATGCAAATATTCGCATGTTTGTAGTTTCTCTTCAGGCAAACGTTGACACATTCGATTATAGCGTAAATCTTCGCTTGGAATACAGTAGGCGCGTCAACGCCCATTGCCACTGATATCTGTACACCCGGACCGAAGATTTCCGCAGCAGTTTTCAAGCCGATTTTTGAGCCGTCCGTAAAGAATACTGTTGACCCCTGACGGACCATATAAACTCCGCACTCTCAGTCGGAGCGCGATGCTTCACGCACCTTATAGGGAATGTCGTAGTTGTCCGAAGGTTCCATCCAGTCTCCGCACATGCTCAACAAAGACTCTCTTTTAAAGTGTTGCAAAATACTCAGATGACCAACAAGATCACCAGGTTAGACCTCTTTAAGAAGTTTGAGCCGCAAGGCGCTCCTTTCGGCTTCTAACTGCACAAATTCATGCAGAGGCAACAGGTGAAGAATTGCATCCAACACTTTCGATGAAGTGCTGCACATATCTTCAGTTATGGCAATACACGCCAGTCTCTGAAGCTTTGCTAGCTTTGTTCTTGCAGTAGCCTCTTTTGTTTTTTTATTGCCACCACACTAAGGAAGCGTATGTTATTTTCGGAAGTATGCTGGATGTGTAGATCCATCTAACCATTTTTGGTCTTAGGCGCCATTTCCTGCCAACCGTAACCAGAACCAGAACGCACTGACCGCTTTGCTTACTGCAATGTCTAGATAAGCGTTCCAGTGAGGTTTCGCATCTAGAGTTATTCATAGAAATTTAACCCCTTCGCTAAACTGGATAGAACTTCCCTCAAGCTTAAGAAGCATTAGGTTAAGTTTTCTCTTTCTAGTTAAAGTGCTACTGTAAGAAGTTACAAGTCTCCGAAAGGCCTGAGGAGAGTATATTAAAACACATCCCTATACTGGCTAGCTGAGTTCTGTAGTCTGAGAGTAAAGTCGTCGCTCAGTCTACTACCACTGTTAAGGTTATTCAATGGGAAACCTGAAGTAGTTCTCTGCTATACGCTGCCTGACCATGACGTGATTGAAAAAGGCCGGGACTCAGCTAGTTAGAGTGTTTCTTAAGGTTAATTTCCTTAAGGTTCCTTAAGGTTCCTGACGGTAAGCTTAAAATAAGATAATATCGAACAGAAACAAGATGAGATTCATCGTTCCTCGCAAATGGCGTCTCTGGGTTAATTACAATAAAAAAGGTAGGTACGAGCATACATAACGCTACATGCGACGGTAGATAAATATATATGCTTATAATTCACAACACACAGCCATCACAATCGCAATTGTGTGAAACATTTTCTGCATTCATTCGTAATACAATATAATATAATACTTAAAATACATACCTTTTTGTCTTCCTATGTACTTTGAGTGAGTGTGCGTGAGATGTTTGAATTGGGCGCCCTTGAGAGAGTTGAACGAAAGAGAGCATGAGTGATTGCAAGTGTGTGCGTATCATCATAGAAGAAAATCTCCATTTTCGCTTGATCAGGACGCCTTGTGGAATTTCATGCAGAAAGTTAAAATCTTTTTTCAAATTGATATCACCGGTTGATTCGTCTTAATTCAATATTTAAATCAAAGTTTTGGTAAGTTATTTTCAATACACTAACAAAGTGCTTTATGGCAACTGTAGTAATGAATATTTCAATTCAGCATCGATTTGCTGCCCGTCATCGTTCTTTTTTGCAGTCTATTGAAAAGTCATTAAAAGAACCAGAAGCGGTAAGTGAAAGTGGCTAGTTATGTGCTGGATCAATAATTAAAAATAGTTTTTGAAACAGTGAACTTGAATTCGTTGAACCGAAATCGTGCCGGACAACGTTACCCGAGAGTTGTTGAACCTCAAGATATGGGTCTGGCAATGCGGGCCAATGAAGTAGAAGTAATAATAACCGAATTCGATCCGGACCATAATCGCAACCAATCAGCAGCAGAATGGCTGAATGAAATTGATTCGATGGCTGAGATTTTCGGCTGGGATACTAGACGCACGTTGCTATATGCCTGCATGCGACTCAAGGGCCCAGCGAAGTTTTGGTTTGATGGATGTAAGCAGTAACTTCGCATCTGGGAACTGTTCAAGGAGAAATTTTTAGAAAACTTTCTTACAGTTATTGATACCGCCGCTATCCACAAGAGGATAATAAACTTGAAGAGAAAGCCCGATCAGTCAGTGGAATCATATTTTCACGAAACCGTTGCTTTGGGTCGAAAAATAAGGCTTTCCGATGACTTAATCAGGCAATATCTTATCAAAGGTCTTCCGTATGCTTCCACACGTGCGATCCTGGCACGAGATCCAGCTCAAACCTTGCCTCAGTTTCTAAATGCACTGATTCGAGTAGAACGCGCAACGAAGGACACTGAAAAACGCGATTCTGATGTGGCCGGGCGCTTTGGGGCTAATAGAACGCCAATTAGAAAGTCATCGGACAACAGGCCACGCACTGACGGTAGCGAAAAGATTGAGATTGGGCATCGAAAGTGACACGTCGATATTAAAAGGATTTGGTGGTGGTGAGTGTAAAACCTTAGGAGTTGTGACAGCGACAATCCAAATAGATGGATATGCCAACGAAATGAAAATTTTGATTGTTCCTGATGCATTATTGAACTATGACTTACTGGTAGGCGACGACTTCTTCAATAAGAAGGGTGTGACTGTTATTAAATCACTAAATACAGTTACTATCACTTGTGAGAATGATAAAAATACAATTATGAATTTGGAAGCAAAAAAAAGGGCATCCTGTGAAAGCGCTGTTGACAATTGCCGATATAATTGTTGAACCATCCACCACGGTCGACATAAAAGAAAGAAAGTAAACCTAATCAACAACTATCGAAACTGCTTTGCTGTAAATCTGCGTGAACTCGGGTACACAGACATCGAGAAAATGCACATTTCGCTAAAAGAGGACAGAGTTGTTCGACACGTACCATACAGGGTAGCTTATGGTCAGCGGAAGTATTTGCAAGATGAAATAAAGAATCTTCTAGAAAACGACATTATTGAGGAATCTTCGTCA
Organism: Wyeomyia smithii; assembly: GCF_029784165.1. NCBI lineage: Eukaryota > Metazoa > Arthropoda > Insecta > Diptera > Culicidae > Wyeomyia > Wyeomyia smithii. Next base: position 63,015,724 of record NC_073694.1, read on the forward strand.
GAGTTTGCTAGTCCCGTGGTAATCGTTCCAAAGCGTACTGGTGGATACCGAATGTGCGTGGATTATCGTAGTGGCAAACGTGTATTTACCGTATTGGATATGATGAACGGTTACCTTCAAATAGGCGTAGCTGAAGATTCCAGAAAATACACTGCTTTCGTCACGCCGGATGGTCAATACCAATTCAAGCGTGTACCATTTGGTCTTTCAAATTCCCCTGGCGTGTTTGGCCGAGTAATGGGTAAAATCGTTGAACCGCTGCGAGATCAAGGAGTTTCGTTTCACATGGATGATGCAGTGATTGCCACGGCAACAGAGGAAGAAAATTTGGAATTGCTAGAACGTTTTTTAATTGAGGTGGCCAAGTCCGGGATGACACTCAAGGTGGGAAAGTGTGAATTTTGAAACGGTCGATTTTGTATTTAGGGCACGACGTAGCTGAAGGATGCGTTACACCTGGAGATAACAAAACTGAAGCCGTAGAAAAGTTTCCCACACCCGAAAATGCAAGAGCTGTCAGGCAATTCCTGGGACTAACCGGATATTTCCGTCGTTTCGTACAAAACTATGGACAAATTGCAGCTCCATTGACGCGGCTCACAGGAAAAGTGCAATTCATCTGGGGCAAAGCTGAACAAGAAGCATTCGAGAGCCTCAAATTTGCCTTAACTCGTCGGCCTGTCTTAACATTATACAATCCGAAGCTCGAACATGAAGTTCATTGTGACGCAAGTAGCTTTGGGTTGGCAGGTATACTTATCCAGATTAACGAAAATCGCCAAGCACAAGGTCATGTATTTTAGCAGAGCAACGACCGATGCTGAAACCAGATATCACAGCTACGAATTGGAAGCGTTGGCTGTCGTGGAAAGCTTTAATAAATTCCGCTACTATCTTCTCAACAAATACTTTACTGTCTATGCAGATTGCCAGTCGTTGGCATTGACCGAGCGAAAAAAGAACTTAATCCTCGAATCGCACGGTGGTGGCTAACCATTCAGGAGTTTTCGTTTGATTTGAAGATCAGATCCGAACGATGTATGGATCATGTTGACAGCCTGAACCGGAATGTGGTTCGACGTGTTCCAGAAAGCGAGCAAACGATGCTGATAAATGTGGATAGCTTTGACTGGGTGGCTGCACGTCGGTTGCAGGATGGTAAAATCTGCAAGGTTAGGAAAATGTTAGAAGGATTATTAACACCCGAAAAAGATATTATGAAAAGCTACAAATTAGTAAACGGACGCATATTTCTTGACACAACAGGTGGACTCAAGTTTGTAGTTCCCACTAAAGTTCGTTTCCATGTCGTCAAATCTATGCACGACAATATGGGCCACCCTGGCATAGAGAGAACAATCGTTGGTTAGTTGGTAAGTCAAGACTTTTGGTTTGAGAACATGAACACTTTCATCAAACAATATGTGAAATGTTGCATAGAGTGTGCTGCTAACAAGCGAGGGTTGGACGAAACGCGAATTCAAATTCATACTCACATGAAACAACCTACTCCATTCTGGGTAGTTCATATGGACTATTGTGGTCCTTTCCCGAAAAGCAAGAGGCATAACACTCAGGTCCTTGGTATAATCGATGCGTTCACTAGGTTCATAATTTTGCGTCCCACAAAAAGCTGCAGTACATCAGGGGTTATTTCTGTCCTAAAAGAAGTTTCACAATATTTTGGAATGCCGAAAATAGTCGTGTCTGACAGGGGAGCGGCTTTTACGTCAAAAGCATTTGCGGAGTTTTGTGCAGAAGCTGACGTGGAACATTCCCTCGTAGCAGCTTAAACACCTCGAGGAAATGGACAAATTTAAAGATGTTTCCAATACGTCACCAATGCCTTGAAATGCTTTGCGTTAAGTACTGACGAACGCGATTGGGACTTGAATTTACCTGCAGTACAATGGGCCATGAATACAATGAAAAATAGTACCACTGGAGAAACACCACAGTTTGTGTTGTTTGGGTATCGACCAAGGAATGTACTGAAGAATAAACTGCTAAACGCTCTTCGGGATGAAGCTAATTTAGGTTCAGAAAAGCAATTGCTACCATAGATCAGAGAGAAAGCTTTAGAATTGATGACCCGGAACGCTCAGAAACAAGCAGAACGATACAACTCGTTGCACAAGGCTCCCCAAACGTACAAAGAAGGCGATTTGGTACTCCTACGGTATGAACCTCCAGTGGATGGAAGCTCTCGGAAACTAATGCCACGATACCGAGGACCTTACATAGTTGAGAAGGTGTTAGAGGCAGACCGTTATGTTATAAAGGATACACCGGCAACCCAAGTTACTCAGAGACCTTTCGAATCCGTCTATGCAGCAGATAAAATGAAACCGTGGGGTCAGCCGCCAGAAGATAGTTTTCCTGAGGTTGAAGAAGATGATGAGATCGAAGCGCTTTGAACTATACTTTGAAATCAGCCGCTAGCAGATAAATTTCCTGTTGCAGAGAATATGACACTACATATCACTAAGCCTAAAAGAAAAGTTAGGTTACCATTCAATAGAGATAGCATTTAATTTAAATTACTACTTTACTGAATAAATCATTTCCAACCTGATTGTTTTAAGTTCGATCAAAATTACGTCGTCTCTACCCATGAATGACAGTATTAAAAAAAACCTAAATTAATCCACCTAGCGGTCAGACCCAGCCTTTCTCATTCAAACTTTTATTTGTAAAAATAGATTTACATGAACGCTTCAATCCAATAAATGTATATTCACTCTTAAAAAATATTGATGTTGTAATCTATACATATGAAAAAGTTATCCGGTCTGTCTGTCTGTCTTACCCATATAGGCTCGAAAATTACCGAACCGATCGGCGTGAAAATTTGTATGTAGGGGTTTTTGGTGCCGATAAGGTTCCCATGATAGTTTGAGACCTCTCTCTTTTCTGGAAGGGAGGGTTCCCATACAAATGAAACATTGCACAACTCGAGAACAAACCAAGCAAATGAAACCGAATTTGGCATGTAGATGTTTTAAGGGGTAAAAAATATGTCCATGATGTTTTGACACCCCTCCTTCTTTTGGAAGGGAGGGATGCCATAAAAATGAAACACAAATTTCTGCACATCTCGAGAGCTAACCAACTAAATGGAACCGAATTTGGCAGGTGAATGTTTTACTGGTAAAAAAAATGTGCCATAATCGACCTTAGGCAACATTTTTTCCGATTCCCATTAAATATGAGTATCTCCGGAACCAGAAAGATGCACAGAAGCTAAAAATTGATCACAGACACAATCTTGAATTTTAAGATGGTGACTTCCGGTGTCTGTTAAACAGCCGAAAATGACCAAATACCATTCAATATGAATATTTTCGGAACCAGAATTACGCCCAGATGACAGATATTGATTTCACAGGCAATTTCAAATTTCAAAATGACGACTTTCGGTTTCTGAAAAACAGCCCAAAGTGACCAAATACCACCCAATATGAGTATCTCCGGAGCCAGGATGTTGCAAGAACACCACTATGAATTGTAGGATGGCAACTTCTGGTTTCTGGAAAACAGCCAAAAATGGCCGATTTCCGTCTGACATGAGTAACTCCGGATCTAGAATGATACACAGCAGCTGAAATCGACCACACATCCCATTTTGGATTCTAGGTTGGCGACTTCCGGTTCCTGGGAAACAGCCGAAAATGATCGAATAACACCCAATATGGGTGTTTCTCCAACCAGAATGACGCTCAGAGGCTAGAAATTATCTTAAATACCATTTTGAAATCCAAGATGGCGACTTCCGGTTTGTGAAAAACAGCCTAAAATAACCAAATACCACCCAATATGAGTATATCTGGAACCAGAATGATGCAATGAGCTAACAATTGACCTCAGGCACCATTTTGAATTGATAAATGGCAACTTTTAGGAAACAGTCGAAAATGACCGAATAATACTCAATATGAATATTTCTGTAATCGAGATGATGCATAGAAACCAAACATTTTGAATTTAAAGACGACCACTTTTTGTTTATGGAAAACAACCAAAATAACTAAAAACCTCCCAATATGGGTATTTCCGGTGTCAGATTGATGCCAGAAAATCTGCTAAAAATGACCGAATACCACCCAATATGAATATATTCAGAATTAAGGCGTTGTCGAGAATATTGTGAAAGTCGAAGATATCGTCATTTCGATAAACCCAATCATTTCAAACGATTTGTTATGTGACTTTGATCATATCCTATGACCGATTCGTCGTGCATTCGCAGACTTTTAACACATCGCAAGGAATCAATAAATTTGGAACGTTCAAATAGTACGATACCACATTTAAACTATGTTGAGGCCACATGTATCGATAAAAGCAGGTATAGTTTTAAATAGTCTTTGAATTTCTTCCATTTCCATAACTTTTGAGCCACATATCAAATTGTTATGAAGTTTGTTATTTGTAAGTTCGAGAGATGACTCGTTCGTATGACACTAGATATGTTCAAATAAGTCATGTAATCTTTGAGATAATAGACTTTAGTTGTTTTATTAACAATTTAATACATAACGGTTGCTTAAGTTCGATTATAATCAAATGAAATGGGAACGTATAGGGCAGCCAAACTTTTAAACCAAGTGTTCAATCATAATTCATCAGTTAACCCTTAACTCGTTCATTTTATATCCATATTGTTCAAATCGGTTGTGTAGTTTCTGAGATAATGAAGCTTCGTGATTTTCACATTTCGATACATTACAGACGAAGTTACAGTTAAATTCAATAGGGTGTTATGAGGCAGCTAGACATTTCATTTGACACTAATTTTGTGGAAATCGGGTCAGTCATCTTTGAGAAAAGTGAGTGAGTCCAAGTAGTCTCCGGAATATGTTCCTTTTCTTAGCTGGATTTCACATTTTTAAACATAACAGGCAAAGTAATAGTCCGATTGCAAAAAAAATCAATAGGGTCTCATGAGGCAACTAGACCTTCCATTTGACACTGATTTTATTAAAACCGGTCCAGCCATCTCCGAGAAACATGAGTGAGATTAAACAGTCTTCAGAACACGTTTCTTTTCATAACTTTTAAACCACAAGTTCAATTTTATAAAATTCAAAATATAAGGGTTTTTAAGGTAGCCCGTTCATTTGAAATCAATTTTGTTCAAATCGGTTGTGTAGTTTGCGAGATAATGATGTGCAGTGATTTTTACATTTTAATACATAACCTCTAAACTAAAAATCCGATTACAATAAAATTTAATAGGGTCTTTTGGGACAACAGGTCCTTTCATTTGCAATTAATTTCATGAAAATCGGTCCAGCCAACTTTGAGAAAAGTGAGTGAGAATAAAAATCTGCACATACACACACACACTCACACATACACACACACACACACACACACACACACACACACACACACACACACATACAGAAAATGCTCAGCTCGTCGAGCTGAGTCGAGTGATATATGCCATTCGGCCCTTTGGAGCACTTTTATACTTTCGGTTTTGCAAGTGATTGCTATACCTTTCTAGGAGAAAGGCAAAAACAAACAATTTGTTTTGGATTCAATTTGGCGGCAATGGCTATACTGTGTGGCTGCTTGGTGATTCTCATCACTGCGAAGTGGTCGATGCACTTCCATGGAGGTAGATCTCGATCATTCCAGCAAGTTGCTCTTGCGGGGGTAATCAATTGGATTCACGACGATACTATGAGAGCCAGCCGTTTTGATGTGCTGAGTAGTTATCCTTATCGATTCAGGAAAGTAAATACATTCCGATTCTGCTGACGATAAATACTATCGTTTGCTGCGAGACGAATGAGACTGCTGCTGTACTGGTGAGAAGTTGTTTTCTTTTGTTCTTCCTTTTCGCTTTTGACAGTTTGCATCGTCTCTCAATCGACTCAGGGTTGAATTGTTTGCTATAATGTACACGATCATTCAAAAATACTTAATGAGCGAGCCTCAGTGAACCTAAAATTAGGTAATCAAAATGCGTGTACAAAGTGAGGAGGCCCAAATGATACTTTGGATCTTCTGCGAAGGTTATTAACGAGCTGCAGTTGGAATTAATGATTTGATAGGTTACGGTACTTTGAGAGTAACTGTGTGAATGAAGAAATGGTTCAGTAACAGTCCTTTGAGAGTTACTGTTTGAAATAAAGTAATATCAAAGGCAATGGAACGTGTTGAATTGCCAACAAATAATTAATATAGAATATCTCCGGGACGGAGATAGGCAGGATGGCCGAATGTAAGAAGTTACAAGTCTCCGAAAGGCCTGAGGAGAGTATATTAAAACACATCCCTATGCTGGCTAGCTGTGTTGTGTAGTCTGAGAGTAAAGTCGTCGCTCAGTCTACTACCACTGTTAAGGTTATTCAATAGGCAACCTGAAGTAGTTCTCCGCTATACGTTGCCTGACCATGACGTGTTTGAAAAAGGCCGGGACTCAGCTAGTTAGAGTGCTTCTTAAGTTTAATTTAAGATTGACTAGCTCACACTACTGTTTTTTGTTCCGAAACAGAATGACCATTCTGTTTCGGACCAGAGTGGTCTATGTACAAAAATCGGTGTAATACTATCATGTAACTCGTAACATGTAGCATATTACAGGTGATAAGTAACATGTCACTTGTTCTGTACATGTAACACGTGATATGTAACATTTTACATGTAATGTAACACAAAAAATGTAACATGTGAAGTATTATGTATTATGAAACATGTTGTGTTACATGTAATGTTACACGTGACATCTTACATATGACATGCTATATGTATCATATAACATGTGATACTAGCCATTTAATACAAATTACCATCATTTTCTTTGTCTTTTACCAGGTTTGTGTACATAGACCACTCTGTTCCGAAACGATTCGAGGATTCCAGTGAATATATATATGAAGTCAGAGTGGTCTATGTATATTGGTGAGATAAAATCACCGATTTCGCAAAGATTCTGTTAACTCTATGTATCCCAATGTTAAACCACTTCATAACCTTTATATTAGAACATTTTGTTTGAAAGAATCCGTTGAACAGAATTTTTCGAAAATTGCTTCTCCTGAACAATTTGCTCGATGGCACATAGCCCACTCTGTTCCGCAATACAGTTTGTGTCAATTGTGCATATAGTTGATTAATAATAAGAGTTTAAAGTTCTTTTTTTAGATTAAACTGATTTCATTGAGGACAGACAGTGCGTGCAGCTGGAGAAGCGAAAAATAAGCGAACTGAAAATATGATACAGACTTGAAAAAATATACCGCTTCCAGACGGGACAGGTAAAAGTCGTTGTCAAGAATACAAATTAGTTCGAAAGAACGGATTTCTCTCCGCCGAGAATAGGTTTAGAGAGTACGGAATCAAATTGTATCACAAAAAAAGATTTGGTAAATTTCACTCATCCAACCAATCGTATTCTAACTTTCAGGTAGTAAAATAACATGTTATTTAGTTTTTTTCACTATTAGATTTATTCAATTTCATCTCCATATCCTAATGCACGAACTTTACAACGTTTGGACCCGCTCGTTTTTGATCGGATGTTTTCGGATGTTTCCGAAGTGCTTGCTTCATGATGGCCCAGCCGCAGTTCAGGTGCGTTGGGAGGATTGAGATGCTTCGGTACGAAATTGACTTGTTTAGACTCGTACCACTCCAAAACATCTTTCGAGTAATGACACGGCGCTACATCAGGCCAGAAAGTTGTCGGACCATTGTGTGGCCTCAGAAGTGGAAGAAAACGCTTTTGAAGATATTCTTTCAAGTATACCTGCCCATTGAGCGTCCCGGTTGTCACGAATGGGGTGCTTCGCTCTCCATACGGACAAAATGCTTGCTAAACCATATAATTTTTGACAAACTTTGAAACCTTCTGCTTTCTAACGTCCTCAGGAATTTATGATGAGCGGTGAAGTACTGGAGCCCCGGAAGCTGCCGAATGTCTGCTTCTATATATGTCTCGTCATACATAACGAGGCAATGTGATTTCGTCAAAATCTGCAACCGTATTCTGTCGTTAATTTCATTCATTACGATCGTATGTGTGCAATCCTTCACGTTTTTTCACATCTTGGACGAAAGTTTTACTGAAATGCTGTTTTAGCCATACTATACCGAGATCCATTTTGGCCACTTTTTTCCGGTCGATGGTCAAACGCTCATTGTACCGATTTAAAATGTATGCAAAGGTTCTTTACGCCTCTTCTGTTCTTCCGCTTCCATCTTAGCAAAGATTAAATTAGCAGCTGAGTGTTTAATGTTCAACAGGAAATACGCAATGAGTAAAATGTTACAGCCTTTTGAAAATGATGCAATTTGATTCCGTACACCCTTTGCATGTCAAGTTTATAATCTCTTCTCGTTTATTTTTCGTGACATTGTCAGTTTTACTAAAAAGCAAAGGCCATTATTTGTCTTAGCAATTAGTTTACTTCGCGCGCAACACTGTACGGCTCAATCACTTACTACGGTGACACAACTATGCCTTTCTGCCGCAATCATGGAGATGCAGAGGTAAACTCGGTCTCTGACAACAACGATTGTTACACCTGCTTCCTTACAACATCCTTCCTTACCCTAACGATCGTAATGACCTGGCTGGTGCCGATATCGATCCATACAAAGTGGTAGCTACTGAATTGCTGAACACTGAAGATGACGTGATTCCTTGTGCAACTTCCCAAGCTTAGATCGCTGACGGAGGAGCAATGAAATGTTCGGTTGTCAAGCTCACAGACTTCGCAGCCAACCGTTAGTGTACAGGACAACTGTGGGCCTAGCGCCACGCCTATTGACTCTAATGGTCTCTCCCAGCCGAGATTCGAACAGTTTGTAACAGTAACAGTAATTACAGTTTTTTCACGTGCAATGTTTCATAACAAACCGTTCAGTTATAGAGATGTCATCGAAACAAGAAGAAAATCGCCAGAGAGTTTTGCTCGCCACTCTGAGAATCTACATCAAGGCAGACGCAAAGCAGATACCGGAGCTGAAGTTCTACGCTGCCCAATCACGGTTTAATTTTCTAAAAAAAAGTGAACAAATTCGCCAAAAACTGTTTGCTACCATCAACAGTGGAATTTACCGCACCGAGTGTCTCCAGAAGCGTCTGTTGCCCTTCCAGCGGTCCCACGGAGGCGAAACATTGTTTTGGCCGGACCTGGAATCATGCCATTACGCGCGATCGACGTTGAATTGGTACAGAGACAATAACGTTGTCCAACTCCCAAAATTCACCATAGATTCGTCCAGTGGAAGGATTTGGACCATAATGAAGGCCAAAGTTCGAAAATCCTCCAAGGTGTGTAAGAACGAGTTGGAGTTGAAAAAAAAATGGATGAAAGTAACCAAAAAGGTCGAATCATAAACCATATATATTAGTTCATTCCCTGAAAGTTTCAAGAGAATCCGATTTAAAATAAATTTTTAGCGAACATTTTCGTCTGGTGCGTTTTTTGACGTAGGGCTACGGCTTTTTTTTCTTCGCTAGATTACATTTTATAAAATTGAAAAGAAACTGGCTAATGTTGCGTCAGATTTCAAATGATTATACTGCCGTTCCAATCATAGTGGTCCCATGTTCTACACAAACCTTATGCACGCTGGGACAACTATGCTTGGAACGGCAGTATAGCAAGCGAACGACTCAATGCATCTAAGTCATTTATGTATCGGTGGATAGATGAAATGTGTGACAATTGTTTGATATAATGTTTAACATTATTGCTTTACTGCTTAGTGGTGAAAATAGGTGAAAAGTTCCAAGGTCAAGCTTTTCCATACATTTCCCTCGCTATTGCCTTGTTTACCGAGCACGGATAATAATAAAAAGGATGGAATAAATTCCATTGCCTATGTATTCCCACTCAACAAAGTGTTTCGTTTCGTTTCTCTTTATCGAGACTGCGTGGCCACGCCTTTAACGCAAACATCTACACTCAACTCGAAACAAAAGACTTCGTGTAGAAAATTCAACTTCATTCTTGTTCTTGACACAATAGCAAGTGGAGCCCTTATACCTGTGTGAGATACACGGTATATAACAGGCTTAGTGAAATATGTTGAACAAGAGTTAAAATAAATATATATATATATTTGTCCTACGTCACCATTTCATACAACTGCTAGGGCTGTATACCTTGTAGTATTTTGAGTACAGGCTTTTTGTGAGCAATAATTCCAAATACACGAGTTCGTCGATCACCTTAAGTTCATCTCAGGCTACAGAGACTTGAATTGGTAGGCTGATGCTGCTCTCCCTAGAGCAGTCTGATTCATCTGGCTTTGACTCTCAATAGGGCATAAATAGGCTTACTCTGCTCATCTAAACTACATGCTATGTTATCCGCTAAAGCCATAAGCTGAATGAGCCTCGTGCAAATCGTGCGCCCTCAAGGTCAAACCATCAAGAGCGTTGTTGAACAGTTAACAAGAAAGTCCATCATTATGTCTTAACCCTTTTCACGATTCAAAGGAACTCGAGAGTATTTTCGCAACACGCACGTAGCACATCAGTTTCACCACGAGAAACCGTGCATGGTCTGCAATAGCTGTTTTCGATCGCCTGTATCGTAGGGCGTCGTGATGTAAATGAAGATGTGATGTGTGTGCACGTAGTACCATTTCTGTAAGATCTGAATGAGATGACCACGGCCCAAGGCGGCGTGGGCTTCTCCGCTTAGTACTAGCACGCAAACCTTCTAGTTGAAGACCATGAACGACGGGACGGACTTCACCATACGGCAAATCCTTCAGAAATGCCGTGAATACAGAGCCCCCACACACCACCTATTCATCGACTTCAAAGCCACGTATGATACTACCGACCGAAAAGAGCTATGGAAGGTCATGGACGAAAACGGCTTCCCGGGAAAGCTGATTAGACTCATAAAGGCTACGGTGGATGAGACGCAGTGCTGTGTGCGGATTTCGGGTGAATCGTGCAGGGGACTTCGACAAGGTGATAGTCTTTCCGTTCCCCGCGGGTGATGCCATATGACATCACCTGACATCCAAACTTTGGTTACACTTTAACAACTATGCTTGAGTTTTTTAACGATGAAACTATTCAATACGGTTAGTGAACCGATCGTTCCACAATATGCAATAGAGTTTGTACCAATTGTATATGTAGTTGCTGAATAATAAGAGTTTTAGGGTCATTTTTCGTGGTAAAAAAAACTAATTTTTCTCCGCGGAAACACGGTTAAAAATATTTTATCCATTCGAGTCTATACTTCATGAACATAACATTACACACTAAGACCAGATGAACGAAAACTTAGAGGTAGTATTTGGTGAATATGGAGATAATAGATCATTTTGGTTTAATTCCATCGCTCAACGACCTGTAATAGATCGTATCGTACTGTTCGATAGAAAGTTAAGGTACACAAATCAATTCTTATCTCAAAATATAGAGGTCATACCTTTGTCAAAATAGTTGAAGTTGATTTCCAGTTTCTTTTTTCAACCCGATTCCAAAAGTATCTTTATTGAATGGTATATGAACTTTTTTGGCTGTTATTCAGAAATCGGAAGTCGCAGTCTTGAATTAAAATAGCGGCTGGGCTTTGTTCTGGCTTCTAACCAGCCAGCATCCCAATTCTTGAAATACCGTTAAAGGTACTTTCTCAGTGAAAGTCGACATTTTAGATTTTGAAATGACTTCAGGAGTTCGTTCCTGGCTCTTTAGTAATATCCCAGTTTCGGGAACACTCAAAGTAGATGATGTTTGGTAGGGTTTCTTACAGTAACCGGAAGTTGTTATGTTGAACTTCAGAATGGCGTCTGAAGTGGATTGTTAGCTTGCAGGCATCACCTCGATTTGGATATTATTTTGTTATTCTACAGCCGAATAGAACTTAGAAATGAAAGGAATAATATCAATAAGCTCAACTGTGTTACGGAAATTCATACTTATAGAAAAGAATAAAAAAAGCAATGTTTTTTTTTTCAGTGTATATTTCTCCAAGTGACAGTATGTGTGCGAATATTTATTTGACGTGAAAAAACAACACAAACTGTGCTTGATATTTCACCTGATATCACAACATATCCGTAGTTTGTGATACACTGTGTCTCGGGTAGTAACGAAGTTATTATATTCTAGCAATTTGCTCACATTATTTATGCTACAAACCTGCTAAATATCAATTGTCATAAGACTTAACGACTTTCCATCAGGGGATGCTCATTTTAACGGTATTTTTTATTTTAGACAAATATTCTAATTCTTATAAATACAAACGACAATCACTTATACAATAAAAAAACCTCCGCACATTCAGAGAATCATGTTCAGCAGAAAAGTAAGCACATTATACATCTTTAAAATAAACTGTCCAAAAGCTTCAATAGAAATCTCAAATATTCCGGCACAACTAATCCCAAGCGTCCTCTGGGACGTTATCATTCCAAGCAGCAACGCTGCACGGACGTGTCGATAGTCCGACTGGAAAGCCGGAACGAACTTAAACCGTTGATGCCAGTCCAGGTTGTAGATGGCGAGGGAAACACTTTTGTTCTGTAAAAAAATCAATTGAAAGGAAAATTCCTTTGGAATTGAAAAAAGTTTACCGCCTTGTTAAGATCGTCAACAAGCCTAAATATCCAAAACATTTCTGCCAAACTCACTAGGATGTAACTACCCTCTATAATCGAATCGATTGATAGTCCTTTGTAAATACAGTAAAACAAAGCACAAGTTAGTGATAGGAAATGCAGATAAAACATAACTGAAAACGTGATGCTTAGAAAGCGCTTTACATAGCTCAATTGCTCCAACAGTTCGTTGTGACTGATTATTGTGGCTCTCAACTCTTGTTTCAACAGTTTCCAAAACAGCATATCTTTTTCGAAATCCTGCAACTCTTTTGCTTTTTCACTAAAGATCAGTCCGATCTCTTCATCAACACGCGAAAATAAAGTTGCATACGCGTTGATAAGATCCTGCATTGCTTGGTAGAATCCCATCAGAACCGAATTTTGTACCGTCAGATTGGCCACAGACAACAATGAAATTACGAGAAACATGCAGTTAGTGAAATTGTCACCGAACAACTTCCAATGGGGTCCCAGCCCGGCTAAGTTGTCTGGAGTGGCGAGCATCTTAGTGTTGTAGAGCCCAAACACACGGATAAGAATACAATCAACTACAAAGCAAATCAGCACCCAAAATGAGACCGATCGTATTATCCGGTACGATTGATTTCGGCCGTCCACTCGATCCGTTCGGTTGTTCAACATACACGACAGATAACCTCGGACCTGTCCCAGATGCTCGCGATAATACCAGGTTGCTCCGGCACGGATTATGATTACGACGGTCTCGGTAAGAAAAGCGACCACTCCGAAAGTGTCAGCCTCGGACTTCCACTCATAAACGCACATATATATGCGATCCAGTACAAACACAATCATTAGGATAATCAAAATACGAATGAACGCAAACAATCGTCTCAAGTGTACGTTGTTGGTTTTTAGGTAGATCCCTGGCAAAATGAACAAAGATTATAGGCAAAATTTGATGGTATTTCGATTTAGAAACGATTACCGCCGATCACCAGAGCAAATTGAAATGGGCGGAAGTAGTCGGCTTCATCGTCCAGCGATCGTAGAACTTCCTTGAAACGGGTTACCAGAATTTTACACTTTTCCATCTTCCAGCAGCTTGCTGAGAGAGTCCGCCTATCCGCTGGACGAATCAATTCGTACTGGAATCAAACGGTTTAACAAGGTCTTCAGTCCTTTTGCTGTTTCTATAACTTGAAAGAATGTTCTAGATGCAACAGTTTTGTTTTGCATAATTCATTAAAGCAGGAAAGAGAAAATGCAGATTCAAAGGGTGACAGTGTGCAGATACGTGTTGCACTTTTTATTTCAAGCTCTCACATACATTTGTGGTCAACAGTTGTGAACAAAAACAGCTGAATATTATCCCAGCGACCAGTCTTTAAACATGAACTGTGACATGGAATTCTAATTTCCAATCCAAATTCCAAATTCCAATCCAAAATGAGCGCGGAAAAATAGTAAATGTACCGGTCACAAAATTTATAAAATAAATGAATAGTAAATAAAAAAAAATTGTGGAACTGAAGTAAACTAGATAGCGCTTGCTCGAGCTAAAACGACATTCACAAAATGTAAAAACTTGCAAAGTTCCATGAGTGCACATTTGTTCAAAAAGATTTCAAACCAATCAGAATATAGTTGTTTTTGACTCTTTTGACGTCGACTTTCAACATCAATTATACAAATAAATGATTATATAAATCATTATTTGTCAAAAATCTATAGAAGAATTAAAAATTAAAAGTGTTTAACCGGGTAAAATGTCCGTATCCATCCGATTCAGATTCACCGTCTATCGAATATTTCCTAATGCCTTGTGCGAGGCACTCGACTTAATAAGAAGGGAAAACAGTATTAGAGTGTAGATTCCAATAAATAACCATTCTATAGATCTACGCAACACAAATTTGCAGAACGACCTAGCACTAGCGAAAGTCGAAGCCGAACGTCATTGTATCGAAAAACAGAAACCATCTCCCTTGGTATAATTTGGAAAATCAATATAATTATGTAATCATACTGGGCACAATTACATAAATGCGTAACATTTTTTTTACTGCAAACTTCATGCTTGTTTAGTTTTCATCGCAAGTTAATTACTATCGAACGCAGATTTTGAAAAACAAGCAACATCCCGTAAAACCTGACAGGTCGAAAAAGAGTCAAGGACCCGAAAGGGGAACTGTAACTGATGGACGCCTCTTCGTTCTACTATACAGGACAGGTTGCTGAAAGAATGAGGTGAGTATCGCGGGAAGCAGCCGCCGAAAACATCAAGAAACGCTTGGTGGTGATAGGCCTCTAGGCTCACACACCAACGCGTTCAAGAACCCCGATAGAATCAGGAGAGAAGAGTGGCTGGGGAAACCGTTGAAGCCAGTATTCCTTTTGCAGGTGAAGCGGGGAGAAAAGAAGACGCCCACATACTCAAGTTGACGGATCAAAGTACTTTGAAGTCTTCAAGACAATGAAAGGCGAAGCTCAGCTTAAGGATTTGAAAATGGATGAAGCATCCTAAGGACGCTACCTACATAAAACGGTAGCCGAGGAAGTCCTGAGGAAGGATGTGCAAATTCGGACACTCGCCTGAGAGGTGACTTTCCAGTTTAGAAACCTGCATGAAACACCGATTCAAAAGGTTGTTGCCCAGGTGGATGGAGTCGTTTACTGCAGTTATAATACTCCGTAGGTCGACCTGGTAACTATGGAGCTGACAGGCTTAACGACATTTTCAGAATCTAGTTCAGTCCACATCGTCAGAAAACTCTAGAGTTTATTTGGTTATCTGGATGTGCAAAGGAACAACTGGGGTTTTAGATGCTCCTGGAAGAGCTCGTTCTCATAAAACTCCTTATGGGACTTTAAATCTCCAAACCCTGGAGGTGTGTGGTTTGGTTTTTCCGCAGCACTTTATTGATATTGTCAACAGAGGAGATAGCGGATCAAAGGGGCTCGATGTTATAGACGTGCGCTCTTCAAAAGATCGCTCAATTTTTCCCATACTGCAG
Source organism: Wyeomyia smithii (assembly GCF_029784165.1). Classification (NCBI taxonomy): domain Eukaryota; kingdom Metazoa; phylum Arthropoda; class Insecta; order Diptera; family Culicidae; genus Wyeomyia; species Wyeomyia smithii. The sequence goes on from NC_073694.1 coordinate 63,031,299, forward strand.
GAATCCTTAACATGATTCTCACTGCACTTGCCACAACGTGCCTTATTGAAGAAGTAAGCGGCTGTATGGCCTAACTGTTTACAATGAAGGCAGTTCACGACACGGGGCACATATAGCCGCACAGGCTGACGAACCCGGTAGTTGGTAGTGCAGATCCGGCAAATGTGACTCGATACAATCTGACGGGGTGTAGGTTTTCTTATCCTCTACGAGTGATACTGATGACAAATTTTTGCAGTCTAGTATTTTTACCGCAGGAAGGCTGCTGCTCTTAAAACAGCCTACAGCATGCTTCAAGACTCGACGGACAGATTCGTATCGGTCACAACTGTTACCGTTGCGCAACTCTTGCCCTACAATGCCCATGCAGGAAAGTGCAAGCAAGGGAATAATAGTGTAGTGTAGTAGTTACTATCTCGATGTTATGTTTTTTGTTTATGTTTAGGTTGGGCATGCGTTTAATTGTAATTATGTTCTATTATGTTTGTTAAAATACTTTCTTATCTATCAAATGTTAAAAATGTCAGAGTGTTAAAATAATTAAATGTAGGGACTAAAATTAATATTTAAACTCCAGTGAACAATAACGTCATAAACAATTAAAAACAATTTGTACTAAAAACTGAAAATACAACCCTGCTGATACACCGCATGAAATCTGCTGCACTATGCACGGAGAGAGTTGCAGATAGAGATGCTGATAGGTAGTAGAGAAGCTTGGGAGCCGGATACTGTCTTCTTGACTTGACCGGCGACGAGTAAAGACGTGATTACTGGGTGAAGACCCCACCACGAGAACCTATTCTATACGAAGGAAGGCCATTTCGTGCCATTTAAGTGAAACTTAGCACCAAAAAGTTAATGCGCCGGTTAAGAAAAACAAGTCAGGACCCGTTACCATAGTCTGGCTGAATCCACGCGGAATAGCAACCGACCGGATCCCCGGTTTGACGCAGCTTTTGAGGTCGTAGTCTTCCTGGACAGGGACTGCGACGGGCTGTTGTCCCCTCCACCAACGGCATCGCGACGAACATCGCGGCGAGCATCGTGCAGAGCAGCAGCGGTACCACTAGAGCCAACAGCGCAGGCCACGTGCCTCTCCCACATTCGGAAAAACAGAGTGAGTGGCTGTTTGAAATTAAAAGTAGTAAAAATATAAATTAGTTTAATTTTTGGTGCCGAAGTAGACCCGGAGCCGACCCTGAGGACCTTCGAGTCTCTCACGGCCGACAGGGAGTAAAGAAAAGAGGTCTTGGGAACCCAACCCCAAACAGTCCCCAGAGGAACGACCAGGGACTAGGGGCTTTGGCAAAAGCCCTTCAGGCTGAGCAGTAACACAACACACAACATCGATCACCACCTTTCGTGTTGGTATGTATACTCTATACTCCCGCTCGGCTCGGAATAGGCCTGAGCTTGTTTGGTCTAACCTTTGGAATTGCAATCGTCAGATCGTGCGGAATTTGCCATATATTCGAAGCATTTGACTTCAGCCCTACTTTGGGTCGAAAGTATATAATCAGAGGCGGAGCCCAGCCGAATCATAGTAGAATCAGGCCATTCGGTGTCAAAAAAGGACTTGAGCATGGTTTTATTCTCAGGCACCCCACCACTTACCCTTCCTCTATGATGAACTCTTGACAAAAAAATTAAGTCCCTCTTATCAATAAAACTGACTAGAAGGACGCACGACGAAACTTTTACAGGAAATTATAATTGGTGATATTTGGCAGGAAGAAGGAGGCTCGGTATAGTAGAACCGATAGCGTGTGAAAGGAAGAGTAACATCTCCTTACTCACAAGCACAGATAAAATAATAATAATAAGAATGCCACAGTATTTCTAATGTTAGAAGTGCGGGATACAGCAGACACCCGCGCATATATCACAACGCTTCTGGTCGGAGTGAGAAATTCTGTACAGGAAAAAAATTATAATTAGAGGACCATTTTTTCCGTCTGGGTAAAGTCTGACAGGAGGGATGACTAAAGCGGTGACAGGAGAGAAGTGAAAAGGAATGACAGAGTCAGGAGGTTTCGCTAACGAAGCAGTGGGGGTAAGGGATCAACATCCATTGCGCTTCACCCTCTAGTGCCCAATGCCGCCATTTGGCGGGCTTCAGTCGAAGTTCCGAAAAGCTTTAATAAATATTTAAAAAGTGTTTATAATGGTTTATAATGATTTTATCGAAGTCCGTTTAGAAATTAATTTGGGCACTAGAGAGTTAAGCTAGCGCACTAGTACAAGGAACTTTCATAGGGCGAGTGAAAACCCGTCCGCACAGCGGTCGAACAAGGAATGAACGATTGGTTTTCGCACATTCTACTCTCAAATTATCTTCGCTTTTTTTCGACCAGTTGAACATATAGCTTTGGTCTAGAGCGCAAACTGGAAAAAAGGTTATAGGTTTCTAACCGTTCTTGTAAATTGTGGGGCCTTTGAGCTCAGAAATGCGTTATGTTTTCAGACTCTTTTTTCAGATTGAGCTCAAGGGCAAAACCTGTGTTGACCAGTGTTATAATTCCAAATTTAACTTACTAACCTTACTTTTATGGCGACAGATCGTTGAGATCCTATGCCGAATTCATAATACGGCTCCACAAAACTCGGTCTTATCGCCCGGTCTTATAAGCCCTAATCGCTGCCGCAATCCGTCTCTTCACCTCGCGGCTCACCTCGTCGTCACATGTCACGAGAGTACCAAGATAAACAAATTCGTGGACCACTTCAAAAGTATCCCCATCCATCTCCACTGCAGCACCAACATCCGCAAAACTAACACGCTTTCCGCCAACCACAATGTAGTTCGTTTTGGCAGTGCTGATGGTGAGTCCCATTCTCGCAGCTTCCCTTTTGAGAGCCATGAAGGCCTACTCAACTGCTCTACGGTTAACACCAACTGCCAACACCAACGTTGTGTTCTCGTAACTTGTCGAGGATCTGTCTGAAAATCTGGTCCGTTGTAGATCCCACTCGAAAACCGCATTGGTATTCTTCAACAAAGGCTTCCTGCAACGGTCTCAGTCGCTGGAAGAGGATACGGGAGAAAATTTTGTAAGCGGAGTTGAGGCAAGTTACATAGCCGCTCGCTCCTGACTTTGAACTCGGTAAGCCGTTCTTCCCAGTGGCTTTGTGGTTCTTCAGCTCTGCAAGCTTCCTTCAATGCTAAGGGCCATTTATGCGTCCAATGTTAATGGGTCCAAAGCTTGTCCGCCCTCCCCAACTTCTATCCTGTTCCTTCGACGACTCTCCTGCCTTTCTCGCCACTAAACACCACTTCAAAATGTTGCTTCTAACGCCTGGCCACTAGAGATGGTCGGGTTTGGCTCTTTTCAAACCTGTATCCGACCCGTACCCGAATTTTTTTTCGGTTGAAACCCGAACCCGAAAATTTTATTTTTGTGAAACCCGAACCCGACCCGAACCCGAAACTGTGAAACCCGAGCCCGACCCGAACCCGAGTTTTTTTGTTGGAGGTCGATTTTTTAAACCAATTTGAGGCTGCCCTGAAGCTTTGAGCTTCGCATGGTAATAAAATGTTAGTGATTTTTATGATTTATGAAATTAGACATCATTATCTTATAAATAAGCTTATTTGATATAGTCGGGTGTCGGGTTTTGAAACTCAAACCCGACATTTTCAAACCCGAACCCGACCTGAACCTGATTTTTTTTTCCATCAAGCCCGAACCCGACACTTTCAAAAATTTTCAAACCCTGACCCGATCCGAACCCGACGCTTTCAAATTTTTTCGAACCCGAACCCTACGGGTACGGGTCGGGTTCGGGTCGGGTTCGGGTTTTAGGTTTTCAAACCCGAAACCCGACCATCTTCACTGGCCACCAGCGGTTATCAGGATCCTATCCCTGTCATTACACATGGTAATGACACGGTCCGGTTCTTGGCTTCGTTAGTCATTCTATTGAAGCAATTCTCCGCCTCCGCGAGGACGCAATCGTAGTGCTCTCGTTTCTTACAGCAGTGAAGCTTCTTTTAGGCAGCTCTTGCCTCCCGGTATTTCTTCCGCATCTGACGCGTCACACGATTAGCTGCTACTATCGTGTTGGCGTAGACCAGGTTCTTCTCTTCCGTCACCTCTAGACACTCAGCATCAAACCACCCACTACGCGTGGTACCAGTTGTCATGCCTATCACTTCTCGCGCTGTTTTGCTGACCGCATCACGGATTTGCTTCCACTGCTCGTTCAGGTCTACTCTAGACGGCTCACCGATCCGTCTATCAACTTTCCAGATGTATCTTCTCCGCCGATCTCGATTTAAATGCGTTAGACAGCTGGGTGCGAATCTTGCCTGCCACGAGATAGTGATCCGAATCGATGTTTGGCCCTCGAAAGGACCGCACATTTTATTTATTTACCTTAGTTTTACGGCGACGGATCGAATTTCCCCTAACACCTATTTCGTGGGCATCCTCGTTGACAGCACACATCCAACAAGTGCGGGGCCTACCTCGAAGTCGACGGACTCTGTCGGGATTTCAGCTAAAAGTAGTCTTCGCTGGTCGTTCTTCCGGCATTCTAGCTACATGCCCAGTCCATTGGAAACTGCCGTGTTTTATCAGCTTATCTCTTCCGCCGATTTGTACACCTGGTACACTTTATGTTTCATGCGTCTGCGCCAAACACCGTTTTCTAGTTGCCCCCAAGGATTGAACGCAAAACGCTGCGCTCAAAAACACTAAGAGCTCGCTGATCGGCCTCTTTCAACGTAGAGAGCCACGGAATGAATTGATGTTTTGTAGAGTGCAAGTTTGGTACGGGTTTACAGACTACGGGACCTCAGCTGGTTACACAATCCGTGAAAGGTCCTGATTGCAGCTGCTATCCGCCTTTTAATCTCACGGCTAACCTCGTTGTAACATGTGGCATGGCAGAGTTGATGATGAGCCCTATTCTCGCAGCTTCCCTCGTGAGAGGTCCGAAGGCCTCTTCCACTACTCTACGGTTGATACCAATGATGTCGATATCGTCCACAAAACCTAGAAGCATGTGAGACTTCGTAATGATGGTGCCGCTTCTTTGTACGCCAGCCCTCCGAGTTTGACAGCCCGTCTCCCTGCTTTAAACCATCTAACGTTACTAATGAGTCCGATGTCTCACCGGCTCTCCCGACGCATTATGTAGAGCCTTCAACGGTGGCACGCACCAGCCTGATTATTTTTTTTTTGGAAAACCATGTTCGAGCATAATTCACCATAACTCATTTCTCTTAACTGTAACGTACGCTGCTTTAAAGTCAATGAACAGATGGTGCGTTTGCTGGTTGAATTCTCGAAATTCATTGAGGATCTGGCGCAGGGTGAACCTTTGGTCCGTAGTGGAGCGTCCCCCTCGGAAACCACATTGGTAATCGCCAACAAAGGTCTCCGACAACGGCCTCAGTATTTGGAACAGAATACGGGAGAGAATCTTGTAAACGGTGTTGAGAAGGGTTATACCCCGATAATTACTACATTCCAGTCCAGTGCCTTTCTTGTAGATCGGACATATGAGACTCTCCAACCAGCCCAAGGGCAACTTTTCATCGGACCACACTCTCAGCATGATCCGGTGTAAAGCACGATACAGCTGTTCGCTCCCGATTTTATCTTCGTGCCTGGAAAAGCAACCTTCCGTTTCCACAAGAATCCGCTTTCAATGCAGTCGTTTCTTCCGGCGATGGAGTCTTTTTTCAGCAGCTCTAGCTTCCCGGTATCATCCTACGCTCTGACGAGTCACAGCCGTGGCTAATATGTGAACTTTGGGGCGGTTCTTTTCATCCTTAGCTCGCTGACACTCAGCGTCAAACTACTCATTGGACGTGGCTGTCGCAGATGTACCCAATACTTCTCCCGCAGGCTACCTCCAACTGGTTCTTCGATCCGCTCAACAACCTGCAGCAGGTAATCTGTAACCACTTCTCCAGTTGATAGCCGCTGGATGTTCAACTGTATCCTCCTTGTCGTCCTGAATTTTAACACGTCGGACCTCCGGGTGCGAACCTTGGATACCACGAGATAATGATCCGAGCCAACGTTTGATCCTCTAAACGACCTCTCGTCTGTAACATCTGAAAAGTGCCGACCATCAATCAGAACATGGTCGATCTGAGAGCAGGCCTCTCCATTTGGGTGCCTTCAGGTGTGCTTACGTATATACCGGCGTGCAAAATAAATGCTACAGATAGCCATACTACTAACTGCGGCGAAATTGACAAACCTCAGGCCGTTGTCGTTCGTAGTTGAGTGTAAGCTTTCTCTAACAATCACGTGTCAGAAGAAGTTCTCCTGCTCAACCTGCGCATTGCATTTCCGGTGACGATCTTGATGTCGTGGCCTGGGCACTCATTATAAGTTTTTTCCAGGAAAAAGAACTTCTCATTTTCTTCATCGAGTTTATCGTTGCTCGGTGCATACACATTTATCAGGCTGTAGTTGAAAAATTTGCACATAATTCTCAACACGCATTTACGGTCACTGATCGGCCTCCATCTAATGACACGCTTCATCTGTTTCCCTATGAGTACGAAACTGACTACCTTTCCTGCTTTCTCGCCCCCGCTGTAGTAGATGTGGTACTTAAATGAAGTGCCCTCAATAGGATCATCTGCCCGGACTTCGGCATCTCCCGTTTTCGGCCACCTCACCTCCTTACACTGCAAGTACCGAGTTTCCAATAATCGTTGTCCTTTTTCGTTCGCCTAGGTCCATGTCGATTATTCCGTTCCGTATTTATATCTGGATTGTGCGTAGTATTTAACCTTCGGTATGCTGCCTCAAGAGCGCTGCGATACCTTGTCTCGCGACGGTGCTGCTGTCTTAGATATAGCTGGCGAGGCACCGCGTTCCGTAATTCAGTCGCCCGCTCCGGGTCAGACGCTGTTCTACGCCCCTCCTAACATGGGGATACAGCCGCGTACGATCCCCCTTCCCAGTCAGCATACGACCATAGTTTCCGCCGGGGGTTGGTTACCCGATCTCCGCTAAGGTTACTCGTATTCTGGTCGGCACCTCGTAGAGGTTGGGATAGGAGTTGCTGGACAAAGGTGAATGACCACATCTATGACGTCTGAAAGGTGCTGGCAGTCGATCAGCATGTGGTCGATTTGAGAGTAGGCCTCTTCATCGGGGTGACGCGCAAAATGGGTACTACAGATGACCATTCTCCTGACCGCGGCGAAGTTCACTAGCCTCAAGCCGTTGTCGTTGGTGGTAGATTGAAGGCTTTCCCTACCAACAACGGGACGAAAGAACTCCTCTCGTCCGACTTGTGCGTTCGTATCTACGTTGGCGATCTTTGTATCGTGTTGTAGGCACTCTCCATACGTTTTCTCGAGGAGCTCATAGAACTCCTCCTTTACAACATCGGTTTTATTGTTTGTCGACGCGTACACGTTGATAATTGATAATTGTAATTAAAGAATCTGCCTTTGATCCTCAATACGCATAGACGGTCATTAATAGGCCTCCACCTAATGACACGCTTCATCTGTTCCCCTATGAGCACGAAACCGACGCCCCGTTACGCACTATCACCGCCACTGTAGTAGATGGGGTACTTGAAAGATGTGCCCGTGGCCGGTTCAACCACCCGGAATTTACGGTTTCAGGCAAACGCACCTCTTGAATGGCTGTAAACTTCACTTTTGCCTTCCGTAGCTCTTTGGCTAAGGTGGCCGCGCTTGCCGGTCGAGCAGAGTCCTCACATTCCAAGTGCCAAGTAGATAAACAGGTAAAAAGCTATTTAGAAATAGAAATAGATAAAAAGCTATAATCTCTGTTTCCAGATTGAGCTCCAGGGTAAAACCTGTGTTGACCAATGTTATAATTCCTTAACTAACTTGCTTACTCTACTTTAATGCCGACAGATCGTTGAGATCCTATGCCGAATTCAGAATACGCCTCCACAAAGCACGGTCTTGGACTGTTCCTCTCCAGTCTCCCCTTACACCCACCGCTCTGGTATTCTCGTCGACAGCACACATCCAGCGCGTGCGAGGTCTGCCTCGAAGTCGTTCCGGTTCTTCTTTTACATTGACGAAGAAAATAAAATGTTGCCGAGAATAAAAACGGACCTTCCAATAAAAAAAAACTATAAAAGCAACTTTATACATTTTATTGTGCAAGCTCGATTTAACTTATTGTAACTTTTCCTATCGAAATTTATATGATTATGTATTATAAAAGACACTCAGACTACCGGAAATTTGTGAAATAAACTGGATTGAATTTTATATTGGATATTAGTGATTCGACTGCGCGTAAACCAATGAACAGCTCTCTTCGAACATCTACGATATTTTTTTCGTTACAAGTTAACGCGTGATAACTAAAAACTTATTTTTTTTTACTGCGGTCAAAATAGGTAGATTTATTTGAAGAAAAACTGGTTTTGTTTTTGAATATATATTTATTATTAACGAAAAACAGGAGACTCTTCTACGTTTCCGGAACAAAAGCGATGCATGGCCTTCACGTTGACTTTCCGAATGCATCTCTTTATTCTACCAATCAACTATTTGTAGTTCATTGCTCTCCTGTTATTTTTGTGTACCAAGGAGTTCAAAAGCCCAAAGAAATTTTCAATTGGGCGACACTGAGGCAGACTCGTTCGGTTACCTAATTTGCATACAAATGGGGTCGAGGGGTTGCTTGTAAATTATTGTTTGTTTTTTTTTTCTAGCGTAATGTGATGCTGCTTTATCTAACCAAAATGGATACCTCCCATCAGTATGACATTTTGAAGAAATGGAATCAATATTTTCTACGAACAGTCCTTCTTGGAATATAACTTCTGAGCTTGAACCATGATCTAGAAACACCTCTCTCAGAAATAGCAATGTACAGCATCACTTTCTGTTCAAACATATGTTTGAATATGTATTATTTATATGGAGGTGTAGAATAATTATCGTTGATATGAGATTTTCAAAGAGAAAAGTAACTTTTATCGTTCAAAACAGAACATTTTTCGAAATAAACCTTTAACCATTTAACGGCATTGGAATTTCAACGTCGAAATTTGTTCAGTAATCAGTACATTGCGCTCTCTTAATTTTTTTTCGGATTGAATATCCCATCTCTTTTCAATGTTTTACAAATCTACCGTTGTGTAGTATCTGTAACATCGTGTTGACACGTTGACTCCTTGCTATTGAAGATACTAAACGATACTTTTTTGTGGAAATACTCCATTTGGGATAATTATCTTTGCTATTACCGCAGAACACTCTCAATTTCACGTCAACTTGCAATAACACTTTTTATTCATCGTTTGATAATATTCTTTCCTCACCCATAATTCGCCCAAATGGATAATTACCAGCACGCACTCGCTCCGTTTAGTTAACAAATTGACGGTATTGCTGGGCCAAATCAACTCTCACCGAGCAGCCGAAAAAACGAAAAACTTTCAGCTAGACCCCGTCATGAATGACTAATTACCGTTAATAACTCAAAACAAAACCGTTGGCACACGCCACGGCACGACACCGAAAGCGATCCATTTTCGACTGTAATTGAAAATTCAGCGCGAAATGTAGTCTACCGACAGCGGCAGGATATATTGGGTGCAATTCATCAATGCCTTCCGGCCCTTGCGCTCCCTTCTGCCGGTTGATATCAGCCAATGTGTCACCAGAACTGACAATGAATACCGTCTGCAACGACCGAGCGGAAGTGGGTAATGATTAACGACAATGTCGGGAGCATGTTTTACACATAATCTTTATCGGATGTGGTGTGAATTCGCGAGGTTATGTCAGTTTTAACCACCAATTTGAGAACGATTCAGGAAAAAAAGCGCAAAAGTAATAAACGAAACCACCTGAAAACCCTTTCCGTGTTTGCGGTTAACTTTTCCGTCCAGATAATTTATTTCGGTATTAGGTTTCTCCGCTACTAAGCGGAGACAACCGTGCACAAAACGCTTCTCATTACATTAGCAGCTATTACTATTAGGACATACACTTAGCCATCCGGGAAACGGTTGTCATTCTGTCAGTTCTCTCTGGCATGCACACATGCACCACGAGGGAAAAATGGAAACGAAAAACTGGCTTGCAAGTTTTCCACCAGCATGTCAGCTGCACTCAGTACAGCTGAACTTCATTGTCCTCCAGTACTTTTCACCGGCATTAGCGTGGCAGTCGCAGTTTTCCCTCCCGCCCCTGAGGGCGTCGGTCGGTTGTATGCAGGGGATGCTGTAAAGGAAAGGTCATCGCTGCTCGTTTTGTCACTAGGACTTTTATGTGACACAAATTTTCTTTTCTATGTTATTTCTCTCTTGCTGTATGAATGTGTTTGGGAGTGTGCGAAACGAGCAGTCCGATTCGCGTTCCGTTCCGTGGACTTCACTGCTGATGTGGTGTAAATGCAGTATTTCCCACTAGACCCCGAGGGGTCTTGATTTTCAGACGACGATGATGACGATGCTGTCAGTACTGGAGAACCAGGCAGTCAGTTTGCCGTTGCGGGTGGCATACTTGCTGAGTAATATATTCATTTAAATGGCAGCCAACGGTAATGACGGGGATTTTATTCTGTTTTTGACTACCGCACCCCTACTGTGGCGCGGTGGTTTGTACGACATGCACATTTAGACCGAACAAGCATCCCAATTAAGTGTGCGAAAATGAGGTTGTAAACAAGTTGTGTGCGCAGTGCATTAGGGGTTGTGAGTTTAGGGTATTGTTTGACTGCCGTGTTTGAGCATTGTAATAATTTTCGTTGCACTCGCCAATAGTTGATGAAATTCCCATTTGCTTTACCAGACAAAATTTGAAAGCTCAACTTTACAATTAACTGACGAGTGAAAAAGTTTTCTACCACATATAATTTAGATTTATCTACCACCACGATTGTTGGTGTTTTCACGTTCTGTTGTATTTGCAAAATTTTAAAGATTCGCAAAGAACTGTGATGAAATCTATAACCAAGCTTTGACTAGAATTACTTATTATTATATTATGATATTCATTTCTTTTTTCCAGTGGACATTGAGCAGAACGACATGACGTCACCGGAACCGTCCACGGGTTCCTTGGCGCACGCCAAATCGGACGCAGTGCAAACGTCAAATTTTCAGACCGTTTCGGCAGGACTCTGTCGGAATTTGCTAGCGATCCAATGCAGTCTGGTGGCGCTAGTCTACTTCTATCGGCGGAGTTCGGCCACCACTTGGTATTCCCTTACGTCCCAGTCGTAATTCTCACAGCAAAACAGTCATCCCTGTCGTTGTCATCGCCGAATCGCAGTCGCATCTCAATTGTTGAGAAAATAATTTTTACAAAGGGCAGCTATCTCGAGTGTTAGAACATTGTAGAAAGGTGAAGTGAAAATAAAACAAAAAGAGAGGATAAATGTAGACGAGAAATATGCACAACGCAGCCAAACAAACTACGAAACGACTTAAATAGTAATGGGACGGATTGCGAGACGAGATGTGTGGTGAGTATTAGAAAAATAAATAGTGTTTTTAAATAGTTTGTTTGACACGGCACGATACAATTTATGTTTAACTGAACCAAGTACATTTTTTTAATTCTTAATTAGCAGGGAAAAGAGGGAGGCCTTTTTTTATTCTCGCGGCCGACTACGAGCTAGTGGGGATTTAAGGTGAGAGGAGGGGTGTTATAATTTTGTTTTTAACTATTTTATATTACAGAATGTATTCATTTGTACGTGGCTAACCAGTGATGTTCTATTTGAGCAGATTTGATCTGAGGTGTCTGCGTAAACATAGAGAAGCCGAGTCTTCGTTTTGGTGTCTCCAGCCGAATGTATCATTCTCTTTCAGTTTGTGACAGAAATTGTATTCTAGCAAATAGATAAAAGAAATCAAATTTTAATGCCAGCATTTTTTATAAACCCGAATAGCTGTGTCATGCACTGGAGATCACCGCTTCCCAGAATGTCTCTAACGGGTACGTTCGGTTGTTTTCCTCGGGCCCGAAGGCAACCTATAAGCTCGGACCTAGCACCACAGTATTCGGTACACGACCAAACAACATGCTCGATATCATGGTAGCCATCGCCACAAACGCAGTGATTACTGTCTACATGCCCTATACGAAAGAGATGCGTGTTTAACGTATAGTGATTGGACATAAGTCTGGATATCACGCGAATGAAGTCCCGACCTACATCCAACCCCTTGAACCATGCTTTCGTCGATACCTTAGGAAAAATGGAATGTAGCCACCGTTCCAGTTCATCTGAGTTCCATGATGATTGCCAACTGTTGAGTGTTCTCTGACGCAAAATGCTATAAAATTCATCATAAGCAATTGGTCTTACATAAATATCGCCATCAATAGCACCCACCTTAGCTAAAGCGTCAGCCTTTTCATTGCCCGGAATAGAACAATGAGAAGGAACCCACGCTAAGGTAACCCGGTAATTTTTATCTGTTAAAGCACTTAAAAACCGCCGTATTTTCCCCAGGAAGTACGGGGTGTGCTTCACAGTCTTCATCGATCGCAGAGCCTCAATGGCACTGAAACTGTCTGTGAAGATGAAGTAGTGGGCTATGGGCAGGGTTTCGATGATCCCAAGAGAGTACTGAATGGCAGCAAGTTCTGCGACGTACACGGAAGCAGGAGTATCGAGTTTGTAGGAGGTGGTAAAATTTTCGTGGAAAACACCGAAGCCAGTGGACTCATCTAGATTAGATCCGTCAGTGTAAAACCTTTTATCATAACTAACATGTTTAAACTTATTGGAAAAAAGTCTTAGGGTTCTCTTGGGGTCGCAATTGATCCGGGATACCAGAAATGTCTTGTTTCATGGTGGTGTCGAAGAATATAGCATTATTAGAAGTATCTAAAAGTGCGACATTGGAGGAATCGTATGAAGAAGGATTAATATCTTGAGCCATATAGTCAAAATATAAAGTCATAAATCTGGATTGAGATTGAAGGTCGACCAACCTCTCGAAATTTTCAATTACTAATGGGTTCATAACTGTGCATCGAATAAGCAACCGGTAAGAGAGATTCCAAAAACGATGTTTCAACGGAAGAATACCCGCTAGCACTTCAAGACTCATCGTATGGGTCGACTGCATGCAACCTAAGGCAATACGCAAACAACGATATTGTTTTCGTTCCAGTTTGATCAAATGTGTGTTTGAGGAGCGTGAGCGGAAGCAGAAACACCCGTACTCAATTACAGACAATATCGTTGTTTGGTAAAGCCTTAGAAGGTCTCCTGGGTGGGCTCCCCACCAGGTTCTGGTAATCGTACGAAGAAAATTAATCCTCTGTTGGCATTTTCGTGTCAGATACCTAATATGGCTAGCCCAGGTGCATTTAGAGTCGAACCAGACCCCGAGATAATTAGCGACTAAAACCTGAGTGATTGTTTTACCCGTTAGTAGGAGCTGCAGCTGAGCTGGGTTATGCTTCCTAGAAAAAACGACCAGCTCAGTTTTCTCCGGAGAGAATTCGATACTCAGCTTAAGAGCCCATTCAGACAAATTGTCTAAGGTATCTTGCAATGGTCCTTGCAGATCGTTAGCCTCGCTTCCAGTAATGGATACAACGCTATCGTCTGCAAGTTGCCGTAGCGTGCATGAATTTGCAAGACATTTATCGATCTCATTGACGTAAAAATTATATAAGAGAGGGCTTAAACATGAGCCCTGGGGAAGGCCCATGTAACTAATTCGGGAAGTTGTCGAGTCGCCATGTGAGATGCTTTTCTGACAACAAATTGAGCAAAAAATTATTCAAATTTGGTGAAAGTCCCTGCGAATTAAGTTTCTCGGTTAAAACTTCAACAGAGACAGAGTCAAAAGCCCCCTTAATGTCCAAGAACGCAGAAGCCATTTGCTCTTTTCGAGCAAAGGCGAGTTGAATTTCGGTAGAAAGCAACGCTAGGCAATCGTTCGTTCCTTTGCCCCGGCGAAAGCCAAATTGAGTATCTGAAAGTAACCCATTTGTTTCGACCCATTTGTCTAACCGTAAGAGGATCATTTTCTCCATTAATTTCCGGAGGCAAGAGAGCATAGCAATCGGCCTATAAGAATGGTGATCGGAGGCGGGTTTTCCGGGTTTTTGAATAGCAATGACTTTTACCTGGACTGGAGGCAGTTGTGCGGAACAATGTTTAGCTTAAGGAAATTTTTTTTTATTCTCGCTTATTTTCCGTCGGTCTGGTTCCGCCACTGTTGTGGCCAATCACCGACGCCCAGGGAGGCGACTCCACACCCAGGACCCTAACTCACGACCCGTTTATTAACGGACCGGCGCCAACGGCTTTACTTCCTCATGCGATGGAAGGCGTGATCCCAGAGATTTTTTCGCCTCAGAAAATCTCCCGGTGTCGGCTAGGATTGAATCTAGACCAGTTGGGTTGGTTGTGAGTGGATCACGCCACCTCCCAACCATTGACACCTATGTCGGCGGTGGGATTCGAACCCAGGCGTCGAGCGTGGTTGGCGGAGACGTTACCAACCACACTAGGCCCCCGCTCAGCTCAAGGAACTTGTTGAACAAGTTCAACAAGCGTCTTTTTGCAGAGTCGGGTAGATTCTTTAACAAGTTGAATTTAATTCTATCCAACCCTGGAGCTTTATTGTTGCACGATAGGAGAGCCATTGAAAATTCCAACATCGAAAATGGAGGCTCTTCCGTAGCTACTAAAAACGCGTCGCGAAAGGTCTTCTGTTCGGAGACAGAGTCCGGACAGACCTTTTTGGCGAAATCGAGTTTCCAGCGATCTGAATACTCCTCGGACTCATTCGAAACGTTACGATTCCGCATGCGCCTGGCGGTATCCCAAAGAGTGCTCATCGCTGTTTCCCTCGACAACGCGTTCACAAACCGCCGCCAGTATCCGCGTTTTTTGCTTTTATCAAACTCTTCATTTGTCTATCCAGTACATCGTACTTTCGGAGCAAATCGATAGTGCCTTGTTCTCGGAAGGCCAAATACACCGAGGACCTCCGCGCGTACAGGTCTGAGCACTCTTTGTCCCACCACTTGGAGGGAGGGCGCCGTCTAATCGTTACCCCGGGTATCGGTTTCGTCTGAACTTGTGTCGCGGCGTCGATGATCAAGCCAGAAAGGAACGCGTATTCTACCTCCGGAGGAAGTTCCACGTGGGACTCGATTCTTTGCGATATTATGGTCTCATAGGACTTCCAATCAATGTTACGTGTGAGGTTATACGCAATATTGATTGGATCCGTTGGAGTTGACCCATTAGCAATTGAGATAACGATTGGTAGGTGATCACTACCGTGGGGATCGTTGATTACTTTCCACTGGCAATCTAACGCTGGTGATGTCGAGTAAAGGGATAGGTCAAGCACGCTTTCACGTGCTGGAGGATTAGGTACACGTGTCGCTTCCCCAGTATTCAAAAGTGTCATATTGAAGTCGTCGATTAAGTTACAGATTAAAGAAGATCGGTTGTCGTCGTACAGCGACCCCCATAGCGAACAGTGAGAATTAAAATCTCCCAATATCAAAAAAGGCGCGGGAAGCAACTCTGCTATATCAGTGAGTTGCCTCTGTTCAATCCGCGCGGATGGAGGGATATATAACGAAACAAAGCATAGGTCTTTTCCATTCATATTCGTTTGAATGGCAACGACTTCAATATTCGAGATCGAGGGGAGGTCGATTCGGAAGAAGGAATAGCACTTTTTAATCCCTAAAAGTACCCCTCCACCGTGTGAGTCTCGATCTCGACGAATAATGTTAAAATCGTGGAAATTGAGTTGATCGTTCGAATTGAGAAAGGTTTCACAGAGCGCAAATGCGTCACAATTGTATGTATTTATTAAATGAGAAAATAGATCGAATTTGGGGATGATACTTCTGCAGTTCCACTGTAATACAGTTATAAAATTCCTAACCTCTTTCGCCGTATTAGTCATCGAAAGATATGATAGCTGAAATGAGGGGCCAAGTTGCTGCTAGTTGCTTCAAAAAGGTTTTCACTGTAGGAAGAAGGGCAAGAAGAATATTTTGTAGGGGATCTGGTATGTTGAATGTTTTAAATATCCAGTCCACAATATCAGAAAATTTTATGAACCCTGTTTCTTTTGTATCTTCTGATCGAGGAATGGGTGCACGAGGGGTTTTTGGTTCCCCAGGAAGCGGTGGGTACTCCTGGTTTGATTTAAAATTAAAACCGGGAGGTACTTGCTTCGGTTTTTCTTCACCGCTTCCTTTTTGTGTTGGCTTATTGGTCATTCCGCTAAGGGTTATCTTACGACCTTTGCGAGAAAGATTAGGAGAGTTGATCATTCTCCTCTTCCTAGATCCTTCTAGCATGGCATAAGAACACCCTTCGACGGGATCGTCAGATGTACCCTCATCGGTTGGCAAAAAGGAAAAGATGTTTCCTGTCGAGGGTGGCTCAGCACTCTTCAGCATTTCTGCGAAAGAGCGCTTTGATCGTTCCTTGAGGGAACGCTTAATTTTTTCCTCGCGCTGTTTGTACGCGGGACACGCCGAAAGGTCATGCCGAGTTCCCTCGCAGTAAAGACACTTTTCAGTATTCTCACTGCAAGCGTTCTCAGCATGGTTGCCTCCGCACTTGCTGCAGCGTGCCTTGTTGCAGCAGTAGGTGGCTGTATGACCTAACTGCTTGCAGTTTTGGCAATGCATGACCCGCGGTACGAACAGGCGTACAGGCAGACGAACCCTGTCCAAAGAGATGTAGTTCGGCAGTGCGGATCCGGCGAATGTTACACGGAAGGAATCCGAAGGGAGGAATTTCTTCTTCCCTTCTTCGATGTATACTCAATGCAATTGCTTGACATCCAGTATCTTTACATCTTGAATCAGGGGGTTCTTGAAGCAGCCAACCCCGTGACGCAAAATGTCATCGACCGTTAGGATTCCTTCGGTAACCACACCGTCGATCTCCACGTCCTTGGCAGGGATGTACACGCGGTACTCTCTCGTGAAGAGCTCGTAGCTAGCAATTGCGTTTGCTTGCTTCAAGCTACTCACAACAACTCGCAGTTTGTTCGGTCTAACCTTTGTAATTTCGGTTACGTCCGAAAACTGTTTTGCCAGGTCCTTGCCGATTTGAATAATATTTAGAGGCTTCTTCATGGGCCTGAAGTAAACTACGAACGGACCTTTCGAAGCATCTGGGTAAGCTTTCACCCGTGTTGCCGGTACCCTTGGTACGGGGCTAGGTAGCGGGGAAGGTAGAGGGGAATTGATGGGAATTGATAATAATAATAATAATACAAAAAGCGGTGATTCTTGGGACCTGCAACACAGTTCGAAGGTTCCTGAATCATCATAACTGATCCATCGAAGCAAACGACGTTAGGATGTAAGTTAACTGGTTAATGAGATCCACAGAGCCTAACCCCTTTGGCATATTTGATAACTCGGGGTAGGTGAAATTTTCCAGCAAATCTGCTGAGAAGTGTCAAAATTCTACAATAATAATAATAATAATTATTATTATAATAATAACAATAATAATAATAATATTAATAATAATGATAAAAATTCTAAAGTGAATACTTCACCGAACGTCTAAGTCACGACCTCACGGCTGATAGTAGGATTAATCGAGCGTCTCCGCAGAACAAACAATGACGATCCAGCTTCGTGTTGTGACACAGTGGCCGTATCCTACACGCGACCTTGTAGATGCCACTTGTAGTTGACTTGTAGTTATCGCGCAGCACAAGAACTAATCGACAAAAAAAAAAACACCCTTACGAAGTTGTGTATTGTTATTTTGCGAACTCAAACGGGGATGAACAATTTGCGTGTAATCGAGACGAAAGCAAACCAACGAAATGTAAAAAAAAAAAAATAGTGTTTTAATATTAATATTAACCTTCATTGAACCCTTGTGTGGGAAACCACACAAATGAATTTTGTTTTGATTTTTTTTCGAAAACTTCTCGATCGATTTTGATGAAACTTCTTGACAATTCCTAAACCATCAATCTTACCCAAAATACATTTTCTCCAAGGGAAAAATATTTTTGGTTGATGAGATATTTATAAACTTACGTTGTTTACCCTGGTGTGTGGATTTCCACACATACAACACTCGAATTTATTTTGGACAAGAAACAACTTAATTTTGCCCCAAACATATTATTTTCATTGAGTGCTTTCATACCTGAAGCTATAGGTACTAATTAATCCTGTTTCAAAAATCGAATAAGGTGTGTATGTGTGCGGAAGTATGTGTATGTGTGTTTATATTCATTCTTACGACCAATATATCTCGATTTTCTCAGCAACGGCTGAACCGATTCTATTGTTCTTAGTCGCGTTTTAAAGAGCTTAAAGTCTAGCTAGTTGATAGAAAATATCGTTTTGATCCGAAGGTTCATTCAAAAATGACGTAACAAAAGATGATCAATTTACATGGGAACTGATAAACTAATTGATTTTTTTTTTCAACGGTTCGACTGATTTTAGAAATGTATAACGGTGCATCTTTCAATTCGCATCAAAACCAAATCAATCAAAAGGCTACGTGGGACATGTGTAAAAGTATGTGTTTATTTGTTTCATCCCAGTGTGAGAATTTTCACACATATGGGTTACGAATACGCTAATGCTAAAAGTACCTATTTAGTAATTCCACAGCCTGGTTGAGCAGTGTTCAACATTTACACAGTTTTATGTCTTCTGCGAGACAAGTATACACGCACTTTTAGGTATATTGAAATAAATTTAGAATGGATCTCCCGAAATGGCTAACAAGCCAGTCGTCGTGGGTTCGAGTCTCGGCTCGGGAGAAACTGTTAGTGTTAGTAGGATCGTAGCGCTGTCCTTTACACTAAACATTTGACTGCGAAGTCTGTGTATAATGAACGAATCGGAATGTAGCACCAAGGCTTTGCTTACTTTACTTAGCATAGATTTCAGAATATTCTTACGAACATTCCTAGCACCAAATTGCTTCATTTGGTCAAACCGATGTTAGGATTTTTTTTGTTCAATTGCTTTCATAGCATGTTTAATTGGTCTCATATCATGTAAACACGTTTTGTTTTGTAACTTTTGCATGAACCATCGGATCAAACAAATGTCCGATGATGACCTAATGGCCTCCAACTTCAAGCCCTTCTTATTGCAGCCAAAAAAATCAAATCAATACATCCATTGCTGAGATAATTCAAATGTATTTTTCAAGATTGTTTTTGTACACTACGCATAATATCATTCAATTAGTTACCTCCAAGATACTGCAATGTACTAGGCGTTTCCACAAGTTTTGTTTTGTTTTTTCTTTTCAACGTACCTCTGGAAATTATCATTTAATTTTAAGTATATTTTTGAATATAAATCTACCCTCCAAATCCTAACAAACGCATCTAGCACCAGAAGGACTCAAATCAGTCAAACCGCTGACAGAAAAAATCGATTAGTTTATCAGTTCCTATATAAGCTGACCACATTTCGTTACGTCATTTCTGAATGAACCTTCGTATCAAAACGATTTTTTTTCGTCAAATAACTAGACTTTTAGCTCGTTCAAACGCGACTAAGAACAATCGAATCGGTTCAGCCGATGCTGAGAAAATCGATATATTAGGGTCGTAAGAATGAAAATATACACACATACTCATACACATACTTCCGCACACATACTTCCACACACATACATACCTCATTCGATTTTCGAAACAGGATTATTTGGTACCTATGGCTTCAGGTATGTATGCACTCAATGAAAAAAATAAGTTTGTGGCAAAATTAAGTTGTTTCTTGTCCAAAACAAATTAGAATGTTGTATGTGTGGAAAACCACACACCAGGGTAAACAACGTAAGTTTTTTTTTGGATGCAATGAAGGTTAATATTACATTTTTTACATTACATTTGTTGTTTAAAATCTATTCTACATTTCATTCCGTGTATATTCCAAAATAAAGAGGCCATACATTCTTATTCCTTAAAAACTTAAAAACTCTTCACTTTAAATACTGGGTATGCAATGTAGTACACGCAACTTTCAAACCATGTATAATCAGTTAAAGAATTTAATGAATTGCTTACTTTGGTGAGGTTGAATCAGTGAGAGAATTTCTACAGTGCAGAAACAATAAGAAAATTCCCATATTGCACACTCACTTATAATACTTGGATTAACGTGATCTAAAACTGTTACTAACAATGTCTTCCAAACACTGAGAGTACAACAGGCAAAAAGTTCAAATATTCGTAATTTTAGTTTCACAGTAGAAATTTCAAACTTTTAGGAATTTTAAACTGTACTGCACTGTGGTTAAAAAAAAGAAGCTCAATTCCTTAGCGTCTTTTGCCTTCATCCTAACTTAATGGTATCTTCGAGACAGTTCACAGACGACGGGGTGGCGTTGCAAAATTTTACTTTTCAATTTTACAGTTTAGAGAATGGTGTCTTTAGCTGAAATTTAGATAATGTAGTCACAAAATATTTTGCCTAAGACACCTTTCTTCTGACTTATCTTATTTCGGAGATAAACTATTTCATATCAGATTAGTCCATGAGATCTTATTTTTTAGGAATCTTCCCAGTAGGAAACTGTAGCATTTAGAAGGCATGAATGTTCAGCATATATTTGCATTTGAAAACAAAACATACAACTTTATTTTATAGAAGACACAAAACAAGATAACTAGACCGAGCTATTGCCAAAAAATGACCTCAAAATCGTTATAATTTTTGATATACTTTCTCAATACAGGTTTTCTTTGACATACTATCTTCATAAGATATTTAGTTCATAGAAAACATGAAATAATGACCACAAGTACGTTCGGTGTGTTTTCGGCTGAGTTGTTTAGTGACAAAAAGAACGACTTTATTTTTTACTGTCCGACGTTTCGTCATTGATCAGTGACATCTTCAGGGGAAACTGCGAGGATTTATCAGGAATTAGTGATCTGTTTTCACTAATCGTTAACACTATTTACGGCGATTCGGAGTACATTCTATAATTATGATATTTACAAAAAAGCGCGATTATTTTCAACTTAAAATTATTTTAAATAAACTAAGAAATCTATTAGATGTGATTAATGTGAATTCACAGCGGAGGTGGACAGTGACGTTATGGAGAGTAGTTTGGTTCAAGGAAATTGGACATCAGTGTGAAATTTGGAAGACAGAAAAGGAGGTAATGGGGTTACTAGTTGGCGTGAGGCATGAGACCAGATGAAACTGTTGCGTAAGCTGTATTGAGTTCATCGAGAACGACTCGCTTGTTGACAGTTATATTGATCTTGACAAGGAATAAACAGGATATATGTAAGCAACAGACACAATAGCCACTGACAAGTGACAATTAGCTTGGCCATTCGTAATTGCAACAACTTGGATTTTCAAAACAAGACCACTACACTGTATTCTTTTTTTACGCGATTGTTTTTTACGTGATTTAATTATGCACGATTTTTTTTACACGTGTCGGATAATTTTATCTAATGGACGCGATCTTTTTTACACAATTTGTTCAAAATAACGCAACTTTTTTACCCGATTATTTTTTGTACGGATGCATCAATCGCGTAAAAACAGAATACAGTGTATTCCTTGATGAATCCCCACAGTTTCCCCTGAAGATGTCACTGACAGGTTACGAAACGTCGGGTATTAAAAAATTAGGTCGTTCTGCTTCTTGCAACATCTCAGTCGAAAATACACCCAACGTACATAGCAACTTCACAGCCGAAATCTTTTTTTTTTTTTTCTATATGCTACATTCCGATTCGGAACTCGACCTTCTGTTTATTATACACAGACTTCGCAGCCAACTGTTGAGTGTACAGGACAATTAAGGGGCTAGCGCTACGATCCTACTGACACTAACAGTCTCTCCCGAGACGAGACTCGTACCTACGACGACTGGCTTATTAGGTCATCATCTTACCTCGAGACCAGCTGGGAGAGATGAAGCCGAACTCTTAGCAACTATTAATAACAACAAGTAAAAATTAGGAGCTCGGCTGTTAGTGGCGCTACAAAATCTAACTTTTCAGTATTGCACTTTAGAAAAATGGCGTCTTCAGCAAAGTCTTCGGAGGACATTTTTCTTCTAACTTTTCTTGTTTTGGATAAACAGGGTGTTCAATAAGTTCGGATACAACCGTTCATTGTTGTGTAGGTTTGCGTCATGTGCATTCTGTGTATTGGTGACAGCTTAAGACTCAAATATAGGCTTACCGACGCACACGGTGTCGACTTGCAGTCATTTGTTGTTTGTTTACCACCCACGATGGAGGAGTACCGTGACGTCTCGTAGTAAAATACTTTTGCGAGGTGTTCGTGTTTTCTGCTGAGAAACTCTTTGTCTTGCAACAAACGCACAATGTCCAAAATAATGAGCTGTGTGCGCCGATATCGGCTAGCATCCCCACGCTTACAGAAACATCTTACAATTTCAGCGCGCCGCGTTGGACATGATTTGAGGCCGTATTTAGGCATGGAAAGCTTCCACTGGTGTTTATCGAGAAAAAACGTGATAATCACCGCTGTGTGCTTTCGATGTTCTGGAGAATGTTGTGGCCCCGGCACTTCGGTACCTCTACGGGAAGGTTCATAACGTCCTTCAATATCACGAATATCGTTCAAGCGTGGTTTCGGGAGAATTTGACTGACCTCCTCTATAAGATTTTCTGGCCTTGCATCTCCCCGGACATGAACTTCCTTGTATGTATAGTCCTACATGCTGGCCAAGCAGATTGAACATAAAGTGAGCATTATAGACCAATTTAAAAAGCGCTTTTCTACGATCTGGGACGAGAAGCCGATGGATCAGGTCCGTGCTGCTTGCGATTCTTTTGAAAAACGTCTCAAGCTCATCTTACAGCATAAATGGGGGGTGCTCCCAGCTAATATGTTGTAAAAAGTCTCAATAAACACTGCTTGATCGCACGCAGGACCCTGTATCATTGTTTGTTTTTTCCACTGAACGAGCATTTTTAAGTTTGTGGGAGATAAAAACTCACCTGCTTCAAAAGAATATCACTTCAGGGATGCTTTTACGTTGCGGAATATTATGAAGCGGATGGCAAATTAAAACACATTATGTGTTGCGTTTTTCACCAAGAAAATGTGACTATGATGTTATCGGATATCTAGCTGTTTGTTCCAGCTATTTTCTATAGAAGACGTCCACGATTCCAATGTAAGACACTCTAGTTAATCGGTACGAAGCTAAGCGTTTGCCCGAGTGCGCGGTCGGTGGTCATACCAAAGCATACATTAGTTCCTTGGACGTACGCTTGCTTATCGTGCCGCAACTTTCCTTTTTCTTCAATCTCCGGTACTCCAGATAATCCAACAGAACTTGGTCCTTCTAATCGATATTCAGATCGTATTTCACTGCCAACACCAAATGATAACGAATAGTCGTATATCACACCACAGGGAAGTATATCTCGACGTAGTTCAGACTCCAGAGCTTCGTGCCGTTGAAAAATCCCAATTGGGGAGAAAGGTTGTCACCAGAATATACTTCATAGCCAACAAAATCTTTGTATTGGGTAGTAGCACTCCCGTCCCCTGGCGCCTTGGCTTTTGTTGCAAATCAGCTGACCTACCGAGTTGAATCGGTCACGTATTCCCAGCTGCATCTGCATGCTACGTGCTTCGTCACCTGAGATCCAAGTATTTTCAGGTGTTGCAGATATGTCTTACTTCCGGAACACGCATCCTCCAACGGTTTGTTCCACCCAAACTTAGTCAAGCCTTGCATCGTTAAGCATGCACCGTGCTTCCTCCTCCAACCAATGTACGGTCCGTACCTATTCTGATCGGGCGTATATGGACACTTAGTTTGATGCCGGATACCTCAACGGTCCAGGACTCCTATGTTGACGTTCTGTGTCCCATTGCCAATGCGCAGAAAAATTACCTTTTTCCGCTTAGTCTCTCAGCATCAGTTTACAATTCCGGAATGCTTCCAGGGGTGGCTTTTCCGCTCGAAAAAGTGCGTTGCTGTATTATCCCTGGATGTAATTAAAAAGCGACTTCTTTCAAACGATGGTACCTCCACAGAATCGCCCACTCGGAGTGCACCAGCTTCAGTAGGCAACTCCAATCTTGAATCACTAAAGGAAAATGAAAATCCTGCCCGCTCACTTCAGCCTGAATAAACTCACTCACAGCCTCACTTCAGCCTGAATGCGAGTTTATCGCCATCCATGATCACCATTCGTGGGAGGCGAATGTTAGTTCCTCTTGAACTTCTATCTGTCATATACTTGGTTTTCAACGCATTGATTTCTAGTCCTACTTTGCTAGTTTTTACTTTTCCTGGCATAGAAGACAGCAGAGACTATGAGTTGATTACCTTTGCTGAAAATCGAGCCTCTTGTTTTGATGTTCGCTCGTTGGATTTCACCCTCAAGAGCAATGTCAAACGACGAGCATGATGGTCCATCTCCCCGTCTCAACTCTCTGCACACTTCGAAGGTATTTGAAAGGGTCCCGATACACACACGTAGCACATCACTCGGTCGAAGGCAGCTCTGAAAAGTCGTGTTCGGAAATTATTTGCCATAACTGGTGTCGATCGATTATGTCATGGGTTAGCTTGAAGTCCACGAAGATGTGATGTGTTGGCATGTTGAACTCGTAACATTTTTGAAAGATCTGCCGGAGGTTTAGAATTTGAAATAGAGTAGCCAGTGCTTGTGTTAAGCTCGCTTCATACTGCCCTACGAAATTTTTTGCTTAACGAAATAAACGATGGAAAAGGATCTTTGAGAGAACGGTCCAGGCAGTGTTTATCAATGTTATGCCATGAAAGTTGCTACATTATAATCAATCTCCCATTTTTTACAACTCTTTTCATCCATTCCTGCGGCAGTCTCTCTTCCTCCTTAAGCTTAGAACTTACCCGATTAAGTGCTTTTTCACCATATTAATATAGTTATATGAGCGCCAGATACTGGCGCTTCTTTCTCCTCATGATCATGGTCAAATTTTTACGAGCTCATCGATATTTGACCGTGTTTCCTCTTCGTGGCGACGCTTAGGTTGTTTTATGCAAGCTCTTTTTTTCCTTTCAATACTTGCTGGCGTTTTCGTTCAAACCGATCATGTTAACGTTTTCTCTAGTGGTTCTTTTTTCGATGGTCAGACCCATGTCGAATGTTCCAGGTTCTATTTCCCTAATTGTTCGTAGGGTAATTGCCCCCAACTTAAATTTAGCGTTCGAGAAAACTTGTTTCCTAATACATCTGCTTGTCTTTGTTTTTAAAGGTGGCGGGGAAATCTGCTCACAGGCACCTGAGGAGAGAGCTCAAAGAGTGGGGTTGAATTTATTCGAGCCCGCTAGGACCCATCCAGACTCCAACCCTTATCTTCTAAGTATTACGTCGGGAACATGTTTTTTGTGCTTCATGCATTCGCTTTACTCTTATACCTCATAGCTAACCACCTGGAAACTACTTCTGGCATGTTTATGGTTAACCCACTACACACGTGGTAGTTTCAGGACAGTCTGAGAGACGACATCACAATCCGCGCTCGGATATCCGGAGCTTTACACATCTTCTGAACTAAGTTATCCGGAGTAGTGTCTGGTCCACTCACTATCATCATGTCACTCCTCGCACGCACAAAACGAGGCCATACAAAGAAGACATGTTCGGCGGATTTGTATCAGGTGGAAGTTAACTTCTCCATGGCACCTCCCGAAATATCAAGATGCCTACCCTTTGCTGCCATCTGATTATCAAGAATAATCTTCTGGTACATTGTATGCCTAGTGTCACGTTGAGCGAAACACTTTACATCTACCTTATACATCATGCTGGACAAGACGAAGATTGCGTCATATTACACTGTTCAATATGCACTGGCTATCCTCAAGCACACGAGCTTAATGGTACTTTCCAGTTTCCCACGATAATTGTTAGTACCCAGCGCACACTAGCCTCACCATACCTAGATATGGACGATACCATGTTGACAAAAAGTTTCCGCTGCTACCGCACACGGCAGCGCTATTTAACATCATTCGAGATAGTGCTGCAATAGGCCCTCTTAGAGGCATAGTTGACGTGGCTCTGAGCGTAAGCTTGTCGTCAACCATAACCCCCAGAAGGTGCAGAACCCGACTCGAACCACTTCCTCTTGCTCTGATTTACGGTTACTCATAACCGTGACCTCTGTCTTGAAGTGCGCTAACTCCAGTTTGCTGGAGTACATCTAGTCCTTGACCTTTCGTATGCAGTGCGCTGCCATGAACTTGACCTCTTCTATCAGTCGATACCGTAGATCTCCAGCGTTATATCGTCCGCATAGCCGACGATCACAACCCCTACATGGAATATTAGCTTCAAACAATTTATCGTACATGACATTCCCCAACATCAGGCCCAGGATGGGTACTCCAGTGATGGTTAGAATGCACTTTTGTAAACTAGTACTCGATAACGGAAGTAATTTTCCGAAATCTTGTTCAATTACACCGGTACATGAATACTCCTGAGCGCGAGCGCTATTGAATCCCAGCTGTCACTATTGTACGCAGTCCCCGTACCTTGCTCACCTTCAAGGAGTTGGTAATCAACACGACTGCTGTCGCTCACGAACTGGATGGCCGAAAGGTTCTTTCTTTCTTTTTTACTGTATGGACTTCCTCACTGCGACCAGAATCGTAGATATATTGTGAGATATGCCCGGGTGTCTGCTGTATCCCGCACTTCTATTCTAGCAATACCGATATTGAGAAGTGGCATGCTTATTATTATTGTTTATCAGTGCTTGTGTGTAATGTGATACTCTTCCTTTTACACGCTTACTGTTCTACTATACCGATGCTCGTTCCTCTTGCCAAATGTCACTAATTATAATTCCCTGGAGAAGTTTCGACGTGCGTCCTTCTGGCCAGTTTTATTAATAATAGAGACTGATGTTTTTGTTCAGAGGAAGTCACGCAAAGGTGTTATAGATTTCAGCGTTATATCTATAATATCTGTCCGACTGAGATCGGAACGTCGGATATGAGACTCAAAAACCAGAGGCCAGGGACTTGGCTCATGGCATGGAGAAAGTCTCTTGATGATACGCTCCAATATCGCTGATTTCCATTTCTAGGCTGACGAGTCCTAAGCATGATGAGGTCACACACCCACGATAGTGTGATAACTAATTTCTCAGCAGGCAGGCGGAGTCAACTGCTTCCAACAAGTTTTTATTTTATGGAATCCTCATGTATCTCGGCATCGAAATGCATGTGGGCATCGTCTACCCTCCAGTTCGTCCCTCCGGCCACGCTGGGTCGAACGCTCAGAGAGGCGGGGCTCACCTTCGAGAGAATAAGCTACCATTTACCTTCCATCTTTCCCAACCCCTTCAACCTTGACTCATTTCCCTTCTACCTTCTACCTTCTCCTTTTCCCTTCTCCCTTCTCCCTTGTCCCATGTCCCTTTTTCCTTCTCGCTTCCCCCTTCTCGCTTCCCCCTTCTCCTTCTCCCTTCTCCCTTCTCCCTTCTCCCTTCTCCCTTCTCCCTTCTCCCTTCTCCCTTCTCCCTTCTCCCTTCTCCCTTCTCCCTTCTCCCTTCTCCCTTCTCCCTTCTCCTTTCTCCCTTCTCCCTTCTCCCTTCTCCCTTCCCCCTTCTCTCTTCTCCCTTCTCCCTTCTCCCTTCTCCCTTCTCCCTTCTCCCTTCTCCCTTCTCCCTTCTCCCTTCTCCCTTCTCCCGTCTCCCTTCTCCCATCTCCCTTCTCCCTACTCCCTACTCCCTTCTCCCTTCTCCCTTCTCCCTTCTCCCTTCTCCCTTCTCCCTTCTCCATTCTTCCTTCTCCCTTCTCCCTTCTCCCTTCTCCCTTCTCCCTTCTCCCTTCTCCTTCTCCTTTCTCCCTTCTCCCTTCTCCCTTCTCCCTTCTCCCTTCTCTCTTCTCCCTTCTCCCTTCTCACTTCTCCCTTCTCCCTTCTCCCTTCTCCCTTCTGCCTTATTCCTTCTCCCTTCCACCTTCTACCTTCTCCTTTTTCCTTCTCCCTTCTCTATTCTTCCTTCTCCCTTCTCCCTTCTCCCTTCTCCCTTCTCCCTTCTCCCTTCTTCCTTCTCCCTTCTCCCTTCTCCCCTCTCCCTTCTCCCTTCTCGCTTCTCCATTCTCCATTCGTCCTTCTCCCTTCTCCCTTCTCCCTTCTCCCTTCTCCCTTCTCCCTTCTCCCTTCTCCCTTCTCCCTTCTCCCTTCTCCCTTCTCCCTTCTCCCTTCTCCCTTCTCCCTTCTACCTTCTCCTTTTCCCATCTCCCTTCTCCCTACTCCCTTCTCCCTTCTCCCTTCTCCCTTCTCCCTTCTCCCTTCTCCATTCTTCCTTCTCCCTTCTCCCTTCTCCCTTCTCCCTTCTCCCTTCTCCCTTCTCCCTTCTCCCTTCTCCCTTCTCCCTTCTCCCTTCTCCATTCTCCCTTCTCCCTTCTCCCTTCTCCCTTCTCCCTTCTCCCTTCTCCTTCCTCCCTTCTCCCTTCTCCCTTCTCCCTTCTCCCTTCTTCCTTCTCCCTTCTCCCTTCTCCCTTCTCCCTTCTCCCTTCTCCCTTCTCCCTTCTCCCTTCTCCCTTCTCCCTTCTCCCTTCTCCCTTCTCCCTTCTCCCTTCTCCCTTCTCCCTTCTCCCTTCTCCCTTCTCCCTCCTCCCTTCTCCCTTCTCCCTTCTCCCTTCTCTCTTCTCCCTTCTCCCTTCTCCCTTCTCCCTTCTCCCTTCTCCCTTCTCCCTTCTCCCTTCTCCCTTCTCCCTTCTCCCTTCTCCCTTCTCCCTTCTCCCTTCTCCCTTCTCCCTTCTCCCTTCTCCCTTCTCCCTTCTTCCTTTCTCCCTTGTCCCTTCTCCCTTCTTCCTTCTCCCTTCTCCCTTCTCCCTTCTCCCTTCTCCCTTCTCCCTTCTCCCTTCTCCCTTCTCCCTTCTCCCCTCTCCCTTCTCTTGAACCAAGATCGTGGCTTTTTTAAAAAAGGCGTTTTTAAAAAAGAGCCTGGAAATAGTCAATTTCAAGAAAATAGCAACTTTTGGTTACAGGGAAACAGCATAACTCATGCATTTCCTGCTATTCAAGGAGTTTTTTGAATGATAAAATTTTCTCAAAACCAATGTTGAGTCCCAACATCCTCAACAGCGTAGTACATGTTTTCTTCTTAACGTTAACCCTAGACATCACGTAACATGAAACTTTGGACTATTGTATAAGCCATATTCTACGTGGACTAGTTTTCGGTGATTTCAGACCCCCTTCCCTCTCCGTGGAAAATCTTTTATGTATTTTATAAAAATTTTGTATAAATTTTGGACATTCGTCAACATAAACTATTAAAGTGGAATGTGAACGGCCCCCAGATTATTTCTCATATTCATAAACTTGTTTAAGATGTTTTATTCTCCAAACAATAAAGTGATTAAAGCCACCCCGGAATGATGATTGATGAACATATTTTAGAGTATATTTAAATAAAGCAGAATTGTTGCTAAAATTTTAAAGTAGTAACTGCATCTTGCTCAATGCATGCCAGTACTCATTTGAAAAATAAGAAACAATTTTGTATTTAAAATATATGAAAAAAAGTGATCAAAGTCACCCCAGTTTACGATATTTTCGGTATCGAAAACCAATTCCAGATATCATGTTGAAATCCAAGATGGCTAAATGAGCAAAGAAATATAACAAATAGGTAAAACCTAATTGTCATATCTTTCATTTTGAGGAACACCGAGTACGAGAACTAGTGTTAGTGTGTGAATTGGGGAATACACTCACCTTCTTATTCTGTTCGCATGTTAAGGCACAGTAAATTTTGTTGGTGTCTCAGGGTGTTTTTTATAGAATTGGACAACCATATTCTATTTATAATCATTGTGGAATTGTGCATGTTAGGACTGAGCTTTGGTTTATTTCTGGTCCAAATGTAAATAGGTGAAACGGCAAATGAAGAAGAAGAGCGTGCAGATTTACATTTCATACGTTAAAAGCTAATCGGCGTTTTGCTATCAAAACTTGAACATATCCCCATCTAGGTCTAACCTAGCCCGGCTGGCTTTCAGCTTCGAAGAAATTCGTCCACCATTCTAATATCGTTTTAATTGTTTAATCAATAGTACCATCACGCTGACAATTTCCCCTGTGGAATCAATTTCGACTCTACCTGTTTAATTAAAGATAAGCTAAAAGTAAATACAGAGGCCCGCCGAAATGGAGCACTCAGAACACGCGCAAACAGAATCCAAAATTTCGTTTCACAATCCATACTGCTGCTGCTGATGGTTTTTCCTTCTGTCGTGCAGTGCTGCCATTAAATGATAATTACTACTGCGCACATACGCACCATCCGAGCCGGATCCGGTGTGTAATAACATTCATTGATGCCTGGCAAAAACAAACAAACAGCTTCATATTCGCGCAGCTCTTGTTTTCAATTTGTCCCCGCCAAAAGCAATAATCCAAGCTGTCGGCTGAGTATGGGGTGGTGAGCCATTTCGGTTTTTATTTTATAATTGTAGTTAAACAACAGCTTTCAATGGGATTGCGAGGTACAACTGGAGGAAACTTTTCCTACTAGCGTACGAGACTAGAACGATAGTTTGCTAATTGTTATTTGCTTTTAAGATTCACCAACGCGCGTACGGTTTTGGGTTTGGTACCGAGGGACCAACGGAAGTGACAAAACAAGCAGACTCGCGATGGCCCCGATGCCCTTTTCCGTTTCAACAGGCGAACCGACAAAGCCAGCGAATCCAGCGCGAGGAAGAAAACTGAATTAAACAGTTTACTAATCGGCGAAAGTGCAGCGCATCCCACCCTAGGAAATAGCAGCGCATCGCTAGGAAATAGAGTTTGAGAGAGAGTAGTTTTGCAGCTGGTTTAGCTGGTGGTTCTAGTCATCCGCCTGGCAAACTGACTGTTGTATTTATGTAGCGATGAATTCGATAAAGTTTTAAATTTTATGGCTGCCCTAAACTACAAGCAGTTTTAAAATAACATTCGTTGTTCAATGCTACTTTTAGGATACGAACGAGGAATCTCCAGCAGCTACGTGAGACTATAAACACGTCATTAATTTGAATCATTCAGTGAAGTTGATAGTCATTGTCAGACGCAGATGTTGCACGCGGAGAGCGAAAGAAAAACTTACACTTTCGATAAGATAACATGAGATTTTCAAGAAATATTTTCTGTCACTATTAGAAGACTACAAGAAGCAATAGAAGTTCCATCGCTGATTTATATAACAACAGACCATGCAAAAACAGCATCGGACCGCGAAATGTTAGCTAATGGAGGCGATTGGTTTCGCACGTCAAGTGACGCTACCACTCCACACACTACACTTACGTTGGGAGCAACCTTCCAGGTAAAGCATGGAACGTGTGAATCTCCGGATCTAAGCGAAAATAAACGACCTCAAGTAGGTAGGTTCTTTCGGCCCCGAATAGTCCTCCAGCGTCTGATATAATATGCAGGACTAAAGTGCTTTTTCTTATCATTCCTCGCCTTCTAAGCCGGTTGGTACGTATTGTAGTCCCACCCCTCCGCTTCCCTCCTTGCATGGATGAGTGCGGTGAACCACATGTCACCTGCAGGTTAAATGGAAAAGTGTACAGCATTCACATGCTGTTTTCTAGTGGGAATATCTGCTGCCCAGGGGTCACGGCAGGCTAGCTGCCTATAATGGCTGCTGGATTATTCGAATTGAATATGACAGTGCACATACGACCTTCGTTATGTGCAGGTGGCAATTGAATTCACTGCCAGGCGTGCAAACGAAATCGAACGAACAACGTCACTTAATATTTGCATGCAAAAAATTATTAAATGCTAACGGTTTGCGTGAAACAAGAACCAAAAAAAAAAGAAAACATCAATAACCTTTCGATGGCTCATGTAAATATTTCCACACGCCATCGAAAAGCCAACAGCCACCGTCACTCGTCTCGAGTAGTGATAATCATTTGATTATTCATGAAAAACAAACAAAATAACAAGTAACGAAAAAGGGAAAGCGCAGAGCAAATGTTTGTTTTTCGGATCGTCGTCCTCGAGTCTCTGGCTAGGAGAGATTGTTAGCCGAAAGTGGTGAAAATGAAAAATCGTTCGATACTGCGTGGTCATTGGTTTGCGAGAGATTGGCAAAACGAGCCAGACCTGGCTATGCTGCCGGCTTGCCTTCTCGCCTTGAAAATCATGCAAGGGATCGAACTTTACCCAGAAACACACGCTCACGTAAACAGACAACAAGCATGATATGCTAGGTTTTGGGCCTAAATTCTGCAGTTAGATTTAATGTATTCCAAAATAAACGCGAATTAAAATATCAAATAGGCATGTTATTTCACTCGGTTACGGGAGTAATGAGGAATAAGCTCAGATATGACTTGTTATGTGCAAGTTGCTGATATTCATATGAAGTGGTCTTATTTCTCATACACATCAATTTCTCTTTAAAAAGGATGGAAGCAGAAAATGCGATATATTTTAGGTAAGCAGAAAATAAAAATAATTTAAGAGTTTGGAAATTCAAACTTCGAGGAATTAGTTTTTCATTATTCTAGAAATTTGAGGTTCCTATTTTTTGGATAACATTTTTTGAAAGCAAGTTGCCAAACTTAGAATTCAAAGACTATGACATTTTTCTTATGTCATCAAGTATTCTCAAGTATTTTATGATTTGAAGATTTCTGGATTATAGAAGTTAAGATTTCGGATTGTTCGGTACGTTTATTAATTAAAAAGCTACTTGTTGGTGAACTGAAGGCCTAAACTAAACTGATTTATTATGTGGTTCGAAATGATCAACAGCAAAGGTTGTTAACGCGCATTCTGTCAACTCGCAGTTTTGGTGCTATTGCATCGATAACCGAAGTGAACAGAATGCTATACGTCGATATAATTGAATTTTATTTATTTGCGTTCTTAACTTTGTCATTGAGCATTGAAAAATTCTTCAAATTCAGGATATTAGGATTTGAGGCTCTCGGAATTGTAGGATATAAAATTCTTTCAATTTTGGAGCTATACGAGTTAAAGATTCCTGGGGTTTGGGAATTTAAAATCCCATGAATTTCGAATATAAAGGAAGTACAATTTTGAAATCAAAGGATTCGAAATTCGCTTCAGTTCTGCCCAGAAATTCTCAAGAGGGCGCAGCTATAGGACGCTCCATCTCCTTCAACGATTGCTTCGAGTAGTGACGACGTACCTTCCGGCCGGCACTTTTTACTATAAATTTCCCCTTTCACAGCCAGTCCGGAGCGAACGAAGAGCAGTTGTGACATTCCCTTCTTGCTGATTGTCAGCCACAGCAGCACCTTCTTGGGGAACTTGGTGTGTCAAATGATCTTCACCTCGGAGCTCATTTCTATCGTAAAATACGAAGTGCCCTGCCAGTCGTTGACATTCATGTTTGCCAGGTAAAAAATTGACCTTAAGAACTCTGTGACTTTAGAATTTTTGGATTATTTAATACTGGGATTTGTGACTCTAGCTTTTCATTATTTTAACCTCAGGATCGAAAACTGTGGGATTTTAAGACTTGAACATATTTTGAGAATCAAGAATTTTGGGATTTTAAAATTGAGGGATTAAAAGATTTCAGAATTTAGGGATGTAAAGATCTTACGATTAAGCTTCAGATAAGATTTTGAAAGTTAAGCATTCTAAGATTTTCAGATTAAGATTTAATTCCAACTAGGGGAACTGCTCCATTATTAATCTCATTAAACCGATATTCACGAAGAATGCACGGTTTAAACACCAAATTTTCACGGAATCATTGAACAAATAAACTAAATATGCTTACGTACTCTTATAGATTCGTTTAGCATTGCATATTTGGTAAAATTAGCTAGATTTATCCTGAATTTGTAAAACAAAACCATTTTTCACAACGCTTCCATATCCATCTCAAAACTTGAATCACTGCTCAATTATTCATCTCACGACGCCCCGATATTCATCATATTGTTAATCATGAATAAAACACATTATCATGAATGAACGTAGCCGCAGCCCTACGACAGGTTACCTAGATATTCGCTGCAGTTGTTTACGTGCAAAACTGCTAACCTAGGTAACCACTACAGTGCTGTAAATTCATGTCAATTATGTCGGAATAATTCAATATTTTCAGTATGATTTTTTCGTATTAACAGGAACTGATTTGGCAACTCTTGATTTTCTTCAACGCAGTGAAAACAGATGAAAATACATACAGTTGAAATTTAGGAATTGTAGAAATTCACCTCATATATTTCTGCTAATTCAAGCTTGTCTTAGGAAATTTGAGGTGAACATTTCCAAGATTGAAGAATTCTTAGTGTAGTGAGTGATTTTGTTAAGTGATTGAAATAAAAAGTGGTCCGCTAGTGATGAAAAATACTTTGGTTGGCTGCTGAACGAGTCCCGTTGTAGCCGTATAGAACGATGCGCGGATTTTGTTTTCTGAGGTAGATGATTGAATTAAATGAATTTTCGAGTGCAGATTCCTGACTATAATATGAAATTTAGTGCTTTTAAGTGAGTTTTTGGGGATTATATTTTATGTGGAATCTAAAGGGAACTAAGAAGAAGAATGGATTAGCAGATTGGTTTAAGAAGAAAATATGCATTTTTCCTGTTTTCAATTGTGTTTACATGTTGAATGAGATGAATATACGGGCTGAGATGAATAATGGAGCAGTTCCCCTACAGGAATTAAGTATTGAAGGACTTATTCTTCAACTTCAAGGTCTTAAAATTTTTAGATTTTAGGGTCTTCAGATTTTCAAATTTACCGATTTCAGACTTTGAAAATTTAAAAATTTTGGGTTTTGGTAATATAAAATTTCACTTACATTAAAATTTAGTAATTTAAGATTTAAGAGCTACGTGAAGATTCCGGCATGCGGAGATTGTTTGATTTCATGGTTGAGAGATTTAAATGTAAATACTGTGGGATTTATAGAAAAGTATCATTTTTGGGTTTAAGAATTCAGTCGCTTAAACTCCAACATCCGCGTAAAAAATTAAACCATTTCTACTTAATTCTTAACACAAAGACCCAAGAGTATTGTTATTCCACCTGTGGACTAACATGAATTTTCGGAAAAAGGACAGGTAAAATTAATGAATATTCTGTAATCGAAAACTCATCCAACAGCGTGGAAAGCAGCTGTAGTGGTTAGATTCAAGATTTTTTTTTTAAATTTTTCAATATTTACTTGTCAAATTCAAGAATTTTAGGAGCTTGGGGATTTGAGATAAAGGATGAAGGATTATAGGATTGAAGGGCTATAATATTTCATTATTTTGAATCTCAGAGTTGCAGAATTTAAGATTTTAGTATTTCACGGTTTTGTTCAGTTTTGAATTTTAGGGCTTCTCGCAATTCAAATTTTTATGTGTCATAATTTTGGATTTCGATGTTTTATGATTTTTGAATTTGACAATCTTACGATTCTACCAGTAAAAAAATTTAGGATTTAGAGATTGATGGGTATAAGATTTTGGAACTGTTTGTTTTTTTTTTGTTTATTTCTTCCAGTCTTATCTGAGTATACAGTCTAAAGCAAGCAAAATATGTCGTTGAAAAAATAATATAGTGGACCAAGGTTGCTGCCTTGGGGAACGCTAGATTAGTTTGTGAAGAAATCGAATTTCGCCGTAGCAAGCTTAACTCAAAGACAATGATTTACCAGATATGACTATAGTCAACGTGTGATAAACGGCTTCTTAGTAACAACACGGGCAAAGGCGACCTTCAAATCACTTATACTGTGTCGATTGATTTTACTTCAGGCAATATGACGTAAGGTGAACAAGATATGTGTCAATAAATCGCCAGGGAAAGAATTCGCGTTGATCCGGTGAAATATATGATACGGAAGCAGAAAATATGATATCTCTTACCAGAATCTCAAGTAGTTTGAACCTGTACAAAGCGATGTAATTCCGCAGTATTTGGCCACATTACGTATGTCTCCTTTGTGGACACGAAACATGAACGACTCTTTCCACAGTGTAGGAAAGGTAGATTATTTTATTAAACGATTGCAAAGACCGATGATTGGGAAACTGAGCGGAAATTGATTCCAGGGGATAAACGTCGGCAAAATACACCGCGAATAAATTACACATTTTTTCGCGAGAATAGGCTTCTTTGTTGTTTAGTAGTTGGTGGATCATTGTCCTCTCTTTTCCGATTCCTGAGAGACATAAAATGCTTTGGGTATGATTGTAACATCTTGAGATTTGAGGCACAAAAGCATTTATTTAGAAACTTGGGATTTCAGAGTTTTAAGATGTTAAAATCTTAGGATTACATAATATATGATTTTTTTATTCCTGTATTGAAGAATTTGATAGTTTTAGAACTTAACTCTCTCAGCTGGTCTCGAGGTACGATGCTGGCTTAACAAGCCAGTCGTCGTATGTTCGAGTCTCGGCTCGGGAGAGACTGTTAGTGTCAGTAGGATCGTAGCGCTAGCCCCGCAATTGTCCTGTACACTAAACAGTTGGCTGCGAAGTCTGTGTAAATAAACAGAAGGTCAAGTTCCGAATCGGAATGTAGCACCAAGGCTTTGCTTTGCTTATAGTTTTAGAATCTTAGTATTTCTGGATTTGAAAATTTCAAGATATATAGATTCCACTCATAGTTCAAGGACTTTAAAATTAGTAAATTTTATGTTATCAAAATTGTATTACTGTTGGATTTTATCGTGTTAGGATTGCAGGATTTTGCAGGATTTTATGATTGCATTTTCAATTTAAGGATTTCCACGAAATCGGATCTTATAATTTTGATATTTAAATATTTTAGTATCGCAAGACATTGAGGTTTTGGATTTCAAGATCCATGAATGGGAGGTTTTATGACTTTGGTTTAACCAATTTTGTGTTTACTTATGTAAACTACAAACTTTTAGGCATTTTTAGAATTTTGTTGTTCTAGAAATTTGGCTTTTAACACATGATGAATTTTTTGTTCAAGAGCTTCAGCGTTTAAGAACATAAAATGCAAAGCCTTGATGCTACATTCTGATTCGGAACTCGACCTTCTGTTTATTATACGCAGACTTCGCAGCCAACTGTTAAATGTACAGGACAATCGCAGGGTAGCGCTACGATTCTACTAACACTAACAGTCTCTCCTGAGCCGAGACTTGAACCTACGACAACTGGCTTGTTAGGCCAGCATCGTACCTCGAGACCTGCTGGAACGGCTAAGAACATAGGATTCCCTAATTTTAGGATTACACGTTGAAAGGATTTGTGATTCCATACTTCAAAGATTAATATGTAAGGATTCTATCAAGTGAGAATGATAGGATTCATGACTTTACTATTTAAGGATCATGTAAGTAGTTTGAGTCTTATGAGTTCCAGGATATTACGTTTTAACGATATTAGGATTTGAAAATTTTAGAAATTTTGGATATTGGGATTTTCAAATATTGCGATTTGAAAGTTGTTTGATTTTGGAATTTAATGATCCTATAATTTTAGGATTTGAAGATTGCAGGATTTTTGGATTTTGATATGTAATGGATTTTGTAAATTCAGGACCTCAACATGTTAGAAATTTCAGAAGATCAGAAATTTAAGACCAGAAAGAGTTAAGGTTCTTAAGATGTTATGGATTCGTAGTAGCAGGAGTGTGGGATAGGAATTTGAAATTTTTTTGCTTAAGATTTATAAAGTCTAGGATTTTACAATCAAGTGTCTCAAGATATGGGATTCTGAAATCCTATCACTTCATTATTTAGAGATTGTAGCATTTGAGGATTAGAGAAGATCAAAGAATTCTAGTATTTTTAAGTTTTAAGATATGATGAGTTGAGTTTGTTATGATTTAAGGGTTTTCAGTGTTTTAAGTCACCACTTATGATTGGCCACACAAACTTTTACTATTACTTACTAATAAATAATTATCCAGGATTTTGGAACTCTTAGTTATTTTTTCATTTAAGGATGTAAATATTTTGTGATGTTCAAATTTGAATTTAGACAGTTGGATCATTCAACAATTTAACGATTTCAGGATTTTATTGTATTTAATTTTAAGTAATAAGTTGAGGTTTCATAAGTATGAAGGATCTAGGATTTGAAGATTTTGGATTTCAGGTTCCAAGCTAGGGTAATTTTGGTCAGATTTTAGGTTTAGAGATAACTCTAGGCGTAGGGATATAAGTTATTTTAGGATTTTTTTGAAAGATCATTCAACGTTATAGAGTTTTATGATTCAAACATTCAAGGATTCATTAAAGAATCATACATTTACATTATATGGTAAAAGGTATCAAAGTTAGTCGCTTTTACGGTAGGTACTTAGTTATTATTTCAGGAGCTTGGAGTCCCAGAATCTTCAAATTTCAGGATTTTGGAATGTTAGAACTTTAGGATTAGAGAATGCACGATTATTAGATTTTTTAATTGAAGGATAATTTTAGCATTTTAGCATTCCTGGTTTCGAAAACTTTTAGTCATAGGATTTAATTCATTCTTGATTTCATCATGTTAGGATTTCAAGATTCTAGTTTTTATATTGCCGTGTCAAATATACGTTTTGAAAAAAAAAATAGATTCTAGTTTTTTTGGCTTTTACTGTTTTTAGAATTTAGAAATTTCAATATTTTAATATTTGTAATTTCCACATTTACATTTCTACAAAATCGGAAAAGCTTTCAGGATTGTATTTCAAATCAGTTTACGGTTTGCAGACTTTGGAAATTTAAAATTTTACCGTTTCAGGATTGAGAGATTTTAAAATTCTAAGATTTTATGAAAAAACATATTTGTGTTTTTTTTGCAAAATAATTCAGGATTTAGTGATTTCACGACTTCGGAGTGTGATGATGGTTTACGATTTTAGGGTTTAAGGTGTATATTTTCAGGAATCCTATGAGTGATAAGCTATTAAGACTTAACGATTTAAGAATCATGCAAGCAATTTGAGCAGTAGAGGTTTCAAAATTTCGAGTTTCAACGATATTAAGATTTTGAACTTTCAAAATTTGTTAATTGGCGGGGGGCCAGTGTAGTTGGCAACATCTCCGCCAACCTTGCTGGTGGCCTGGTTTCAAATCCCAACGCCGACATAGGTGTCGATGGTTGTGGAGTGGTGTGATCCACTTACAACCAACCTAACTGGTCTAGATTCAATCTTAGCCGACACCGGAAAACTTTCTGAGGCGAATAATCTCTAGGATCACACCTTCCATCGCATGAGGAAGTAAACCCGGTGGCGCCGGTCCGTTAATCAACGGGTCGTATGTTAGGGTCCTGAGTGGAGTCGCCTCCCCGGGCGTCGGTGATTGGCACAACAATAGCGGCGGAACTAGACCGACGGAAAGTAAGCGAGAATGCAAAAAAATGTGAATTTTGGGATCTTTAAATGTTGCGATTTTAGGATTTTGAGACTCAAAAGCTCTCGGATATTGAGATGTTACGACCATAAAGTATTAGGATTTAAAGATTTCAGGATTGTAGAATTTTAGTATTTTTGAATTTTGGAAGTTCAGGACCTCAAGCTGTAATAAATTATGAGATTTTAGGATTGAGAAGAGTTGAAGGTCTAAACATTTTTTGTTTCATAGTAGCAGGAGAGGAACTTTAAGATTCAAGAGCTTCAGGATTCCAGTGTTTTCGTATCGCGGATATTTCAGTTTTTGAAATTAAAAGATTTAACGATTCCAAAATAGAAATATCAAAGCATTTTAGCATTTTTGAGATTTATGATTTCAGGATATGCGAGTTAAGTATTTTATGATAGAAGGGTTTAAGATTTTTTTATTTTAGTATCTCTGAAGGTATTAAGGTAACTAGTATTTTAAAATCCAAGGATTCCAATATCCTTGAATTCGGACTCGATTATCCGGAACATAAGAAAAAATCATTCCGGATAATCGAATCACACAAAAAATACTAAAATTTTGCGATTAACGAACATAAAATAAATATTTCTTTCATTTATTTTAACCAAAAAATATTTCTGAGGCGAAAAAGAGTGAAATCTTGAGATGCAAAAGAAATTAATTGGACATTGGTTATTGTCACTTAGTTCGAACATGTCCCAAACATGCCGGAAGTGACTTAAACGGCAACAAATATGCCAAAAGGGATGGTAAAGGTAAACTTCCGGAATAAAAATTGAAAACGGACACCAAAAACTTAAAATTCCGGATAATCGAATTCCGGATAATCGAGTTTCCGGATAATCGAATCTCCAGATAATCGAGTCCGACCTGTACTTGAAGTAAATACTTTTGGGTTTCAGGATTTCAATGTTTTATGATGTTTGGATTTGGATTTAGATAATTGGAAAATTGAAAAATTCTACGGTTTTTAGATTTTTTTATATTTAAGTTTAGGTTACAAGACCACATTAGGACATTTTAGACTTGCACCATTCTCGCTTTGTAGGCTTGAGAGTTCTTAGAATTTAAGAACTTCGGAGATTTGAGAATTTAACGGATAAACGAATGAAAGATTTTAAGACTGTAAGGGCTATGGATTTCAAGATTTCATCTCATCAGAATAGCAGGATTTCGTTATGTTTAGGACTTTAAAGTTTCAGGATTTTACGTTTTAACGATTCTTTTGTGGCATCTTAAGATTTTAGAATTTCGGGGTTATAGAATATTTTATTTTAAGGTTTCAAGACTTTGAGATTCAAAGATGTTAGGATTTTGGTGTTTTGTAATTTTAAGATTTTAGAATTATAAATATCCAAAGAATGAAAAAAAAAATCCATTGAATAATACTATCAACTTTAAAAGCAAATATTGAATTTGCTTCTCCGCAGGTACGTATTTCGAACTACGACATGTACTTTTCATCAGTGCGGTAGGATTTAAAAATTTTCTCATCTCTGGATTTTGGGTTTACAAAACACTGTTATTTTGGTATTATCTAATTTTCTATTATATAATTTTAGAACTTTGGAAGCTTGTGATTTACAAATCCTGGATTTTGAAATTTCATGATTCGAGGTTTGTTTGACTTTAAATATTATGGAGATTTTTTGGATCATTGAATTAATCAAAATTTTATGACTTTGAAATTTCGCGATTTCATAACTTTGGTGTTCTAGGATTCTCAAGGATACATGGATACATGCATTTTAGGCTTAGAAAATTTTAAAATTGCAGTTTTATTTTCAGAATCTGACATATTATTTACTATCTACTATCTGACATTTATCTACTATTGAGCCATCCCAAATGACCTATCATAGCGAGTAGCAACCATGTCTGATTTGAACGAGATTTCGCAAATATATTTAACTTAGCAAGCTGAGGATTTTTTCCAAAGGTTAAAAGATTTTTTAGGCTCAAGAGTAATTTGCATGTGCGCATTACATACACTTTTTTTGAAATATTGTACCTCATCAACATTTGGTTGTATAGTAAAATGTTCAGCAAAAAAAAAAAACAAATTCAAAAACAAATTTTGAATTTAAAAAGAATGTGTCGAATTGTCCTTTTAGTATTTTGTTCTGAGAACTTGATGTTATAACAAAACTTTTAATAAAAAGTCCCAGATGGAGGAATGAATTGAAACAAAAAAGATTATTGATGATTGAAAAGTGAGATCAGGCTGCTTCAGGGCGTCAGTTTGACTGTTTTTTGCAATCTTAACCCTTTTTTTGCATCAAAAACATATGTTTTCAAATTTTTAAGTTTTCCAAATTTGGTTCCGATTGTTGTTTGTTCAATTTAGGCGAAATTTTCTTAGAAATTTTACCTTCAGGACACCGGATTTATCCAGGCTCAAGTGAAATTATCACCAATTTCCAGCCAAGCGGTGAATGATTTCTAAGAATTCGGGTGTCGTTTTTCCAAGTGTACGTTGCTTGATACATCTAGTGATTAGTGTTATGCTTTCAGTTTCTGTTGCAGCAAAAGATGGAAACAATTTTTGACGTGGGACTACGTCTTTCTTCACTATACTAAGGTACCTTCTGGGAAACTGGATTGAACATGTAACGTTTTTGGTTGGCGGAATGGAAGATTTTAGATGCTAATAGCGCTCAAACAACTGTTCCGATTTCAATAGTTAATATACCGTTGGAAAGCTAAAACATACGAGATTTGTATAACATGATAATTTCAGTTACCATTTTCTTATTACTCCGTGAAAATTGCGGGAAAGTTTGAAGGTCGAATATCCACATACATTTTTCATACGATTGGTATATTTCCCTAACGCAGACTTCAAAAACATAGACGAAATGATTTCACGCATTCAGTCATTGGTTAGCAATGCCAGCCAATTGGCAGTGCATTCATCACCCAACGTAAACGACGAAGAAAGAAAGCAGAGATGCTTCTACGTGATTGGTTATTCCCCCGATCACCCAAGTTCCCCACCCCACACTGAGTGACACTATAAAAGGACATTTCGTGTTGAGAGACGCTCATTCCCTGGTCGACCGTCAAAGCGAACAGTTCGGCTTTCCTTCGATCTGAGTTGGACCCCACCAGTGGTAATCTAATTCAGATATCGTTGTTGGAATACAGCCCAAAACTGGACGTGATCGGCACTGGGGACCTTTGGAAGCCGTTGGAAGGGACCATTGGAAGACTTGGAAGCCGTTTGGATGCTGCCGATAGTAATTTGTGTAGGTATAGTGTGTCGTATACCAAGTGTGTGTGTCTGAGCAGCGTTAGCGTGTGTATGTGTGTGTGTGAGAAGCGTTAGCGTGTGTATGTGTGTGTGTGTGTGTGTGTGTGTGAGTAGCGTTAGCGCGTGTGTGTGTGTGTGTGTGTGTGTGTGTGTGTGTGTGTGAGTAGCGTTAGCGTGTGTATGTGTGTGTGAGTAGCGTTAGCGTGTGTATATGTGTATGTGGGTGTGTGAATGTATGTGTGTGAATGTGTGTGTATGTGTGTGTCAATGTTTGTGTGTGTCAATGTTTGTGTGTGTGTGTGAATGTGTGTTGTGAGTGACGTGTGTGTGAATGCGTGTGTGTGTGTGTGAATGAGTGTGTGTGAATGTGTGTGTGAGTGACGTGTGTGTATGAGTGACGTGTGTGTGTGAGTGACGTGTGTGTGTGAGTGACGTGTGTGTATGTGTGAGTGACGTGTGTGTATGTGTGAGTGACGTGTGTGTATGTGTGAGTGACGTGTGTGTATGTGTGAGTGGCGTGTGTGTATGTGTGAGTGACGTGTGTGTATGTGTGAGTGGCGTGTGTGTGTATGTGTGAGCGGCGTGTGTGCGTGTATGTGTGTAAGTGGCGTGTGTATGTAAGTGGCGTGTGTATGTAAGTGGTGTGTGTATGTGTGTGTAAGTAGCGTGGGTGTGTCTAAGGAGCGTGTGCTTGTGAGTAGTGTGTGTATATAGCGTGT
Organism: Wyeomyia smithii; assembly: GCF_029784165.1. NCBI lineage: Eukaryota > Metazoa > Arthropoda > Insecta > Diptera > Culicidae > Wyeomyia > Wyeomyia smithii. The sequence goes on from NC_073694.1 coordinate 63,074,543, forward strand.
GTATAACGTGGATGTGTGTACAAAAATGCATTCATCCGAGGTAAATTTATTCATGACAGAATACTTTTATAGGCAACAAGTTAATTATTTTTCCTATTAGTTTGTATGCTATGGTTCATGAAAGGTGTATGTGTTTTTTTGTGAAGTGTTCATGGATTGTTGTGTTTGGTATTTGTACGTTTGGTGTGTGTTATATACTATGGCTATGGCAGAATTAAATCTTCACACTCACAATAGTCCCACGTCAAGCCTACGTTTGCGCACTCAAGCACATACCCTTTAACTTTTTGACGTAGAACTACGTTTTTCTTTAGCCTACCACATAGAGATGTAAATAGGAAAACTATTAACGAGAAGGGGACGAAATATGTCCCTTTTATGCTTATAAATCGGTTTGTTTTCAACCGATTTCCTTCATTTTTGCAGCAATTGTTTGGAAAATTATACACGCATCCACCCAACTGTAGAAAATTGTTGATTGATTATGCAAACTATTGTAAAAAAATTACGTCCTCTGATTGGTCGTTATATGATTGCTTCCCAAGCACGTTCGACAGAATCATATACATTGCAATTGAAAACATGCTATTTGGCCTATATAAGAGCCTGTTTCAGCCGAAGCCGCTCATAATTATTCTGGACAGCGACAAGTTGTCAACAGCAGTCGTCCTTCCTTAGCAGCAGCACTAGCCCTGTGGTTGGTCACCACATCTCAGGAGCAGCACGGTTCTTCTCAGCGTGTGTCGCCAGACTGCCATTATTCCCCCGTGTTAGGGCAGCATGAAGATCGTCATCACCAAATCCAATTTTGAACAGCAAAATGCCTTTTTTCAAGGCAAATAAACAAGTCATTGAAAGTTAATAATTTTTGACAACGTAAGCAAGCATTCTGTGCGGATTCTAGCAGTTACATCTGTCACGGCCGTCTAATTTACAGAAGGTGAAATAGCTTCCACAGTGCATGCTGCGCACAAAGGTTGCGATCAGCAACCGATTTTGAACAGCAAAATGCCTTTTTTCAAGGCAAATAAACAAGTAATTGAAGGGTGCAAATTTCCTAGCATCAACACAAGCAAACATTCTTCGCGGGATCCTAGCAATCAAATTCTGTTGTAGTTTATTTAGTTAATACCCCCACTGTTGGGACAGCACAAAGGCTGCGATCAATATAACCGATTTTGAATAACAAACTGCCCTGTTAGAACGCATTCACAAAGGCAGTTAATTCGAATATGCAGTACTGATATCAAGTCGATTCTATCAATCAGCATGAACAGAATTGCGTCGTCGCTCAACTGCTCAGTTGCAACATGATGCAACACGCAACAGCGACAAACGAAATCGCTTGCTTGATATTACAAGCCGTAATACGATAGGGGTAATATCGTTGCGTGTGTGAGAGTACTATCGGTGTTTACTAGCTGGATACAAAAATCAAACGCGAATTGTGGAATAATTCGTCCAAAGAACATTAGAGAATGTGACAACTGAACTGAAAGGCGTGGCCTATTACGAAGCACCCTTCAGCTATAAAAGAGTGTTTCTGGGAAAACTAGCTACATTCATTAGTCGGAAGGTGAGCTGGATGGACCGTCCACCGTGTGCGTAACCAGATCATTTATGAGCGAAATTAGCGCATTTACTGATTGAAATTGGAACCAGTACAACGAATGTGCGTTGGGCATAACGCATTTAATGCTCTAGCGTATTTTGAATGTATTGCGCAGCTCCAAACCACTACACTTATAAAGCATCAGCCGATGTTCAGAAGGTTGGCATCGTTAGAACAGTGCAACCAGCAATCAATACTGATAGGTTGGGTACTGACTCCATAGAAAAAATTATTGTCTGATCGATTCACTTTCATGAATCAGGTCATTTGAAAACATCATTCAATCATTAACAATAAACAAAAACATGATATTAGTCCAAAACATTTTGCATTTAATTATGACTCTGGTTTCATTCACATGCATTCGGTTCTGCGTTACTGGCACCAGCGTCAATAACTTCCGCGGCAACAAGGCTCGCTATTGGCTGTTTCGGTTGCTGACGATTTTTAGGGATGCACGAGCCGTTGATACGCACCGGCTCGCAAAAGTAAGGAACGGTTTTTTGAGCGCCTCGAAACTGATCGTTCGCCCGAAGCCGAAGTTTACCGAGACATTACGATTTTTGTGTATATGATACATATTCTGATTTTGATCTCTGTCAATGTATTGCTTGTACAACTTTTTCGTTATGCGTATCACGCATTGGTTGTGCGAAGTCAGAGCAAATTCTGTGCGAATTAAAAGGACACATTGGATGATTAAAGCTTGAACTTTTGCGTGCAGCGGATTGGTCACCATGTCTCAGGAGCAGCGCGGTTCTTCTTAGCGTGTCTCGCCAGACTGCCATTATTCCTCCACTGTTGGGGCAGCATAAAGATTGCCATCAGCTAATCCAATTTTGAACAGCAAAATGCCTTTTTCAAGGCGAATTAACAAGTCATCGCAAGTTAATAATTTTTAACAACGTAAGCAAGCATTCTGTGCTGGACCCTAACAATTTAAATCTGTTGCGGCTGCTTAATTTACAGAATGTGCAACAGCTTTTACAGTTCGTGTTTTCAGTGTATTTATCCCCCCACTCTTGAGGCTGCTCAAAGGTTGCGATCAATATCCTATCTTGATCATTAAAATTCCTTTTTCAAGGGAAAAAAACCCTGGATAGGTACCTCCGAATTCAAGCAAATCGTAAAATTCATGTTTTGAAACTAAACCAATTCATTTAATGGATGAACATGCACACTTCCCAGTGATATCTGTGATTGTTGTTGAAATCAGCGAGAGTTCCCTCTTTCTACCATATTTAGTACGCGGAACGAAGTATTCAACCCTGTGACCACACGTTATTTGCGATGACTTCATATTCCAGGCCCAGTTTCATATAAGGTTGACAACTTTATAATTGATGTGATACATACTTTTTTCTAATTCACAGTGCGCAACCATCATCATCGATCATAGCGAATGCAGTCAATTTAACTATTGCTGTATATCAACAACTCTAGAACGGTTTTTTCAGAGCCACCACAGTTTTTATTGAAGAGTTTCTTGATTTGATCTTGACCTGACTTTATGACTCAATAATGAAACACTTACAACAATGCATTTGCTAATAGCGTGCGTGGTAGTTCTACGTCAGTTATGCGGTCGTGTCTTGGATACAACCTCCTACTTTTAATTTCTTGACCCGTAAATATAGATGACATCGTTGAAAAATTCTTTTAAACATCAAATGAATGAATGACAGTTAAGTCTTCAATTCGTCTTATGTTTTGTTTGCAGCTGTTACAAAATTCAATTTCAACTCAACTTAAATAGTCTCTGAATTAGTCACCATCACTCAAATTTTTTAGTCTTAGTGTCTTAGTTTAAAGGTAATTGAAATAAGTGCAATGTTTTTCTTTTATTCAACCTCTCCCGTACGCACGCCACTATTCAATGAACAAATTTATGATAGACCTTCAACCATCTCCACAGTGAGCGGTACGCGCTTTGATTGGAAGCAGCGGTAGCACGAGAGGATTTTTGGTTTGGAATATGTTCAGTCAGTACGGTTGCGTGCTTTGGTTTGTGGATTTACGATAACCACTATTTGGGAGAGGACACCGAGACTCGAACACGTTCTTTTGATGACAGGGGAATCGGAAAAGCTCGGATTCTAACCAGATAATAACTTATCAGTCGACCTAGTTAAGCTCCACCAGTCTGCAGCGGTGAGTGGGTGTCGTATGAGCTTATCTCACATGGAAATTGGATGGCTTTTCGGGTGAATTTTGTTCGGTGCACTCAGGCTAGGCTTTTAGGCTGGCAATACGGAAGAGTACAGAGGACGGAGGGATGATGAAATCCTGCAAATCTGCCAGATCTATTTTCGAACAATTTCATCCTTTCGATGGTATCGAGTGAACGCAACAAAATTGGTTCACAGTTGATGACATGCTCTGAGAACCACACTCGCTTTCGGGATTGAGGTTGGATTCGTGTTTTTGAATTGGGACACTTGGTTTTCGACAAATTGAAAACGTTTCATAGTATGACTTGCCAGATGAGCCCATTCTGTTTGCATACAATTGTAAGCTGAAGAAAATGCAAACAAAGGGATAAATTTTAATCAATTTCACCTTCTCTGTTGAAAGGAAAAAACTTCCTCTCATATTGCTATACCTCCAGTAGCAATATTAACTTTCTCAAGCTACTATCGTCCCGTAAGCGAAGGTAACTGGAAGCCTACCCAACTGCAGCAGTAGTGGCAGTTCCAATATTGCATTACCAGAACAGAAGAGCACTGGCTGGCAGCTACGTGGTTCACCGTCTCTTAACACCCACACACACTGATTCGCACATCTCAAACGAAATCCATTACGCAGTGTAAATGAAGTTCAGCTTCCTGAAGTGAAGAGCTAAGAATAAAAACGGCTTCTTGTAATGAGCTTTCCATTCTGCCCACGACCCCCGACGATGACGATGTCGAGGGGTTGCACGATACACACCAAAAAAGCATTCAAGCGAAAGGTCATCTGTGTCACGAGAGGCCGTCCACAGAGGAGAGAGCGAGATAGGTCATCGTGGTGGCAAAAACTACTCCAATTAAAGCACTTACAGTGCGGTCGTTGCTAGGGCAGAAGGCCAAACCCAACGATTGTCTGCTATGGTTCACTTCGAGCGACAGTTGAGTGAACAACGGACTTCGTATGAACGACGTTTCGGAGACGATTTACTAAGGAAATTAATTTTTCTGATGCGCTTTATTGCATGATGAATTTCCGCTGAGAGCAGTTATAAATTGAAAGCGTATCTCATTTCAGGGTAGGTTGGAATGTTCTAGCCAAGAGGATTTAAATTAGATCCATCGGCTCGTGGCTGTTGGGTTGGCCATTTAACTTTGCCCTCCTTCTATAGTTGGTTGAAACTTTCTTCTGGCTCCGCTGAGCAATATACGGAAGCGGAACTGATCCATTTAGAGCGGGTTTACCACATTTCTCTACGGGCCCATCGTCTGCCTTGGCTTTTACTTTTCACTTAAACGATGCAGAAGTCCTGTCGACTACCAATTAGTACGACTTTTCTCTTCCAATTTCGAAAACCAATTTTGGTTTATTCAACTAATTGAGCACAAAATGGACTCTCGAATTCTGAATAGCAAATCATGTTTATTTCTAGTGCACTGCTCACTGTTGTAGATCTGTTGATCTGTTGATAATCGAATAACCACGTATAATATAATAGTTGCCAATTACAAATGTGCAGGTGTCCTAGCTGATTACTGCAGATTGTTACTGGTGAAACCCTCACGCATTCAAACCCTACCACGTACCGACCCTCGCAAACCTCGAAAAACCAATTTAATTAATGACTCGCATCCCCGAAAGATTGCTGCCGGCATAATTGTACAAATATGAACGCACTCGTCGTCATAATTACCTGCACTGCACCGTTGCATTGCAATCCCGTTCCACTCACCCCTTCCGTTTTCCGCCTGAATTGCTTTACCATGTTATCATCTATACTCGTTTGGAGTTCAGGTGTGAAAATTCATTCAAATTTGCGCGTCGCCATCATCGCCCCCCGTTTCGCCTATGAGCTTTCTGTCGAAATGGGACTCCGTGGCGGCATTCAGATTCGTGTTCCAGGCTCATAAAACATGCAACACCATGCAGTCAGAAATACATCAATGGTTGAGCTACGGTCGCCGGACCACTTCTCTCTCTCTCTCTCTCTCTCTTTCGGAATGGGGCGGATGCCAACACCTGCGGGAGGAACCGAGATCCCGATTGAATGGCTATAGACGCTTCGCTCGGTGAAGGTACGATCCACTGGAAGACACTCTAGTGAGACTCCGTAGAATGTTGCAGTCGGTTCTGTACACTGTGTAAAATTTGGTAAAAATTAGCATAAAACAATTAATCCAATTTTTGGGGAAATGTTCAGTTAATGACATAAAACGATGGTCCAGCATCAATTAAAATTCTGTTGAAGCTTGTTTCTGCTAAATTAATTTCTACTGTGTCGCTCTGGTATTTATCGTAATGGTTAACGTGGCTTTTACTGTCCCAACCAGCATGGCATGGTTTCACGTGGAGAGCTTCGACACCTGTTTGTAATAATCCTGAGTTCACAGAAACGATAGTTGTTGCTCGTATGTGGGATAACACACTTCGAACCATCCTCCTCTATGTTGAAAGTTTCCCACGCCTTTGCAATCGATGCGACGGTAGCGATTGCAGTTAATAATATATATTCATGAATCCAATTTATATTAATAGTTAGTGAGTAAAATACACCTTGCCGGTGTGCGGTTCCGGTATTAGTTTGTGGCTGCTGTTTTACATTTTAATACAGTTATCATGGCCGGGTGGTGATTTTGCGTGTATGTGTGCTCTCGGTTGGGTTCGCCAACACTGAATCCTAAATAATTTGCGGTGACTTTTTAATGGACGGTCCGACCATTTGCGATGTAACCACTTACAGAAGCTAAATTATCCTATCTGTAATTTTTAAGCTCGAGCTCCTGGAATGTTTTAATTCGAACTAATCTGACCATGTTTAAATTCAATTAACTTCTCTCTCACAAAAAGTAAACAACTGTTGGGGTCACAATCTTTCGTTTACTTTCACATCTGACAACAGTATAAAAGAGAAACTCCCGAACTGTTGGTTGATTCATAATTAAAAAACTACCTTTGTGGAGGTGGTATGCAACCGGGAGACAAAGGAGAGCAACAAAGACTCGACTAGTCCATTAAATTCAATGACACAATCCGAACCAATTGCCACCCTAGTAAAATGCAGCAGCTGTTGTTGGTCCCCAAATCCCAGTACAGTACAGTTCGGGAGCAATCAGGTGGAACTGTGCTTGCATGAAATATTTATGCGACTTATTTTAAGCTTGCGTTTGAATGGTATGCAGGAATTGCTACGTAATCCACAGATCGCTGCTTTATTCGAAAGAAAATCGAATTGCTGAACGATAATACAAACTTCGGACACATATTGATAATATTCGCACAGTCCCACAAATAAGCTGGTAAACTGATTACATGTATCACGGTTTGTTCAAACTATACAGAATAACTGTTGAAAAGCAATATAATCGACAGCATGGCATCGTAGTGTGATCACCGCAATATAAAATCATTAGGAGAATTGCAGAGCTCATATTATTTTCAGATTAGAAAATCAAGAAGTAAAGTTGTCCAATCCCTGAAATGGAGTGCAACTTGAAACTAAATCTCGAGCTCGGCGCAAAATAAATCCGAGTTCACTCGGCAACTTGAAGTTCAACCGATATTCCAGCAAAAAAGTAGGTTACCGAAAAACATCAGATCATTTTGCCGAGACTTCGCCAAAGAAAACTGAGCTTGACGAATCTCGTCTGTCTGTTTATCGTTAAACACTGTTGATGCCGAGGAGACCAAAAACATTACTGGTATCTCGGCACAAATTTCGCTCGCTGCCGAGTTTCAGCAACACAGCTGTATTTCTTATGTATGAGCTAACCGCCATTTTTCTTTATTCAAATTTGTGCAAACGTGTTACGTGAGAGCAAACAAAAAGCAGATAAAAGTTTTGCTAAAATTTGTGCAAACTACAGATGTTCACAAGCCAGAAACCGAGAAAAGTGCAGTACAAATTCGTGTGAAATGGCAGGAACCCGAGAAAGTAAATTTTAAAATCATGTATTGTATTTGTTTAAGGATGAGCATTAGACGTTGCTTTAGAGTAAATGTTTGACTCAATGCTCCATTGCACAGTGAGGCGACTCCATACAAAGGCTGGCCAAGCAAAAAAAGTGTCGATAAATGCGACAAAACTTAGTATTTACATAATTTTTGGGCGCTTAACACGAATTTGGCATCCATTTTTTGTTTGGGCCGTCCATAAAGCACGAAACCCAATTTTAAATATTTTTTGGCACTTTTTTCCTTTTTTTATAGAATTATATGATCTTTGACCACAAGTAGTGCCACCGGGCGTCCTCCTTATTGAAAAAAAGAATACGTAATTTATGGACGACCCCTCGAACTAAACAAATTTTGCCTAAATATATATATTTTTTTGAATAAACTAAAACAACATAAGTAATACAAACTAATTACAAATTGAAAAAGTCATCATCATCATCATCATCATCATCATCTTCCGCTGTGATCGCTTAAATCTTGTGTTAAATTGTTTCCAGAAAATTTGAAGTTCATTATAGGTACTTATCAGCAGGGAAAATGTCTTTCGCTGCAATTTTCATTTCTTCTAGTAATTTTCGATGTTTCATTGTTTCATTCATATATATATATATATATATATATATATATATATATATATATATATATATATATATATATATATATATATATATATATATATATATATATATATATATATATATATATATATATATATATATATATATATATATATATATATATATTTATATAAATATATATATGTCATCTTCCTAATCCGGTTTCTATGGTTGAAAGAGGACATTTAAATACATGTATAACACCATGAATTGACAACTTACTAGACATTGAATTAGGTGGTGCCGCTGAAGTTAAAGGCTCCATAAAAAAATTCAACGAATTTATGAACAGTGCGTCTTGAACTGTCCTACAGATCAGACGTTTTTTCGGTTGCTTGTGGACTGGTCTTTGACTGCCTATAGCTTCAAAGTTTGTGTTTTGTCAGTGTGTCTTTTAAAGACTACCTGAAAGTTATTTCCCATCAGTCTTTCTCAAGACTACCTACTTTTAAATTTAACATTTGTTTTAACTTTTTTCGTATCACCTGAAATGGCTGGACGGAAAAAGAAACCTCGCATCGCTGCGGGGAGGAAAAGAGAGGCATCTCTTTCTGACACTTCGAGTGTCTGTAGTGACAATCCTTTTGATATTTTGCTTGAGCATGAAGCTGGTGAAATGGAAGTTACCAATAATGAAACTATACAGAATATAAAATCTTTAAAAAAGGAGAAAGTTCCACCTATTGTGGTAACTATTTCTTCTGAATTTAATATATTCAAAAAGGAACTTTCAACGTTTGTTTCTGACGTTAAAGTTACCTATCAAATTGGCCGTAGAGGTGAATGTCGCTTATTAGCCGACTCAGTAAAGGGTCGTGATCGTCTTGTTCAGTATTTGACTGACAAGATGTACAAATTTTTTACATATGACACCAAGAACGCCAAGCCGTTCAAGGTTGTCTTGAAAGGTCTCACCAACGATCAAACCGTTGATGAGATCAAACTTACTTCAACAGTAATTCTAATGAAACAAAAATCACGAGGCGAAAACAGTCAGAGAACTGGAATTTCCCTTGTTAATTATTTAATTCATTTTAACCGCAATGAGGTTAACAACTTAAAATTTTTTGAAAAAGCACATGCATTGTATAATGTGCGTGTAAAGTGGGAAATTTATAGGAAGTATGGCGGAGGTGAAAAGCATATCACCCAATGCCGTACTTGCCAACGTTATGGCCATGGTTCCAAATTCTGTAACATGGACCAAAAATGTCTTAATTGTGGAGACTCTTCTCACAAAAAGGACACATGTCCTGTGAAAGAGAGTAAAAATTTTCGCTGTGCGAATTGTAACGGCAACCATATGTCAAATTTTTATCAATGCCCAGTCCGTTTAGCAATTGTTAAGGCAAGGCAAGGTAAACAAAATTCAATTTCTCAATTAAAACCAACTTCAAAACAAAATTCTCCAAGCGTACCAGTGACGCATAGTTTACCTACTCCTTTGCATACCCGTTTAACTTATGCACAGGTTACGATAGTTCGAACATTATACCGCCTAGTGTTGGTAGTTCGAAAATGACCGTTAATATGGGTAAGCAAAACACGCTAGAAAATAATTGTACACCTATCACTCCAGCTAATATTGCTACCGAAAATATTTTTTCTAATGTCAACTGCCTGGGGCCTATTACGTCAGGTAAACTTTCTTTTTTGCAACAGGCAATGTTCGATCTTATGAACGCCATGTTGCAGGCAAAATCAATGTTTGAAGCCATTCAAATAGGCACAAATTTTACTATTAAAATTGTTTCTAATTTAAAATTTAGCAATGATTTTAAATAAAACAATTAAAATATTAAATTGGAGTGCTCGCTCATTGAAGGCCAATGAGAATGAGCTTTTTAATTTTTTAACAGTAAATAATGTGCATATTGCAATTATTACTGAAACATTTTTGAAACCTAACATTAAATTAAAATATGATCCCAATTACGTGGTTCATAGATATGATAGGATTCAGGGTTCCGGCGGTGGAGTTGCAATTGTTATTCATCGCCGAATCAAACATCGGGCTCTTCCCCATCTTGAGACGAAAGTTATTGAAACTTTGGGAATTGAAGTTCAAACTGAACTTGGGATTTTATTTATTGCCGCAGCATATTTACCATTTCAATGCACACGCGAGCACAAAAATTATTTTAAAGGTGATTTACAAAAACTCACCAGAAATCGTTCGAAATTTTTCATAATCGGCGATTTCAACGCTAAACATCGTTCATGGAATAATTCTCAAAGTAATTCCAATGGCAAAATTTTATTCAATGATTGTTCTTCAGGATACTATTCTATTTTGTCTCCGAATAGTCCTACATGCTTTTCTTCTGTAAGAAACCCTTCAACAATTGATTTGGTGCTAACAGATCAAAGTCATGTATGTAGTCACACATGCTGACTTTGATTCTGACCATCTTCCAATAACTTTTTCTTTATCACATGAATCAGTTTTTAACCCTATGAGCTCTGTTTTTAATTATAACAAGGCTAATTGGGAAAGATACAAAACTCATATTGAGAGAAATTTCAATAATGAGCTTGATTTGCAAAACGAAGTGAATATTGATTTCGCTTTGGAAGCATTAAAATGTGCAATTGTTGATGCCAGGAATTATTCTGTTCCGAAGGCTCAAGTGAAATTTGATTCATCAATAATTGACGAAAATCTTCAACTTCTAATTCGTTTGAAAAATGTCAGCAGACGTCAATATCAACGTTCTCGTGACCCTGTTTTTAAAACTATTTATAAAGATTTACAGAAAGAGATTAAACATAGATTTACTCTTCTGAGAAATCAAAATTTTGAGACTAAAGTTGAAAAATTGATACCATATTCAAAACCATTTTGGAAGCTGTCGAAGATTCTTAAGAAACCTTCAAAGCCTATTCCAGTTTTAAAAGATGGTGAACGTTTTCTTGTATCCAATGAACGAAAGGCTCAAAGACTTGCTCAGCAGTTTGAGAGTGTTCATAACTCAAATTTGAATTTTGTGAGTCCAATTGAAAATGAAGTCACACGTCAATTTGATTTAATTTCTTCCCAGAATTTTTTACCTGCAGAAATAATTGAAACTAACTTGAATGAGATTAAATCAATTATTAAAATTTTAAAAAATATGAAAGCACCTGGTGACGATGGAATCTTTAATATACTAATCAAACATCTCCCTGAGAGCACAATGGAATTTTTAGTAAAAATTTTCAATTGCTGCTTCAAAATTGCATATTTTCCCAAATTATGGAAAAATGCAAAAATTACTCCAATTTTAAAACCGGATAAGAACCCAGCAGAAGTTTCAAGTTATCGACCAATCAGTTTGCTTTCTTCAATAAGTAAACTGTTTGAGAGAATTATTCTTAACAGAATGATGTCACACATCAACGAAAATTCAATTTTTGCAAATGAACAGTTTGGATTTCGCCATGGGCATTCCACAACTCATCAATTGCTCAGAGTTACTAATATGATACGAGCTAACAAATCTGAAGGTTATTCCACTGGAGCTGCTCTTTTAGACATAGAAAAAGCATTCGACAGTGTTTGGCATAAAGGTTTGATTGCGAAATTGCAAACTTTTAATTTTCCAATTTTCCTAATCGAAATTTTAAAAAATTATCTTACTGATCGAACTCTGCAAGTTGTCTATCAGAATTCAAAATCTGATAGATTTCCTGTCAGAGCAGGTGTACCTCAAGGTTCAGTCTTGGGTCCAGTCCTGTACAACATATTCACTTCAGATCTTCCTGATTTGCCTCCAGGATGCACAAAGTCATTGTTCTGCGATGACACAAGCATTTCCGTAAAAGGAAAAAGCCTTCGTGTCATATGCAGTCGATTACAGAAAAGTTTAGATATCTTTTCTTCCTACTTGCAAAAGTGGAAAATCTCTCCCAATGCTTCTAAAACTCAAATGATAATTTTTCCTCATAAGCCTAGGGCTTCTTTCCTCAAGCCAAACAATAATCACGTTGTCAAGATGAATGGGGTTATTTTAAGTTGGTCCGACAAGGTTAAGTACTTGGGACTAATTTATGATAAAAAACTTATTTTCAAAGAGCACATTGAGAGTATACAAGCCAAGTGCATCAAATATACGAGATGTTTATATCCTCTTATTAACAGGAATTCTAAACTTTGTTTAAAGAACAAACTTTTGATTTACAAAAAAATTTTTAGACCAGCAATGCTTTATGCTGTACCGATCTGGTCAAGTTGCTGTTCAACAAGGAAGAAAACGCTCCAAAGGATTCAGAATAAAATTCTGAAAATGATTTTGAAGCGTCCTCCTTGGTTTGGTACACTCGAATTACATAGACTTACTGGTGTTGAACCATTAGAAGCTATGTCAAATAAAATTATTAACAATTTTCGACAAAAATCGTTGCAATCCTCAATTGCTACGATAAGCTCTCTTTATAGCCAATAAGTTGGCAATTAAGTTAGTTGTAGGAATCGAAAGTGCCACGCCGTCGCCGCGCTGTTCGTGTAACCAGTAGAAAACCATGGTGGAATGCCGAGCTCAGGAATTTGCGCAATAAACTGCGCAAGGCGCGGAAACATTTCTTTCTTAATAAATCCAAAGAGCACCGTGAATCTTTTCGCCTTACAGAAACAGCCTATAAGGAACTAGTAACGATATGCTACATCTGAATAAGCTGTAGTCGAGCCTGAAGCATAACCCTACTGCATTTTGGAAATTCGTTAAAGAGCAAAGGGCTAGTAATCCCGGACGGTATGATTTACGGAGCAGCTACTGCCAGCACACCCGAAGATTCGGCAAACCTTTTTTCGTGCTTCTTTGAAAGCGCGTTTAACACAGTGTCGCCTAAAGCCCACCCTGGTTGCTTTCAACACGTACTTTCACATGACATCCGTCTACCGTTTTTTAAACTTTTCTCTTGAGGATGTGTTCATAGCGCTTACTAAACTTGACGAATCGAAAAGAGCTGGAACAGACGGATTAGCTCCTATTGTATTAAAAAAGTAAGCCGAGTCGCTGGTTGATTCGGTAAAGTTGTTGTTTGATCGATCACTGAATAAAAGAACTATTCCGACTTTATGGAAAACGGCTAAAATAATACCCGTCCACGAATCAGGCAGTACACAAAAAGTTGAAAATTAAGGCGGAATATCAATTCTCTGTTGTTTAGGAAAGCTCCTGGAATCTCGGGTTCATGAGGTCATGCTATCCGCAGTGAAATCGATAATATCGAATTATCATCACGGATTAGACAAATCGCTCTACAACAACTAACTAGCTATGCTACACCAACGTACCGTTCCGTGAAATTGAGTGTCGTAATCAAGTGGACTCGGTATACATCGACTTTTCAAAAGCATTCGATACCGTTCGCAATTGAGAAACTGAGGCATATGAGCTTCCCCGATTGGATATCCGACTGGTTAATATGTTAATGTACTTGACCGGTAGAAGCGCATTCGTCCAAGTGAACTCTGCCCGCTCCAGAAAATCCATCATCCCGTCTGGAGTTCCACAGGGAAACGTATTGGGACCACTGATTTTTGTCCTCTTCATCAACGACTTGTGCCAACAAATTTCTTCTGGTGAGCTGCTTTTCGCCGACGACCTAAAAATCTTCCGAGTTATTAGGTCCATGTTGGATTGATTATGTAAAAATTTGCAGCTATTCAGGCGCTATTTGGGTGATGAAGAAAATCCCCTGCAAAACAGATGCAAACTGCATGAAAGGTTCGGGGTGATTAGAATAGTGTCCCTCGATAGGGAACTTTAATTGATTATTGTTGAAGTTTCTTAAATCGGTTTTAAAATTTGAAAATAAGTGCTGACAGAGAGAAAGATAGAGAACAAATTGATATACTTATGTTTGTATTTCACCTTACAGATTTCGAGTATTTTGTCTCAATACACAGGCGGCTCCTAAAGCTGCTTAAATATGTTCCCTACCCTACTTCTCTTGATGAAATTAAGAAATAGTCGCCGAAGACAATGACAACGTAATTGGAGAAACTCTTACCTCAAAGCAGTTTATGACTACACATGTGAATTAGTTAAAAAACGTATTGAAGAAATCAGAAACAAATCATGGTGAAACAACTCGCTTAGTATGAACAATGATCAAAATAATCATAGGAAACTTTGGAAATTTAGCAAACTCATGAAAAACAAACATAAATCTATTCCAGCACTTTCAAAAGACGGTAAATTTTGGATAACAGACAGGGAAAAATGTGAAGAAATTGGGACCTATTTTTCCAGAGCACATTATACAACTTTCCAAGACCTAAGTTCCTTAGAACTGAAAGTTAACACGATAGTTGAAAATTTTCTCACAAATCACCCTGTGAATAACCTTGACCCTCAGATCATGGTAAAACCCAAAGAAATCTCAAACATCCTTAAAAAATTAAAAAACAGTATAGCCCCAGGTATAGATCAAATACACAACCGCTGTTTAAAAAGATTATCCCGAAAAGCTCTCGTGCTTTTGACATTTATTTTAAATTCGAGCACGCCAAGGATATAGCAATTCCGAAGCCAAACAAAGTTCACTCGGACCCTAGAAACTATCGTCCTATCAGTCTATTAAGTAGTTTAAGTAAAATCTTTGAATAAATCCTGTCGAATTTTGTGTAATAGTATTGTTTATTAGAATTTATGGTGGAATAGATTAATTGATATGTATTCACTGATATGTCGTGTGCAATGAATTTTTGAACGCACTGACTCTCGCATGACAGGTAATAGAAAACTCAATAAAGTTGAGTTTGACATCTGATGACTATTTAGTCAGCCTGAAATAATCATGATTGGTTTGGTCTTATCAATAATTTTAAGACTTTGGATTAGTATGTACATCTACACCTGATGTTTGCACTTAATGTTTTAGATACACCAAGCTTTGCCATTTTTCTATCTTTCCAACAGGATTACACCCAAGGTAATGAGTAGCTCAACTTAGTAATGAGCCAACATGACGCATAGTATGCCTCGAATCCGTCATCTACCACGTTTTTGCACGGTCAGGCTTCAAGTAGGGTTCTATCAGCCAAACATGTGTTCACCTCGAAAGCAATGATTGTGGATAATACATGAAATCTTATGCTTCACTTTTTCGATTTTTCTAGCTTTTGGGCTGCTTATGTTTTGTATACTATGTTCCAATAATGACAAGGTCGGCATTTTGTTAACAAACTTAAGACTATATTAGCTCGATGGATGGTCAATATGGAAATTTTCATTTTTGAATTATTAAGGCTTTGTATGCATGAAACTTTGCCAATTTTTCTATTTAATAGGCAACATTCGCATCGACAACTAAGAGAGAATCGGCGTGAAATGTCGTAGTGTTTCGATGTAAACCGCGTTTCCGGCTCGGGAGAATTTTACTTATATTAACGTTTTCGGGATATAATGATTTCGAGGGGTATACCCAGATACTTGTTCATGTCTCACTGTGACTGTTCAACCGAAGATTTCGTCCGGTCGATAAATATCGCGATTAACGAAAACGCGATGTATACCTTCCCAAGAATCGCGACGGCCGACGTGCGTTCGTTTCTTCTCGGGATTAGGATTGACTCGGGATCGACAAATAGCTGATTGCTACGAGTAGCATGGGCTACATCGCGTGCGTCGTACGCAGAGGATCGCGACGTTTGGCTAGAAATATACTCATGGTTATTTTCGTAATAAGCGTTTTTCGCGGTATCTTATCGTTTTTTTAGAGCAGATAAAGTATATACGAGAAACGTCGTTGGTCGATCTGTTAGGTAGAAAATGTCCGGTTGACCGAACCCCTAGAGACTCCTCGTCGGTACCTCCATGAGGTCGAATTATCTACATATAGATCAACAACGCGCAACTGATTTCGGTGTAAAGAGGATCACCTTACGAGGAGATATCATAATATTTGAAGTTGTCCCAATTTGATCAAAGGTCCAGTATCCTTGCGTACGATTTATTGTTGCGGTGTTACATTGTCAAACTGAATGACTTCGAATCGCATTATGAATATCGTGACGGATATAATGAACTTGTTCGCGCGATACTTGTTCTAAAGAACCCGACACTCGAAATCAGCGCATCGTTTACCAAAACGAACCCTGCTGTGTACCTTGCCCTTTCTCCAACATCCCAGTGATTTCTCGTGGAAGTGCAGAGGTGTTCTCGGCTTCCAATAAGCGAGTATCACGTCAACATTTTCCTATACAAATTCCTTCTTTGACCTGCATTCGGATGCGGCCGGCGCTGGTATTGCCTAATATAAAGATTAAGGTCACCAGTTTTTACACATTGAGGATGCATGTTGGTCCCAAGCATCATCTGTTGGTTCTCTGTGTAATTACAGCTGATCTGGCAATAACGGAGTAGCAACCGCGGGCGGTCAATCATGCTCATGCTCATGCTCAATAAGTTGGCAATTAAGTTAGTTGTAAGTTTACTTCCCCTTTTCTGACAAGTAGGTTTAAATCCCTACGAATGATAAGTCCTAATTGCGAAAGCAAACAAATCCTAACAATTAAAATTACAAATTTCTAACAGTGTTGAGAAGTCACCATTTGTGATTGGACACACAAACTCATTATTTACTAATATTTATCATAAATACTTAAGCTACTAACAAATCCCCCCTTAAAAAAAAAAAAAAAAAAAAAACGAATTTATGAATTTGAAAACCAAGTCATTGGAATGACACAACGTTCTAAATGAATACGAAAAGATGCGGAGAGCGCCGACTGTTCTTTGTTTTTTTTTTCTCATAAAGCAAAATGTGTGCTTTACTTTTGTATGCAAACGAGTGCGAAGCAAAAGCAATCTTCAAACGGGCTATTGTTAGCCGGAGTTTGATGGTATGAATTTGCTGCTAGTATTTGACACTTCAATCAGTTTAGCGAATTTCATGATCATAAATTGAAAAGGGCTGAATGTTTTAAATATTGATTTAAATTTGCAGAAAGTGACAAAGTTTGACATAGTTAAAATTTCATAAAGATTTTTTTTTGTTTAACACTTATTTTAGAACTTTTCATTGATAAATTTTGTGATTTTTGCCCAAATTTATATTTTATTACTACGGATTGAGTACGATATCATAAATTTTCATTAGTGGGGTATCATGGTTGTGATTAAAATTAATCCTGGATGAAATTTCAGCTTTGAAAATAAAAACTTAAAAAAAATCTGCTATCGCTTTTTTCACTGAAGTGACAATTTGCGCAGTTTTGCGCTAAAGCGGACAGTATGCATTTGAAAGGTTTCGTTTTTACCTAAATTTTGAATGAAGTCACAACCGTGGCAAACAGCGGCAACTAAACTTTCAAGCTACTTTTCTACAGAAAATCACGTTTTGCTTTTCTCCTAGAAAGGTATAGCAATCACTGGAAAAACCAAAGGTATAAAAGTGCTCCAAAGGGTCGAATCACGTATATCAATCGACTTAGTTTGACGAGCTGAGCATTTTCTGTATGTGTGTGTGTGTATATGTGTGTGTGTGTGTATATGTGTGTGTGTGTATGTAAGTGTGTATGTAACGCTCTCCCAATCTCACTCGATTTTCTCAGAGATGGCTGACCGATCTTCATAAAATTAATTGCAAATGAGAGGTCTAGTTGCCCCATAAGACCCAATTGAATTCATTGCAATCGGATTTTTAGTTTAGAGGTTATGTTTAAAAATGTGAAAATCACGAAACATCATTACCTTAGAAACTACTCCACCGATTTTAACAAAATTGGTTTTAAATGAACGTGCTACTTAAAAAAACCCTTAACTTTTGAGTTTCATGAAGATTGAACGTATGGTTCAAAAGTTATGGGAATAAACGTGTTCTGGAGAGTGTTTAATCTCACTCATGTTTCTCAGAGATGGCTGGACCGATTTCCACAAAATCAGTATCATTTGAAAGGTCTAGTTACCCCATAAGACCCTATTGATTTTTTACGCAATCTGACTATTACTTTGCCTGTTATGTTCAAAAATGTGAAATCCAGCTTTGAAAAGAAACATTCCGAAGACTACTTAAAATCACTCACTTTTCTCAGAGATGGCTGAACCGATTTCCACGAAATTAGTGTCAAATAAAAGGTCTAGCTGCCTCATAATACCCTATTGAATTTCAATGTAATCGGTCTGTTACTTTGTCTGTAATGTATCAAAGTATGAAAATCACGAAACTTCATTACCTCAGAAAGTACACAACCGATTTGAACAATATTGGTATCAAATGAACGGGCTAGTTAAAGGTTAATTGATGAATTTTATAGTGATTAAACACGTGGTTCAAAAATTGTGTAATGAAACATGTTCCGGTGACTTTTAAAATTCACTCGATTTCCCAAAAATGGCTGGACAAAATTCAACAATCTTTGTGTCAAATGAAAAGTTTGGCTTTCCTATAGGTTCCCACTTGATTTGTCTATAATCGTATTTTTATTCCAACCGTTATGTATTAAATTATGAAAACAACGAAAGTCTATTATCTCAAAGATCACACGACTTATTTGAACATATCTAGTGTCAGTTGAACGGGCTGTCTCTCAAACTCACAAGTAAGAAATTTCATAGCAATTTGATATGTGGTTCGAAAGTTTTGAAATGAAACGATATTCAAAGACTATTTAAAACTGTAACTGCTTTGATCAAAACATATGGCCTCAACAAAATTTAAATTTGGTTGCCCCATAAGACCCTATTAAATTTCATTGTAATTGGATTTTCATTTTAGAGGTTATGTTTAAAAATGTGAAAATCACGAAACATCAATATCTAAGAAACCACACAACCGGTTTCAATAGAATTAGTATCAAATGAACGGGCTATCTTAAGAACCCTTAACTTTTGAATTTTATATAGATTGAACATGTGGTTCAAAAGTTATGAAAAGAAACGTGTTCTGGAGACTGTTTGATTTCACTCATGTTGCTCAGAGATGGCTGGACCTATTTCCACAAAATCAGTGTCATATGAAAGGTCTAGTTACCCCATAAGACCCTATTGATTTTTTTGCAATCGGACTATTACGTTGCCTGTTATGTTTAAAAATGTGAAATCTAGCTATGAAAAGAAACATATTCCGAAGAATACATAAACTCACTCACTTTTCTCAAAAATGGCTGAATCGATTTTCACGAAATTAGTGTCAAATGAAAGGTCTATCTCATAACACCCTATTGAATTTTGCTGTAATCGAACTGTAACTTCGCCTGTAATGAACCGAATTGTGAAAATCACGAAACTTCATTATCTCAGAAAGTACACAACCGATTTGATCAATAGTATTATCAGATGAACGGGCTAGTTAAGGGTTAACTGATGAATTATGATATGATCGAACTAAGCAACCGTTATGTATTAAATTGTTAATAAAACAACGAAATTCTATTATCTCAAAGATTACACGACTCATTTGAACATAACTAGTGTCATACGAACGAGTCATCTCTCAAACTTACAAATATCAAACTTCATAACAATTTGATATGTGGTTCAAAAGTTATGGAAAGAAAAGAAATTCAAAGGCTATTTAAAACTATACCTGCTTTGATCAATATATGTGGCCTCAATATAATTTAAATGTGGTGTCGTACCATTTGAATGTTCCCGGTATCGCTCGTGATTGAATTGTTCGAAATTAAGAGTCATTTTTTCTATTTCGCTATTTCTTGAGCATTTACATTATGTGAAATTTCATATTCATATTCTATTACAACATCATTATTTTAGAACCCAAAAAGTGAATACACATTTATTGGATTGAAGCGTTCATGTAAATCTATTTTACAAATAATAAGTTTGAATGAGAAAGGCTGGGTCTGACCGCTAGGTGGATTAATTTAGGTTTTTAAATTTTTTTTTTTAGTGTCAGGTCTACTATAACCAAATTTTACACTATCTAATGGAAAGGGTTTGTTTTGCACAATATTTACAACAACTTTTCCTTTGACGTCAAAAAAATCCAAGCTGTCATTGAAGCTGCAGAGCGTTTCAAAGTAATGATCTTTTTTTTTAAAAAAAAAGACAAAAAACCTCACAAATTTCTAACAGTGTTGAGAAGTCACCGTTTGTGATTGGACACACATACTCATAATTAACTAATATTTATCAGAAATACTTAAGCTACTAACAAAGCTACTAATTAAAAAAAAAATAAAAATAAAAAAAAAAAACAAAAAACGTCAGTTCGCCAAGCTTTGAAAAGTCATACAAAATTCAGATTTTGTAATATTGCGCCCAAATTTTGGATATAGACACTTGAATGTTATAGCAATAAAGAAAAAATATTATGAGACAGCTAACGAAAAAAAAAATTTTTGGCTGATGGCCAGGTCATCAGCTAACAGCTGAGACAGCTAACGAAAAAAAAATTTTTTGGCTGGTTTCCCCACTGTGCATTGGCGTACAAAATATAAAAAAAAACGTTCAAATTTCAAAATGAATAAATTCTTTATTTACTCATCGAGTAAAGATAAATTATATTTTTTAAAGAAAACAACTGAATTCTAAAGAAATTATTCTCTGCCATTGGATGCCGCTAAAAAATGAGCTCCTTACTGAGCCGAAATATTCAGGTTATATAATATTTGGTTGGCGAATGATTGGACGCATGTCACTTGAGATCCTATTGTGGTCATTCACCTCTGTCCAGCAACTTCCATCCCAACCTCCACGTGGTGCCGACCGGGATACGAGCAACCTTAGCGGAGATCGGGTAACCATGTTAGGGGCGGCGTACAACAGCGTCTGATCCGGAGCAGGCGGCTGAATCATGAAACGTGGTGTCTCGCCAGCTATATCAAAGACGGCAGCCCCGTCGCGAGACTAGGTATCGCAGCCCTGGTAAGGCAGCATACCAAATATTAAATACTACGCACAATTCAGATATAAATACGGAACAGAAACGAAAAAGGACAACGATTATTGGAAACTCGGTACTTGGAATGTAAGGACTCTACTCGAACCGGCACGCGCAAGTATCCTGGCTAGAGAGCGGCGGAAGGTGAAGGTTGCAGCTATCCAAGAGGTGCGGTGGCCGAAATCTGGAGAACGCGAATTCCGGGCAGTAGATCCTATTGCGGACACTTCATTCAAGTACCACATCTACCATAGCGGCGGCGTGGAAGCAGAAAGAGGAGTCGGTTTCGTGCTAATTGGAAAACAGATGAAACGCGTCATTAGATGGAGGGCGATCAGTGACCGTTTATGCGTGTTGAGAATTAAGGGCAAATTCTTCAGCTACAGCCTAATAAATGTGTACGCACCGCCCAACGAGAAACCCGATGACGAAAAGGAGGAGTTCTATGAGCTCCTGGAAAAGACATACAATGAGTGCCCAGGACATTTATGTGATCGTCATCGAAGATGCAAAAGCACAGGTCGGACAGGAAGACTTCTTCCGCCCCGTTACTTGAAGTGAAAGCTTCCACTCTACTACGAACGACAATGGCCTGAGGCTTGTTACCTTGGCTGCAGCTAGCCCTCAAATTCACCACGTTCTGAGTGATGGACGGCACTTTTCAGACGTTACAGACGTGAGGTCGTTCAGAGGACCGAATGTTGACTCGGATCACTATCTCGTAGTAGCCAAAATCCGTGCCCGGCTGTCCAACGTGTTGGAATCCAAGGCAGCGAGGAGGATGCAGTTGAACATCCAGCGGCTATCAACTGAAGGAGTGGCTGCAGACTACTCGCAGAAGGTTGATGAACGGATTAAGGAAACAGTTGAAGGGAACCTGAATGAGCAGTGGAGGCACATACACAGTTCGATCAGCACTACAGCGCGATAAGTGTTGGGTACAACTGTGGCAGCTGCGTCCAATGAGTGGTTTGACGCTGAGTGCTAACGAGTGACGGAGGAGAAGAACCGCGCCAGAGGTCACATGTTGGCCACGGCTGTGTCTCGTCAGAGCGTGGGTGGATATCGAGATGCCAGAGCCGCTGAAAAGAGACTCCATCGCCGGAAGAAACGACAGCATTGGGAGCGTATTCTTGCGGAGGCGGAAGGTTGCTTCTCCAGGCACGACGCGAGGAGCTTCTACAAGAAGGTCAACGGAATCAGGAATCGAAATGTGTCAGTCCCTGTCATGTGCAACGATAGGGAGGGGAACTTGATAACCGATAAAACAGAAGTGGCCAGGCGTTGGAAGGAACACTTCAGTGTGCTGTTGAACGGTGAGAGAAACAGTGGGGTCGAAACGAGCAGGATGACTATTGAGAATAATGGTCAAGCTGCAGATCCACCATCCATGGACGAGGTGCAAAAGGCAGTAAAAGAGCTGAGAAACTGCAAGGCAGCCGGAAGGGACGGCATTCCCGCCGATATCTTCCGGTTTCGCGGACGATATCGACATCATTGGTATCAACCGTAGAGCTGTGGAAGAGGCCTTCGGACCTCTCAGGAGGGAAGCTGCGAGATTAGGGCTTGTCATAAACTCTGCCAAAACGAAATACATGGTGGCTGGCAGGGTGCGTGGTAGTCCGTCGGAGGTTGGTGCTGCGGTGGTGCTAGATGAGGAAACATTTGAAGTAGTCGACGAATTTATTTACCTGGGAACATTAGTGACATGTGACAACGAGGTTAGCCGTGAGATAAAGAGGCGGATAGCAGCCGCAAACAGGGCCTTTTACAGATTACGTAACCAGCTAAGACCCCGCAGTCAGCAAATCCGTACTAAACTTGCACTCTATAAAACACTGATTCTTCCGGTGGCTCTCTACGGCCATGAATCATGGACGCTGAAAGAGGCTGATCGGCGAGCTCTTGGTGTTTTTGAGCGTAGGATTTTGCGTTCAATCCTTGGCGGCAAACTAGAAAATGGTGTTTGGCGCAGACGCATGAACCATGAAGTGTACCAGGCATACATGTAGCAAGAATGCCGAATGAGCGTCAAGCGAAGGCTATATTTAGCAGGAATCCCGAAAGAGGTCATCGACTTCGGGGTAGACCCCGCACTCGTTGCATGTGTGCTGTCGTCGAGGATGCACGCGAAACAGGTGTTAGGGGCGATTGGAGTATAGCAGCTCAAGACCGAGGGACATGGCAACGTATTCTGGATTCGGCACTGTATCGATAGTCGGTCTGTCGCCTTAAAAGTATAAGTATAGTAAGTACGTAAAGGAAGTATATAGCCGAAAGGTCGTTAAACAAGTTTGCCGCCTCTCGGCTAGATTTGGAGGGATTAAAAATATAAAATAATACCGAAATTCGGCAAATTTTTTCAAGTGTGTGGGAAAAAATTCTTTTGCTCAACGATTCCAGTTACTAGACATGATCGTTTGCGATTCAAGCGTTGCACACTGTTTCCAAAGCTGCAAAAACGTGATCGAAATTATTTTGACCCAAAAAAATAGATTTTAAAGCCAAAGTTTCTTAAGGAAAGTTGATCCATTATTTATTCTTTATTTTGTAGAAGTTGCAATTTTGTGATTAATCTCCTTAACAGTGAGAAGCAATTTTTACTTTTTTCATTTTTGCATATAAAAATTCTTTTTGTTCGGCAAAGTTGTTGTACATTTAATAAGAAACAACTTTTTCGAAGGTACCATACCTCTATCTGCGTTTTAAAATTGATTTTTGTGAAGTTTTCTACAGATTGCCACTAAAAATCAATTTTTTCAATATAACATTTACTAGTGATTTTCTACAATTTTGCACTGTTCTACATTGTTGTTTGCTATCACCATACAAACAATTTTATCGAAGAAAGTTTATTTTTATCTCTCATATTTCATCGGTTATTGACGATTTTTATTGAAACAATGCTCTAATTTACTAACAGATATCTTTAAAATCTGCAAATATCTGCAGATTAAATCTTTTCTATATTGAGGTATAACATAAAACATCATTAAATCCAGATATAGGCATTTGTCTCTCGCTGTCTCCTGTGCAGATGTTTGTAAATAAATAAATGCATTATTTTAATAAAAATCTTCAATAACTAAATAAACTTAAGAGATAAAAATAAACTTCCTTCGGTGAACTTGTGTGTTTTATAATAGTTAACAACATTGTAGAACACTGAAAAATTTTAGAAAATCTCTGTTAAAAGTTATATTGAAAAAATGATTTTAAGGAACATTCTAAAGAAAACTTCACAATAGTTCATTTAAGTTAGCAGATATAAGTATAGTGTCTTCGACAAAGTTGTTTCTTATAAAATGTGCTAAAGTTTTACTCCGTAAAGTAGATTTTTATATGCAAAAATGAGAAAAATAAAACTTATTTTTCACTTCTAGGTAAAATTAATCACAAAATTCTTACTTCTACAAAGTGGAAAATAATTTATAGAACAACTTTACTGAAGACACTACGACTCTTAAATCATTATTTTTTGAGTTGAGAGTAATAAGTGTAAATTAGCGCATTATTCTAGTAAAAATTGTCAACAACCAAAAATACATGTGAGATAAAAATAAACTTTCTTCGGAGATATTATTTTTTCCGTAAACAATTTTGTAGAACATTCAAAAATTGTAGAAAATCACTATAAAAAGTTAAATAGCAAAAAATAGTTTAAGTAGTAATGTAAAGAAAACTCCAGCAAAGGCCATTTAAAAAGAAAGATAGATGTATGATGTCTTCCACAAAGTTGTTTCTTTTGAGATTTGCTACAACTTTGCTGAACAAAGAGGAGTTTTATATTCCAAATTGAGAAAAGTATAACTCGTTTCTCACTGTTGAGTGGATTAATCATGGAATTGCAACTTCTATAACATGAAAAATAATTAATGGAACAACTTTGCTGAGGACGTTACGGCTCTAAAATCAATGTTTTTGGGTCAAAATAATTTCGATCACGTTTTTGCAGCTTTGGTAACAGTGTGTTGTTGAGACGGGAACATTTTTGACAGTTTGTAGGTAGACCCAGGGACCTGAGAATTTATGACCGAGGCTTAGACTAATGAGAATGAAAAGGTACGGGAAACGATTCTGCTCACCTTGGAGGAAAGCCAGCATGGTATAATCCAACACAGACCCAGCAAGGCGAAATGGGTATCGTTGAAGAAACATAACAACACAACATCGCATGTACGAGTGTTTCAGATGAAAGTTAGAAACAAATTACAAAAATGTTGGTGTCGGCAGGATTGCTGAAGAGAAGTGATTTCACATGGTTGTCGTCTGGCATCCCTACGACGTGACCGGCCCACCGCAATCTATTGACTTTCGCCAGGTGGGCAATGGGGTTCTCTTCGAGTAGCGCGTGCAACTCGTGGTTCTTGCGCCGTCGTCCGTCTGTATTTTACACGCAAAAGTTGGAGTACGCACACAGATAATTTATGAGCGAAATAAACGCATTTAGTTATTAGATTTAGAACCAGCACAACGCAAGTGCGTTGGGCATAACGCATTTGATGCTCTTGCGTATTTTAAATGTATTACGAAGCTCCAAACCACTACACTTATAAAGTATCAACCGATGTTCGAAGGCTGGCAACAGTGCAAGCAGCAATCAATACTGAAAAGTTGGGTACTAATTAAATTAAAGAAATTATTGTCTGATCGAGTCACTTTCATGAATCAGATCATTTGAAAACATCGTTCAATCATTAACAATAAACAAAAACATTAGATTTGTCCAACATTTTGCATTTAATTATGACTCTGGTTTTATTCACAAGCATTCGGTTCCTGGTTCTGGCACCAGCGCCAATAACTTCTGCGGCAACAAGGCTCGCTATTGGCTGTTTCGGTTGCTGACGATTTTTAGGAATGCATGAGCCGTTGATACGCACTGGCTGGCGAAAGTAAAAAACGGTTTTTTGAGCGCCTCGAAACTGAGCGCCGAAGTTTACCTAGACATTACGATTTTTGTGTGTATGATACATATTCTGATTTTGATCTTTGTCAATGTATTCCTTGTATAACCTTGTATAACGTTTCACGCATTGGTTGTGCTAAGTCAAAGCAAATTATGTGCGAATTGAAAGGACAGAAGAGAAGTGTTGTTGTCTCGATTCCGTAGAGAACTACCGGTCTTATCAGAGTTTTGTACAGCGTCAACCTCGTGCGTCGTCGCACTCGACTCGGTGGAAGCGTCTTCCGGAATGAAAAGTAGTTACGATTTCCAGCTTAGATGTATATGGATCTCTTTGCTAGTGTTATTGTCGGCGTTCACCAGTGACCCCAAAAACACCAACTTGCGGCCACCTTAGGCTCATCGTCGTCTACAGAGACTTGAATTGGGAGGTTGATGTTGTTTTCTCGCTCGCATGTATTTCGTTCTCGACGCATTTAGTCCGATTCGTCCGGCTTCGGCTTTCAGTCGGGCGTAAGCTTCCTGCGCCGTTGCAAAGTTACGTGTTATGATGTCAAAGTCATCCGCGAAGCTCAGAAGCTGCAAGCCTTGTGAAAATCGTGCCTTTCGTGTTGATACCCGCCTCCGGATCAAACTCTTAAGAACGATGTTAAAGAGCAAACAGCAAAGTCCATCACCTTGTCTTAACGCTCCGCGCGATTCAAAGGGCTCGAGAGTATCCCCGAAACATGCATGTAGCACATCACTTGCATCATGCTTGCCTTGATCAGTTGTGCATGATCTTCCATAGCTGTTCTCGATCGACTGCATTATGAGCCGCCATGAAGTCGATGAAGATGTGATGTGCGGGCACGTTGTACTCGCGACATCTCTGTAAGATTTGTCGGATTGAGAAGATCTGGTCCGTGGTGATACGAGCTGCTATGAAGCCCGCTTGGTACTGGTCCACGAACCTCCTGATAAAAGGTGATAGACGACGGAACAGGATCTGTGAGTATTTTGTAGGCGGCATTGATAAGCGATGCATCGCGGTAGTTTCAACATTCCAGCTTGTCGCCCTTCTTGTAGATGGGGCAGACGACTCTCTCCATCCACTCGTCTGACAGTTCTGCAGCTTTGTTGTTCTTCGGCTTCCCGATCATACAAAGACCTCCATGAATATCGCGCCTAGGTCAGTTCTTGCTCCGCTTCTGCTTACTGTAGTACTCCTTCCACCTGTCGACCACCTCGCTGGCATCCGTGAGAAGGTTCCCATTCGCGTCGTTGCACATGTCGGCTTGCGGCACATAGCCTCTGCGAGACTGGTTTACCTCTCCGTAGAACTTCCGCGTATCACTGATACAGTACATGTTCACGATCCTCTTGTTGGCGCTTCTTTCGTCTAAAAACCGTAATATTGTCGTTCCGTGCCTGTTTTCAATTGGCCTTGTTCTCTCTTGTTGACTTGCCCAGGTATATCGCCCAGGTCCGGTTCTTCTCATTCACCGCTGCCTCGCACTGCCCGTCGTACCAATCGTTTCTGCCACTCGGTGCTTTCACTCCTAGTGTCCTGGAGGGGCGATACCCCAAGCCCTTCTGCCGTGGGTAGTACCGCTTCGAGCTGCTGCGTGTATTCCTCCGCAGTCTGGGGGTCCCGGAGCTGCTTAACATTGAGCCGCGGGGTTTGAGCGCTAAGATACCGCAACTAGGTAGTATTCCGAGCCAATACCCGCACCGCGATTGGTGCGTACGTTTGTAATGCCTTAGAAGAACCGACCGTCGATCCACAAAATCGGCTTGATAACTTCCGACAAACCTTCTTTTTAGCGACGAGAGACGTCGAAAGATGATCTAATGTAGTTTTCGTTTTCGCGGTGTAGCTACACTCAAACGACACTTTTGACACCGAGAATGTTTTAATTGACTTTTCGGACTACCCTTTTTCTGTCTCTCCCTACACTTTTTCTGTCCCCGACGACACCCGAAAAAAGCAGAGTGTACTGTAGGATGTTACCAACACATTCACACGTATGTGTCAAAACTGGTTTGTTTTTGTTTTCGTTCCACGTGGTAAAGTGTCAGGTAAATTTTTTCTTAGCACATTTGCGAATGGACATATGAAATGGAAACGAGACAAAATGACGAATGCGATAATGACCAAAACAAAACGAACTGACAGCTATCCCATTATTACGCGTACCAATGCAATGACACTGAAAATATTTTATTTGAAGCTGCAAAGTATAGCACGGAAAAAGTGTAGCTACCCCGCGAAAACAAAAACGACATAAGAGAGCACTTTGTAGGCTGCGTTGGGAATCGAGATCGCTCTGTAATTCTCACATTCCAACTTGTCGCCCTGCTTGTAAAGCGACATATTACTATTTTCTTCCACTCCTCCGGTAGCTCTTCTGTGTATCAGATCCTGGCTATCAACTGGTGCAAAAAGAAAGCCAATCCTGGCTAATCTTGATAAGCTCCGCTGTGATGCCATCTTTTCCAGCTGATTTGTGATTTTTGAGCTGCTTAATAGCATCCTTAACTACACTTCTCGTGGAAGGCCCCTCATCCGCTGTTCTGACGAAGTTGTTCCTTCTGCTGTATTGGTCCTCTGCCTTTCAGCCATTCAGGTGTTCAATGAAGTACTACTTACACCTGTCGAACACCTCACGTTCATCCGTACTTATCCGTATAGCGAGATGCGTTCGGTTGCTTGTACAGGGTGTTCAAGAGGTTCGAATACACTTTAAAAATGCGCTGGAAAATTAAAATACAATTGAGATTTATTTCTGGGTCAATTTTTATTGCAGTAATGTTTATTAAAAACCTTTGCGACATATTGGCTGGGAGCGACCCCTCTTTGTACTGTAGGATGGGCCTAAGATGATTCTCAACAGAATCGTAAGCGATACGCACTTGATCCATCGGCATCTCGGCCCAGAGCTTGGAAAAAGGCTTCTTAAATTGGTCCACTTTATGTTCGCTCTGCTTGATCAGCATGAATGACTATAAATAAAAGCCCAGGAGATTAAGGTTCAGGGAGCCGGGAGGCCACGAAGTCTTATCGAGAAAATCAGTGAAATTCTCGCTTCACCAGGAATTTTGTATTTATATTCTGAACTCGGATATAGGCTGAAAGCCCGTTACCCATTTCTAATAATAAATTTAACATTACGTTCTTTATAATAAATTTCACATGTCGTGAGTTAATCGTATCAAGGTTCACCAGAGAGCACAGATCTTGATTGGGAGGTAGTTCTTCTCCATTCCACCCGAAATTTCTAAGAGCAAACTTTAAGATTATTTTTGGACTGCTTCGATTCGCTGTATGTGAGTTTTTTTTTTTAAAGAGGCTTTGCCTAATTTGGCATTCGCCTCATATGTGAGTTACGTAGTAAGGCCGCCAAACTAATAATGGAAAACTTATCGATAATATCGATAAATGCCGGACATCGATATTATATTTAATTTTTTGACGTTAACGATAATTACACAGTGCAACAAATATCGACTTTTTTTTCTGCCTTGGCTTCTATATATAATTTTTTTGTGTGTTTTTATGCAAAACTAAATTTCCCCGAGCTTGAACATATTTTAACTTAAGGGGCAACAATGGCGCTCTTTTGAATTTTGGGAAACCGGTAATTTTTGATGTTTTTTCGACGCCATTTTGTTTTAAGACCAAATATCAAAATTCAAAGAGTTTGTCCACATATAAGCATCTTTTTAACCATCTTTAAAAAAACAGATCTTAAATCGGACAAAAACTGAGCTCAAAACGGTGATTCTACGAAACCGGTTTTGGCATAGTTTTAGTATATTTCACAAAGCAAAATAATAACGATTATTTCTGAGCATTAATGGTGATTCGCTAATATCTTAAAGAAGTGGTAGTCAAATTATATCTTATTCTGAGTAAAAAAATCTCAGAAATCGAATGGTAGGTGTCTGATCAACGTAGAATGTCAGCAGATAAACCTATTTTTGTATTGTAGGGGAATTGGGGCAAAATCGACATTTTGCTGGCATTTTACGTAGATCAGACACCTACCATTCGATTTCTGAGACTTTAGCATAAACTACTCATTACTTGGGAACTTGGTGTGACCAACCTACACCGAAAATGTTTCGGATTTTAAGAGAATGTGTCAAAGTGTACATTTTTGCAATACATAAATCGTTTTAGGCAACTAAATTGTCTATCTAAAATACTTCATTTAAAATAATCTGAGATCACCGATATTTTCTAAAATCATTTTTAGTTTCTAAAATTATAGTTTTTTCAGAGTAGGATCTTAAACTCATTTTTTTATATTTTTGAAGGAAAGTTCAGATAATTTTGACTAAAATATATTGATTCATAAGAAAAAGGTTCAAATACAGTCAGGTTTTCTTACACGGTGGCTTGATAAATCGCTTTAATTCAAAAATTCGCGTAAAAAAACACGTTAATTTGAAAATCTGCTTAAATAACCTTTAAGATAAAATTCGCGTGAAAATAATCTGACCTTTTTAAATTTTAATCAAGATAAATTTTCAAACACAAGTTTGCAAAGTTGCTTGGTTTAATAAGACCTACACACCCACAATGTTCGATGTAATTCTGCTAGAGTGCTGCAAGCTCAAAGAAAATTAGTACCCAACAGGGAAAAAACCGCCAAAATCAACACCCATACTCAATAAATTCATACTTCGATGATTCCTTGGCGAATTTTCAATTTGGCTACCAATAAACCCGAAATAAATTCTGATTTATTGACAACATATAAACCTAAGTGAAACAGAATGTCAGAAAACGCGTTGCAAAAATGTACACTTTGGCACGCACTCCGGAAATCCGAAACATTTTTAGTGACCCTTGGTCACGCCCAGTTCTCAAGTAATACTAGGAAACTAGGACAGTTTTCCAGTAAAATGAAACCTGTTTTGTCAGAATTGATTCATTTTTCGTGAAGTTTTGGCCATTTAAAAATTGATAGAATTTTGCCTGCTTCAATTATTTCCCTTATTATAGTATACAATCTATGTGTGTACGTCATTCTACATCGTTTGTGTGCTGTGCGTTTATGTCGATATTTATCAGTTTATTTAACTTGTTATTTCACTTAGAGCGTGTCAATCAGTCGCGTAGTAGTACCTACTTTCAATAAGCACTAAAATACTGGCTATTTAGTTCTGTTCTGAGTGGTTTTGAGAGATATTTACGAACGTTTTTTTTTTCTTCATCTATAATTTATTTGACACGGCACAAATACTTTTACGAACGTTAACTGCTAAGATTCATCTATACACCCATATTGTTTATTCTTCACGCCAACGAAAGACGAGAAGTGGAAAGCAACAATGGATAACAACAAAATATGCGGTGAATGCAAATTGGATGTCCACGATTTGGAGCCAGTTTGTTACGGCTTCTGTGAAACATTTTATCATATTCGCCTCATCCTATTCGTTTCAATCAACGCTCGTGTAAAGATATCTTTACGCAGGGCAAAGCATTATTTATTTGTCCGGACTGCCGAGTTGAACTGAACGGCAGAAGTATCCGTTCGTACATTGCTGATACACGCAAAAATTGTTCTCCGCCGCCTTCCGACTCCGACACCCTGGTTTGGTTGAGGTTTTAAATGAAAAAGTAGATGATTTTGTGTGCAAAACCGATTGTTCAACTGTTGGAGGTGAACCGAAAATTATTCAGTGGCCCAAAGTAGGAGCTAAACGCCGTCGTAAGGAGCCTGAGCAGATAGTATTACCTACCAGTGATCGTGGCACGAAATCAATCGACATCAGTGATCTCTCGGTCTCGTTAATTGCTGCTGCTGCACCGCCGCCAAAGTTCTGGCTTTATTTATCCGGCTTTCAACCAATGATTACAAATGATGACGTGAATAAAATTATGGGAAGATGTTTGGATTTGACCCAGTGGATATCATTCGTCTTGTTCCAAAGGGAATGGATGTTTCAAACATGACATTCGTTTCCTTTAAAATTGGTCTGGATCCAGCTTTAAAGGACAAATCTTCAGATGCCGCTACTTGGCCGATTGGAATTAGATTCAGAGAATTCATCGACCAGTCAAAAAACTCCACCCAGTAAGCTGCAGCTCCAACTATGACGCATCCTGCACGACTGCACAGAATGCCGACAGTTTTGCCTTTCTGCGATGTTATACGGATGGTGGGAACCTTCAGGTTCCCGCCAAAAGCGAGTCTCTTAATTTAACAAACAACGACCCAACACTAAATTGTTGCACGTTGCAGCGTACTTCTCCCGACGACAACGATGCCATTTGGATTTTCTATCAGAACGTCCGCGGCCTACGCACTAAAATTGACGACTTGTTCCTGGCTGCTAGCGAATGTTCTTACGATGTCATCATTTTGACGGAAACTGGACTAAACAATGACATTAACGACCTTCAGCTTTTTGGTACTGCATACAATGTGTTCCAGTGTGATCGTAGCCCTCAAAATAGTTGTAAATCCTGTCTTGGAAGTCTGCTTGTTGCTGTTGCTCAATGTAATACTAGTAAAACTATATGTACAACTAACGGACAAAGCTTGGAACAGATTTGTGTGTCTTCCGTCGTCAAAGGCAAAAAGCTGCTTATTTGTGCAGTGTATATTCCGCCAGACAGGAGCAGCGACATCTGCACTATGAATGACCACTTAGCAACTATTGACGAAATTAGAACGAATTCTACTCTAGAAGATACGTTTCTCGTTTGTGGTGACTACAATCAACCACGCATGCAATGGATGAGGGGCATTGACGGTATTTATTGTAGTAATGGAAACCAACTTCCTCAATCAAGTAGTATTTTACTAGATGGCATGGATTTCATGAATTTAAGCCAGGCAAATCTCGTACGCAACCGCCTGAATCGTAAACTAGATTTGGTTTTCTGCACTTTTGAGCAAAAGTTAGGTGTCAATGTTTGCCCCGTTCCGCTCTTACCTATCGACAGTCACCACCCACCGTTAGAGATGTCTTTGCCCGCCATCACTGATGGTATCGCACCGATTGTTGCCAATGCTGAGCGAACGCTTAATTACCGTAGGATCAATTTTGCTGCTTTACTTGCGAACTTGTCAACGGTGAATTGGGATCTGCTTTTTGCTTCTAGTGACGTTGATGATATGGCTGATAAGTTTAGTGACGAAATATGATCGTGGCTGCTGACAAATGTACCAACCAAACGTGCTGCAGCTTCGCCTGCGTGGAGTACACCGGGATTACGTAAACTGAAACGTGAGCGTAACGCATGTCAACGTAGATTGCGGCGCCATCGAACACTCGAACACAAGTATAATTTTCAGGTAGCCAGTAACGCTTACCGTCGAGTTAACGCTGCACTCTATAAGTCGTACGTCCTGAGAATTCAATCGAGTCTTCGGCGCAATCCCAAAGGTTTTTGGAACTTTGTAAATTCCAAACGGAATACTTCTTCGATCCCATCGAGTGTTTTCCTCGACGAAGAAACCGCCTCGACTGCTGCAACCTTATGTAACCTTTTTGCTAGACATTTTGCTTCGGTCTTCAACTCAGGTTGTACATCTCAGCAGGAGGCAGAGTACGCTGCCTCTGACGTCCCAGCTGATTTGGTCGATTTACGATCTTTCGTCATTACAAATGAAATGGTTGTTGAAGCAGCGAAGAAATTGAAGTGCTCCTATTCACCTGGTCCAGATGGAGTTCCAGTTGTGGTTTTGACCCGTTGTATAGCTGCATTAGTAGATCCACTGTGCTGTATTTTCAACCGCTCGTTCAATGAGGGAAAGTTTCCATTTTTGTGGAAGCAGTCCTACATGTTTCCTGTATACAAAAATGGCGATCGTAGAAACGTGTCAAACTACCGTGGAATAACAAGTCTCTCTGCTGCATCAAAACTTTTCGAGATTATTGTGTGCGGCGTACTGTTAGAGTGAACTAAAAATTACATCTCTTTTGATCAGCATGGTTTTATGCCCGGCCGATCGGTGGCTAGTAATTTACTGCAATTCACTTCCACCTGTATTGCGACCATGGAAATGAAGGCTCAGATGCATGTGATATATACCGACTTGAAAGCCGCTTTTGACAAGATTGAAACTCTTTCGACACGGTGCCTCAAGTAAACTAGTTTCATGGTTTGAATCGTACCTTTCGGATAGAGCACTGCGAGTTAAAATTGATTCCTGCACTTCGGAACCTTTCACTAATGCGTCAGGGATTCCTCAAGGAAGCAACCTGGGTCCACTGCTTTTCATACTATTTTTTAACGATGCCGCCCTATTGCTTGAGAATAACTCAACCATGGCGCAATCCATCGGAACTTCCTTCGTATCCTGACCGATGTCTACTCCTGGGTTTAGATACGCTGCAACGACGACGATCAATTCAGCAAGCGATTCTTATTGGAAAGCTTCTCAACGGAGAAATCGACTCACCTTGGCTGCTTTCGCTGCTTGATTTGCGAGCACCGCAGAGAACATTGCGCAACGATTCGTTACTTGTGCCTAGATTTCATCGAACATCTTATGGTTATAATGAACCAGTCGCCGCGTGCAATCGTGCCTATTCATTAGTTGAAGACTAATTTTTATTTAACGAACCTATCCATCGATTCAAAAATAGGCTAATTATTTCGACTTTGCTGTAATTTAGTTAAGGTTTTCAATTCATTAAGACTTAGTGTCAGATGAATTCAATCACAAATAAACAAATAAACAAATGAACAAAATGAACTTCGGCTTGAAACTACTCGGTAGAAGGCACTCCCGGCGGAAAACCCGAAGACTTTCCAAAACAAACTGTTTAACTCGTCCGGTTGTTTAAATTTTCATTCGCAGTGCCGAAAAATTTGTCATTCAGGGCCTTAACACAATGGATACGTTGCGGCTGCGTTTGCGGCAATTTGTCAGTTAGCCCATACATTTACTGTCAAATTGACGTCAACGCAACGCAAACGTATCCATTCTGTTTGGGCCATCACTGTCTCTGTTTTTAACAAATTTATATAGCAAAATTGCATTTATCGAATAACGTTTGCGGTAAAAAAATGGAAAAAAATTGCCGATTTTCCATGGGTTTACCTTTAATCGCACTGACGAAACTACTCATGCATCATCAATCATAGTAACCAATGGGTTAGCAAAAAAAAAATTGACAAAAACAGTCTAAAACTAAAACAGTGAAAAAGTATCTGGAGAACATGGACATACATGCAGGAAGCGGTAGTCCCGTCCACTGGTCTCGGAGCTGCAGACAATGACGCAGCGACAGCGGTTGAGTAAGATGGTCAAGCCGATTTTCCCGGCGAATCGCGACGTGGCAGTGGTGATGGACGGCTAAACCTATCTAACCCTGGATGGCAACGACTAGCAGGGCTCTTCGTATTTAACCTCCCCCACGAAGGAAGTGAGCACCGAGGTAAAGTTTATTTCACAGACCAAGTTCCCCAAGAAGGTGCGGCTGTGGCTGACAATCAGCGAGAAAGGATGTCAAAGTTGCTCTTCTTTCGCTCCGGGCTGGCCGTGAACGGGGAAATTTATAGTACACCCAACGCAAACGGGGAATATTTTATTACTTTTTGTGTCTTATGACTGCGCATTATACACAAAAAGTTACAAACAAAAAGTAATAAAAATTATGACGGCCACACGCTTGTATGTGTTTCTGCAGGAGAACATACAGCCAAGCACCGAAATGCATGTGTTGGCAAGACTTCACTCGCTGCATTTGTATTGATGCAACGATCTGGCTCATTTTTGTCTCCCTTCATCCACACACAATCAGAATCTCAACCGTCAACCTCAAATGTCCAATTAGAAACACTTTCGTTTCGTCCCTCAGTGTTTACTTGAAATGGAAAAATGTAATACTGTCTGACCAGAGTTGCCGAAGTTGAGAATATTGTTCTGGATGGGCACGAGTTTTGTATATTCAAACAGGTCCAAATGAGTTTTAATGAACCAATGATTATGTGCTGTAAATTTGCAAGAAAGCGAATGTTTTTATTTTTCTCTAACGCAGTTTACAGATCGTGATCATTTTAAAGCGCACTTCAAGTCTTTGAAATCATCAACGTTTGCATACTCTATGACGGGGAAAATGTTGCTTGGCAGCTCTTGTCATATTTTTTCGCTGCTCCGTATGCATATAACGAGCGAACTAATACACGCCCACCGGATGAATTGGAGATTGAAAAAACTTGTAACATGTGCAACTTATGCTACGGTGTGTGATTTATTTTTGACTTGAGGTGGAGAGGTAGCATTTTTCGACAGAAAAAACGTTGCATGTGGTTGAAATGACCATTATTAGATAGCCGTACTCTCATAACACGTGCTAAATATATGACAGTATGTGTTGTTACTTGACTGGAGAAGAATTTTATTGCTTTTTAAGTTATGGATTTGTTACCTAAAAGGTAATTTTGCGCTATTGCTTCTAAAGTAATAAGAAAAAGTTTTGCGTGTACGAAGTGCCTGACAAAAGTTGCGTCGTTCATTAAGAAATACCAGAAGCGCGAAGACACGGTGTTCTGGCCAGATTTGACGTCGGTCAACTACTCGAAGCGATCGTTGGAGGAGATGGAGCGGCTGAATATCGATGTGGTATCGAAGTCGGCGAATCCGCCCAATGTCCCCAACCTGCTTCACATCGAGAATATCTGGGCAAACTTGAAGCGCAAGATCTATTCCAACAATTTTGTCGGGAAAACGGAGGAGGAATTAATAAAAAAAACGAAGAAAGAGCTTAAAAACATGGCCACACGCATGTTTTCGTCCGCCATGGCGAATGTTCCGGTTAACTGCCGGAAGGCCGCACGCAAGGACGTAATATTTTTTTGCGAGGAAGCAAACATGATAATCTTCCATGGGAAATTTATCCAACTCAATTATCGGTCATAGTTTTTTTTTTTTCATCACCATCTGAAAGAGTTTTTCTCCATCACCATCTGAAATTTTTTTTTACCGCAAACGTTAGCTGTCAAATTATCGATGCTTATCGATAATATCGATAAAAACCCCGGAAGCATTTTTTGTTATCGATGTCCGTTTTGGGCGATATTTCCCATCACTACGCCAAACGACACTTGCCAAATCTAGTTTTCTTCTAACAAGTTCTTCGTAGATTGCGAGTATTGCATGAGGATCATCAAGGTCTCGGTTATACCTTTTGACGAGAGAGAAAAGTTTCAAGCTATCCACGTTTACTTTGTCAATGTGTTTTGTGAGAGACAGTGTGCAGTCGAAGGTTACGCCTAAATCGCGAACATATTCAGCATGTGGTACAACATTATCTGAATAAGCATGACGGGGTGAGCTTTCCTAGTAAATGTCAGTACTGAGCATTTGTTCGCGTTTACATGTAGTCTAGCACATAATAGTAGACTAGCACATAATCTTCCGAAAATTTCTAAATCACTCTGTAATCTTTGGCTGTCGTCATTAGGTTTGATCGATATAAACAATTTCACATCATCTGGATAAATCAAAACAATTGCATTGCAGATCACATCAGGCAGTTTATTTATGAAAAGCACGAACAGCAATGGGCCTAGATGGCTGCCTTGTGGTACTCCTGACTGGACATTGAACGAGTTCGATCTACTTCTCCGGATGTTCACAAACTGCACTCTACGTTCAAGAGGGGCTTGAGTTAATTGAAGAGCGAGCCACAAATTCCTGCGTCTGCTACTGCCCTTAATATGCTATCAATGCTAACAGCTTCAAAGGCTTTGATCATGTCTGTATAAATACAATCAACTTAAAACCCTTTGGAAATGTAGTCCGTAACCAAAGGGGTAAACTCACAAAAGTTTGTAACGACGGATAACTTTTTCAAAAATCCATGCTGCACTGGAGAAATCTGATGAGCGCAATCCCACGATAATTTTCTACATCATAGCGTGTGTGTACCGGCATAATTTGCGTAATTTCCAAATTGACAAAAAATCACCGGAAGCGAGCGAGAAGTTGAATAACCATGTAAGAGGTTTCACAAGTTCCTGCAGAAACTGTTTCAAAAGTTGGTTCGATAATTGATCTGGGCCAGTGGACTTTTTCGAGTCTAGTTCTCGAATACCATTCTCTACGCTAATGTGTGACAACTGATATGTTACTCCGTCATTAAACATCGGTTCACTATTTTCACCGGTATTCTCGGTAAACACATTTTTGAAGTAAAAAGATCCGTCGATGATTGAGCATCAGTAGAAGCGACACCATTGTATTTCACGATTTCATTTGGACATTGTGCGGCTGTTGCAGGACAAGGAGTTTCATATCCGAAAACACGTACTCCTGACCTGCGTGCCCGAAAGTATCAGTTTGGCTCTGTTCAGCCTCTTCCTCGTTGTAGCCACCGTTACCCTGTGAACCTAGCATTTCTTGTACGGCTTCCATGCCAGGTCCTATAACTCGTTTTCTGAACACTCAAATAAATCGCGCTAATATCTCTAGCCTTAGAGGTGCTCCACTCGCACGAAAAAAGGTAAATCATGCGTTTGACATTTTATATTTGGCGATTATTCTCGAACTACCTCACATGCTCCCCTTCCTTACTAGTGATCTCGAACTTAACGTATTGCGCTGTTTTCTGCTCGCGCTTTTGTCGAAAGCGCTTGGTTGACGGCACTTGATAAGAACACCTGCGAATCTGCTTCGCCTGGCACTTCTCCGTTACTTGTCCCGATTCCTTGGGACTTGGTTGACTCGCATGCTCCTTCAGCCCTCGTTATCTACTGCACCACCTTGTCACTCAAGCTTCGTGACAGTGCGTGGCCTCTTCACCTTTGCATATTGACCGCTACCTGTCGCTTCTGTCCGCGCGTGCTTGCTTCCCTGTCGGGAATGGATGGTTTCTGCTGCACTACCACCCTTTAACGTCACCCGGTGCGAGGAAAATCTGAACTGTCTGAATAAAAGGCCCTCCGTGGAGAGCCCTTGCGGATGCGTCTCTTGTCTTTGAAGGACTTAAACGGTTTGCCCGCGCGATGGTTAAATCTTGTCTCCTTAAAGGTGTCTTGTTGTCGCTCGTTTTCTGGTGCACTTCTGATTGTTTGGCTATCGTATCGTTTCAGGCCGTCGCCGCGTGGCCGATCTGGGAAGATGGCGTATTATGTAGTGCTTTAGGCCCATGAATTCAGATACCTCACCTTGCGGGAATTTAGCGCTGATAAATTTACCCCAGGACGAAGAAAAATCTTTTCCGGTGCTGGTTCCGGGATTTGTTGTAATCACTTAAATAAATTTATTATTTCACGTGCCTTATCTTGGCTGCAATTCCACCTCCGATGGCAGCAAGTTTGGAAGTGATGGCGGCTCTAATCTTATTCGATCGCCGTGGTGGCGGATGTTCGATCGCTCTTTCCAGAGAGCATTAGCGAGAGAGTATTGTAGTGTTGCCACATGCACGATTGGTTATTTTCGTGCAGATTGTGTAGAGTTAACAAAAACCCAATGTGTGACCTTTTGCGACTTTTTTTGCTATCAATCGTAATAATCCATTGACATGGTAGTGTGGGAAGTCCCAATCTACACATCCAGGTCGGCAGCGCATTTATATCGCATCACGTTTGTACGGGTCGTTTGCATAAGCACCAATGCCCGCGAAGGATCAGCACCAATCTTCTCGTCTAATATCGTCTGACGCTCTTCGTCAAACCAGCCGTTACGTCGATTCCTCTTTCCATACGGGCTCCGATGAACTCGCCCTCATCCAGCAACGCTACCTCAAGCCTTTGCACGTACTCAGTGACTGCTTCGGGAAGTTTAAGTAGCTCCAGATCATACCGTGGCGGACGACGGTAGCGGATGCTGTTAACAACTGAAAATCTCTGGCGCATTTTGACCATCAGAAGATAGTGGGCAGAATTGACATTTGCGTCACGATTGGTTCAGACGTCGACAATATCCGAAAAGTGTCTCGCGTCAATCAGCTGCGCGATTCAGTTTGTTGTGGTGATCTCCAGGTATACCGATATGGAAGGGTATGCTGAATGGAAGGTGCTCAGAAAGGTTATGTTCTTGGAGGCGGTGGAATCAATGAGTCGGCAGCCAATGACCGGTCTAAATTTCTCCTCCTGGTCGACCTGAGCATTGAGATTTCCGATGATGATATGGTGGCGAACCAGCCTGTGGCTGAAAGCTAATAAAAAAAAAGATTTCCGATGACAATTTTGACGTCATATTTTTGGCGGCTGTGGTTTGCTCCAGCTGCGCGCAAAAGGCTTCTTTTTCACCATAATTACTTCCTAGGTGAGGGCTGTGAACGTTAGTGATGCTAACGATGAAAAAACGGCCTCTAATTCTCAATCCTGCACATACTGTTGTCAGTTCGGCGCTACAATACCGAATTTGTGAACCCGATGAGTCGGAAAGGTTGCAGTTCCTTGATCCGAACTTTCAATCGTTAGTCCGTTTTCGTTGTCTGTGTCTATGCTGATTAGTCCGGTCCGTTTTCCATTGTTTGATTCCTATATTGAATATTATTTTTCGACTGGCTCGTAAGGTCTGCACCAACCCCCTGTCTCACCAGAGGACGATCGTGACAGCACTGTTCAGAGTCCCACGCTGGCGACAGGGAGTTGATCAGCCGCCCCTAGCATGGAGAACAGACACTACTTTGAGCCACTCCATCTTGTTGAACAGACGCTCGGGTTGGGGAAGCATTTCTTCTACCGCCGAAATATGGTCAACCCCCTCACAGAACTGTTGTCGTATTGACAATATTGCCCAGGCTACGCCAATCAGTTGTGTCCATGTTCAGCTAGCAGTCTGTAGTAACTATATGACTCGTGGAGGAGTGAGATAGGAACTTGTGAGGACCCGAGCTAAGTTTACTGCTCTTTCCAAGTTGTCAACCTTCCATTTAAAGTTCACGATCTCTATATATATATATTTTCTGTCTTGTGAGAGAACTCATCTACCCGACTATAAAAACCAATGAACAATAAGACTAAGAATGCCACTCGACTCAAACCTTCAGATAACCCATTACTATAAGCCGAACTCCAAAAACCGAGCATTGCACCGAAAAACTCTCTCCCTTTGTCTGTTTTGAGAATGCATATTATTACTTTATTATTTAATTATACTGAGCACAACAATTATAGCGTGCGGTATCGTGTTTTAAACTGGAAACGACGCGGTACCCGGCTGATTTGTTGTTTCAAATCCGAAAATTGTGGAAACAATAAATAACGTATGCGTTGAAAAAATGAACTTTTCTCGGATGGTGGTAAAAAAATAACTAGGACAGATAATTGAGTTTGATAAATTTCCCATGGGAGGTATTAAGGTTAGCTAACTTGCGAAGTAGTTTCACGATCTTGCGTGCGGATTTTCGGCAGTAAACCGGAAGAGCAGCAGAACCCTCATGGAGAGCTGTGTTTGAAAGAAACTTCTCGTTGTTGCTTACTTTCTTCGTGGAGGAAGTAAAATACAAAGTGGCCAGCCAGTCATTGCCATCCAGGGTGAGAGAGGTCTCGTCGTTTATCAGTATGTATAACCACGAAAAATCGGCAATTTTTGCCATTTTTTTTTGCGCAAACGTTGAAATAAAAGAAAAAAGAAAATCTCTCACGCTGAGCGCAAAAATTCACCGAACTCGACATCACTGAATATAGTGATTTCTTCTCTAGCCTTAAAGAAGATCAATTAAAAATGTAGAAGAAAACCCCGATATTGCAATCCATATATACGACATCTACTCCTACACTGTCGGTGTGGCGTAAGAAAGGGCGTAGATTGTTTTTTTACTGGGTATGCGCTTGAATTACAACGCAACCCAAATTTGATTTAGTAACTTGTACTTATAATACTGAATCTATTGAATATGTTGCATATTCGAGCGTTCCCGCAGCCTGTAGTACCTAACTGATCGAAGTCAGCAAGTTGTCTGTCAGAATTCAGAATCTGAACTCTATCAGAGCAGGTGTGCCTCAAGGTTCAATGTTGGTTCCAGTCCTGTACAATATAGTCACTTCATATCTTTCTAACCTCCAGCATGCACAAAGTCGTTGTTCTGCAATGACACAAGCATTTCTCTACAAGAAAAAAAGTCTTCGTGTCATATGCAGTCGATTGCAGAAAAGCTTAAACGTTTTCTCTCCCTACTTGCCAAAGTGTCAAATTTCTCCCATCTAAAATTCAAGGGATTATATGACCTCAGTAACCTTAAAATCCTTTTATGAAGCTAGACAGTAATAAACGGGATTATTTTAAATTGGTCTGACAATGCTAAGTAAATCTTTCTGAATTACCACGAATAGCTCTGTTCATAGTCAATATGCATATTGGCAATTGAGTTATGAGTAGTTTCGTTGAAAACTTTGCTTTAATGTCCACAAATGATAAGCCCCAATAGTCCCAAAAGACATATGTATCCTCCAAACCATGCACATGCTCTGAATGACTTACATACCTATTTAATATATAGTTTTTGTACTTTTATAAAATCTTTGCTAATCATCCTTGATACTGTGCATCAATATAGACATTTATCATTCACACTTCTCTTAAGGAACATCAACTAATGGTGTTTAGATAAAAAGTGTAAACAAACAT
This sequence comes from Wyeomyia smithii, assembly GCF_029784165.1. Classification (NCBI taxonomy): domain Eukaryota; kingdom Metazoa; phylum Arthropoda; class Insecta; order Diptera; family Culicidae; genus Wyeomyia; species Wyeomyia smithii. Next base: position 63,117,164 of record NC_073694.1, read on the forward strand.
AAAAACCCCTATCGGACCGGTTTAAAACCGACACCCCTCAAAATTTTCGCACCTCAAGTGTAGAACCAGCAGGCACATTAATCTACAACCCTGCAAAAAAAACGTAAAATATAAAAACGCTCACGTCACTCGGAGTCGGCTGTTATCGTGGATCTGCCGACAGTGTGGGAAAACCACAGGTGCAGTCCAGACACACATATCTATACACGCATGCGCGCGCCTTTTCACACCCTGAAACTCCGCACCAGACAACTTATCGCAATCATAAATCGGTGATAGGACACAGGAAACGAGCTACAAAAGTGAAAAAAAAAACGAAACGAAACGTGTAATGGGACAAAATTGAAACTGGCAGCAGACCGGCTCCTGTTTCAATATGGCATATGCTGCTGACATCACAGTTGAACAAAAAAAAACTCATACAAGAGTACCACGAATATAATGTTGCGGGTGCGTGGCGTGTTGGTAACTGAATGGAATATTTATGGGAGTTTAATTGCTTTGGCCACCTTGTGCTTTGCTTTGCTTTGTGCACCTCTCCGTCTCGTCCCTGACGAAATGGTCTCAAGAACCATCTTTACCAGGCTGTCGTATGACATCCTTACGACATGTCCAGCCCATCGCAACCTGCCAATTTTAGCTCTCACAGCAGCTACTGCACTTCGTGGTTCATTCGCCTTCTTTACGTTCCATTCTCCATCTGCAGTCCACCGAGGATGGTACGGTTTTTGGGTAGCATCTAACTCCTAAAATGTTTTACGCTGACAAAAGATCAATTCACAGCTTAAAATCGATTCACGTGGAAAACTTTCACCGACAGCGAACGGACCATCCTGTTAGTTTATTCTGCAGGATTTTTTCTGTCCCGGCTTAGAGAAAACTTTGCCTATGAAAATCACGGTGCCAGGCCACCGGTACGTTTTCGGTGACAGTGATTCAGTGGTAAAACTAGTCTTCTCTCGGAGCATGAGAAATCAATTAAACCCTTGGAGCTGTTATATACTAGAAAATTTTCAACATAAAGATAAACTTTTCTTGCTCTCTCTCAGGCATTCCTCCGGGCTGAGTTTGGCCAACGAACTTTCCAACTAATTCACTCCCGTCCCCCACAAGCACACATACGCCCAGAGAAACAGCAAAACTAATTCCGATTTACAGTAGTCGGATTTTTGGCTCTCTCTCTCTATCAAACACCGAGGTATTCGTATATTAAACTAGCACGAATAGAAGTTCTCGTAAAACCCTCACTATATTGGACAACATGCCTTTTGTTGAATGTACTTAGTAAATTTTGCTCCACCCCTAAACCCCTCCCTACGACCAACAGACTCCAGCTGGAAATAAACAGAAGCGTTTGGGATCGCAGCAATCTGTTGCAATAGGATCTAGCAGTTTTCCGCCGTTTTCGAAAGTGGCATGCTATGACTTTTGTTCAACATGATGTTTTTGGCAACTTTCCATACTTCAGCGATAAGGGCCTGGCTGCAGTAATAAGCAACAAACAGTCGAACGGGGAACATTGACATGACATAACAGGGGCAGTGCATCCGAAACGGGGGCTAACAAAATAGTATTTAATGTGCAATGAATGCAAACTTTGTTGACCGTCGTCGGCAAATGAAATGGGTCGCTTGACGTCGGCAGCATCTGTTCTGGGCCTCTCACAGTGGATTACAAAGCGTCTTTGGTATATTAAAATTAAGAACAGTAACATTGTAGGGCGATGCATGACAAAGGGACCAATTTAAACTATTTACGTTTGAGACTTCACTCGGATTATCGCCTAATACACTGAGCTCTGCACTGAAGTACCATTATTAAAAATTGACGATTTGCCATGAAGTCTCAGAAGTAAACCGGTCCACTAATAATTAAATTTCATTTCATCTCATGTGTGATACATGACGTTCACGATACATCACCCCACGTGTTGTTGTCTTCCAATATCTTCTGTCTGTCATCGAAATTAAAGCAAATTGACAAATCAACCGTCGGTCCGGATTTCTTTTCAACGCAAGCTGGCTGCGTGTTTATCCATCAATGGTTGCTTCGGAGTCATCGCCTGGTTCGATTTTCCTTCCAATGGAGTGGAAAATTTTAATCAACTCACAGAAAAAAAACCCAACCCACATCCGATTGTGAAAGTTACCATCAGTATGTGTTAGGTCCTAAACAATCACTTTCTGCCGGGGATACAAACGTGCGGACAGAGCAGAGCAGAGAGCGGCGGAAGACCTATCGTATGGGTAACCTATTTTAATTAAATTTCATTCCGTTTCGGTGATGCGCGGATGCCATAAAAATCCGGCGGAATGTTGATACGGAAAATATTCATTGTTCAGTCCGATCTTGATGTAGAATCACAGCAGAGCGGACAACCTGAACCGTTCCTATTATCCTGCTGCAGCAGTGCGTGTGGTTTGGTTTTATTTATTTGCTGACCGTGTCTATTCATTGTTTCCCATTTCCACACGCTTTTCAGAGGCTCCCAACCATGTCAAACTCGGCTGAAATGTTTTTAATTGTGTTCCCTCATCGAGTTTGAAGGTTCCTGGTTGTTGGTAACACGAAAATCGGTAACTTTAAGCTGGGAGCCCTACTGTTTGCTTAGATGTAAGGCGACCATGACAGTCAACGGTTTCACAAATTCGGGGTAGGTAAAGTTATCAAAATGTTTAATGAACTCTACCCGCATGGTCATTGGGTAGCAGCTAGCGAGCGACCTTCTGTTGTCTGTTCTGGTAAACCCACCCAGCAAGCAAGCTGTCCTGGGACGACACGTACACGTGTGACGCAGCGGCATGATGGAAACTGGAAAATTAACATTTCATCTGAATAATGTAAATATAAATTCAATGCGGCAAAGTTTTGTCCGTTTTTTGCCGCCCTACTTTTCTCTCAACCGTGACGGACCGAGGAGAAACATCCTGTTTGAGAAAAAAAAACTCTGCTACTGTTTGCTGGAATGAGATGCCAGTTTGAAGTATTTGTGTCCCTGAGGAAGTCGGTACGAATAGAGTTTAATTAGTGCTGGGAAATCAGTAGAATGGGCCAACCTGATCCTTTCGGTAATCCTGTTGGCAGACAAGATTGTGTGTATGTTAATACTGGTTGACCTACCTTCTGAAAGTTTCTTCTAATAAGTTTCAAATATTCTCGTGAATCAGAGGTGTCAACCCGATGATCGATTTTGGTAGTAGTTTATACGAAGACACTTTATTTGAGCTCAGTTATCAGGACATTATTTGGAATAAATGTTGGTAAAAACTTAGGTTGAGGAATGCCAGAAAGAAATTCTTGCAAGTTTTTTCAGGGTTTATATTATACAAAATATTATTAGTTTCTTACAACTCGTTCTAAGATAGTTTTTCTCTAAAATCAAAGGTTTTTTAGCGATGATGCTTTAAACAAAGTGAATGCTAAAATACATCCGCCCTATTAAAAATTACTCTTTAGTCTGTAAAACTAATTATATTATTTTCATTTTACCGTGTGGAAAAACTTTTGTTGCCTATGATAAGTAATAAGGCGCCTCCATCGCTCTGAAAAACACGCTCTGAACGCATGTTATTCTTTGATGTTAAAAAATTAAGTCGGTATAAGCAAGTAAAGACAAAAAAGTTTTCAAAATGCTCGAAGCGAGAACATACAGGACAAATTGAAAAAGCAAGCGACATAATCAAAACAAGCCCACCCTCTGCTAGGATTATAATATCAGTATTTTGGCGAAAACCACTAAACTAAAAGTTTTTCATTGTTATTGAAAATAAGTTTTGTTTAAGACGCTGAAATAAATTTTGCACAGAGTTCTTTACTTATCAGCTATATTATGCCCAAGTTGACGGTAATCAATTGTTAGCATGGTTTCACATGACTATGCTCAAACAATTTGAGTTGCATACTCAAGAGTTTCATATAGAACCATGCCAAAGGACCTATCGTTTAATATCGACCATTTCTGATTTTAATGAATCTTTGCACACGGTTTCGACAGATTACTGAGTATTTTCCGTGAGAGAAAATAAATTTAGACCCAAAGACAATTTTCTAAAAAGGCGTATGCATTTTGGCATAGCTTTCATCCACAGCATCGTTTCTCAGAAACCTTTTGTTACATGGAAAAGTATCTGCAAATGAATTGAAGGGAATTGATCGTACCTTGCAAAATCATATGCATCCCGAAAAAAATTTTTTCAGCTCCAAAAAAAAATAAATAAACATGCAATTTAAAGTCACCTACTAACAGGAGTTAATTTTTTTTATTTTTACATAGAAAATTAAAGTTATGACGAAAAATTTGGTAAAAAAATCAGAACAGAGGAACAAAATACCATGTTTAATTAAAGGTCAAGTTTAAGTTATTTTGAATTTAAATTAAGCAAATTAAAAATTAACTCTATAAATTTTATATTGGTACAAGAAAGTGTTAAATTCTGATTAATTGTGTCACATTAATTATACATTTTGATGAAACTATGCTTCAAGGCATCGGTCTAGCGTAGTTGGTAACGTCTCCGGCAATCACGCCGGTGGCTTGGGTTAATGCCTACTTTGGTTTCGATGGTGTTGTGTGGCCACGTAATCCACTCACAACCAACTCAGCTGGCTTAGATTCAATCCCAGCCAACACCGGGAGGTTTTCTAAGGCGAAAAATCTCTGGAATCACGCCTACAATCGCGTGAGGAATTAAAGACGACAAAGATGTTATTTGAAGTACAGTTAGGGTTCATCCCTTAATTCATCGTAAATTTGCAGCCAAAATGATCAAAATCGGTAAAACGGCTCAAAAGTTACGAGTTTACGAGAAATGAAAATTTTAAAAACGTCGATTTTTGAGCTACTCTATTTCAGAGAGTGTTCTTCCTTTTTTTCTGTTTGAGCTCTATTTTTTCGCTTATGTCGACCAACTTCCTTCGTTTGCTTTTTAACGATTTGTAAATTTTAGTGCTCTTAACCAGTTCGGCAGTGCGTAAAGTCTTCAGCGACTTAATGGAAGAATTACCCGTAAGCAAACGTACTACCGACGAACCAAGCGGTAATTGATAGCTTTCGGCTGCCTTTTGACACATTTTCTAACTAGCTTAGAACACTCAAACTCATAGAAATGGTTAAAAAACTTCAATCTCTCATATTTTTTTGAGTTTGAACTCTAGGGCGAAATCAGTGTTTATCACACTGGTCAACACGGGTGTAACCCTAACGCTCAAACTGGAAAAAATCAAAGATTATAGGAAATTTTGGTACCTCTAGCCATCGATAAAGTGTACCTCTCAAACGCAAACGATAACCGTGCGCCTCCTTTCACTTCTGGCTCGGTGGAGGCGCCTAGTTAGAAACTTCACTGCGCTCAAGCGAACGAGTTGAGGTGGAACGTTGTATTAAGAGCTCGATAGCAATATTCTAGAGACAAAATTTCTTCTACAAAGTTGCTACATATGATGAGGCGGTTGTTTCTATGTTATCACAAATTAGAGTGACCATAATTTTCACTGAAATCAGATATCTAAGAAAATATGAAAATTTGTAGATAGAGTTGAAGATTGTTCTACAATATTGCAGTTCTGTTTTATTTTCATCTTTCAAAACAGCCGGTTGAAAGCTGTTTTATAATTCATAGATCATAATGAGGTGACAATGAAACTATTTTCGCCATTATGAATACTAAGCACGAATATGATTATGTTTAATTAAACGATCATTTCAGTTGTATAAACTACTCACGGATGTGATTCGAAGTGTTACCTGCCATGCAGCCGTTAATCTTCTTCACTAACTTTTTTCGACTGGACATCGATCAACTACGACTTATATTTAAATTTGATATACCAAAAGTCCAGCCCTTCATCAGTGTGGTTGTTTCAGGATGCTCGGTAATAATCCAATTAACAAGACATAACATATAGCGCAGTCTACTAAAATGGTTGAATGTAAAAGATTGTTTTCAGTTGGCTGTACAGATTAAAAAATAACACCTAATACGACTATCGAGGTGCAAGAACAATCGGAGAATACACGCAAAAGTTGGATCGTGCGGAACCAGTACAAAATTGTGCGTTTTTAGCGCAATTGTTGATGTAGTTTGGAACCAGTACAATGATTGCGTGTTGGGCATAACGCAATTAACGCTTTAGCGTTTTTTCAATGTGTTTGGCAGCTCCAAGCTACTACACCTAAACAGTTCCAACTGTAAAACCTTTCTCCTCCTCTCTCCTTGAGAACGAGACATATGCTACGCTTCTTTTTGCACAGACGCCTTCGAGATACTTTTTCTTCTTCATGCATTTTCCTGAGTAGCAGCAAGTACACTGGGGTCGCTTTTTACACGGTTGGTTGAACCGCATTTAAAAGATTAGATCAGATATACTTATACTAAACTTATTTGATACCGCGTACAAATAATCTTCCGAATCGAGTAGAAATAATCCGCGTTATTGTAAAATACCCCGTTTTAAAGAACGGATAAAAACAACCCGCGTAAAAAGCGACTCCAGTGTATGCACCGACAGTATGAGTGAGACTCACAACACTGGTATCAAGGATGCACAGCACGGGTGTCTCGCTCATTTCGTAAAGCGACGATAGACATCGCCTTGCGCGTCGCAATCCGACCCAAAAGAGAACCAAAAGATAAGTGAAAGAGCAACCTGCAAATTATATGTAACGTGTCTAGTCTTGTCGCACGTACATGGAAATTCTACGAGCGAGAGAGAAATTTCTCTCGTCGCTTGAGAAAAAAGCGCGTGCACAGGATGACAAATAATAATTATTCACAATTTACAAGTGCTGCCATAATGAATCAGCAACACTTTTGTGGCTTCGTGGAATGGAGGGTTTTCGGTGAAACTAGCGTTGGTTAAAAAATGTTGTGAACAGAACTTTGCTTCGTTATTTTTTGCAAATCATTCAATGGTACTTTTAAATGACCAAAGATAAATCGATCGAGTATTATGGCTATATAAATCTAGTGAGTTCACAATTTGTTGTACGCTGCTTGCACTGCTCCATGAGTAGCAGTCACAAATACACTCGATGTGGAAATAAAGAGTCGGTATATGATATATATTCTGATTTCAATCTATGTCAATGTGTACGCAGTTCAACTGCTACGTTATCCTTTTCACACATTTATTGTGCGATTTTAGTACAAAATTTGTGCGAATCGGAAAGTACAATGATGGTACAAGACTTGAGTTTTTGCGTGTATGCTTCAATGTTACATACAACTGTTTAAAAGTTTATTTCATTACCCCTAGAAATGCGAATGAATTTTTTTTTTTCGTTTTTCGACACAGATTGATTTTGTATGATAAGAGGCTGTGTGAAAAAATCATGCATATACTGATAGGTGATCCAACGTGGTTTTTCATATCTTTGACCTAAACGTCTCCATCGAAACAACAATAAAGGAGGCGCACGGTTAACGTTCGAGTTGCAGCGGGGTGGGAACAATTGACGTACGTATTGACGTTTGACCATAAGGGTCACATTTTGTCTTTTTTTGTTGATCAGTGCTCAGTGTAATTGATTAATAAGGCTGATATTATTGTTTTAATTATTTGGCTTGAGCAAACACGCTGTCGAAAATCCAATAATATTAACTTGACATTTTTTCTTCCCGTTACAATTTTCAACATTTTTTAAAGGAGGGGGGAAGAGGGTGACATAGAATGAAAAAAAAAATTTGTATCGGCCTAGTCAGATAAAAAAACACATTAAACTAATAAGCTTATTTTTTCTATAATTAATTAATAAAGCATCAATAGTAAAAAATAAATGTATGAATAATAACGAGAATGCTGATGTGCATGTAGTTTTGAGTATTTTGAACTATTTTTTCTGGAAACCCAACCATTTTGGAAGCAGTGGTTTTCAGGAAAGTTGTTCAGAATGTCAAGGTTGATGGCTGAGTCCGAAATTCTGCAAAAACATAGTACTAGAATGCATGATGCGTTCAATGTTTTTTTCTAACTTCTAACTTTTAGTGAATTATTTCACTTGAAATGTGGCGGTCTTCAGCAAGGTTGTTCGAAGTTCATGGTCATAGTTTATGGACAGTTTTGTAGGACATAAAACCACTTCGCGACGCTGGTGTGGATTTGGTTTGAAGCTTATGAGCTAAATTTTGGTCGAGAATCCAATTACTTGGAAAGATGCAGTACTCAGCAATGATTGATTTACAATTTCTTGTTTTCAATTTCTTTTTTTACGACATGAATCGCGGAATAATTTATAGTCGAAATACGATTAAAAATATTCTAATGTGCACTTATTAGTAAAAATCTGCACTAAACTTATCACCAACCAGATTTCCCTAAGTTTTTGAACAACTTTGCCGAAGACCGCAGTCAAAGGTCAAAATTGTGAGATAAATTAAGAAAATGGTGTGTACACTATTCTGATTTATCGGCAGAACTTTGAACTAAGCTCAACAAAAAATCCTTAACCTTCTAAACAACTGGAAAATTACAAAGAAATGCGTGCACACTTGCACTACCTAGCGGAAGAACCATTAAAAAAAAACAAAACCTTGGTGCTACATTCCAAATCGGAACTTTACTTTCTGTTTGTTAAACACAGACTTCGCAGCCAATTGTTTAGTGTACAGGACAATTGCGGGGCTAGCGCTATGATCCACTGACACTAACAGTCTCTCCCGAGGCTCGAACCTATGACGTCTGGCTCGTTAGGCCAGCATCGTACCACGAGATCATCTGGGAGATATCTGGGAAGAACCATTAAACTGTTCAATGACCAGTTATCCTGACGCCCCAAAAACTTTTTTGAAGACCGTAGTTTTCTAGGATTTCAGAATCGCGGGATGAACTGAGGTCAAAGCGAGGGAATTCCGTATCAAACTGTCTATCATTCAAAAGTTCTTGACCTGCTTGATAAGTTTGCTGAAGACCGCAACCTTCTAGGTCGTTGGAAACATGTGATACATATCTGCCTATTTGAGGTGATGCTAAACATTTTGAGGGAGCTGCAATATTTAAACTGGGAGTCGCAAAACTCAACGAATCTATTCCCTACTTACAGCGGGTAATGTATATGTCATATTTTACATTTTAGGCGACATCCACATGTACCGGAACGTTATGCTACTGCCTACCCCATTCTGAAAATTACGTACCGCAGTAAAAAAATTTGTTCATTTTGTAACCAACGGTTACAACCGTCTTCTCAAAAGCCAAAAAAAAAATGTACAAGACAAATGTATGACAAAATTCGATGCTATTTTGGAACGTACCCTATGTTTGTTGGTCCAGCCCACCGCGTGAGATGTCGCGCTCGTTAGTCAGGCTCGTTTCCAAATCTAGAAAGTTTGGGTAATACAAGTGAATTGGCCTGGGTGGCGGGTAAAAGTTGGATCAGCAAACATAGATGTGGGAGTGATTCAAAATCAATCGTAAAAAAATAAACCTAAAATTAAAACTATTAGAGAAATCAATTTTTCAAACAGGGCAACGCACACAGTTTGCATTGTATAAACTAATTCTTAATTATCAAGTTGATGGAAAGATTTGTCTATATTAAAAGAGAGCGCTTGCATGCTCCACTGTAATTTCCTTTCCATCAACTACCAGCAGTAAGTCGCGCAAAATCACTCCCAAAATCCTAATGATTCATATTAGAGTAACGATCACTAACGGTCAATTCAAACTAAAAGGAGTCAGCTGTAAAATCTGCCATATGGGTCGAGTTACTCCAAAACGCAAGCGGAGCACAATAGGGACCCAAACTGCGGCAGCATGCATCCGGAGACAACCACACAGGCAAGAGCGAGACTATAAAAGGGAGTTGGGGCGATACGGGAACTCTCTGCTACGATAGACACTAGTGTGAGTCGGGACGTGATAACGCGACGCGGTCAATCAGAGAAATTGACAAAACGTTACGATCGGGCAAGAGTGAAGAGAAGTGGTTAGCATCGCGGAGTGGTGAACTTCGGTTCCTAGTTCGCCGGCGGAAGATCGGAATATTAAAGTTATAGATCGACTGTCCTGGCATCCGCCCGATCCTTGTTAGTGCGGTGCCCACTTCCCCCAAAAAAACCCACTCCAAAAGGACAATTGTGCACAACAGGTAAAGCTAGTGTCACGTGTCGCGAAGTTATAGACCGTCCATCAACACACGGTCCGCGCCCCGACTAAAACCCACCACCACGTTAGTGGGATATCAAGACATCTCTGTGTTGCGGAGAGTAATTCCCCAGCCTGCCGAGAGGGACGGCATTTACGGGATAGCACGAGTTGACATAACCCCTATCGTTCGTCACTCAAGGTACGTTCACCCGTTTTCTTCTCCGAGTGGCTCTTCGCTCAGCTACGCACCTCGCTGGTCAGCAGACGTTCCCGGTTCATCGCAGGCGCCCAACCGACCGACGGCCGCAACGAGAACGCATGCCAACGTAAATATTTGTAAAACCTTTTTTCATTTAAAATAGAGTTAAGAGCAAAAAAATCTTTTTAATTAAACCTTCTTATAATATATATAATATTTTTCTTTAAATTCTATTGCGTTTCTAACTAATTGCGAGAAAGGCCGAATTGTGAGACTTTTGAGAAGCGCGTAAGTGCCAATTTTTCGTTCCTTCCGCCTCGTTGCCCTGAGAGTAGCTAGCCGTATCAGTGGTGTAATAATTAGATTTAAGAGAAACGAAGAGATATGTTTCAATTTTTGGAGTAAATTAATATAGCCTTCCCGGAGATTTTTCGTAACGTAACGCTGATCTTATATCCTTCTTCCCTTATGTCAACATTTCGTAACTTTTAAGAGTACCCCTCTATAGCTCTCCTCTACAGCATTGATATTATTAACTTCAGATATTATTAACTTTTTTGTCTAATTTTACATATTTTTTATTTTTTTGAAGATAAAATTTGGATATTGCTTATTTTCCCTAATTATAAAAAATTCAAATTCAGATCAGTGAATGAGTCCGAGCACTGCAAACGCTTTGGCTGCAATGATTGAGACATAATCATGAAAACGGAGCTTAGAGTCTATCGTGACTCCTAGATCGCGAATAGAAGTGACCCGCTCCAGCACGTTACCATTAATGTAATATGTATGGTTTACAGAGTCAGAGCGTCTTGTGAATGAAAGAATTTTGCACTTCGCTGCGTTCATTTTCATGCCATTTTGTGAACACCATAGTGAAAGTTCGTTAAAGTCCAGAGGTGACGATACTACTCTATTGAATTTGAGGTCATCAGCAAACATCTGTTTCTGGGACTTCAGCCTAGTGCATATGTCGTTTACAAACAAGACAAATATAAGCGGACCCAATACGCTTCCCTGTGGGACACCAGACGTGAGGGCGAACTCTTTGGAACACACGGATTTCACGCAGACTGAGGCTTTACGGTTAGTGAGGTATGAAAGTAGCCATCCGGTGACGTGCTCTGGAAACCCCATCAGTGCTGATAAAAGTCATTTTCTCCAGCAAAATTCTTCGAAAATAACAGCCAATCATTTTCAATTTTCACTTCTAATGATCGCAGCACTCTTTCAGATACATTAGATTTTCGTCCTAGTAACGTGCTGTTATACTCAGATGAAATAGATCGCGCGCATCGTTCACGGTTACGGAATAAAATTTGACGACAAATCCAATCAAATGATCTTCACTTCAAAGCGAAAAAGAAAAACAAACAGTCCACTCAACCAAAATGAACCTCACCGAAACACTTTTTCACTGACACTGACCGATGCCTTGACAATCTTCGTTAACTGATAAACTGATTTTGTCACTTCCATGCAAAAAGCGGGAAGGGAGAACTCTGAAAGGATTGTAAAAAAAAAATAACGTATATGGATGCTTTTTTTCACTTTCACTCAAGAGTGTCAACAAATATCAACCCCATACGTTTGAGTTTTTCGATGGCATAATCGTGTGGCACAACATCAAAAGCCTTAGAGAAATCGACGTAGACAGCATCGACTTGTTTTATGTTCTCAATTTCTGGTAATAGTGCGTTTGGAAGACGTCGGAAAATAATTCAGCAGCTTCATCAGCCGTACTTGAGGTTTTACTCGCATGTTGTAAACTGGACGGTATCCTAGGGCCAGCCTTCAGTGACTTTACAATTTACATATTACCAGAAAGAGGCCGGATTTTGCCTTAGGTTTTGTTGTACATTTTGCAAATACGCCCTGTGAGCACCCTCAGCAAGAAGATTCTTACACGTAGCTTCCATATTCCGAAGCACACTGCGGTTTTCTTGGGTTTTCGACTTGAAGAAGCTTTTTCTCATTTTCGGAAGCATGTTCCTTGAGTGGCGAAGCTCGGGAGTCCACCAAGACCTGCGAGTTGATGTATGGATTGCACGACGTACAAGCGGAACATGTGTGTTGATTACCTCAGACAGTTTATCATAGAAAGTAGATACATCCAATTCGACGGATTTGTCAACCAGATGCTGTTGCCAGTCGATAGAGGCAATGGCATTATTCAGCACATCAAAATCGCACCGCCTGAAATTTAGCTCCACTTCGGTTAGTCCATCCGAATCTTTGAACACATCGCAGCGAACATCAAGCAATACAACGAATGGTCTGTGATGACAATCAACTGGTAGCAGCGGGTGTGGGGGCTCGTCTACTTCGACTAATCCGGCATGGCATCTTCAGTAGAAGAGCAAGTCCAGCCAGCGCCCATTCAATTTTGTGAGATTGTTCAATTGCAATAAAGCACAGGCGAGTAGTGTTTCAGTAAGTGCTATTTCTTGTTCAGACGATGCATTACTGGGCAAATAACCGTTCAGATCCGCGTCACATTGCCATCTTAGGTGTGGGAGGTATATGGCTACTTGGGATTATTGGTTTGCCATCTTCAGTGTACAACATGAATTTGCATGAATCGATAACCATGCCAGTCACGTCCTTACGATCGTTAGAGTTCGGACTTATGTTGTAAAAAAGGAGCTGTAACAGTCGTTGTTGTCGGAGACCGAGTTTTCCTCTGCATCTCCACAACTGCGACAGAAAGGAAGGGTTGTGTCACCGTGGTAAGTGACTGAGCCGGACAATGTTGCACGCGAAGTAAACTCATTGCGAAGACGAACGATGAGTATCTTTCTTGTAAGAACACGCGGACCTATAAGAGCAGCACGTGCGTAACAATTCCCGACCAGATGCATCCAAGTGTTAAAATATTTGTCTAGATTTTTCATGTGAATTCAGGGGATCCCCCTTCGTTGGAAGATCGAAAAATTAAGAATTTTCGAGATTTTTATTCTGATGTTCAAAATAAAGTAAAGTGTTCGGGTATTTTGGCTATTCACTAAAGTATATTTGAAGATGTATTTTGCATGTCGTGGATATAAAATTTTGTTTTAGTATGTGGAAATTGATTATCTAATTTGTCACATAGTCGTTTTGCAAAGTTCTAAAAATTGTAAACAAATAATTTTTTTCATAGAAAATCACCATAAGAAAAACATTAAATATTGAAAAACTTAGATATCAAAAAACGGCAATGTAACAAGTAAGATAATTCATTTTACACTTCATGAACTAATTACTTTTTTTGTCCTATGACTTACATTTTAAGTTATAAGGTAGGCAATGTTTGGGATTTTTCGAGGATGTTGGGGTTTACCTTAGAGCACGTTTCGATTCGTTTTAATTCCAAAACCTTAAGCTTAAAAAGCTTCATCAGTTTTAAAAACCCAAAGCCGTTGACAAACCAAAATATTTTATTATAAATTTGACCAAACCTTGCGGTTGTTCGAGTCAAGGCCATTTTTTCTAAACTCATATAGCCTATCCCAAAGTCACTGTGTAAACTGTTAAAATAAAAAAATGATTTTTTAAATCAAATGCCAGATTGATATTAAATGATATTGTGCAGTTTTCACATTTCAACAAAACCACGAGTGAGGAATTTCCTCGCGAATGAGGGAGCATAAATTTACGCCCCGTCACCGGATGGCTGCACCCAGCCATAAATTAATGCGTGTTTATTTCAAATCTAATTCATATGCAAACTTGTGTGTGCGGTGAACTTCAACGGTTGGCCGCTGCCGTCGCCACCGCCGTCGGTGTCACGGCTCTTGTTTGTTTTTATCCGCCACGGTTTACCCCCGTTTTATAGAGAAAATATGACAGATTATTACTGGAGTGGGCGCGCATGTTGGGGCACAAACATGTGCGTGTTGGTTCGAGTTTTAAAACACGCTGTATTTTAATGGGTTGCACTGAGTGATTTAATAAACTGTCCTGTGTGGTATTAATATGTGGGATGTGGGTTGTGGGTATAGAAAAAAAACTGAATACTGGTTTCTGTTTCACAACTCAAACTGGAACGGTTTATGCTAATTGGTGGGTTTCACACCAGACAGATTACGAACGATTAAGGGAATAGTTTTCGAACAATGAAGCGTGATGTCGTGGCATCAATTAAGGCTGCGGAAAGTGATACATGGGAGAACATAGAGTCAAACATTTTAATTATGTTTTTCAGATCAAATCATCTCTTAATAGATAAAACGTGAACACAGATTAGCGCACGTGTGCCAGCACCAGAATCACTGGCTGAAATGACTTTCACTTTCCTCAAACCAAAGTTTGTCCTGAGCTGAAGAAAAACATGCGGACTTAGGTGGGTGTGGAAGCGAGTGTAGCTCTCCGTCCTCTGTGGTTATTTTCCATCGGACGTGTGCACGTGGATCCGATTTCAGCTTCCAAGTCATCCCCGGTGATGGCGCTACCGTCGATCGCTGCGATGACGATAACGGATGACGACCGGGGAGCTGGGAGTGAGTGATGACGGTCATACTGTTTGACGTTCATATTTTTCTACACTTCAGCCCAGGCGAAGGAAGTTTTGTTCCATTCGGAGAAATGTTTGGTATTGAATTACGTAAATTATGAGCAAATCTTGCACGCATTTTCTTTCACTCTGCTTCACTCAGTTTGGATACGAGCTTGGGTTCTAAATTATATTCACTCTATAAGCGGATTAACAAAAAGCAGGTTAAATGTTGGTTATACCTTAACGATTACTGGAAAACGGCGAACACTTCGTTCTTCAGACCGTAAAATTATCTTAAAATACTCTCTTTTTTTCCTAACCTGTGTGGGTTCGAAATCAACAGGCGTCAGATTTACGACCTAGGCACGTGGGTGACCACCGGAACCGAAACCCGGGCCCGGGCTACACGCGGGGGATTGATTGTAGTAGCATCAGTTAACGTCGGTTTTGGGCTCGGTCCCACTCCAACAGATCGGAGAAGTCCTGATAAAGAGCGTTACCCAGCCAGTATCTTTTCATTTTTCATTTGTTGATGATGGCTTTTCGGTTATTTTCGTCAAGGTTCGTGACTTCTCCGGTGTGGCAAAGCGAGGAGACGCTGGTGCTGCTGGATAATCAATGTCTCCAATGCCAGCAGCCCGATCCCCGGCCGATGGAAAAGGATGAACTTGTACTGCACCCGACCGGATTATATTTCCCGGAGGTGTTTGGTTTATGGGATGTTTCAGAATCGGATTGTGCTCACTCTGTGAGCGAACTGTTTGGGTTCGAGGTTTGTGGATAAATATATCCGTCCCGCATAAGAGCTGTATTATAAAAGCAACCCTAGGATAACCAAGCTGCGAAAAAAAAAGGAACGCAAAAGGTTCAACATCTTTTTTCGAGAGGAAAAGCACCCATAGGAATAACTTGTATCTAAAAGGTTTTTAGCTCAAAATACTACAAGGTATACAGCCCTAGGGTTGTATGAAATGGTGACGTGGGACTAAACACTGTAATTAGAAGGATTTTTAGTTACAAAGGTTACAGAATCTGCAGACAGCAACAAAACGTTTGTTTTGTGGTTTAAGTATTTTTTATACGCAGCCTCCCCATAAATTTTCTTTTTAGAAATATATTGAGCAATACTCGAAAGAACTTCGATTACACTTAACGATATTGTGTAGTTTTTTTTTTTTGTGCGAACAACATTTATTTAACAAGGCACAAGCATGTCGTTGTTATTGTAAAAGCACCAAGAATTTCTCGCAATGCGTCTGAATCAGAAATAACTCTATTTCCTCATAAACCGAATCCAACAATACCTACGTTATAATAATACACGATTTTGTCTTATTTAATTCTGATCAAATCGAATTTATTATATAAATCTTATTAGGGAAATAATTTTGAAGCCGTTCCATAGGTTCACTCATAGGGAAACATAAGAAGATATGTTGAACAAAATAATCAACAAGTTCCAGCGATAAATCATAACAATCAAAACAATTCCAAGGAAGTTAAAGTACGAAATGATTAATTTCTGTTTTTTGATTGACAATTTTTTTTCGTTTGCCAACAACTGTATTACGAAGACCGCTAATATAAGGAAGAATATTATTTGTTAAGTTGAAAACAAAAATACATCATCTAACAATGTGGAAATGTGAACAAATATTCAGAATAGATCCTAGTGAATCGACAAAATATTCAGAAGCATTCGCTGGCTGTTAAGCTTCTATAAATCTGTATTTCCAGAAATATATTCTTTCGATCACGATCATTCAGTGAATATCGAAGATAAAATGCAAAAAAATCTTATGACCATTGCAAAAATGCTCTATTCTTGTTGAGTAGTTTATTTTTTTTTCTTAAGGTAAGCATATTCATGAGATAAACTTTTAATCATTACCAATGCAGCAGCATTGCACTTTTTCCTTGATTTCACGAAAATAGAAGTCGTGTACCACTGCAATGATAGGCGACGAGAGACCAGCGGCGCTCTGCTCCACATATTATGCGTATTATACTGTACGGTATTGTTGCTTTTACCAGCGTGTTTTCTTTCAAGACATCAGTTTTTATTCTGCTCTGACAGCAGGTTTAGAAATTCAAGTTGAAGTTCAAGTGAAAGGCTTGTTTCAAAACTTTTCAAAAGATGTTTACCTTCGAGACTTCAAATTAGTCTAAGTTCATGGAAGCAAATTTAAATTGACCTGTTGGGACGAGGAAACTCTGTCCATTTTTTTATATTGAAACTGAAAATATCACAGGGAATGGTTGGTGTCCATTCACATTATCTGTGCTAGGAATGCTCGCGTGTGATTGGTTCATTGTTCGCGTTAATTTTCTTGTAACTTTTTATCAATTTTCACCGTTGAGCAGTGAAATAATAATGATGACTAGCGTATTATAAAATTGTTACACGTTTTATCTATCCAACAATATATTGGTTATTGTTATCCATCATGTGGTTATGCTGTAATTATCGTTTGAAATCTGACGTAACATTTGCCAGTTTCGTTTCCTAATTTACAGAATGCATCCCAGTATAGAAAACAAAGACGTAGTCCCACGTCTAAAAGGTTAAGCCAAACTGAAATATTTTTTCCGATGATTCAATGAATGCAAAAATAAATTTCAAAGCTGTTTGAAACAAAAAGAATGTTCCAATTAAACGCCACGTTCAATGAAGTGGATCACGTTCCAGCCGGTGTACAAACGACTGCACTTCTGCCGCCCGGTGCATCAAGTAATCCGATCCAGTCCGAGTCAGAGTCAATTTCAACCGTTTTAACAATTAATCCCGTTCTGGCACCGTAGCATTAATGGCGAGTAAGAGAGCAGAGAACGGAAAACGGCGACAGGGAGAATCTTTTCATTGCGCCATAGAGAAAGAGCACTCTGCGTAATTGCGATAGCAATTTTCGCTATTTGAACACGGAAGTGCTGCTCTGGATACACGCGCCTAGGAGTATGCAACTAAGTGGAAAAAACAGCCGGGCCTCACATGGATGCGAGTTAGTTCGCTATCTTGTTGCTGTAACGAGATGTAAACAACCGGTTGGCTTTTTTTCGGGGTCTACATGAATTCTACACTCCGTTTGGTGCGAATAGCGAGGGTCTTTTAAAGGTGTTTGGTATGTCGTGTGACCTATTTCAGTGCTCAGCAAAATAATAAATCTACTACAAAACATAATTGGGGGAATTTTTGCACAGTTTTGTAAACTAAAAATTTAGGAAATATTTTATTATTAAATCACACATTTTCACACAGTTTCTTTTAAATCGAACTTTCAAAAATAATTATGAGATTTGTTAACCATTTCACTTTACGGTGAAAAATGTCGCGAGATACATGCACATGGAGGAAGGTCAGGAAGGTCAAGAATGAAATTTTGTGGAATCCACATAAAGTCTAATAATCAATGTTCTGATGTTGGTCCTGTTGAAAGAAAGATGAAATGAATTTAGTTACATTTACCAGGCAATTAAAATGTGATGAAACGGAATTAAGGCTCTATGTTTCTCAATAGTGAAATAGTTAGCATCACAATTTTCCACTGTTTTGTGGACGCAAAGCTAATTCTAGCAGGGATTGCTGTAATAATGAAGGAAACCCGTTGAAAGATACCTGATTTTATGGCATACGAAAGTGGACAATTCTCGAGATTCTCAGTTTCAATTTGTGCCCCTCTCTCAGACTTATTTGATATTGGTACTTTTTCAGCTGTTGTTTCGCATGTAGTTTTGAATGTTTGAAAAACAGTGATTGTTACAAAAATAACTTTTTTATTACTATTAGCAACATTTCGACGATCAGCATTAAATTAACAACTACTATAATCAAATAGTTTTTAGGGCGCTGAAAAGTGCCATCGGTGTGTCACAATAGTGAAACTAGCAAGTTTGATTAATTAATCGTCATTGCGGATTGACATTTTTCGATGGCACAGAGTGATTCTAGTTTTCTTATCATTTCTTCGCACCAACAACACCAAATGGCTGAAATCGAACGCACAAGATCCGGACAGAATCACTAACATGTCCAGATATGTCAAGCAGTGCTAAAGACAAACCTGTATGACGGTGCTTCCCACATAGTCGGGAATTTCAAAACCTACCGCTGTTGAGGGGATCTTCAATCACCAGTGTTAGTCCGTTCGCTATGGAAGGCTTCGAAATTGTCTAAATCGCCGCTTGCTGCGCTGCGGCTTACCGCATTCTTGCTTGCTGCCGGTTCATTTATCAGTGAATCATCCTCTTGCAACAGTGATCGGATCAGGGATGTCATGTAGAAAACCTCATGTAGTTTTCGACGAGTTTCCTACGTAGAATACCTCTGGTAGAATACCTAACCAAAAACGAGTATTCTACGAGTATTCTACGAACACCTGCAAAGAGATTTTTGTGGTGGATTTCATGAAGAATAAACAAAATTGGAGTTTAAAAATATTATTTATTTTTATTTGTGATAATTATTTTGTGTGAATTGAGAACCAATTTGACATTAAAAAAACGTTACTTTTAATCTCCATCGATTGAATTTGTTTTTGATGTGTTTCATAAGTTTTCGGATTAGAAATACCTCCCATTTGTAAAATATTCTAGCCAGTACAAACAACAAACCCAGATATGTTTAATTTTAACTTCGAAACTTTATATAAATTTGTAATTTAAATTAAGTAGCAATTCAGAACCCAAATAATGAGTGATTACTTAACACAAAACTGAGTTATACTGTACCCAAAAAGTGAGTAACGATCACTCAGTTTTTCAAACGCCTTGTTTCTTAATAATGCGTATTTACGGATTTACTCAGTTTATGAGTCGTTCCACGTTTACGAAAATGTGTCAAATATTACTCATTTCAGAGTTATTTTTCGCCATGGTGCATTATGGTGCGTATATTATGCGATTTTTCTTTTATTAACATTTTTGGATGACAACAAATATGTTGTTGGACCGTGAATTATGATTGAAATTATTTAGTGAAAACTTTGTTTGCTTTTTTGAGTTTCTTTATCATTGCTTGTTTCGCCATAATCACAAAGTAGTCCGGAAAAACACTTTCTTGCTTCTTTCGTGCTTCTTTTTTTTGTTATATTATTTCTCCCGTTACTTAAATACACCTAATCAGCGCAGCGAATGGCATTTTATGGCTCATACTGTGAATTTTCGAGTATTTGAGAGTTTTCTACTTGCAATAGGTTTACTACCGTAGAAAACATAGTGTACAGTTTTCTACGTAGAGTACTTGCGAGTCCCGAAAAATCGCGTAGAATACCATCCCTGGATCGGATAGACAATGAAGACTACATTTCTGTATGCCAGCTTTTAAGCGTGACTACTGAGAGTTATAAACAACAATAGCAACAACAACAAATCGTTCATGAAGTCATATCTTTTGTATGCTTCAGTGTGGTAGTGGTTTTTTCTTTAGTTTGGCTTAGACTTAGATAGAGAATGTCTCTTGATCTTTCGCCTTGTTTCCAGTTCTGATTGATTAAAATATGCGTATATATAAATAACAAGGCTATTTATATTTTTAAATAGTACAACAGTAAGCATCACAAAGCCACAATTTTCCGCGTTTTGGTGGACGCATAGGTTATTTTTCTGAAAAATGCCTTAAAACTTAAGTAAATCTATTAAAAACGGATTGAATTTCAAGTATTTAATAATTGAATAATTGAAAATTTGCTACACTTTTTATCTTATCCACAGTTTTTATCATATTTGTTTGTCAATTGTTTCTATATTTTTTGTAATTTTTGTCATAATTGCCATTGTCTTTACGCGGTCCAAAAAACGCCGGCTGAACTACGGAATTTTAAAAAAGGGTTTACAAACTTGTCAATTGGCGAAAGAAATGGCGTCGTCACTTGGATAGACATATCTTAGATTCCGTCAAAACATTACGTCTGAGAATTTCCGCTCCATTTCGTGTTGGTACGCATTCGTCGTCTTCCAACGAGATGCACCAGATTCGTCGAGCATCTCACTGTGTGGTACCGTTGGTACTCTCGCGTCCACCACCCTGACACGTGACCATCGGATTCTGGTAAAGAAATAATTATAGGTGCCGCGAAGCCGCAAAGCTACAGAGTCCGCTTTGTCAAGCATGGGTTCGAATTTTGGGCAATTCGATGTCAAAAAAGAATAAAGCAAGGGTTATTCTGAGGCTCCCTTACCATGTACCCCTCCTTCACGCTGAATTCTATAATACCTTGATTTGACTTCTTATTAACAAAATAAATCTTTCTCATAAATAAAAAAATTCAGGAGGGGGGCCAAACGAAACATCTCCATGTTATTATAACAACAATGTGAACAATGAGTATGGTGAAGATTGAGTGATGCGGGAGCAAGATCGTGTGTTTCGTAGCTCATACGGGCGAGTACAGCTGCTATAATTTCTAATGCTGACCCTGTACGCATCGTTATTCGCACGTTCGTTATTCTTTCTCCAGTTGTAGCTGTTCTGCTCACAAATACCTGAGAAGAGAAATCAGGGAGTGAGTTTAAATTTATGTGGAGTGGTAATAGAGCAGTAGCACCGTCCCTACTCGACCCGCTCCAAGCCACACTTTTCTCCCCGGCACGACGGTTAAGAATTATAACAAGGAGTGGCTTTTTGTGCTCGATGAATTCTCTTTACGCTTATACGGCCCGTTCTTCTCTCGCACACAACGACTGAATAAGAAGAAGACACGCTCAGCAGTTTTCACGTGAGGAACCTGTGCAGATACTGTCTGCAGCAACCACGGCCTTACAGGATCTGTGTCAAGTGGAAATTCACTTCTCTTAACCCAAACAAATACCACCGGAACAAGTCAGTGCGCTCATCTACCCTTCGGGGAATTGGCCCATTTTCGCTGCCATCTGGTACTTACCAGTTTACCACGATACCTTCTAATACCAAGTGCTTTTGACTACACTGATTTACCAGACCAAAGCATGGACAAAACCACACTGCCAAGAAGTTTCCGCTTGCTGCCGTACACTGCAGAGCTAATCGAAATCATTCTGATAGTGCTACAATAGTTGTTGAGGCCCTCTTACAGGCATTGTTGACGCGGCTCTCAAACGTGAACTTGTCTTCAACCATAATTCCTTTGTCCGCAAAGCCGACACCTGTACTGTGGTACTCCGTGTAGTAAAGTAGTACACGATTCCGGAAGTAATTTTCCAGAATCGTGTACTACGCAAGCGCTAGTCGCAGTTGGCGCTATTGAACGCATTCTTCACGTCAAGCGTGAAGCGGAATAGTAAATGCCCCTTTTTTGTGTTGAACTACCAGCTCCACCCCAGATGGTCTCGAGGTACGATGCTGGCCTAACAAGCCAGTCGTCGTAGGTTCGAGTCTCGGCTCGGGAGAGACTGTGAGTGTCAGTAGGTTCGTAGCGCTAGCCCCGCAATTGTTCTGTACACTAAACAGTCGGCTGCCAAGTCTGTGTATAAATAAACAGAAGGTCAAGTTCCGAAACGGAATGTAGCACTAAGGCTTTGCTTTTTTCACCAGCTCCACCGTCTTGGTCACGGAGAGGATAGCATCCAGCGTGGATCTACTTTTTCGTTTTACTTCTTCGGGAAGAGACATTCATCCAGACACTTCTGCATGACTACTCGGAACAACCCGGAAACCACTTTTATGGTCGTCTTGATGGTAAGGTTCAAGATTCTATCCAGTCCCGGTACCTTGTTCACCTTCAAGGGGTTGGCGATTACGGTGAACTCCTTATTTGTAATTCTTGCCTCTTTCTCAGCCTTAGAACTCGGTACAATTGCCTCCTCTTCAGCCTCAGAACTCGGTGCTGTTGCTCACAAATATAATGTCCGACAGATAGCCAGACCATCTCTGACTTGTGTTTGAGCTACAGGAGCGTCGGGCATACGACTCGACAGTTGGAGGCCAGGGACTTGGCTCATGACGTGGAAAGAGTCTCTCGATGATACGCTCGAACATCGCTGGTGTTTACTATGTAGGCGCGAATACGCCTCTTAGTCGCTTCTATTGCACCCTGAGGCGCCGATATTACAGATCCACATGCTGGTGCTCTATTTTAAGTTCTGCGGTTCGCGCGCGTTGCATCCTCCGTCTTGCACGAAGGTGCGCACTGCGGAGGTCTGCTAAAGTTTGCGGTAAAAAAATGGACAAAAATTGCCGATTTTTCATGGGTTTACCTTTAATCGCACTGACGAAACTACTCATGCATCATCAATCATAGTAACCCATGAGTTAGCAAAAAAAATTTGACAGCTTTATCAGTCAAACTCTAACTGTGATGGCGAAAAAAGTGAAGCTACTCCGTTGAGAAGTGTGCGCGTTCAAAAAACGATACCCCGCCGCGTCAAAAACGGATATCGTGCGGCACTTTGTGGACGCCGGTTATGCCCGTTCCGGCATTTAAAACGCCTTGACACTATTGGACAACGATCAGATCATCGAAAGAAAGCCCGGTTCCGGACGGCTAACGACCCTGAGCGACAAGAAGCTTCAAAGGATGCTGAAGAGGAAGACCGAGGGAAAAGTGGCTAAATCGCTGCGTGCACTTTACCGGGAGGTTGGTGCATGCGGTAAAACAGTGAAAAAGTATCTGGAGAACATGGACGCACATGTCAGGAAGCGACAGTGCCGTCCACTGGTCTCGGAGCTGCAGGCAATGACGCAGCGACAGCGGTTGAATAAGATGGTCAAGTCGATTTTCCCGGCGAATCGCGACGTGGCAGTGGTGATGAACGACGAGACCTATATCAACCTGGATGGCAACGACTGGCAGGGTACTTCCTATTTCACTCCTCCCAGCTGTGAGCTCCGAGGTGAAATTTATTTCACAACTCCCGGACGAACACATACGATTCGCATAGATTCTCTAGGATTCCTCACATTGGATTCCTGAGCGTCCTTAAAAAGGATTCCTGAAAAATAATCCTCAGGAATGCCCTGTATATGGCTCTAGGATTCTTGAAATAAGAATCGTGAGTGGGAATCCTCCAGATCGTGTTTGCGATTCCTTTCACGATTCCGTCACCGAGTTATAGGTATCCTGGGGATGGATTTTTAGCGTGATAGTAAGGGTCAAGTTTCCCAAGAAGGTGCTGCTGTGGCTGACAATCAGCGAGAAGGGGATGTCAAAGCCGCTCTTCTTTCGCTCCGGGCTGGCCGTGAACGGGGAAATTTATAGTACGAAGTGCCTGCCAGAAGGTGCGTCGGTCATCAAGAAATACCATAAGGGCGAAGACATGGTGTTCTGGTCAGATTTGGCGTCGACCCGCTACTCGAAGCGTTCGTTGGAGGAGATGAAGCGGCTGAATAGCGATGTGGTACCGAAATCGACTAATCTGCTCAACGTCCCCCAGCTGCGACAATTTTGTCGCGAAAACGGAGAAGGAAATAATGAAAAAAAAAAACGAAGAAAGAGCTTAAAAACATGCCTACACGCAAGTTTTCGTCCGCCATGGCGAATGTTTCGCTTTTGTCCGCCATGGCGAAAAGCCCCCCGCGAGGGCGTAGAATTTTTTGCAAATACGATAATATAATTACCATTAATGGGAAATTCATCCAACTCAAAAAGGGTAATCGCTCCTATATTGATCTCATCTCATCACGCCTTTTTGATTAATTTATCGTCAAATTTTACCATATTTTCAACCTAGAACTTTCAACCACTTTATAAAATCGAGAGGCAAGTAGATTTACTTTCAAAAATTGGTAGAAATTTGTTGGTATCGAAATGCGATGACTTTTATCAGCGGACGGTTTCTTGCCGCCTCCTGTTGTGGTCTACACAGTCTCTAGGCCAAGAAGATGACAGCGATCAGTATATGGCGGAGGATTGACGGGATCCCACCAAGGTAGATCTCTTAGCGCTAATCATAGAAATCTTTTCTGAACACGTTCGATGCGTATTCCACACTAATTGATGTGGACACAAATTGAGCCAGCATTCTCTATCACAGGCCGTACCAACAAGCAATTAAGAGTCTCAAGGCAATGAGGATTTTGAAATCATGAGCAATTTTTATTATAAATTCATGTTGACGTGAAGCTTTCGCGATAACAGCCGAGCGATGCTGATTAAAGGTAAACTTAGCATCAAGTAGGACAGCATGTTCGTTGACTTGGTCTACTCTCTTAAGGGCATGTCCATCGATTCAGTACCGTAAACTGGGGTGACTTTGATCGCCGGGGTGACTTTGATCACTATACCTCTTTTCTGAAAATGTGGTAAAAAAGCGCTCGTAGTGCTTGGGATTTGTCGTAATCTTCACTGATTGTGTGGATATATGTTCGCATTGCTACTATTCATGCATTTCCTGCTGTTTAAAGAGTGTTTTTCATGCTAAAATATTAATTGAAAATAAAGTGTAATTTTGGCGATTTTTGTTGCATACAAACAATCGGTTCAAGCAGATTCAAAACAACAAGTTGCAATACGTAAAGTGTTTTTATTTTGCTCCCAGATTAGTTCTCAAGATGAACAAATATTATAACAATTCATTTTATTGTTATTTTTGCTCGAAGGCAATGTTGAGTCCCAATTTTCTCCACAGCGTATTACATATTTTTTCTTAACAGAAACCCAAGCGTGAAGTAACATGCAAATTTGGACAATTTCATAAGTCATATTCCTCGTGGACTAGTTTTTGACGATTTAAGACCACCTTCTCTCTCAATGAATAATCATTCATATATATTCTAAAAAATTTTTATGAATCTTGGACATTGGACAGTTTATAAACTGTTCACGTAGAATGTGAATGGCCCCCAAATTGCTTTCCATATTTATAAACTCGTTTAAGTTGTTTAAGGCTGTTCAAATTAGTGAAAGTAGCAAAGTGTTACTCCAAATTCATCAAAACAATGAAGTGATCAATGTCACCCCGGAATGATTATTGGTGTAAAATTTTTAGAGCATATTTAAAAACAGCAAAATTGTTGCTAAACTTTTGAAGTAGTGACTGAATCTTTTTCATTGCATACCAGTACTTATTTTAAAAATATCAAAGAATATTGTTTTCAGTATATTCTGAAAATATTTGAGATACAATCAAAAAAGTGATCAAAGTCACCCCAGTTTACGGTAGCTGAAAGTTATTAGACTGCTTCTTCGGTAATAGTTCATAACTTGACATTTGAAAACGCTAAGGACAAGCCTATCCCGTCGGTACCAATCAACAAACGTAACGAATGAACTACTATATATAATTTTAGATCATCAGAATACACTTATTTGCAGCCGGCTCCAAGTAGCAAGACAATGTCGTTGAAAAATAAAATGAACAACAGAGGCCTTAAGCTGCTGCCCTGAGGAACACCGAAAACGTTGGTAAACTGAGACGAAAAACAGCGATCAATCCGCACACGAAGAGTTCTATCGCACAAAAAAAACTAAGCCATTCCGTTAATTTCAGAGGAGCGCTGAACCGTTAAAGTTTTCGTTGCTTCGTCGAAGCTTGTGGCCAATATAAACAAATGCTGCTTTCAAATCAGTATTTATAGCATCAACCTGTGCCTTTTGCTTTATGTCAGAAATACGGATTGACGTGAATTATAACAGGTTTGCGCGAAAGGATCGGCTAGGCATAAAATCATGTTGATCGGTATTGATAGCACTCTGTCCGTTCAAATATAAAATTGCTTTCAACTATCTACTACATAAAAATGGAATTCCGTTACGCTTGATCTTATTGATATCATTCCCTCAGTCCCTGAGGTGTACAGTAATCATCATCATTTTGGATCGTTCTAAATCAAAAATAATAAGCGGTGAAATGTAGGTTTTTTAACATGAAAATGTTCGCTGATGGTCAGTAAAGACATTTGAGAAGAAATAATAGGTATCTAATTACTAATACTTGAGATATTATTCACAAAACAACGTAAAACATGCAAAACTATGACTTTCTGTGCTAAATTTGCCTCTAAATCAAAATTCAAAGCGATGACATATGATTTTTTTCACTAAAAAGTTAGTAATGTTCAGGAAAGACATTTGAGTAAAAATAATTAGTATCTGATCACTAAAACTTGAGATATTATTCACAACACTACATAAAACATGAAAAATTATGACTTTTTATATTTTATTCGTCTCCAAATCAAAATTCAAAGCGATGACATGTGATTCATTTTTCATTAAAATGTTCGTTGATGTTTAAGAAAGACGTTTGAGAAAAAATAATAAATATCTAATTACTAATACTTGAGATATTATCCACGAAACTGTGTAAAACATGCAAAATTATGACTTTCTGTGCTAAATTTGCCTCTAAATCAAAATTCAAAGCAATGACATATGACTCTTTTTTCGCTAAAATGTTTGTTAATGTTCAGGAAAGACATTTAAGAAAACTAATTAGTATCTGATCACAAAAACTTGAGATATTATTCGCAAAACAACGTAAACATGCAGAATTATGACTTTTTATACATAATTCGTCTCCAAATCAAAATTCAAAGCGATGACAGTAATTCTGTTTTTCATTAAAATGATCGTTGATGTTTAGGAAAGACATTTGAGAAAAAATAACAGGTATCTGATTACTAAAACTCGAGATATTATTCATAAAACTACGTGAAACATGCAAAATCATTACTTTTTTGCTGAATTTGATGATCTGTGATTTTTACTTTAATAAAATGTTCGTTGTGTTTAGGATAGATATTTGAGGGAAAAAAAATACGTATCTGATTATTTGGAATTTAAATATTTTCCACGAAACCACACGAAAAAACACACATGCAAAACCATAGTATTTTGGGCTCAATTTGTCTCTAAATCAGAATTCAAAGCAATGACACGTGATTCTTTTTCAATAAAATGTTCGTTGATATTCAGGAATGACATTCGAGATAAAAAAATAGTTATCTGATAACTGAAAATAAAGATTACACAAATTACGTAATGCATAAATAGGGGAAAGGGGGTTAAGTCTGCGTTACTTATTGTTACATAGAAGGGAGAGGGGGTATTTGGGACCGTTATGTAACTGTGATGTTTGCTCAAAATTAGAAATTTTCAGGGGCGGCAGGTCTGACAGCTTTACGTAATTTTAAGGGGGGGAGTCATATCGAACGTTACTTATCATTACATAGGGGGGGAAGGGGTCTGAAATCTAGGTTTTAAGCGTTACGTAATTTGTGTACGACGCCTAATTCACAAAACTAAGTAAAACATGCAATATCATGAATATTTTGGCTCAGTCTGTCTCTAAATCTCAATTCAAAGCTATGATATATGATTTTATCCATTAAAATGTTTGTTTGTGTTCAGGAAAGACTTTTGAGTAAAAATAACAGATTTTTGATTACTGAAAATTGAGATATTATTCACAACACTACGTTAAACAAGCAAAATCATGAATATTTAAACTCAATTTGCTTCTAAATCGAAATTCAAAGCTATAATATGTAATTGTTAAAAACTACGTATGTTTGAAGATGATTTTCTGCATACAGAAAAACACATTAAAATACTCTTTTTAAAATTTATATATATTATACATTTAATACATGCAAAATTTTGACTTTTTGAGCATGAGCTCAATTCGCCTGTAAATAATTTTTTTTTCTTTCAATAAAATCTACGTTCAACATCTGCAAATATTTTCTTGCAGAAGAATTTGGTGCGAGTCGAGCAGAAATAAAATACATTTCTGATGTTTTCGTAGTTTTGTGAATAGTAACACATTACGGGACTCGAAATACTTTTTTACTTTTACCAAAACTAAATCTTGGAACATTTGGCTGGAGGAAAGGCCGCATTTCATTGGTTTAATCTTTTTATTTTTTGAAGTTTTACGTAGTTATGTGGATTTGAACGTTAACTTCTTCTCAGACGTGTTCCTTGGACACCAACAAACATTTTCGTTATAAAAATTCACATGTTATCTCTTTAGATATGATTATAGAGGAGAACTAAGCATGAATGGTCACGCGAAATTCTTCTTACTTTGATTTTTTTCTTCTAAAAGTTACATAAAAAGAGGTTTCAGTGTTAACAATTGACGAATATCCGGTTATCACCCGAGTGTGGTATATTCGGAACTGGGATGACCCCACATAACATTTTCCAAAATAACGACTTCTGGTTTCAGGAAAATAATCTAAATCTAAAGCCAACCATCCCAATACTTCCGAAACTTTCGAACTCCATACGTCAAAATGGCGATTTCCAGTTTCTGTAAACCGTCCCCAAATCACAAAATGCAATCCAATATGGGCATTTCCGTTCTGTGCGTTCTCAGAATGTTAAAGTACTCAGTGATGTTGGACGTATAAGATGTGAAATATTTTTGAAGTGAGTTGTGCTAATAATGCAATGAATTATAAAAACCTAAATTAATCCACCTAGTGGTGCAGAAACCTTTGTTATACTATCTATTACTATATGCTTATTATGCCAGTAAACCCAAAACGTATATCGACTTAAAAAGTCCGATTTCAATTATAAATTAAATGAATTTAATAGATAGTATTCCAGAGGTTGAACAAAACACGAAAGAAGGAATAGATAGAGTAAAATTCTGATGTGTTTTTTACAAATATTCTGAATGTTATCACTAGAGTATGTATATGAGTGTTAATTTTTCGATCACAAACCAACTTTAATAATGCAGGCTAAAAGAAACTTGAAAATTTTTGAAATAATCAATTTGGCAGAAACGGTAATGGATATAAATTTTCTCGATTTCATACTAGAACTGCGAATATGTATGTTTATTCAATGCAGTTATATTTGTTTTTAATTCACTATAATCCAAGTTTGAATACCACAATGGTTTAGTTTTTAGAAATCGCAGGACCTAGAATTATGAATCAGCATCGTATATTTATTACGGATTGCAGCAAACTTCTACAAATCCTAAAAAAATATACTTCAGAAATGTACAGGAATACACTGAATGCTTTCTAAAATTCGTTCGGAAAATTGGTTCAATTGGTGAGTTAACACTGATGCTCACTCAATTTTTCAATTGCATCTTGAAGATTTTTTTCTCAGCTTCCAATGCTTGCTCAGATTGAAAATCGGAAGTTGCGAATAGGGTCAAAATTGCATTTTCCTGATATAATCCAAGACGGCGGCCAAATTCAAGATGGCGGCCAAATTATGATCACTTCAGATACAAGCTCTATCATTCCTCTTTACAAAAAAGTGCTACTTGTAGTAGCTTTCATAACGAATTTCAGAGATATAGCTCAAATAAAACATCAAGAAATGCTAGAATTTCAACTTTTTTAGAAAATATTTCACCCCTTGGCGACCGAGGGTTCATCCAATTCGATCAAACAAAACTGGCATTATCAATTTTTCTCTATTTGTAGCAACTATGTAGATTTATATTAAATTTACTTATATTAAATTGGTTTCAGCGAGAATTGCTCAATTATATGAACGTTTCTTGAATCATGTGTCATTGAAAATCATATAACTACTGATGAAAGTTGTCAATACAATTTTATTTTAATTGCCTTATCTGAAAGTGAAGGTTTTTTGCAACATTCAAAAATTTTGGCTTTCAAGAGTGTAGTCGAGAACATTAATCTTTTTGAAGGCCTAAGCTGTAAGGTGAAATCCGAAACAGGGACTTCATAAAACTTGCTACGATAACAAGAAGTAAGATAATTTGGATGGATACTCTCTCTGTACTGAATTTGAAATGAGAAAGCAATATTTATATCTTACATAAGCATAGTGTATCATATCATACATCTTTGGTAAAGCTTTCCACAATATCCGGATCGCTAATTGTGTTACATTTGCATGCTGTGAGGCTAGATTTTGCTACAATGCTTTATTTCAGAATGCTGTAAATGCTTATTGTTCTTCGAAAGTCTTGGTTCTACGTACAATTCAATATAGGGTTATTGCTCCTATATTCATCTCAGTACCTATATTCATCTCATCACGCATTTGATCAAATCATCGTCAAATTTAACCATATTCTCAACGTAAGACTTTCAACCACCTGACAAAATCGAGAAGCAAAGAGATTTACTTTAAATATTTGTAGAAATTTGACGGTAAATTGGACAAATGAGAGAAATAAGATGAATATAGCTGTTGAGATGAATAATGGAGCGATTACCTTATATTTAAAAGGAAGTAAGAACGAAAGCTTCGCATGCAGGACCAGGAGCTAAGTAGGCATTGCAGTTACCTCTAAGATATATTTAAAATTGTTCAGAAAAAGTTATTAAAAGCAAAAGGTTCATTTATTAACAACAATTGAATCGCACTACGACGGGCTTAAAATTATGCAAGGTTGTCGATGATCGTTATTTTTCTTCGAGAAATGAATAGCGATACGAATAAAAGAATAAAAAGAGAGGAAGAGAGAGAGAGAGAGAGAGAGAGAGAGAGAGAAATTATCCTTTAAGTAAAATATCCCATGTCTAAAATATACTCAGGGGCCATCCACATACCACGTGGACAGCTTTGGGGGGGGGGGGTTGGCTAATGTCCACGGTCCATACATTTTTTTTAGAATTGATATGGGCAGTTGTCCACGAAGGGGGAGGGGGGGGACAAAATTGTTAAAAATCTGTCCACGTGGTATGTGGATGGCTCCTTAGGTCAGTATTCTAAAGTTCAAGCTACCAATAAAAATATCTTGCTCAATGTGATTCCCAAAGAGCTCTGGGACTCTCTTTTAAAGCTGCAAACATTGCATAAATAAATAAAGCGTTTATTTTTTTGTTTTTTTTTTCGATTCGATTTTGAAATACTACACATAAACAACATATTTACACATACATACGTACAGGCACACATACAAACACATACAGAAATTGTTCAGTTTGTCGATCTGAGTCGATTGGTATACAACACATGGCCCCCCGTGACATTTATTTTATCTTAAAAGTTAAATGTCTCATATAAAAAATACTCTTCGATCAATATCTTAAAATCTAAGCCATTAATCAAAAATCCACTCGGTAGCATTCTGGGGGAGCACAGTAGCTTTCGTTTGCATATAAGATCATCAAAATCGGATATTGCGTTCTGTAAGAAAGGTGCGTTACTATTTTGTGGCACATACATACAGACAACATACATACACACACACACACATATACACACACATACACACGAACAGACATTGCTCAGTTAGTCGAGCTGAGTCGAATGGTATATAAGGTTCGGCCCTCCGGACCTTTGCGTTTTTCGACCGATTTTTTACCCTTTGTTTAGTATAATAAAGGTAAAATGATTCCTTATTTTGAAACTTTTGATCCCGAGCATCGCCGGGAACGTTCATCTAGTCTCAAATAAATTCAAAGTAGCAGAAAGGCTCGTAATACCACGATAGGTTCCTACATTCTTACGGTCTCCACTTTTTAAAACAGGAAATATACCCGACTGCCGAAAATTTAGCTTGCTCGAACGATTTGTTGAAAATGCGTACAGGGGTTCCACTAGTGTTGAAGCACAGCGAGCAAAAACTGTAGCTGGTATACCATCAGAACTAGGGTACACGACCGCTTCAATTTTTACTTGCGGCTAATATCATATCAGGAGTAATTTAGAGTGTACTGAAATCCACCAAATCGACAGAAACATCCACTGAAGCGATAACAGCTTCTGGATCGGAAGCAACATTATCGGCGAAAACAGAAACAAAAAATTTTGCATTTGTTTTCTAATTCACGAAGCTCTCAAGTAAGCTGTCAAGTAATTTAAGAAAGTAAAACAGATCCAGCGGTTTCGTTTTCGGTCCAGCTTTGGGCCGAAAGTAGACAATAAAGTGGCCTTTCTCTCCGTCTGCAAAAGGCCTGAGACGATGATTGACTAAAACAGGGACAGAAGAGAAGTGAGCCGGAGGGTTGAATTTGCGTGGGTTTGGGGATGAAGGGTAAGGGACCTACATCCATTGTACTTATGCTAGTGCACTAGTACACGTACCCCTTTCACTCAGTTAAACATAAATTGTATCGTGCCGTGTCAAATAAACTATTTAAACTAAAAAAACCGTTTCAAAATTTTCAAAAATAAAAACAGATATATGAGTAGAAGCAGCTTGAGTCCAAATTTCTTTCTTCTTCAAAACCATCAATTTTGAGTTGTGCCAGTGTTGCACAAAAGCGACGAAATGACAAAAGGAACTTCAGTTTCTAGGATAAAAATTATGAACACCGTTATTCCAATAGGAAAATAGTATCTACAGTTTTTTTTATATTTTTACCGATAGTCTCTGTCTCTGTCGCTGTTGGAAATTCTCAAGTAAATTTTCTCAAAAATTCAAAAACATGCTATCAGATATTAAACCACACTAAAACTGCTCTTACTTCCTAGCTCCGGTCGGGGTGACCCTTTGAAAGCAGCACGCTGCTACCTACTTTACCGCCTAATGGCGGAAATCACATTAGGCCATTTTTGTTCCAAACCAAACACACACTCCAAAGTGTCATTTATGTTGAAAACCTGACCGGAATATTTCCAACAGGGGATTACTTTTGGTCAACAACAGCCGGTAATAGTCTATCGCCAAGAATGGGTCACTGCAGCGGCGCCATCAGCGACAGAAGCGGGGCCGACTGTGGCGGCATGTCGGAATCTCATTCGCTGACACAGTTTCTCGCTGGTGAGAGTGCGTTGAGGGTCGAAATGTTTATTAAAAATGTACGTGCAGGTATCACGATTGGACATTAGTATATAAGTTTCGAGCTTCATATTGGTTATTGACAGTATCACTTTTAATTTTTGTTTTTTAAACACTTTTCAATTCCACATGGAACATGAAACGGCGTGCAGAAAGTGACTTTAATTGTTTAACAACGCTTGCCTGCTTTTATTCTTACTTTTACTTCTTTCGTAGAACAATTGAAGGAACAGTTTTAGTTTTTTTCTTCAATCTACCAGAAAGAGGAAGCGATTATTCTGATCGGTATTTAATAGATAATGTTTGCCAAATTTCATCAACCGTAAAGCACAGATAGCTTCCGGAAAGCAAATGGGCTTGAATTTTAAGCTAGATTTGGCCGTGCATATGAAAGCTTCATAAAAATCAGATCAACTAGAATCGGGACAATCTTCTTCACAGGAGAATTGCTACATTAAACCCAATCGAATAAATTGAATATTAATTTCCATTATATCAATCCCCCTGACGGATATGAAGAACTGATGTATCAATAATGGCTTGGACTGGCGTCCAGTTGAGTTTCAAAGCAAAGAAGCCGGTAGAAACCGACATGAGTGTGATAGAAAATAATCAAGAAAATAATTTCGACATCAGCTCACAAATCATCGAATCAGTGTCTACCGAGATGAACAGATTCGCTGTCACTAGAGACGAAAAGAAAGAAAAAGCACCCGGATCTGGGGCTCGAACAGCAATAATTTTTCACCCTCCCCGCTAGACGGTGGAAAAAGCGTCGTGTCATGGCAGTGAGGGTCCAAATTGACTTGATTGGAACACGTGTACCGAAATAGGAAGGCTCTGGTTTGGGAATGAAAATCGACAACAAGAGATAGGCCTAGGAAAATACGAAATAAAATCGATTATATGTGATTGTTATTTAGTCGAAAAATCTTCATGCTTCAGCAGGGGTTTAATACCATTTTATTGACTTTTGTCCTTCGTATGATGTTCGTAAGTAATGTTGAATTTATTATCAACTTTGAAAAAATCATCTTTTTGTGATGCTGAGAACCGTCCTTTTAGTTTATACATAAAAGCAACCGGAGCAAACAAACTTACTGACGGCAATTACTTTTTGCTGTCTACCATTCCTTCTCTTACTGGACATAAAATTCACTGATTTGTCAATGGAATTGTGCGTGACTTGTTGCAGCTCGGGCTCTAAATGAGTTTTCGGGAATACAGGCTTACTTATATCATATTACATTGTAATATATATTCTAGTTAGAGTGAAAATTAATATTTGAAATCTCTATAATTCTTTTTCATCTACGTTTTACTTTTCAGAACCAAAAAAAAGCAACAGCGAGCACTTACTGTACAGAGCCAAAGTAGAGCGTATAATTTTCCGTACGCGACAGTTAGTAAAGATATCACAGAACAAAAAAAAAATAAGAGGTAGACTGATTTCCCAAAGACAACCCGAGTGAAAGCCAGACCCCCAGATCAGAGATGTCAAATCAGCACCCGGTTGATGAGGTTAGCTAACGGAACTATTTTTCCCCGTTTTTTATTGATCCTGGATACGGACGGGAAGGATGGTAAACTAGTCGCAACTTACGTACACAATAATTGCAAAACAAACCAAAAATAAAAACTATTGTACACACGGGGGACATAAATTGTGAAGCATAACCGATAGTTCGTTCTCCGTAGGTTAGAAAATCTCTGTGTGTGTATGTGTATGAGTGTAAGTGAGTGTGTGAGTTCGCAGCTAATGGTTGCCCACAATGAATTAATATTTTTTGAAGCAGCTTCACGATTGAAAAAAAAACCACGATCGAATTCGCGAAATTTGCTTATAACCCAAATATTTTACCCTTCCCGAGAGTATATATCAACAATCATTCCAGCGGATAAGTTCTAACCTATTCTCTACTACTGAGAAGCTAAAAAATGGACCTAAATGATGACCGAGAAAAACTGTAAACAAATACTCAAGCAGAGAACCGAAACATGTTGTTCCACCAGAAGTAGAAAGTGAATATTTAAAGAGAGAGAAAAAGTCAACCACAAAAATTAGGAGAAAAAAAGTTAGACATTAAAGCAAGAGAGCCTACAGGTCAAGTTGGTGATTTGTTTTTCCATTCGTCGGTTCTACAATTGCAAACTTGACGGCAATGGCGGCTGCTTAGAGCAAACGGTAGCGTTAGACGAAAATCTAAATATTTATTTTTCAACGAATGGCGTGGGCGGGGAGGCGGAGGCGACAATCCGCGCGTGGTCGTCCGATGTGAGATGAACGAATGCCTCGGGAAATCTCGGAAAATTGGTTGATGACGTTTATTTATATTTTTCTCGTTTTTTTCTGTTTTTTGAGGAGGCTGAACGACCCTTCTCGAGCGCGAGACAAGAGTCAAAAAAACGATGAATATTTGATGAGGGTAAAGAACGGATTTTTCTTCTTCTGTGTTTCGGGTTGCTGCTGAATTAGATTTTTTCTTCTTCTAAATTTAGCACAGATACAGAATAAATCGTCTCGAGAGATGATGGTAATCAAAGACATTGTTATTAATTTGAGAGTTTGAGAGCTTCTGACTGGGTTGGTTTGCGATAAGTGAATGCAAAATTTTACACGTTGAAAATGAAACCTCACAAATTTACAAACAATTTCTTCAAGGTATCAAAAATTTATCGCTTAGTAAAACGTGATAATTGTTCAAAAGCAAAAGCAAAGAGTTAAAATAGTAAAAATCATCCAAAGTTAAATCAATCCATTTTCAACATAATCCGTGGCTTTACCTAAAACTGTCATGAAATTGAAGACAAGTGTTGCGATAATAGAATCTGGTAGCCTAAGTTGAAATTTTGATGATGAGATTTCTGAGTAGATTTTTTTTTGGGTGTAACGCTTTTCCATTGTACGAAAAACCGCTCATGCGCCATCTTATTAATTTTTAACAGTTAATACTAGACTTCATCCCTCGGTTTCAGAACTTTTACTCTGTTACTCACCCGTAATCTCAGCGCTTGTTTTGAAGCCGCTACGGCTGGCCTAATACTGCATAACTAACCACGGTTAATTTAATCGTACGCAGATTCAGTGTCTGGAAATAGAAAGATTCAAATTGGCAAGCACCTCTCTCGTGAATAACACCAAATAATTCACTATATATTCTCAAAAATAAGTAATCCCGATGGTAGTAGTATTTGGTCTGGTTGCAGTGACTCGAGAGGACGGTAGCTCCGACACAAATTGCTGAAGCAGTTTGGAGCGGTCTTCTACGCAGGTAATGCACTTTCGGTTGACGATTCTTGCACACACATCATTTCTTCTTTTCTCTAATGTATCCTTATCCAGCAGCCTGCACTTCTCTGTATATGAAGGAAGCTCCACGGGATCAGTCCAAGAGTGGCCTCGAAGTATGTAGCTGATGAACCTTCTCTGTACAGACTCGGTTTGTGTAGTCCAAAACCCAGTATAAGGACTACAAACAACTGCCGCCGTTTCGAAAGTAGAGCGTACAAGCGAGTCCAATGGTCTCAAGCAGTACGCATCACGGAACTCATTAGCAATTTTCATTACAAATCCCAGGATCTTGTTTGCTTTGGAAATGATACTGCTGTAATGATCGTGGAATATGAGCACGGTATCCAATAGAACACCAAGATCTTTAACAATCGTTACTCTTTCAATATCCTTACTGTTAATGGAGTAGCTGTATTCGATTAGGTGTTTTTCGGTTGAAGCTGATTACGGAGCACTTGGCAAAACTGATACCGGGACGGTTACAAATATACCATTCATGGAATACGTCAATCAGTTTTTGTAATTCAATACAATCATTAACTGAGTGAACTACATAGCAGATTTGAGGTGATCAGGCGTACACGATTCTGCATCCTGAAGCAGTGCCAAGCATACATCGTTGTAATACAGCGAAAACGGCAAAGGTCCCACATTGCTACCTTGAGGTACACCTGAAGTACTTCGGAAATCACGGTATTCTGTGTTCCCTAGTTTTGCAAAGAAGAAGTGGTTTTCGGAGAATGATTTCAGGAAAAAAACATGCTGATCCGTTGAAATGTATAACGTAACACTCCTTTGCAACGAGCCACCGATCATGAGCTCAGACAGTTTTTATCCAGCACAAAGCGATGTAATCCCTCGAAGGTTGGTAACATCACTTTTGTTGAAGTAGAATACTGCCGTTCTACGCATAGTTGTCCCATGTTACTTTTGGTCGATTTTCGTTTTATCCCCAATGAGTCTATTTTCATGTATATTTTTGAGAAACTTTCAAAAATAACATTCTTTGTTCCGAAAGTCTTGAAAAACCATATCAAACCTGTTTGTACCATCGATGATTTTCTACACATATTTGTCCCACTAGATTTTTTCTATTCTAATCGATCCCACTAATCACTAATTTCCATATTAACAACTTGGGAAGTGCTACAGAGCAATAAAAACTTCTCCTTACAACGTTTGGCTACATCACGGGTGTCAGAATTTCGGTACCGAAAATCACTTTGCTTGATTATTTAAATGCGGTACGTTCACATCTTTGTTCGGAATACCTAAACCGTGTGTGCTGGTTTGTAATCTGAATGCCTTTTCTTCATGAGATTCATACTAATTGAAAGTTATAAGAACTGTCTTTTGTGTAGCCAAAATGGTGAAAGCCTAACAACGTTCAAATATGGGCATTCTGAAAAAACAATTCACCTTTGTAATTGTAAATCATCCGATACTTATTCAATTAACTAAACTCTTATCTCGACTATCATCACCTGCTTATAAAGACAACACGATT
This sequence comes from Wyeomyia smithii, assembly GCF_029784165.1. Classification (NCBI taxonomy): domain Eukaryota; kingdom Metazoa; phylum Arthropoda; class Insecta; order Diptera; family Culicidae; genus Wyeomyia; species Wyeomyia smithii. Next base: position 63,155,310 of record NC_073694.1, read on the forward strand.
GGCGTGATCATTTTCGTGAAAAATTAAACAGCCTTATATCCCCAAAACGAACTTTGTATTGGGAAACATCGAATGCACGTGGTGGGACTGATATGCGTAGAAATTACCTATTGTAAAGCAAATTTCTCGGCATTATTGTCCCAGTGGGTATTTTTATGGCAAAGAGTGTTAAACCGCAAAACATTCAACTAGACTTATTGAAAACAGTCTATTGCAAGGTAAAATTGCTTAGAAACCCATGACTGCATTTGTCACATTGGCGCAATGCGTAAAAGCATTGTAAAACTTTAACATCGTTTTTCTCGTTTGCATGACTTGGAACATGGGACAAATATGCATAGAACGGCAGAATACATCTCTCAGGAAGTTCGGCTACATAGAGATGTGAAATGAAACTCTAAAACCAAAAAAAGTGAAAAATATGTCCAATTTCAAATGCTAATAAATCGATTAGTATTCGATGGATTTTCTTCAACCTTGCAGCAATAGATTGGAAAATCTTCTAAGATTCTTCCCAGAAGAAGATAATTTTAATCTTATTATTCACACTATTGTACTATTGAAAATAATCAAGCCTTTTTAAAAACAAAAAATTCGACCTCTGATTGGTCGTTATATGATTGCTTCCCAAGCACGGTCGATAGAATCATATTCCTTGAAATTAAAGTCATGCTAGTTGGCCTATATAAAAGCTTGTTTCACCCGAAGCCGCTCATAATAGTTCTAGACAGCGACAACAGCAGTCGTTCTCCCATAGCAGCAGCACTAGCAGTGCAGTGGATACCAGCGATGGCGGAAGGCGGCCACAGCTGTGGCGTAGCAATGGATAACGCACTAGTTGCAGCGGATTCCTGCAACAATAGCAGCTGGGCCAGCTGATACAGGGACAGTGGATACCAATGGCAGCGTGTAGCGGCCACAACTGTGGCATGGCTATGAATAGCGAACTAGTTGCAGTGGATCTCAGCATCGATAGCGGCTGATGCAGTAAGGCACTTTAGTGAAATGCAATCTCTGTGCGATAGTGCGCACTAGTAAATGCATTCAATGAAAAGTTGACTCATTTTGACAACACGTGAGCCGTCTAGTTTTGAGTGTTAAATCAGCATATCATTGTTTACTTTATCACAAGGAATACTTTATTCGCCCTGTCAGTGATAACGCAAAGATGTGATCGGCATCTTATCCGATACTAAAATGAACAACAAATTGTCCTTTTCAGGATGAAATAAAAACTTGATTGAAGAGTTATTGATTTCTAGTGAGTTAATTCACATTTTTAAATTTGTAAAAGTTATAAATTTTACTTCATCTCCGTGTCTCAAAACGTACTGAATTATCTTTTCCTTCAGTCATGAGCACGATATCCGAAAATAAATCAACTCAAAATTTAAAAATTGTCAAGCCCCAACCATGACAAGCAACTTTCTAAATTATTGAAAATGGTCAATTATTGTTGAAGCGCAAAATTCAATTGATCTGATTAGTCAACGTTTATTTACTAGAAAAAATGACTGACACGCCGGGTTATCTTTCTTGTAAAAGTATTCTACTTCAACCTTGCGGTCGTGGCTTTGCACACAACCCTCCTGTTATTTTTTCTAGAACACAGGAAAAATACAGGACCTTTACCAGCATTAGACGACCCTGGATTTTGATCATCTGATCACTGCTAATAAAGGGTTGAAACCAATGAATTTTGGATTCAGTAGAGATTGGTCGTTATATTTTCAAGGTTTTCCATTACTCGCCGATGGACTATTGCTGCACCAGACGAATAAAGATGGCTTCGGCTTCTTGCAGTTCCTTTGAACGAATGTGATGATGATGCAGAAGGCTCAGATTGTAAGTAATATTTTGTGAAGGAAACGATACCAATATTTCAAAATGCGTAGAAGTTTATGATAATTCGAAAACCTGCGTACTAGCGAATCGATGAACGAAGGCGCGGTGACGGCTGCTATCACGTTAACTAGTATCTGGCGTGCTTTAAAAAGTGCATTTTCGTTCGTTGTAGATATTTCTTAGTTTGGCAAGAAAGAAGGTTGAGATGTAAACAGGGATTTGCCAGTTGAATTCTGTAAATCTTCACTGGATTCCTGGTCACTGCAGAATAGAGTGCAATGAAGTTGCAGATGAACCTTCATTGATCCAGAACCGTTTTGTGGTATCTCAGAACTAAACTGTTCTGAAGGCTGAACTAAAGAAATGGAAACAACAAGAGATTGCAGCCAATTGGAAAGCAGTGAAATCTTTTAACCAATCAAAAAGATTTATAACACCAAACACAAAAATTTCTCAAAAGTTGCTGAGTCTCAATAAGAACGATCTCAGTATATTTACTGGCCTAATAACTGGTCACTGTCCGAGCAAACATCATCTTCTGAAAATTGGTTTCACCCAAGATGATATTTGTCGCTTCTGCAACTAAAAAAGTGAAACTTCGGAACATTTACTCTGCAATTGCGGAGCACTAATTAGACGTAAACCTCGTATCCAAGCTGTGAAAGCTTATTTAGAAGTGCGTCTACAACTAGTGACCATAACAAGGACGAGGAAACTCCTCCTTGCGGGCATTCCTTGATCACTGACATTGTTACAGACGAATCTCCCAAGGTTGCTGTGATCACTCTGCTAGAGAGCATTGCATGTATCCAGTTCCTTGAAGTGTGGTCGATTCCCTTATTGGAGAGAACCGTATTAATTGATGCACAGAACGTGTTATCGAAGGCTCCTTCAATATCAAGAGAGGCACATAGCGCCGTCTCCCGATGACTCAGGGACTTTTCAATCAACGTCACTAAGCTGTAAAGAGCAGTTTCTGTTGACTTGCCACTTTGATAGGCATGTTGGTTCCTATTCAGCGGGGAGTCTCTAAGGAACTCATCACGGATATATTTATCCATTATTTTCTCCATCAACTCGAGAAGTGATGAAGTCAGACTTATGGGTCTGAAAGTTTTAGGTAGGGTTTTGTCCTTTCTTCCAACTTGGTGGATAACCACTACCTTCACCTTCAGCCAGTTATCCGGAATATGGGCAGGATAAAGCTGGCTCTGAAGAGGTTTATGAGTTCGGACATGACAGCTGCGGCCAATTTTGTAGAAAGATGGGTAGTATGCCGTCTGGACCTGGAGACTTAATAGGGTCGAGTGAGCTTAGAGCCCAACCTATTAAAGCTTCCGTGAACAGTCGACGGGCCAGTAGGATGGACTCCCGAGACGCCATATGTCTCGAATTGTCCCGCCGCGACCCATCACTATTCAGTTCTTCAGTCTCTGTCGATCCGGGAAGGTGGAAGTTCATGAGAACTCGGCGTTGTACTTAGTGAGGGACGCTCTGTAGTCGTCCCAGTTAGATGTGACTTTTGCCCTGTTGAACAACCGCCTAGTTTTCCGAAGAAGGTCACTGAGTTGATCATTCCCCCAGGTTACGTCACGGCATACTGACCGCTGTGTTAGTGGACAGTTTTCATTTAAAGCATCCATGATTCTGTTTTGTAGATCATTTGCTGTCGAATTCAGGTAAACTGAATTTCGAATGTTGCTTTAACTGAAAGTTCGTGAATCGATCAGGTGTTCCTTAAAGGAGCTCTCTTTTCAGAGGGTTTGCCCTTTATATTAAAAAGAATGTGCCTGTGGTCCGACAAACTAGGTTCATCGAAGACATGTCAAATTTTAATTCTTTCAGAAATAGAGGCGCTACACAGAGTGAGATCAAGGACCTCCTGTCTGTCAGCGTGGGGTTATTCCCTACATTACATACATTGACAAGTAAGGTATTCAAGTAGGTACTCACCCCTTGTGTTGGTATCCGAGCTGCCCCAGATCGTGTGGTGGGCATTGGAATCGCAGCCGATCAGAAACGGCTTGTTGATGGCCTTGCAGCGTAGCAACTTCGGGTGGCGGTATATCACTTTGGTCGCCCGGGAAATAGGCCGACGCGACAACCATCTCCTGCTTTCCTCTGGTTGTCGGTGCTATAACCGTGACGGCAACGACATCGCGTTGGATAACTCCTGTTTTAGGTAAAAAATTTAGTTCTCTATTTAGCAGAATTGTAGTCCTTGGTTTGGATTGCGTGTCGAAGTAGACTAACCTACTGTTAGGAGCGTTAAGTCCGAGAACATTGGATTCGTTGATCCACGGCTCTTAGATGAATGCAGCCGCTTGCTGCTCTCTGGCGAATCTCCTGCAAAGAACACCCGAGGCGCCTTTTGCATAATGGAGATTCGTTTGCACGCAACGAAGGCTGCTCACTTTGCAGTGAAGTTGCCGTCTTTGTCCGGATCGGAAGATGATCCGGGTATTGGCTGACGGCTGTCAACAGCGGTTTGGTTGGTTGATGGAAGTTGCTCTTCCTCAATGTTCGGCTTCGGTTGCAGCAGTCGACTGGCAACAGAAGGTCGTCCCGCACTCTGTGGCGGTTTTTGACTCCGGGGGGGTGCGACTGTTCGGTGGTTGTTGGTTCACACTCTTGCGAGTCTTCAGCGGAACCGTCCGAGCAGCCGCGGGGTTGCGTTGTTTGGGTGGTGACAGGACACTCCCGAGGAAGCATCCTGTGCGTACCTTCCCAGCCGCAGGGTTGCGTTTGGGTGGTTGTGGGGCACTCCCAGAGGAGCTTCCCACGCGGACCTTTAGCCCATTCGCAGAATCGCTTTGCCTGGGTGGTGGCAGGGTACTTCCGGAGGAGTTACCCGCACGTACCTTCCCTGACATTGCGACGGAGTCTTTCCTACCTGTGACGTTCGGCCTTCCACTTACATTTCGGATGCGTGCTTTGCCGAAACCGTAGTGCAGTTCATGGTTTCCACTTTCGATGAGTTTGGCCGATTCTACGTCAATATCCAGAACTAGCTAGACCAAGGTCTTTACCAATTTGTGGTTACAGACTCGCCACATTTTGGTAGAGAGATGGTCATTCTGATTCTGGAGTGAACGAAGGATTTTCTCGTCCGGAGAGTTCGCACCTTCCGCGAAGTAACCGACATAGCGTCTGGCCTTCGGTACGAGGGAAGGTACCTCCCTTTCCAACCACTGCACTGTGTCGGTGTCGACACAGGCAAGTTGAAGGAAGCCATTTTTCAGATGGCAACCGTTAAACTCGGGCTTGGTGGTTGGATTTTCCTAGTCAGCAATGTGATCGAGGATGGAGGTCCGGACAGTCTGAAGCTGGTCCGTTGAGAGTAGGGAGCAGGGGTGGGTATCAAAAGTAACCGCAAGGCTTATAGCTCCCGCCATGTCTCTAAATGTGGCCGTCGGAAGCGGCTTCGGACCCAATGACCCCAAACCAGTGCCGTTCCGCAGTTTTTTAGGCTGTGGACACTTAGTACTGGTATTTGGGGACACCAAGTCGTCCGACCGCTGACGCTTGACGGCGACTTGGTTTGTTTGAGCAAGCTGCTCTGTCGGAAGGAGAGCCTCGGGTTTCCCTTCGTCATCGGGCCTTGTCTCTGGACCGGGAAATAAATCTATTTGACTTTCGTCATTCCCTTGTGGAAAAAGTAGGATTAAGGATGAAGCAGAGGGTCCTCCTTCCAGCGATTTGCTCTCGAGGTTGAAGTCGTTCTCATGCTCCATATCCTCCGTTCTGCCCGGTGCGTTTGTTTTTATGGGACTGCGCTCTGATAAGTCCATGGGTACTGGCAAAGAAAGGCTGCCGGTGGCCGAATTTTGTGAATTGATGTTATCTAAAAAATTCCAACGAGTCACTGGATAAAGAAGAGTCCGCTGCATCAGTGACCCGCGTGATGCAGTAAGGGCGCATTACTGTGAAGGGTGCCCTGGTGCTCCACAGGCTCCGTTAGAGGCTGGGTATTTGTTAACCCCCCCCCCCCCCCCCACGTCATCCTTCGGCACGGGTCGCATAACACCTTAGCTAAGGGCTTTTTACCATTGGATTTTACGCAAAAGCCATAGTTAAGAGCTGTTGTAACCATCCTCGTTTACAGGGGCTTTGGACCCTCTGCTCCAGTTCTCAATAATTCAAGCCTATTCGTAAAGGCTAGACTGAACCAAGGAGAACCGTAACAGGCGTAGCTCTACTGCATTGATACAACCTAGCTTTCACCGTACTCATTTCCGATTTAACGACCCGTTAGCTTGCTGCATTCGATCGTTTTTTAAATTGGAAGATCTTTTTGATTTCGGCACATCATCACACGCAAAGAGAGTTCGTCGTAGTTTTTAGTTACATTAACAAGTGCGTCTTAACGATTACGACTATTTTCCTCAGATGAATTTTTAACAAATAAAGAATATTCCAGCTACTTGTAAGGATATCGAAGTAAGGTTTTCGAATCGGTTCTTTGTTTGCTAGAGGCCGTCACGTTTTACAGTGGGTCGGTGGCCGCTTTTCCAATTATGCCTCTGTAATGCGGCTTTATATACTTCCGCCTTATGGAATATTATGCCCGCTGTGCTCAGTCATTAAATATATCTCTAAGGACTCCTAGCAGCACCATGTTTTAACGAGTTGCTTGTGTTTTTGTCTACTACATAGGCCAAAAAGTCTTTCACTTACTAATAAAAAACGACAATTTTTATGAAAAAATGGTAGGAGGTATCTAATACACGATTGCATAACTGACAAAGAACTAAGCACGAGAAGAGAGTGTTCCATAAATGAGTCATAAAGCCTACTATTGCTTGCTCAACTCAAGAAACTCTTCGTTATTTGTTTAGTTACTCTGAGGAGGGCAGTTTGCTGTTCAAAACTGAATAGTGCTACCCCGACAGTGGAGGAATCAGGCACTTTGACAAAACGAATAGAAAAGTACCGCGCTGCTACCGAGATATGTCAAGTAATTTGTTTGAGCCGAACACAAATTCGGAAAGCCAACCGACACTGGCGCAACGCGCTGCTGATACTGCCGCAATCCGCTACTGCTACGGTCACAATCCGCTATGCTACGGTTAGCTAGGTTTAGTATTTTCTCGACCTGTTTAGGGAAAGCCAGCAAGCGAGCAATCAAAGGACGTGATTTTCGTTCCAACCAAGCATGACAATTTTCAATAGTGCAATAGTTCGTATAATCAAACAATATTTTTCTGAATTTAAGAAGATGCGGGTATGATTTTATAATTTATTGCTGCAAGAATGAAGAAAATCGGTTGAAAGCAAACCGACTTATAAACTTTTAATGTAGTAGGCTTATTAAAAACGTAGCTCTACGTCAAAAACTAATTTAATCTTCGATATACTCTCCATTTAGAGTGATGCTTTTATGGTAGCGGTTTTCTAACGTTTCAATACCAGTTTTCTAATGCTCAACGTCCAGTTTATCAAAATAGCTGTTTGTTTTTAGCTCTACCTCTACTTTCAAGTGAAATCACCAGCCAAAGAGTCACATTTTCAACGGCGTAAACAAGATAAAGTCACTCGGGGCTAAACCTGGCGAATAAGGAGGGTGAGAAACCAGGTCGTAGCGCAATTCTTTCAATTTATCGGTCGTATCGCAAGCAGTATGGGCGGAAGCATTGTCATGGGTAAAAAGCACTTTTGTCACATAATGTACGATTATTTTTAATTGAATATTTTACCAAGTTCAAGATTGTCGATTGATGTTATGCCTTGCGAATTCCAAAATAAACAGGTCAACATCTTACCGGCTGAGCGCTTCGAGCAACAAAAACTATGCAAAAACCAACTTCGCCAACTACCGAATGGGCTCATGAGTGTAGCGGTGTATCCATCCATGTTTTATGCATTGCAACTGAACCTTGAGAAATTTGTTGCCCAAATAACATTATATAATAACATAATTGAGTTTTCCAACTAAATCGTTTTCTCTCATAGAATTGAAAAATGCTATTCAATGGCTTTTTTGACCAATTACACAATTCCTGAAATACCTGTCAAATTATCTAGCAGTGACAAAAACTACTCAAAAAGCAACAAACTGCTAAAAATGGGAGCTGAAACGAGGCGAGATGAGACGTTAAAATATTAATATAAAAAAAAAACATTTCTTCTTTCATCCTTCTCGAAAAAAAAGAAAGCAATCCACGAACATGTTCTACCAATTTAAAGCGTCAGTAAAAAAAACTGAGAACAAGCGACATAATCAAGGCCGGCAGCCTACTTTGGATGTTTCGAGCGTTTGCCTTTTAGTTTATTTTATTTTTCCTCCCTAGTGAAACACTCTTACTTTTTTTCTTCGCCCTCACATCCAGACATATACACAAAAAAGGAAACCGTTCAAATCCTGGGCTACTCGCGCTATTTCAGCTGCATGTTTACTTTTATTCGACTACAACAAATATTAATTCCACAGATGAAATAACCTTACACAGCCCGCCCCGGTCTGCATCTGCTGGCCATTTCCCCACCGCCTTCTCGTTGATGTTGAAATTATGAAAAGCACATAAAAAAAATAAGCTTTACGTGTGCTGCCAGACCACCCCCCCACCCGTGATTTTTCGTTCCGTCAGACCGGTGATGTTGGAAAATAATTTAATTTAGGAGAAATCGTGACGCACCCGGCTTGTAGCTTTTAGCAGCCGTTTTTGTTCTGTTATTGTTGTTAAAGCATATGCCAAAGTTGAATGCATGCTCTGAGAAATAAAAAGGAAAGGGTTTTTTTTCTCAATCTCTCGAGCGAATGAACGTGAAGCCCCCGCAAAGATCGGATTAATTTCCATCCAACCGTTTCGCAAAAACAGAAAATTTAATAGAGATAAATCAAACGAGCAAACCAACCGAAACATTCCTTCTAATCTGGTCAATTACTGTTTGATAGTAAGGTGCAAATGTAAGTTATTTTCTACGCCCCCAATCAACATTAATGGATAACGGAATTTCGCACCAATAATTGGAGCGGTGATTTATTTAAGTGTTCGGACGAAATTGGACGAGAGTTAAAGTTGAACTAGGTTGCGTGGAACTCTAAAGCAACCAAGCCAATACTGCAGAAATAGAACGGATTAAATAGGAAATTTGATATGATAAAAAAGTAAAAACAAAACTATACAGCTTTAAATGTCGTTTGAAACACACTAACACAAGTATCGTTTTTCCGAGTTGTGTCCTAAAAACCATACAGCAAGTTTGAACTGAAAATACTAAACGTAAACATAAGCCCATCATAGTAAGCGATCCCCGCAGTAAACACGGTAAGAAATGGTATGTTTTATGTTCGCTGTCCACTTCAGACAACAAAAATAAAAAGAAGAAAAAACGCCACCGACAACATGTTGGCGGTAAAATCTACTGTAAATAGAAAGCTGTTATCTCTCAATGATAAAATAGGAATACTAAACGATACAAATGCAACAGCAGAAAACAAACAAAAAAACTGTCAAACGGAACGAGGACTTAACTCCTAAACGAAAATAGACAACAGAAGACAAATCTGACAAGAATCTCAATGTTTCATATCTATACGTGAATGATATATTTAAACTGCAGAGAAAAAGAAAAAATAAAAAATCTCCAAAAAAAAAGAACAAAACTTCTAGGCTACAAGTAATATATTAAACGAAACTAGGTAAACAAACAAACTACCGCTCCGCGGATCGACACGACAGCTCTCGGTAAGTTTCGTTTGGCGTCTTCTCCGTTTTATTGTTTCAATTTGTGACATGCAGGTGTGAGTGTGTTAACCGTTATACGCAGCTTTTTTCCAGCTACCCAAAAATGAATCTTCCAAACGACATGTAAAGGCACAAAACGAAAAAAAAGAAACCTAAAAACCTTAGCAAAACGCAATGCGCTTGACGGAGGAACTAAAACAAAACAAAACAAACAAAGCAAAGCACGCTATGACACATATCATTTACTAAGCAATACGTGGCTACATGTTAAGTGATTGTGAATCAAACAAAAAAAAAACAGAGATTGTAATGATAAAATTAGGTAATACACAAGGTGAATACGTATTATAGCTGTTGAAGTTGGTACCGGATTGCTCTGCTGTGGGTGTGTGTGTGTACGTGTGTGAATGTTAAACTGTGCTGTAGCAGGCTGTGATGAGAGATATAATCTAAACTTGTTTACGTCAATTTTTTTGGTTAGCCTAACGATGTTTCGCTTATTACAATAACTTATTAGAATATTCATAATTAAACGGTGTTAGAAAAGTGTTTAGTAAAAAGTTGGTGTTCAGCAGTGGTTTGTTGTTTATAGGAGACTATCTGACTGTAGAAAAACCGGAGAAAGTGTTGCCAATTCAACTTTTTGCGTTGCTCTATATCTGATTCCATTTCTCAGTGCTTTGCACCGAATAAAATATTAGGGTCCCGCAGCGGGACCGATCCAGTTTAATATAAACTTTTAAACGGTTCCTGATAGCATCGTAAACACTGCCAAATGAGGCACTCAAACTTTATTGGTTGAACTTATGAAACCAATTTTCTCGCTAATGGGCTTCAATTTTACAGCCATTCAAATCAGCCAGCCTCCGATGATTGCTGCCAGCGTAATCCAAATTATTCCCACTCGGGGATGACGCGAGTCCCTACAGAGCGGAATGAATACAACGTATACGCCTCTATCAAGCCAGAATCTCTAATTAAAATCCATTACTCTAAACACATGTTCTAGCAAAGCGACGACCATTCCTCGCTGCGAAGTGCACATAGATGAAAGCCGGAACGTCTGCACCGTTATTGTCCGGCGAAAGAAGAGATGAAGCTGAGCCGCGCGTGAACAAACTTCATCGAGCGCGTTGGAAAGCTCTCCATTAATTATTCAACCGCCGTCTGTCCCCTCCTGACATGAAAAAAACCCACGCAGTACCGGTGTTAAACATTTTCCGAAAGCGAAATAGTTTTGATACACCTTCCCCCCACTGCCCCGGGGGCAGCCGAAACTAGAATGTAATGAATGTTTACCGCAAACAGTTTCGTGCGTCACGTGCATTCACAATGGTTCTGATCACTATCTTCCAGTGTCGTTCTGTCACATGGTTTGGTGTTAATGATTCATGGCCTGGCAGTAACCGGTGGAGAAATGGTTCTTTCTCTCTCTTTTTCTCTTCTGTTGCGGTGTGAAACCTGTTGTAACGTGGGGGACCGTGACCGACCAACCCGGAACAGAAATAGAAATAAAGTACGGTCGATTATGATATAATGTTTTGACAAAAACATTCACACTTGCTGAAGATTATCTAGAAGCATCGTTATTTGCATGTATAATTCCGTTATTGAGGCCTACTCAGTGTCAGTATAGTTGAATATTGCTAAAGTTGATTCCGAGGATTTATACTCGAGAAATATTATGCTATTCATTAATCATGTTTATTCGTTCCGACACGAATCAGTTTGATTACTTGGTTGACAGGCCGTGTTCAAGCTTTATTTATCACAATTCGTTTCTCTTCACTGAATCGTACGCTGCTTAAAAATCTACGAACAGATTAGGTGCTCGTTAGTTGTATTCCTCGAATTTTTCAATTTGTTCCACTGTCCTGAGGAAGAACCTAACGCAATTGATGACCGATAAACATCTATCTTCAATCAAGACATTTGGGCCAAGGCCAATTTGATGAGGTTTCGTCCCTGGCTGCACCGAAACTCATCAACCTTAGGCAACACAAACATTGCAAGAAAACCAACTCTTCCAGGTTTTAACAAGGTACTCGTCCCTGGCTGCACCGAAACTCATCAACCTTAGGCAACACTAACATTGCAAGAAAACCAACTCGTCCAGGTTTTAACAAGGTACTCCAAGTACCAAGTTTCTGATGTTCTGATGGTTGCAAGGCGCTTATTACTGGTTACCATGTAAATTGTTTAGATATCAATTTCGCCGATACTTTCTTTATTTTCATCGGAAACCCGTGGCTTATAATGTGTCTATTATATATTTATATAGATGTAAAACTCTTCAATCTCACTTTGATCTTCTTGTGATTTCCAATTTAGGTTTTGGAAGATCCTCGAAAGAATTCCTCTCCCAATACTTGCGAACTGCAGTACGCTTTGGCAATAAATGCTTCTGGTATAGTTTATGTAGGGTAATCGCTCCATTATTCACCTCAACAGCTAGCTGTACCTATATTCATCTTATTTCTCTCATTTGTCGTCAAATTTCTACAAATGTTTGAAAGTAAATTTAATTGCTTCTCGATTTTGTCAAGTGGTTGAAAGTTATACGTTGAAAACAACGTAAAATTTGACGATAAATCGATCCAAAAGGCGTGATGAGATGAATATAGGTATTGAGATGAATATAGGAGCGGTTACCCTATGACACCGAATCGAATAAAATTATTTGAGGTTTTTGTCACCGTCTAACTTTATTCTCATTGGATGGTTGATCTTTCTCGGTGAAATATACACACTATATTTGTTTTACATGACGTTTCGGCGTACTGTTATTCAGCCATCGTCAGATATGACAAAACAACATTTTTCTCCCACCAGTGTGTAAGCAAACCACACTGTATATTTGAACGAGAAAGATCAACCATCCAAAGAGAATAGAATCGAATAAAAGTAGAATTAAAAGCTGCATATCTACTAATTACTGTGAATTTCACTGTGTTTAAATCAAAAGGTAAACGCGTTATCTCTTGTACCAAAACCCGGAACAGCGCGTACCAGAAAACGAACCAAGTCTGTTGCAATTTGACAAACTTTTATTTCGTAAAAGTAAAGCTACTTACTTTACCTAGGGCTTGTGAAGTTCTTTAACCTTGATTCCAGACGTCTCATCTCTTACAGGTCGCTCTCGATTCGATTTAGCCTTTCTTCTCGCAATACTTTAGTGGTGTCTGATGCCAGGATAGTTATTTCTGGAAAGCCTTTTAACCGGATTATCGCCTTTCTTCTGTACTCCGATGCGTGGCGCCTCGATTTCGTGACACTTTTGGAAGATTTGCCGCAGCTTGGAGAATTGATCCGTTTTCAATCCCCTATCCACAAAACCGACCTGATAACTTCCCACAAACTTCCTTGCTAACCATTGTTTTATCAACATTGCGCTACAGGGTGTAATGAATCGATCGGACATCAACACGCGGAGTACGATTTTCAACAAATACAGTCAACAACACAACTGCGGCGGTGGCAGAACAGTACACCAGACTAAAACGCGAAGCAGCGAGGATTGGGTTGCAGATAAATACGTCTAAAACGAAGTATATGCTAGCCGGCGGAACCGAAGCCGACCGAAAACGCCTAGGCAGTAGCATTACGGTCGACGGCGATGAGTTCAACGTAGTCGATGAGTTTGTCTATATTGGCTCACTGGTTACTGAGGACAATGATACCAGCCGAGAGATCCGGAGGCGTATTATCAGCGGAAGTCGTGCCTACTATGGGCTCCACAAGCAATTGGGGTCGAACAGACTGAGCCCCCGTAACCTGTACAAAACGCTCATACAAAAGGTTTTTTTCTACGGGCATGAAACGTGTGCAATGCTCGAGGAGGACCTGCGAGTGCTCGGAGTTTGCGAACGACGAGTACTAAGGACGATCTTTGACGGCCTGCAGGAGAACGGAATATGGAGGCGAAGAATGAACCATGAGCTCGCGCAACTCTACGGTAAACGCAGTATTCAAAAGGTGGCTAAAGCTGGACGGATACGCTGGGCAGGGCATGTTGCAAGAATGCCGGACAACTACTCTGCAAAAATGGCATTTGCCTCGAATCCGGTAGGAAGAAGACGACCAGGGGCGCAGCGGGCAAGATGGGTAGACAAGGTGGAGCTAGATCTGGCAGAGAGTATACGGTGTCCCAGGGATTGGAAAGCGGCAGCTAAAAACCGAGTGAATTGGAGAATCTTTGTAAATCAGGCCATGTCATTATGACGGAATGCCAAATAAATAAAATAATTCGCAGAAGCATTGTAGGCTACGTTGAGAATCGTGAGTTCCTACATCTCTGCTCGTCGCCCTTTTCGTTAAATTAGGCATATTACCACAGACGAACAGACGTACCACTTCGTACAAAATTCTAAAAAAACACGGTTCCTACTAACTTGTGCGACACCTACTGGACCACAAAAGATAAATTTTCAACCTTTCTGCTGTTTTGGCAGCACGGCTCGCGATAGCTGTCAACTGAGTACCACCGCTGCGACGGTATTATTCCGCACAACTGAAAAACGTTTGAATTGACCGTTATTTTGATCCACGAAAATAATTTCGTCTGTTTGTCTGTGATATGATTACCTTCTTCCACTATTTTGGTAGATGTTCTATATCCCAGATTCCGAAAAAGACAGGCTCTCGAGAGAAACAGGTCTGCTGTCTTTGTATCTGTTTGTATCGCTCCATATTTTGAGGAGCCCTTTGCTGCAGCATTAATGCCCACATTACATTCTTCTTGTCTAAAATTGACTGACTCTCCTCGTCGAAACAGTCGTAGCGTCAAAATTTCTCAACGAACCCAATAACACGTTTCGCCGCTCTGTTAGTGGCTGCTTTGACATTATTCCAGTAGTCCTCTAGAGCAGGGATTCTTCAATCGTGTTGCGCGGAGCACCTGGAGCTCCGCGAAGTATTTGCAAGTGCTGCGCTGTGTTTTTGATCAAAATTAAAACCAATTGCAGAAGAAGTTTTTTTTCTGTCAGACAGCTCTTTCCTCGTCGCCGTTAAACCTGCAAATGTTGTTTTCATCGCATGACTGCCAGTGCCTCACTGGTTATCAGATTCCCTTCCGTGTCGTTGCATTTGGCAGGGATTGGTGTAGTGCAGTTCCGAGTATCGTTGACTACTTTGTAAAACCCTCTAGTGTCGTGCCTAGAACCGTACGTCAGCTTCCACAAGAGATCGTTCTTGTGTTGGTGAAGACGCTTTTTAGCTGCTCTAGACTCTCAATACGTATTCCTCATTTGGCGTGTCACACATTTTGCTGACACCACCGTGCAAACACTAACCGCAAGAACTAATCCTATCCACATGTGCGTTTGTGTCTCAGGTGACGATATTTCTATCATGTTTTGGAAACTCTCTGCATGTTTTTTCGAAAAGAACCTTTGAACCTTGTTTTAAATCAGCGGATTTGTCTCTTGTCGGTGCGTACTGTTCAGGTTGTAATTGAAGAGTCTACCCTTGATTCTAAACACGCATAAGTGGTCACTGATGGGGCTTCAACCTCCAACTAATTACACGCTTGATTGGTTTTCCTTACATGACGAAATTGACGCCTCGTTTATCTCTGTTGTTGCCATTGTAGTAGATGAAGTATTTGAAAGTTATCTCCGCGGTAGGATCTACTGCTCGGAACTAACGATCTCCCGTGTTCGGCGATCGCACATCCTGGATGACTGTGTCTTCCACCTCCACATTTCGTTGTTCTCTGTTCAATATGTCCACACGTGTTGGTTCGAGTATCTTACTGATATTCCAAGTAACGATTTTACAGTCATTGTCTCTTTTTGTTTTTCTGGGTCATACCAACAGTTTCGATTCGTATTTACGACTGAGTTGTTCGTAGTAGGATATTAGTTCAGCCGTCCGCTCCGAATCAGACGCTGTTTAACACTGACCAAATAGGCGATTACAGACATTCTTCTAAGTTAGCATACGACCGAGATTCCCGCCGAGGTTGGGACCTGATCTGCACTAAGGTTCTCGTATCCCAGAACCCCGAGGAGGTTAAGATAGGAACGTCCTCGCTAGAGGCGACAGGTCACAGCAGTGCCTTGATTTACACTGTAGTCAAAGTGTTTGCTAACCAACCTGCATTTCAGAATCAATTTATTCATTGAATTACCAATGCAGGTGCTCCGCCAAATATTTTGGCTTGAAAAAGATTTCGAAACCCTTGCTCTAAGTGGTCATCGTGCATACTTAGTGCCGACTTCAGGAAGCTTAACCCATTCCCCGCGGGTGATGCTATATGACATCAACTAACATATAAGAGTTTGAATGTCATTTCGATATAAAACTGATTTCTCTCCGCGGGGATAGGGTTAAGTTGCTCCAGATTATACCGTGGTGAGCGACAGTAGTAAATGTTGTTGACAGCAAAAATCGCATTTAAATCATCAGTAGATAATGGTCAGAATCCACGTTTGCCCCACGTGAGGGTTTTGACGGCGATAATATCCAAAAAAATGATATGAGATGCAAGAAAAAAATGAGGTGAGCATCAGTATTAACCTGCCATTTGAATGAATTTTCCAAACAAAGTTTTGAATTAATCCATGCATTCCGTGCAATCAACGTAGTAGCCCTATGTAGGAACTCTTCCCTCCAATATTATTTTTTGAAATGCGATAAATTGTTCATTGAAACAGGCCCGGATTTGAGGGGGGGCAAATGCCCCAGGCCTCCCGATTGAAGGGGCCCCCCAGTCCTAGGGCGACCTTTTTTTTTGCTCGTCACCTTCCAGAACGATACCTCTAAATCTTTTAAGAAAAGAGGGCCTCACAAACAAATTTGCCCCGGGCCCCACAGCGTCTAAATCCGGCCCTGCATTGAAACAATGCTTAGCTCATTCTCTGTCTTTAAGGTAAATTGCCATGAATAAAATGAAGCTTAACACTATATCGTATAGTTTTTTTGAATCCACATAATTGCCAATCTTAACCCGAATGAAGCCATTGTGTATGCAGATTTCGCTGAAAATTATAGTGTGACGATTCAAAATGAGATTCAATCTCACTATTATACATAGCAAATTATTATTCTTTATCCAATCAACTACTGTGACAAAGGAGTTTCACATCACAAAACCCTGATTCTCCTTTTTAGACCATAATTCTGTATATACCTATTGTTGCTTCACCATATTGTTCTATTTTTAAAAATAAATCTTTTCCTACATTTTAAAAGTGTACGTTCACACTAATATAACTTCACCCATATCCCGTTAAAGAAAAACAATTTTCACATGTATGTAGAGTGGAATTTCCATGCCGTAATCAATACTTAACAATATTCAATTTGCTTCGAGAGTAAAAATAACTCACAAAAAAGAACAGAAATAAATATTAAAATAAAAAAAATAATATCTAACATCGAGCATGATGCATATATTATTATAACTAATAACAATGAAAATAGTGCGTACTAGTTGCATATTCAACTGATTACAATATATATTGATATGGCATGTTATACGCATCCACTTGGTCTCAGGCTACTACGGAATGCATAGGATATTTTGAAACTGCGTTCGAAAAATTCGTTCAATTGGTAGGTTAACACTGATTCTCACCTAATTTTTTTCTTGCATCTTATAGCATTTTTTCTCAGCTTTCCAATGCTGGTCTCACATTGAAAATCGGTAGTTGCAAACACGCCCAAAATTGCATTTTTCATCAGAAATCCAATATGGCGGCCAAATTCAACATAGTGGCCAACATTCTGATCATTCCAAATGAAAGCCCTATCATTCCTCTTTACAGAAAAGTGTTACTTGTTGCAGGTTCCATTACAAATTTCAGAGATATAGCTCAGATAAATCATCAAGAATTGCTGAAAATTCCACTTTTCTAGAAACTATTTCACCCCTTGGTGACCGAGGGGTCAACAAATTCGATCAAAGAAAAATGGCATTATCATTTTTTTCTCTATTTCTAATACCTATGTACATTTATATGAAATTTGAAAGACCTTGTGCATCTGCTGGCCTGGTTTCATCGAGAATTGCTCTGTACAATTAACAACTTTAGGCTCTAATTATTAACCATTAGAAAGTGCTCTGATCCGACGTAATTGATGAAGAAGCACCGCCTGTTGATAAGAACATGGTCACTTCGATTGGTCATGTTGATGTGTTTACGGGAAATGAAGGTACTTCGGATTACCAGTTCTCGGTAAGCTACAAAATTGATGCATTACTGGATTTTGTTGTATTACAGATCTTCCTCCCAAAACTAAGCTTTTGTTTTTTAATGACGATTTTGATATCGCACCAAGGACAGTTGCCTTAGACATCAGTTGGTCAGACGATATTGTACGTTGCCTCTGATATGACGTGGCATCACTAATCTTTCAGCGGGTTCTAAACTGTTCGAGATTCTAGTTATAGATATTATACTTTATTGTACCTCCTGAGAATTGCATTTCCACCACGCAGCATGGATTTAAGCCGAGCTGCTAAGCTTATATAAACCTACTGGAATTCACATCAAGGTATACCTCAAACATGGGACAAGGAGCGCCCTAGAAAGCATCCCGTCCGTTCCTCAAATTGCTGAGGTCGTCCTTATGTGATAGGATTTTACGTGTGAATCTTGGTTTTTGTGCTTCGGTGAAATTCACTAATCTATCGGGAGTTCACTAATGTATGTTCCGCAAGGTAGCAGCATGGGGCTTTTACTTTTCGCGATTTTAGTCAATGATGCTATGCCACTATTATAGGTTGATTGCCAGTTTTGCAAGATTTAAAGTTTTATTTAGTAGTCCGTACAACTAATGACTGTTTCCGTTTACAAGCAAATGTTATCATCGAAACTGGCATTCCACCATAATTTAAGCCCGATCATCTTCGAATGCCGCATTGATGGACTTGAGCCGAAGAGTTGACTGTATGTACGACCTTGATACCACTTTACTTGATACCATTTTTACTTCTCATTTGCATTATTCCAACTATAAAATCGGAAGCGAATCAACAATTGGAAATTATTACGAAAATCGGCCGTGACTACAAAAATCCTAACTGTCTGAAAGGGCTTTGTTCATTACGACCACGACCATTATTAGAAACTGCAGCATGATTTGGATTCCCTATCAGCCATCTTGGTGTCCATGGATAGGTAGTGTCATTATAAAATTTGTTCGATTTGCATTTCGCAATCTACCCTAGTTTGATCCGGAATACCTCCCTCCGCATTCTGATCTCTATCGATTACGTAGCCTTGACACACTTGAACGTCGTCGGACAATTCGCAACCATTGTTGGTAGCACACTTTTTAATACCAGGTCGTTAGTTAACTAGAATTTAGTGCCCACGTGCTTATATCTTCGCTGTGGCCGGATGTCACTCTTTTGTTTCCGGATGATACTTTGGTTGCTCTAATGTTTATCAGCTTCTCGATTCAGAGAAGTTCTTGGCATACTTCAATGAACTTGTCTTTGGGGCAACGCAGGCTTGCTATCTTATCGCCCGTAGAGCAAATCGCACCGCCGCCGAAGGAGATTATGTAACCGTTGTTGGATCCCAGTGTAATCAAAGCTGTGTCCGAAAAAACCTCGAGGTTTGCACTATCTAGTCTGAAACAGCCGAGCATTACCCTTCCGTCCGAGCAACTAGACACTAATCTGTGCATCTGGCTTCGTAATCAGACAAAGTTAAGATTTATTGATTCAGTTGTAGCTCTGTTTTTGTATAGACAGGAACTGCCGCAATGTCAGCCTTCTGAATGAAGCCATGGGTGAGCTTCAGTTTACGTCATGTGACTACTCAATTTTCGACTTACAGCTGACGGCCCCTGGGAGTGCTTCAATGGTCAGTTTTCATCTTCGTTGTCTCTTTCATTCTTCTGTAGGACTTTGGAATCCTCTGCTGCCTTAGACGGTAACGCCTGTAGAACACTAGAATCAGAACTCCCCAGGATAACGATTGTAGAAGGTTTTCAGGCGACTTCTCGTCCTAGCTTGAGAACGTCAGTACCGGATTGCACCAACTCCTCCTCAATAAAACGAACGTCTCGACTAACCACCAACCTGTTAGAGGCCAGATTAATGAATCTGTAGGCTTTGTGAAATATTCAACGAACGTCATTTCTTTTGACTTGTTCTGGAGTTCGCTACGCTTCTTCTTAGGTACATGAAGAAACGCTCTGCACCCGAACACGATCAGATGCGAGACATTCGGCTGGTGTGCCCCCACCAAAGCTCGTAAGGTGTGATCTCCACAGCACGCGAAAAAAGGTGGGTTTTTTGATATACCGCCGTTGCGGTAATTCCAGAATCTCGCCACCTTTCCCGCACCCAACAACATGCACCGACTTGAAACGTGTCGATAATGTATTGGTTGCGTTGCTCCGTCACTCCACTTCGCTGCGGAGAACATTGCGGTAGAACTCCATCGCTCGAATTCACCCCTCTGCAGATAAACCTGACCTGATACGCTTGGGATACATTCCGAACTGTATATGGACGTAATTGCAGTACTCCACGATCCGGTTAGCGACTTCGACTTTTTCCGTTAAAAGAAAACAGTACAGTAGCGACTGTGATAATCCACAAAAGCAACAAAGTAACGAAACCCACTCATCGAGAGTATCTCCAATGATCCATATACGTCCGAGTGGATGAGGTCTAACCGTTGTAGGTGGTTTTGGGGAAGAAAGCCACAGCAATTCGCAATCTGCCACAGAAATCTCAGTGGCAAGCTCTTTCTTCATGAGTATTTCGAGCACATCCGGTTCGCGATGCCCAAACTGCCGATGCCTCGTGTGTTAGTAACACCAGTGCCAGTACAGTGACCGCCACTACACGCTCGTCAGCCAACTCTACTTCACCTGTAGCTGGCCTGATGTCCATGAAGAAATCGTTATTGGACATTTTATGTGAACTAGCACCGTATTGAATGATCGAAAAGTTTGCCGCGGTGACGTTTTGCCTGCTTGTTTCGTCCAGCAATCACTCCCGGACGTTCTCAGTAGCTAACGAGCTCAAAGAATTCGGAAATCCTCGCAGGACGCAGGCTACCATGGTATCTTCTTTCAGGTCCTCTCCTACACAGTTTCTTGTAAAGATTCTCCATTCTCGTGAGGTACTCGTCCAAGACGTCCTCTTCCGTCTACCGCGTCAAACACATTCGTTAGAGGAGAGAAACTCTAGTGGATAGAATGACGTTCGTGTGATCGTTTGGTCATTGCTGCCCACGCTTCTTTTGATGTTTGCTTGAATAACTTCAAATTGATGCTCCTCCTGCAGCAACAGAATCGTTGCACGAGCTTTTTCATCGCATTCAATCCATGCCGCCAAAGAACCAGCCACTGCGCCCGCTATGGTTTCACCGTCCTCACCTTCTAGTGTTGCGTGAGGGCCGTTTTTTCTCGCAAGTCCACATATCTTTCTGGGTTGGTACCGCTTTGGTCCGGAACTTGCAGGTTTTGTAATTGGAGTTATTGAGCTTCGTGGAATTTTGAGATCCCTCCCAACGCAAATAAGGCTCTACTTGCAGAACTTCCAGGACCGATCTTCTTGGTGGTGGAGAAGAAACTTTAACGCGTTGCTAAGGCTCAATAATCTATTGGCAGAGCGTGTAAATGGTAAACCAATCTGGTAACAATGGATTGACAAAATATCTTTTTCTATTACGGCCACATGATTATTGTGAATAGAGTATTCACAATAGACTGTTTCGATAAGTTGGATCCTTCAATTCGTGTTTATTTTAACACAGAGATTGTTTTTTGGAATACACGGGGTTTTTTTAGTAAGTTCTGAAAGATTTTGCTTTATAGATGGGACTCCAAATGTAGCAGGTCCTAGGCCTAAAAACTTCCCAGTATTGTCCAAGTACACGCAAAAGTTGTATGGTGCGAAACCAGTACAAAATTGTGCGTTTTTAGCGCAATTGTTGATGTAATTCGGAACCAGTACAATGATTGCGTGTTGGGCATAACGCAATTAATGCTCTAGCGTTGCTCCAATGTATTTGGTAGCTCCAAACTACTACACCTAAACAGTTTCAACTGGTATCAAGCAGCATTGCAAAGCGAGCGAGAAGTAAAACCTTTCTCCTCCTTTCTGCTTGAGGACGAGACATATGTTACGCTTTACAAGTCTTTTGCACACACGCCTTCGAGATACTTTTTCTTCTTCATGCATTTCCTTTGATAGCAGCAAGCACGCATCGACAGTATGAGTGAGACTAACAACACTGGCATCTAGTATGTACAGCACGGGTGTCTCGCTCATTTCGTGAAGCGACGAGACATCGTCTTGCGCGTCGCAACCCGAACCGAAAAAGAAGCGAAAGAGCAACCTGCACATTATATGTGACGTATCTAGTCTCGTCGCACGTGCATGTAAAATCTACGAGCAAGAGAGAAAGAGCAGTCACTTATACACTCGATGTGAGAAATAAAGTGTCGGTATATGATACATATTCTGATTTCAATCTATGTCAATGTATTCGCAGTACAACTGTTGCGTTATGCGTTTCACACATTTATTGTGCGATTTCTGTGCAACATTTGTGCGAATCGGGAAGACACAATGATTGTACAAGACTTCAACTTTTGCGTGTAGTTTCTAAATGATCGCGCAACATATGGCAGAGCGTTGTCGTGATAAAAAAAGCAGTTTTTCAAGCTTGAACCAAATCCATGATCATCGAACGCGAGCTCTTCTTTATTTTATTCATTTATTTATTTATTTTTTAAATTGAAACGGATCTTTGATCGAATGTAGCTGGTGATGCCTCTGAAGCGACTTGTTTCAAGTTTTTTTAAATCTTAGTGGTTTACTAATTCAGTCTCGGTGGGTTTGTAGTATTTCAAGATCTAAACTAGAGACTTAGACATTACATAAGACTTAACATCGATCCATCAGTCTTTGGTAGAGTATTAGGGGCTTTTATTTACTACACATTCGTTATCTAGGATTTAAAAGTTAAGTAAACTGCCCTGATTTCACTCAACACCATTCATTTTATGCATGTACAAGCGTATTGATATATCAAGGGTGTCAAAATTTGGATCAGAGAACATAAAAAACAATAAAGTAAAAACCTAAACAGATGTCATGAAAGCGTTTTCCTCAATCACAAATCTGCTTCAATAGCAGAATAACCGAAAACTATATGATCAACGTCATAATAAACCAATGCTTTCAAAGTGACGCACTTGCTGTTCTCTGTTAAAAATAAAAAAATAATTGTAATTTCATTTCTAAACATAATTTTAGACCAAGATAGCAACCATAAATTGTCTCATGAATTAACTATCCATCATGGCGGTACACCTTTCATCATTTTCTCCGCTCGAAGTCCGGCCGGCCGGCTTCCGAGGCTCGCGTCCTTCCTTTCCGAAATGGACTCCGCCCGGGGGCAATAAATTACCCATACACCTTTTCGCGTCCTTCTGAAATAAATACCATAACTGGCGCGCATAGTCGTCACACTGGTATGGCCACCCAAGTCTCCCGGTCCAAGTAAAGGGAAGTTCGGAGTTGTCCCGACCGGGCGTTACGTGTAATGAATTATTCATCGTGGAATTAGTTTCGGATGGCACAAAAGAATGGTCTGATTGTTTTCGGACTATCCTTCATCGGGTGTTGGCGATACGCTTGGTCAGAGTCGCCGAGTGTGGTTGTAAAGTGGTACGATAAACGGAATCGGTTGGCAACACTTTCTCTTTCAGGTTTACCTTCCCGAAGGGGATAATTGAAATTGGAACAAGCAGCAGTAAGAGTCTCGTTGAGTTTCTCTACTTTTCCAGGGGGCGCCTAGAACGCAGATGTATAATGTTTCGATGTAATTGACATAATGTATCACCGGGGTTCAGGGTGAGAAGTGAGCGATGCATGAATTGGCGTGAATGAATGCGGAGAAGGCTCATAAAAACGGAATCGTAAAACATGTCGAAAGCTGTCTTGCTCGCGGAATGATATACTATTTATGAAACAAAAAAAATGAAAACGACATGAATATAAATTTATATTTTTCTACAAACGCTAGAGTATTCAACCGTACAAAAACATAAAAGTCACGAGAACAATTCCATTTCGAAAACCAAAATTTTAACCTAAATACACACATCCATTTTGAAACCGAATTTAACAGCAACATTCTGCTCTCGCCGGAATCTGTCAAGAATCATTCCATCCACCTAATTAACCGCCTTCACTCATAATCCAGGTTTGGTTTTGCCCCTCCTCCCCGGTTATTGACACATTCACTCACCTAACCTAAATTGTACCGCACTTGGTAACACATCGTCGTCGCAGTAGGCTGAAAAAGCTTTCGCCCGCAAACGAGGTTCCATTCTTTGGGATTTCTGCTATTCATCCGGGGAAAATATTTGCACAGAAACCGGAACCACCGAAATATTTTCCTGTTAGACGAAGCCCTCAGCTAGCGAAGGACCGTCGCAGCACCACAGAGCGGAACGGAGACGCTGCTGGGCGGATATACACAAGCACGTACACACATACGCCCGCACGTAAAGTCCAACCACGTGGTGGTTCTTCTCGCGCCGGAAGGAAAACGTGCCTAGCGGCATTTTGTCTGTCTTATCTCACCTGCTGTTGTTGTTATTTTGGGTGTACCTACGTCTCGTGTCGGAACGGTCGTCTTCAGACGCTTCAGACTGTTTGTGACATAGCGACCGACCGAGCGTTTCCGAAAATTTATCCTTGCTTGGCGGAAGGACCAGCGAATTTTAATATGCTAGGAATCTCTGGAACAGCTGGTAAGGCTAACACTCCCTTAAATAACAGGATTAGTGATCGGCAACGGAACGGGTAGAGCCGACAGTTAAAGACAGAGGTCAAAAAAGTAAATCAAAAATTTACAAATTGCTCTTTCAGTTTAATTCAATAAAAATAGCAATGTGTACGCACGACTTTGTACCCAGAAAAAGCTTTTTTGTAGCTTTGTAATTCAATGTGAAAGTTCGGTTTTTGAGAGTACTCCTGAGACTCACCTTTGCGACATTCCGAAAATAAATCTGCTTCCCACACGGCATTCCTCATAGCACCCACAAACGTTCGGTCTGAACCTGAGTAGAGGTCAGCCAAGACATACGCCTAATCTCGCTTCGGCAACCCGTTTGTCCTCTTTGCCAGGTCATATGCTGCAGCCAGCACGAAAAAAGTCCCTACAAGATCACATGCACATGTTGGATGCAAAATTTTGCTCAGCCATACTCCTAGGTCCGAGTGGACATGAGATATACTTGAAAACAGTGAGAATTTCGAGTGCGCCGGGACCGGAATTTTGCACTCTAGGAATAGAAATACTTGCCGGCCGGGGTTTTACCAAGATCCAACCTTTCAACACCCCATCCATCGACTCGACCTCTTGCCAACTCCTGCCGTAGAAACTATGGGATCACTAATTTAATAGGATTGGAATGCGAACGATGCCTCAGCACAGCAATACTGAAGCTGAGTAATTTTAGAAGGCTCTCAGTGCCCGAATGGCTTTTCAACAGTGGATATTCGCAAACATAATGCTAGTGCATTTCGTTTCCGGTATGTTTGCTATTTTCGTTTCGAAACCCAGGGAATTGAAATTAACTGACCTTGAATCGAGGCCGGCAGAAGAGTCGTTAATGCTTTTAGCTGCGGGGTGAATTACAAATGCCTCTCACCTGTAGCCACTTGGTTTTGGATAACCGTGCCAAATGCTTCGCATTTGCTGGTTTGCGGTTCCAGATGCTATGTCTTTAAAGCTCGAACGCAACTGCCCATAGACGTGTACAGGATTTTGGTTTGAGTTCCATATTAAGTTCATTATAATCTGGACACACGAAAATTGGAACAAAAAGTACAAACATCAAGTGTGACTGTTTATTCAAAAGTATTCTCAGTAGCGTTGCTGGCAGCTCTAGTCCAGATTTGTTGGAAATGTTTGGCATTTTTATCCTCCCACTCTTTTCAGAAAGCGGTCGCTTCCTCAGAACCCAATATCCCTCAGGGGGCTGGCCCGAATCTCAGATTAATTGGAAGGGATGAAGAGATTTGGTACAATATTGACATTATTGATGTCAGATCCAGCAAAAATGAAACATTTCCATTGCGGTGTTTGCTGAAAGGCAACAACCGGTTTTTATAGGCACTCTTTCTGAAGAATTTTCTTGCTGATTGTGCCAGTGATGATGAAAGAATAACTTTTTTAGCCACGAGCGCGGATTGCTTGTCATACAGATTTTTTTTTCGGGGAATTTCTTCAACTTGTTCGTTCTTAAATATTTCGGTTTTGCGTTGCTGTACAGTGGATTTGGGCAATTACTCCTAGCTTTGCTTGTGTGGAATATTTCGCACTCAGTTGAAATATTTCACGAAATTTATTGTACTCTTTTGAACGCCAATATACACGGTGGTTTCTTGCTAGGAGTGTTTCAGGGGCTGAGAGAGGGCTACATTTGATGTAAAAAATTCTTTTACGCATATGCCTCAACGTTATTCTCCTCGGGGTTATTCAACTTTGAAATTTCTTGGATACTCTTCAATAAATTGAAATTTATCGAAATTTGAAGCTGATTAAGAGTTGATGTCGGAGCACAAACTGTGAAACGGTCAAAAACATTCACTTTGAGCTAAGAGAATGATAATGTTAACAACCTGTTTTAGAGAGAAAACATCAAAATACTTTAAAAACAGTACTACTTTTGAAAATTTTTGCTTCCAGAATGATAATTTAAATATTCATTCAGACACACAGAAGCTGTATCTAGTAAAAAAAATTTCTCAGTTTTCATATGAAACTAAGTGAATTGCTCGAGGTGGAATACACTCGAGGTTAGAGCCACTCTAAGAAGAGTATCCAAGAAACTTTGAAGTGGAAAATCTCCGAGTAGATTAACGTTAAGGCATATGCGTAGAAGATTTTTATTTTTTCAAAAAATATGGCCCTCTTTCAGCGCTGTATTATTTAAGCTTAAGCTTGTAAATTATTATTATAATTATTCCCCTCAAAGTGCCTATGTCTTTTTTCCGTATTTATTCATTTTGCGAGAGATTTCCGAATTTATGTTCTTTTGTCATGAATTGTTATACAAACTGTTATTATTATTGTTTTCCACGGTTTATTGTCACCATTTCACAACCAATTTAAGGATTGTTTCGCTAGAAAAAAAGTGGAAAGTTTAGGATTTTCGTAAAGATCTGGGGTTTCTTTTAATACATTGAAGCTATATGCATATGTACACAACATATGCATATGTACACAAACATAGCCTGGACGTAGAATTACAAAAGTTGTTTTTCATCAAACTCACTGGTAGCCAACCCGATAGAATTCAGCCTCGGGTGCAACACGGAACAGCGTGATATATTTTGTGTCATGGTTGAGAGTGCTACACTCAATATCAGCCCAACTCTGCTGCTTGCTAACACAAAATGAGAGGTTAATTTCTCGTACATTCCTACGATATACGGAATAATCGTCATAATATCACATCACGAAACTAAGAGAATGATGAAATTTGAAAAAGGGCGTGGATATTTATAACTTAGCTATAGAATAAAACGGTTAATACAAATTTTAGAACTCCATCCTTTTCCATTCTCATGCCTGCAAAGGAGCGCGAGAAGAATATCCAAACCATTACCCCAGGAACAGCAACACGATATTGCGTGGTTCCGATACTGGACAACAACGATACTTGAAAAAAAAAACGAACTTCTTTGCATCTTCAATTTATTCAAAGTCTGGATAATCTTCACCATTAAAATTGGAAAGGGGAATCGCTGCAGCTTGCAGATCAAGCCATCATGCCAGACATTGTCGAACATGCAACAGCTGTTTTAGCGACAGCTTTATTCCGCCTGATGATGTCCGCGACACGCACAAGTTGGTGAACTGTGGAGTAGCTTTTGCGGAAACCAAACTATTCCTTAAGAAAGATGTTATGGAAGTCGGCAAAATCCAACAGCCGAGGTTTTTGTATTTCTCCTAGAAAGGTATAGCAATCACTTGCAAAACCGAAAGTATAAAAGTGCTCCAAAGGGCCGAATGGCATACATCACTCGACTCAGCTCGACGAGCTGAGCATTTTCTGTATGTGTGTGTGGGTGTATGTGTGTGTGTGTATGTGCAGATTTTTATTCTCACTCACTTTTCTCAGAGATGGCTGGACCGATTTTCATGAAATTATTTGCAAATGAAAGGTCTCTTTGTCCCATAAGACCCTATTAAATTTCATTGTAATCGGATTTTTAGTTTAGAGGTTATGTTAAAAAATGTAAAAATCATGAAACATCATTATCTCAGAAACTACACAACCGATTTAAACAAAATTGATTTCAAATGAACGGGCTACCTGAAAAACCTTTAACTTTTGAATTTCATAAAGATTGAATTTGTGGTTCAAAAGTTATGACAAGAAACGTGTTTCGAAGACTGTTTAATCTCACTCATGTTTCTCAGAGATGGCTGCACCAATTTTCATAAAATCAGTTTCAAATGGAGGGTCTAGTTGCCCCATAAGACCCTATTGATTTGTTTTGCAATCGGACTATTCCTTTGCCTGTTATGTTTAAAAATGTGAAATCCAGCTATGAAAAGGAACATATTCCAAAGACTACTTGAACTCACTCACTTTTCTCAGAGATGGTTGACCCGATTTCCACAGAATTAGTGTCAACTAATAAGTCTAGCTGCCTCGTAACACCCTATCGAATTTTACTGTAATCGGACTGTAACTTCCTCTGTAAAGTACTAAAATGTGAAAATCACGAAACTTCATTATCTCAAAAACTGCACAACCGATTTGATCAGTATTATTATCAGATGAGCGGGCTAGTTGAGAGAAAACTGATGAATTATGCTTCAATACGTGGTTTCAAAGTTTGGCTGCCCTATACGTTCCCTTTTCATTTGATTATAATTGAACTTAAGCCACCGTTATGTATTAAATTCAGTGGTGGGCACCATTCCGCTAATCCGCTAATTCGCTAATTAGCGACGCTAAAATCCAGTTAGCGATTTAGCGATTTCGCTAATTTTTGAGCTGGTTAGCGAAACTGTTAGCGTCGCTAAAATTTTGGCCTTCGAAACGCTAATCGCTTATTCGCTAAATTTTGTAGACAAGCGACAATAGAAATATTCAGAAAAACTGAATTGCTGATGGCGTACGTAAATTGTTTCGAAAGATGAACATACTTTACTGCGAAAGTTACTTTTGTCAGTTTTTTTACCCTAGAATGGAGTTTCAGTTATCGTACAAGCCACAGGAGCATTTTGAAGAGCAAGCACAAGGTCTAGATTGAATTTTCGGCACACCAAGAACTTTGGTAAATTGCAATGCGCTTGAAATTATGACAACTTTGGTTCTACTTTTTCGATTCAGATAATAATTGAATTTTTATGAAAACATTCCTAAGAGTATCTATTTTCAATGCAAGCTAAATAACTTTTGTTATTCTTGTTTTTACAAAATCAAATATGAATACCGTTTCTTGAACCTCTTACTGTAAATAGCTTTAAAAGTAATTGTTTTCGTTTGTTTAACCAAAACAGATCAAAGTGGTCCAAATCTTACAAAACACGAGCAATAAATATAGCGATATGACTATTTACATATTAAATAGTTAGCGATTAGCGATTAGCGAAAGTTCCGCTAATGTGGGTTTAGCGTTTAGCGTTTAGCGCTTATCGAGCTAAATTTTCCGGTTAGCGACTTAGCGATTAGCGTCGCTAAATTTTCGGTTAGCGGTGCCCACCACTGATTAAATTGTTAATAAAACAATGAAAGTCTATTATTTCACATGACTTATTTGAACATAACTAGTGTCATACGAACGAGTCATCTCTCAAACTTACAAATAACAAACTTCATAACAATTTGATATGTGGCTCAAAAGTTATGGAAAAAAAGAAATTCAAAGACTATTTAAAACTATACCTGCTTTGATTGATATATTTATGTCGAGGATCTTTTTGAACTGGAAATTTTCTCGACTCAGCACTGGGGCACGGTGTATCGTTGTACTTATCCTACACATGCAAAATGTGCCAAAAACAATATCCAAAATGTTGCCTGAGATCTGAGGTATTTGTTACCACTCAAAACATTCACCTGCCAAATATGGTTCCATTTAGTAAATCTGTTTTTACAAATAAAAGTATGAATGAGAAAGGCTGGGTCTGACCGCTAGGTGGATTAATTTAGGTTTTTAGGTTCTTGAATAGCTTGGAAAGAGCGCAGAGGAGGCTAATTGGGTGATTGCGTTTGGGCGAGATAGGGTCTTCATCTGGCTTTGATCTGTGAATGGCTTTTCCAACAAAGTGGAGCACAAAGTTCAAAGGATTTGTAGGCTGCAAGATGTCTCGTCACCTCAATAGTTAAGCTTGATGTTACAGGGTGACAAAAAAGTCCGGTCACACAAGAGAATTTCAAAATTTCAAAGAATAAGAAGAAAATCTGAATCTGGCTTTCATAGCTTTATTCAGCAACTCATAAAGATACTTCACAGACGATATCTCGGAATTACACCACCTTTCTCTGATCGAACCAGCATCAGACGTCTCGGAAAGTCGTCGCAAGCTGCGCGCAAGTGCTCCATCGGCATCTCGTCCCCGATTTTCGTGATAACTCGCTTGAATTGCTCCAAATTTGTTATTTTATAGTCGTTCAGCTTCGACATCATGTATCCCCACACGAAATAATCCAGTGGGTTCAGATCCGGAGACGACGGAGGCCATTCATTCTTCGAAATAAAATCGGTCAAGCTTTCCTCACACCACGCCTGAACAAACTTTGCGGTGTGGGATGGGGCGCCATCTTGCTGGAAGCAGTAGTAATCGTCTTCAAACAATAGTTCAGCTTGAAGCAGAACATTTTTATTCAAAACCGTGTCCAGGTAGTACGCTGCGTTGATTTTGACCCCTTTATCGATAAAAATAAGAGGTAGTTAACCTCTCTTGCAAATGGCTCCTCAAACCATCACTGACGTCTTATTTTGAAACCGGGAAACGTTCAGCATGTCCGCAGGAGCTTGCTGGGGGCTCACACTCCAAACTCGATCATTTTGGCGATTGACTGTTTGCTCCAAAACGAACAGCTTCTCGTCCGAAAAAATAATTTCGTCATCTGAGCGCCAACCGAGCCACTGTCTCGTTGGAACCTCTTGTCCTTTGTAGCTTTGGTAACCCCATGAACCACCTGTTTTTGTTGTACGGTGTAAGTTTTTATTTCCTTGCGCAGAAGCAGGCGGATTGATTCTCGGTTCATTCTGAGGTTCCTGGCCAGCTTCCGTGGAGATTGGGCGGGATTCCGGCGAATCCGGTCTCATAAAATCTTTTTCAGCCTTGGAGTTCTCACAGACCTTGGTCGTCCAGATCGTGCCTTGTCCTCGGTGCCTCCGGTCTCTAGGGACGGATTTATGGTCCGGTATACGAATTTCCGGTTGATTCCGAGCGGTTTTAGGTGTTTGAATATGTGTCCGGGTTTGTACCCTTTCACATATTCAGCGATAACAGCTGCTCTTAACTCTGCCATGGCTCACAACTCAATGTAAACAAACTGCACAGAAACGAAACTCTGCCACTTTGGGTAGCAAAGTTAACCCATTCATTTGACATATAGATGGCACCAGAGAGATGCAACGTGTAGGCTACAGGCGACCCCAAAAAAGTGTGACCGGACTTTTTTGTCACCGTGTAAATATTGCTTGGAAAACTGGCGCTTCCACGTTTTTGAATTGTTTGACGGCGTTTTTGACGCCGTCCACCGTAACTCTCTGCTCCTCTGGAATAACATATTTCGAATCTTCGAGTGAACTTTCAACCCTGTTACCCAATTGATGAGAACTAGGGAAATGATTTCCAAAAGCATTCGACTTTTCAGCCGACGTTAGTAAGTGTCTTCCTATCAGAGCAGAGCTGAAAGATTGGTTCGGGTTTATTTTCAAGCATTTTCGTGAGTTTCCAGAAGAGTTTTGAGTACTTTCCTAGACCACTAACAAAGTAGAGGAAGTTACGGTCACGCAACTCTTCAACTCTAGCTCGAATTATTTTGGTGAAATTATCTGACGAAATTTTCTTTTCATGAAGAGAATAGGTCTTCTTGGAATTGCCTCTGTTAGATATCACGAATCTTGACTAGTTTGTTAATGGTGGGATCAAAATTAAAGTAGTTACGGTCAACCGGAACCATTCTGATATTTTCTTCCTGAGCCCGATGACGGGAGCTTAAATTTCCTCGATAGCCCCATGTATTTGTAGTGTCGATTTGCGATTAAAGTTGTCACACAGATCTACACTCCGCCCAAATGCTAACCAGTCGGCATGTTGATAGTCTCGACGGGTTTACTGTTTGACCTCAACACCAGAACCGAAACTTAACAGCACCCAACATTGGTCGGAAATCAGCTCCTCGAGATCGGTTGAATGGCCGATGTGGCTAAATACATTGGTGATGTAGATGTCAAGTGTCGAAAAACTACCTTTGTTGAAGTATGTGAGGCTTGCAAAAGCCAAAATAATGACCATGAAAGTCTTCTTTCGAATCAACTCCATTTCACCGGCGAGTTGTCCCCGGCGATGCGAAACTTACAGTGTCTCCTCATCAGCCCTATGATGTTATTCTTAAGAGTTACATCTGAGCCATCCCGAACGCGGGCTTACGTCGGATAGTATACTGTGCAGGAAAGAGGACGTTTGTATCGATGAGGCTGAGTTGGAAGGATGGAAGCAGCTTGAACTGGATGCTATTCCTAACGGCAGTGGCCACTACTCCACCCGAAGAGTTACTGCGGTCTAGAGGAAGTAGTCGGTGGTTTGGGAAGAAATTCGAAACATTAGGTTTCAGATGGGATTCATTACTTTTGAAGAACTCACCAAGATGGTAGATTTTGCACATTCCAATTCAGTTCCAATTTAGGAAATTTCAATTCGCTTAGAGCAGCACATTTGTTGAAACGGGTGTTCATATTGCAATTTTGTTGGAATCCTTTGGTCCAGGCTGCTTGCCAGCACGTCTAGAATTATCTCCTTCGGATGTAGATGCATCTGAGCCCTGCTTTCGGCGACTCACCTGCTTCTTGGGTAGTTGAGTGGAGATAGACTTCCTCTTGTTCACACTGCAAATCGTCCTCGGAAGGAGAGAAAGCTGACCTCTCAATGCCAGCCAGCCGATACACCACAAAGAACACGAAATTTCAATATGAATATAAGGAAATTTTGTGAGCGCAGGAGAACGTCTGTACAGCACAACTTCCAAAATTGGCGGAGTTATGTTGTAATAACCCTAGAGGACGGTTAATAAAACATTGCGGAGGAGTTTTAATTGCAGTTAAGGTTTTTCTGGAATGCAGGTCAGTTACTATCGGTAACTGCGAGAACCTCGAGCAGTCCATTGTCCACGTAGGGTTTCAGAAGTCTAGAATTTACGTTCGCGAAATCTATCTTCGACCCAATTCGCAACCGCTGTTCCACTACCCGCATGCAACTTCGCGAACGCATGTCAGATTCCGTCAAGATCGTGGCCGTTTGTGATGGGATAATGACGGTAACATCGAAGGTCTGGTGCCATCGAACGTTTCCACTGAACAGGAAATCGTACTAGTTGAGTCGACGGTTTCTTCTCCATCAAATACACAGTTTATTGAATTTAAGCGAACATCAACTCTTTTCTGAATCGGGGGTAGACGACACCTTTGCAAGAATCCATGGTAGACAAAGGAGCTGCCGCATCTTCGTAATGTTGTTCGGAAACTCCGTTATTTTCGTGCAATTGAATCCCGTCACAAAAAATGTCAAACTGTGACATTTTTCAATTACATTGCTTGTATGAAGACGACTGCTAAACGCTCCAATCGCTTTCCTGCCGAGATTACCCTATAAATAAAATAAATTCACCAACATTATCGCCAGAGAGTCTCAAAAGCTGTCCAACCATTAACATGAATCTCCCACTCGTTGAAATATCCCAGTATGATGTGTTGTCTGCTTTGAGAAAGCTTGATGCTTCAAGAGACCGGGAATTCAATTGCTCGCTTTTAATTGCTTGCTTCGTCAAAGTACATTTTTTAGTTTGCCCGCTTCAATCAGCCCGATTTACAAAGCAGGCTCTAGTCACGCATTTGAGAATTATTGCGAGTTTCAATTTTGTGCTGCTTGGCGAATGTCTTTGAAGGATTAGTCCACGATGCATTCTACGCTGCTTCGCTACTATTTATATCCAAGTTTCAACACGGATTTGTAAAGGAACGGTCAATAACTAAGAATTTGATGGCGTTCACTAATTTCCTTTCAACTGAAATCGAGAACCAGCAATAGATCGATGTCATATATTTCGTCTTCAAAAAAGCGTTTGAGTGCCACACAGTTATACTATAGCTCAACTCCTTTGCTTGGGCTTTCCATGCTAGATTACGGATTAGCTATGCTCCTATCAGACAGAGTGAAATGCTTTCGTCAACGTCAACGGCTCACATTCTCGCATCTTCTCCATTTCATCTGGTGTTCCACAAGGTAGTGCTCTAAGTCCGCTCATATTTATATCATGCATCAACGGTCTGTACTGTAGTTTGAAATCTGTTAAATATCTGTACGCTGCCGCCTAAAAAATGTATCGCAATGTGAAGACTCACCTCGATTGCTACGCCCTAGAGACCTTGGTGTCTCAAAAACGGGATGGAACTGAGAATCGAGAACTGCATATCCATTACATTTTTTCGCCGGCAAACTGAAATCGAAATCGATTATTCTATTGGAGCCTATTGGAGACCTTGCTACGCGTTGCCTCTATCCTTGATTTTAAAGTCAACGTTGATAGTAAACTCAAGTTCGACGAGTACATCTCCATCACTACTGCCAAAGCTTTCATAGCTCAAGAATTTATTCGTACCAAGTACCACTAACGATTTCAATGACACCTCTGCTCTCAAGGCGCTGGATTACTTGTTGGTTCGGAGCACCTTGTAGTAGTTATGCGTTATGCGTGTGGTCGCCAGGTTATAATTATTTATTATTTGTTTGGTATTCCATCATAATGACATGGCCTGATTTTTCCAATTCACTCGGTTATCAGCTGCCGCTCTCCAATCCCTGGAACACCGTGTACTCTCTGCCAGATCTAGCTCCACCTGGTTTACCCATCTTGCCCGCTGCGCCCCTGGTCGTCTTCTTCCTACCGGATTCGAGGCCGACACCATCTTCGCAGGGTATTGCAACATGCCCTACCCAGCGTATCCGTCCAGCTTTAGCCACCTTCTGAATACTGGGTTCACCGTAGAGTTGCGCGAGCTCATGGTTCATTATTCGCCTCCATATTCCGTTCTCATGCCCGCCACCAAAGATCGTCCTCAGTACTCGTCGTTCGCAAACTTCGAACATTCGCAGGTCCTTCTCGAGCATTGCACACGTTTCATGCCCGTAATGAACAACCGGTCTTATGAGCGTTTCATACAGGTTACACTTCGTACGGGGGCTCAGTCTATTCGACCGCAATTGCTTGTGGAGCCCATAGTAGGCACGACTTCCGCTGATAATACGCCTTCGGATCTCTCGGCTGGTATCATTGCCCTCAGCAACCAGTGAGCCAAGATAGACAAGCTCATTAACTACCTCGAACTCATCACCGTCGATCGAATGCCACTGCCTAGGCGTTGTAGGTCGGCTTCGGTTCCACCGGCTAGCATATACTTCGTTTTAAACTTATTTATCTGCAACCCAATCCTCGTTGCTTTTCATTTTATTCTGGTTCTGCCCCCGCCTCAGTTGTTTTGCCGACAATGCCCATGTCATCAGCAAAGCAAACGAATTGACTGGATTTGTTGAAAATCGTACCCCGCGTGTTAATGTCCGCTCGATCCATTACACCCTGTATCGCAATGTTGGATAAAGCCCCCTGCGGGATTCAAATGGACCCGACAATCCACCCGAAATCCGCACACAGCACTGCGTCTCATCCACCGTAGCCTTCAACAGTCTAATCAGCTTCCCCGGAAAGCCGTTTTCGTCCATGACCTTCCATAGCTCTTTTCGGTTGATAGTATCATACGCGGCTTCAAAGTCGATGTATAGGCGGTGTGTGGGGGTTCTGTATTCACGGCATTTCTGGAGGATCTGCCGTAGGGTAAAGATTTGGTCCGTCGTAGACCGTCCTCCCACGAAGCCGGCCTGATAACTTTCCACAAATCTGTTGTCAAGGGATGAGAGGCGGCGGAAAATGATTGGGGACACCTCTTTGTAGGCGGCATTCAGAACGGTGATCACACGATAGTTCCCACAGTCCAATATGTCGCCTTTTTATAGATAGGGCAGATAACCCCATCCTTCCACTCCTCCGGTAGCTGGTCTGTATCCAAATTCTTGCAATCAGCCAGTGCAACCAGGTGACCAGCATCTCCGGACCCATATTAATAAGCTCCACTCCGAGGCCATCCTTCCCAGCCGATTTAATGTTTTTCAGCTGCTTGATGGCATCCTTAACCCTCTAGTGCCCAAGTTTTTTTCAGACGGACTTTGAGAAAATCACTCTGAAACTTTATAAACAATTTTTATATATTGATTGAACTTTTCGGTCACCTCACGATCGTCCGTCAGAAAACTACCACCTTTGTCCCGGTACATTTCGATTCGCGGCACAAAGCCTCTGCGGGGTGCGTGGAGTTTCTGGTAGAACTTTAGCGTTTCCTGAGAATGATGCAGCTGTTCCAGCTCTTCAAGCTCCTCCTCCTCCGGGCGGCGCTTCTTCTCCCGGAAAATTTGGGTTCGCTTCATCTTCTTCTGTCGGTGTCTTTCCACATTCTAACGAGTGGCACTGCGCATCTTAGCCGCCCACGCAGCATTCTCCTCATCCATCACCCTCCTACATTAGTCGTCGAACCATTCCTTCCGTTAATTTCGTCCCACATTCCCGATGACGCTGTTGATGGCTGTTTTAATTGTGTTCCAACAGTCCTCGAGAAGACCTTCCTCCAGCTAGTCCTCTTCCGGCAGCGCAGCTTCGAGTGGTTGCCCATAGTTTTCGGCGACGTTAGGTTGCTTCAGTCGCGCGAGATCTAATCGGAGCGGGCGTCGGTACCGAATGTTGTTAACAACGGAGAGTTTTTGGCGCATCTAAACCATCATCAGGTAGTGGTCCGAGTCTACGTTAGCGCTGCTATAGGATCTGACGTCGATTATGTCTGAGAAGTGTGATCAATCAGAACATGGTCGATTTGTGTTTCCGTCTGATTTGGTGACCTCCAGGTGTACTTGTGTAGGAGGTTGTGCTGGAAGCAGGTACTACGCACGGCCAAAGTCGATGAGTCTTAGGCTCATCTCGTTGGTCCGCTGGTGCATGCTGAACCCTCCAACCACCGGTTTGTATTCCTCCTCCTGGCCGATCTGAGCGTTGAAATTCCCGATGACGATCTGATATCAAGATCAGTGGTCGTACTTTTTTATTGCGCGTAAAATCAATCCTTGTCGTCTTCGGTACTTCCGAGGTGAGGGCTGTGCAGGCTTGGCCACCACCCAATCACCCGTTTCCGCATCTCGCCCATCACTATAAAAGCTGTCCCCAGCTCATGTGTGTTGCCGCAGCTCTAGTAGATGACCATTGAGCCCTTCCAGCACACCTCCTGCAGCGCTACGACGTCGAGTCTGCGGGATATCAATACTTCGGAGAGCACTCGAGTGCTCCCTTGGAAATTTAGAGATCGGCAGATCCACGTCCCGAGTTTCCAACCGTTAGTCCGTTTTCGTCGCATGGGTCTGTGCCGATTGTTCCAGTCCGAATTTCTTTGTTCCTCGTTCATTACTTGTGAGTGTTTTACGGTGGCGGCTTGTAAGGCCTGCGCACAAACCCTCTGTCTCGCCGGAGAACCATTGTGTATAACACTGTTTAGAGTCCCACGTTGGCACGAGGACGGTAGACGCTCGGAAACTCAGAAGAGCCCTCCTTCCCTGTCAGCATACGACCAAGTTCCCACTGGGGTTGTTTACCCGATCTTCTCTTGGTTGCTCGTATCCCAGCTGGCACCGCGTGGAGGTGGGAATAGGAGTGGCTGGAGAAGAGGCTGAGGACCACGTGTACGCATTATCCAGCCGTTTACCAGCCAGCCAGGTTGCCAGGTCATACAACACAGATTATCCGATTAGAGAGAGTCCAGCGTTGCTTTATCCGATTCAGCCTTCGCCAGTTTCCTTGGTCGGATCCAATTATCATGCCTAGTTATAGAAGCCACTGTAAACTTATCACCTTTGAAACGCTTAACCCCGGACGTACTAATTTGCAGAGAATTTTTGTGTTTGATCGAATTCAGGGGAACCTTCATTGTGGTGTAAGGTGGTTGCAAACTGTGGCGAGCGGCGTTGCAAGTATATCAATACAGCGTTTTAAAGTAAGCGAACGAATCCGGTGTTGACAGCATCCGGTTGAGTATTTCAGATGCTCGTTAGTGCGTTAGTGCGGGAACAAATTGGTCGAGCAAGGTTAACATTGTAATCCTGAAAGACATCATCCTCCTCGACGCGCACAGGGAAAACATTCTTGCCTTCAAAATTGGCCCTATTGAAATCATAGATGACACTGCCGGTAATATCGTGAATACGTTGTTGTGAGCTGATCTTTAAACCATCACCAGTAGATCATTACTTGATGAGGAGGTATGTAAAATATACATACGTAGAGCATTATGTCGGGAGTGGCAGTTTCAACCCGTAGTTGTTCAGCTGATACGCCTTCGAGAGAACTTACCAAAGATGATTTGAAGCTCGAGCGAATAGCGAGTAGTACACCACTTCTTGGCTTGATCTTGGCGATAAACGAAGTAGGTATGAGGTATGGAGTAGTTGATTTGATATCGTGTTAGAGGTGAGCCACAATTCCGTCGAAGCGTGGGTATCGAAGCATCCGTCAACGAAGGTCAGATGGTACTCAGCGAAAAAACTGTTGATCCCACCAACAATGAATGATAAATGTGGCTTTACCTGTCGTTGTCTAGTAATAGGAAGTGAAGAACCATACGGATATGAAGACTTGTTGTCAATAAGATACTTTCCACGATAGGCAGTTTGGAGGATCCCAGCTTTAACACAATAGACTCACGGCCGGGACGACTAGGACGAAAAACAAGATAACAGCAATGGATCGGTAAGACTATTAAGGGTCTTCCGCAGGTTGGATAACGGTAAAATTGGTCGTCTAGAAAGGTGGTTCGAAGAAAAAAAATGTTGGTATGCAGCAACTGGGAGCGTCCATAAGCGGACTGGGAGTGGAAAGGCCGTTAGGAAGAAAAATGTCAACAAAAAAGTGGGCTAGAGGACCTCGACTACAGAATCAACAAACGGGGCGCGACGGCTGTAATGATCTTACCTTACCTTACTTACGAGAGCCGTGGTGGCTCGTGCTGTATCAATTAGTTGTCGCCTTGTTGCTCAGTTTTGGGCTGTGTTTCACCGGTTCTCCAGGCAAGTCTCTTTCGATCTGGTCGAGCCATCGTACACGCTGCGCCCCTCTGTTTATGGTGCCTGCAAGGTTGCTGCAGAGAAGTGATTTCACAGGGTTATCGTCCGGCATCCTTACGACGTGACTGGCTCTGATGATCGTTGGCCTTGAACTCACGGACAGAGATTTATTTCAGCTTGGTTGATGACAACAATACCTTTGCTTTAACGTTAGGATTTACTCCAACTCTGAAGAAGAAATTTAAAAGGATAGTTGAACATCACCGAAAAGTTTGATGATTCGAATAATTCAATTTACATAATTCTGAGACAAGTCCTTTTTTTTTCAAACAACTAACACTGCATTAATTTGGTTTCTGATAAATAAACGCCATTATCAATTTTGCAATCCTTAAACGAAGTTCAACCACAAAAATCGCCTCCCTGTGCACGGGTATGAATTCTCAGTCCCTTCAGGAGATGTTCATTCTTGTCTGGGTGCAGTCGAAACATTAAGCGCCCGTTGTGCCGGCAGGAGGATTTACGTTCGACCATCGGCGGAGTCAGTTAACGAAGCTGAAAGTTCAATATGAACTCGAACAAGGTCCTCATTATTATTCCGCCCAGCAATGTGCAATCTGATGTACTGAATTTTATGGACGTTCAAAATTACGCTCACATTCAACGTAACCCTGTTCCGGATCACTTTCCCCTCCGCTTTCCCCTTTCCACATTTCCCCAACAAACGAACGACGAACAACCGAGCGTGATTCCACTCTTATCACAATCATCATATTCTCCTCAAGTTTCTCCGCTCAAGAAGCAGCAGGAAGCTACCTGGGATCCAACAGTTTATACCCATGTAGCAACCCAGCTTTTGATGAGGACAACTCGCTTCCAGCCTGCGATGAATAATAATCTAAAATAGCCTACATGTACCGTCTCCCTGGTCTTGGGCGTATTCTTTGGCCCTAATCCAGGAGGATTGGATCACTTCATACGCAAATTTGATTCGATCCAAATTTATGTTGGATTTTCCTCGAATCAGCCCCGTGATTCTTAGCTCCGTATCCGTTTCGCAGCATCGGCAAAGCATCTTATCTTGATGGGACAAATCGTCAACAGAAATGTTGTTGTTTGTCATTACATGGAAGCCGTTCGACAGCCAAGTGAATTTTGTTTTCATTTTGCGCCCATATTTACCAATCACATCTACACAAACTCATCTTTAGCAGTGTTATTCTTCGTCGGTCAAATAAAACAAATCTTGAATCTTATCGTAAAAAAACTACTCTTTAGAATGGAATGTTAAACAGGAACAAAAGCTGAGTAACCAACAAACGAACGAATATTTAAAAATGTGTAAACAATACTACGAAAAACCAAAATAAAAACAAACAAAAAAAATCAATTCAAACGTACTTTTTGCAGAATACAATCGGAATCTCTTTGTGAGAAAATATAATTTTGTACATCATGTCTAATGCAGGTATTAACGTCTTCCTATGCTATGCTGTCTATTATAATTATTAATATAAAAAGATAAAGAAAACAAGAGTAACAATGTATTATGGATTATTATTGATAGATAACAAAACAGAAGCTAAGAGAAACAAATGAAAACTTATTATATAAAAATATACATTGACGAATAAAATACAAAAATTGAGCAAAAATACGACAAAAAAACTGCAAATATACAAAACGTGAAATCTGGTTAGAGAGGAGCGGAATAACCAAGAGAGAAAAAGAGAGATAGAAGGTAGTAGGGGAAAAACCAGAGCGCTAATTTTACTATTGCCGACGTAAGACCCAACGTCACGAATGAAAGTTTAATCACACCGCGATCGTGCAAAAGTTACGCGATCACGCCAGAGGCTAGCAGAAATATTTATATTGAATTCTATATATTTATAAACCATGTGTGTACCAGCTAAGAAAAATAGGGCACACCTGGCAGAGAGTGGAAATAAAAGAACACACGACAGCCACACGCGCGTGAAATATTAAAAAAAAAATCATTCACAAAAAACACGGGCAACTAACGGCCGCTAAACAGTCAGTGTATAGTGGGTGACACTGTAATAAATAAATGGCAGATAAAAAAGATGAAAAAAAAAACAAAACAAAAGAATACATA
This sequence comes from Wyeomyia smithii, assembly GCF_029784165.1. NCBI lineage: Eukaryota > Metazoa > Arthropoda > Insecta > Diptera > Culicidae > Wyeomyia > Wyeomyia smithii. The sequence goes on from NC_073694.1 coordinate 63,196,358, forward strand.
CACACAAGCGAAACTACAGTGGAAGTGAAAGTGAAGAATAAATTTCAGCTTACTTAATGTACTATATTGGAAATAAAGTGATGGAAAAACTAAATGCGCAATTTTACTTGGGAACGAAATGGGCACTCGAAAAATCAATAAAAAAAATACGAAAACTAGTTTTACTCCTATGGTACACAGGTAAGTGTTGTGAAGATTGTTTCAGCAACTAATAAAACACGTCAAATAAATGACAATCGATACTAATTAGGAAATTTATCGAGTTTTTTTAAATTTTTCACATTTTTTTACGTTGTCTTGTAGTTTGGTACATAAAAGAGTAAATTTTAAATGCGTTATTACTTTCTGTTCTGCAGCTAAAGCTATACCAGTTTTTATATATCATTTGAAAAAGCCGGGTTTTCTGAGCAAAACGTGGTTTTTAAAAAATGTTTATTGTTTTCCTTCGATTTTTAAATGAAGAATAAAAAAACTACTAGAAATGTCTTTAATGACATTTCGCCCATAAGCGGTATATGGGAGAATTGTCATTTAAGGCATTTCGAGCAGTTCTTTATTCTCCATTCAAAAATCGAAGGACAACAATAGAAATTTTTTTAAAATCACGTTTTGCTCAGAACATTGCACTCTTCCAGCTGATATATAAAAATCAGGAAACTAATTTTGAAACCCAATTCTTACTAGATTTCAAACCTTTCCAGGCTCAGACTGTCTGACAATAAAAAAAACTTTCTCACTGAGAATAAAATTCCAATCAAAGTTGCGTTTTCCTTTCAGTCATCCAACCAAGAAAAAAAAGATATCCCATAAATGTTGAACCCGAAACTGGAGATCTGCATTTTGCAATATATACACTTTCATACACAACTTCTTCACCCTTAAAAATGCTGACAAATAGCAAAGCTGAGATGAGTCTTTCGGAAGCACAACAGTGACGCTTCACTATCGTTTCCTTTTGCCACAGTACGCCACTGTGTGATGCTAAAAAAGAAACTTTATGCTCATCAAACCAACTGTATGGACTGTTTTTGCTTCCATTTTATTTTCGCAAGATGTCGCCGTCATCCACATTTGCATCTTCGGAGCGAGAAAAAAAATCCCGTTAGCCTGCTCAGCATTCGTTGAGCAACACGTAGGACGTGTCACATTCGTCTTTCGTTTTTTTTCCGTTAAGCAGCCATAAGACGGAGAATGGAAACGAAGGCCGCTCGCCGACACAAATTGTTGCTTACTGTTGCAGTACTTTGCTCTGTTTTAGTCACGATTCGGTTTAGGGTAATTTAAAACCTCCTGTTGCCTCCTTGTGTCAGTCTGCAATAGTATGTGGCCAGCCGTGCTGACACAAATGCTTGCATTATAATTTGACTCCATCCGAATGCATATGCTTAGCTTATGTGTGCGGGTGGAAAGCTATTCTTTCTCTCGTTTCCCATTTCGGTTTTCCATTCTAAGCCAGTTTTGGTTTCATGTCTGAAAGCCATGGCTAACCGCGATCTTTTCGCTTCACTTGACGGGAGAAGTGTGCAAGAGATGGTAGAATGATGCAACTTTGGTAATATCTTAGCTAGCACACAATTTTTAGATTTTTTGGGTGGCTGTCTGGGAACTACGTAGTTAAGCGGAAGTCACGGTTAGATTGCAGTGTGTACCGGAAAAGGATAGACCAGGAAGAGAATATTTCCGCGAGATAAAGCAATGGATAGAAACTCACCTATTCCTGACGTCATTATAGTTTGTTTTTGAACACAGGTGCTGACACAGTGTAATCGAATAGCTCGTGGACTTCGTTGAAGTGCTGACATATCAAGGTTATCAGTTCATTTCGTCTGTATTCCGCTCACCGTAACTCCAGTCTCAGCGAGTCTCTCCGGTGTAAGGCCGTGAGAGAATTGAAAAGTGGACTTGTGCGCAGGATGACCCCCAGATCATTTACTGAATCTACACGCTTAAATTGAGTATCACAGATTTGGTAATTTTGTATAATTGTTGCGGTTTTACGAGTATACGATATAATACAGCATTTTTGGGCACTGATAGTCGTTCGGTTTCACAGGTACCAATTTTGAAAGAGATCAATCTTCCAGTGAAGTTCCTTGCAGTCTTCGATGTTTCGTATGATGAAAATATATCTTCAAGTCGTCAGTATGCACTCATCTTACTGCATTTGGAAGCAGAATACATCGTTGAAATAATAGTGGACCAAGGTTGCTGCCTTGGGGAACGCCAGCGATGTTTGTGAAGTAATCGGATTTCGCCGCAGCAAGCTTAACGCAAAGGCGACGATTAACCAGGGCTCTAGCCAACGCTGGATCCCATAAAGTCCAGTTTTGCTATTAATTATTCGATGGTCAACACGGTCAGAGGCGGCCCTTAAATCAGTAGATACTGTGTCGATTTGATCACCATTTTTAATATTTTTCTGGCAATATGACGTAATTTGAACAAGATTTGTGCCAATAGATCACCCGGAAAAGAATCCGTGTTGATCCGGTGAAATATATGACATCTTCTACCAGAATCTCAAGTAGTTTGGAACCAGCACAATGCCATTTAATTCTGAGGTAATTGGCCACATTACGTTTGTCTACTTTTTTGTGAACATGAACGACTCTTTCCACAGTGTAGGATAGAACGATTACGGTAAGGGGAAAACTGAGCGGCTCGGCGCATTTTATTAAAATTTGAGGACGGAATGCCGTTCGGACCAACAGCACTTGAGGGTTTCATTTTTATTGTATTGCTATCAAGATGTCACGTTCAGAGAATCTGAAGTTGCCAATGTCCAAGACATCACGAGGGACATTATTGATCAGCTGAAAAAAAACCGAGTAGTTCCAGTACACGAAAAAAAAAAGGAAAAAAATTACAAGACAAAGGTGTTTACTAAAAGTTTATTTTAAGTCGGATTTTCGTGAAAGCTTCAGTAAATGGGAATGGCATAATTTCTTTATTCAATATTCTTTCCATCGCTAAGAATCGCTGGAGCCGACCTGTTTTGGTCATCTTCATCCATTACCTCTTCAACTGCAATTTGTTTTTAAACATCTTGGATGACTTGCCTCCATTGTAGTTTTAAATCTTTCTACCGGGCGAATCTCTGGTGAATTTGAGGGTTGGCGGTTTTTGGTACAAAAACAACGCTATTGTCTCTGTACCAATTTAACGTCGATCGCGCGTAATGGCATGATGCCAGGTCCGCCCAAAATATTGTCTCGCCTCCGTGGGACTGCAAGAAGGGCAACAGACGCTTCGGGAGACACTCGGTGCGGTAAATTTCGTTGTTGATGGTACCCGTTTGATGTACGGTTAACTCAGTTTACTGCATTGACATATGACCTGCCAGAGCAAGTATTTTTTGGCGAATTTGTTCACTTTCTTCTTCCTCATGTCTTCCGGAACATCAAACCGTGATATGGCAAGGTAGAACTCCAGCCCCGGTGTCTGCTTTGCGTCTGCCTTGATTTAGGTTTCTAACCACACACATCGGTTTTCCATAACCACACACATCGTTTTCGTTAACCCCCCGCAATACAGCTTTCTTGTGTGCGACTTGGCCGCCTTGTTTGGTTATTGACACCGGTTCGGTTCTTTCCGGACCTTGAATACACGAAGCCCAGCACGTTTCATGGTTTGCTGAACTGGTTCGGGACACTATAGAGCCACGTTGCAGAACGAAAGGTTTGGATTACATTTAAAATCATCCTTCCGGGCCTTCACATAGTCAGCTGTTTTTGATTTTCTTCCACTTCCAGCTCGCCGCTCTGACGTCTGAGACTTCTCAAACGATTTACCAACGGAGACACAGTTGTATGGGTGTTTCCCAGTTGTCTTCCGATCCATTTAATACACTCCAAACTAGTTACTAATGGTAATACACTCCAAACTAGTTATACCCATCTTGTTATCAATTACCCGCGGGCGAAAAAGTAACAAACGGATAAAAATGTTGCTTTTTTCTGAGAACAGGCCTTACACAGTCTAGTTTGGCGCATTTTTGAGTTACCTGAATCCATGGGTAACGAGCTGAAGGAACTGATGATGTCAGATGGAGTCGTAGTTCCTGTGAAGGTTGTGACTGATTCCGCTGTGCAGCTGGAAGTCGGCAGAATTTGTCTTCGAGATGTCCGTCTATACCGAAACCTCGGCGAGTAGGTGGACCCCTCTATCATAACTCGTTTCTCTTTTAGTTATGGCGATATTTACCATTATTTCAAACGGAAACATAGCCAGTTCTACATGCGTGGCATATGTTGGAGTAGACGGAATCAGATTCGACATTATTCTTAGTGATTGATTTTATGTAAGGCCAAGTAGAGCTCTGTAGAAGCAAAAGCAAAGCCTTGGTGCTATATTCCGATTCGGAATTTGACCTTCTGTTCACTATACACAGACTTCGCAGCCAACCGTTAAGTGTACAGGACAATTCCGGGGCTAGCGCTACGATCCTACTGACACTAACAGTCTCTCCCGAGTCAAGACTCGAACCTACGATGACTGGCTTGTTAGGCCAACATCGTACCTTGAGACCAGCTGGGGAGACTGCTCTGTAGAGGCATTGCAGGTTATTTCAAGTCCGTAGAGAAGCCTGAAGTCCACCAGTAAGGCTTTGGCAGCTTGAGCCTGGTTCCTCGACCACTATTCGTGTGGCGCCCGGAAATTCTTTTGAGGAGGTTGACAGTAGTTTCGCAGAGTTCTTTAACTTACCGAAATGCGACTTAAACTGTGAGCTTCCGGTCGAGCAACTCTTCGAGAATGCTTTTTGTTTTTTGGTATTTTTTCGAAAGACCCAAGCTTTAACCGCACCATGGATTTCCGAAAATTGGCCGGCATTGTTTATCCAGTGCAAATTAGGAAGATATCGTCCGTGTATGCCAGTATATAAACATTTTTGGTAGCTTAAGAAACACTGTGTCCATGAGAACGAGAAATAGTGTCACTGCAAAGACGGAACTTGAAGGAACTCCGTATTTCCATGACGAACTTTGGGTTTCTATCACCTATTATTACTTGGAACGTCCTCTCTATCAGAAATATTTTAATAAAGTGGAGGATGTTTCCTGGCTAACCCGAGGATGTGGCTTTCAGAGTTGAGGCTCGATTGTAGGCTCTTTCAGGTCAAAACCAGCTCACCTGATCGAGTCCTGATCAAAAAGCGTGTTGACGAGAATCGAGAACACCGTAAAGACCGAAAAGACTGTGGACCAACCTCTCCATTGTCTTCAATATACAGCAGGGTTCTTGTTCTGACAATTTTGATTGAGGATGGGTACAATCAAACTGTTAGTACAGCTCGTTGAAAAGATTATTCCGGTCCATTCGTGATTGACGAATCCTAGAAGACACTGTTCAGCATAGGGCATCCTATCTCGTCGTTCTTTTTTGACTATTTTTTGACCTTGGATAGGTTGAAATCGAGTTCAGCCATAGTTAACGGGGCATTGATGACATTTTTGGGGCCTGGTCGAGAATAGGGGTGTTTCGGGCTATCTAGGCGAAGAAGTCATTTTTTCGATTAACCTTCTAGTGCCCAAGTTAATTTCTAAACGGGCTTCGGTAAAATCACTATGAATCATTATAAACACTTTTTAAGTACATATTGAAGCTTTTCAAAACTTCAACTGAAGCCCGCCAAATGGCGGTATTGGGCACTAGAGGGTTAACTTCGATCAAGTAACTGTCGATAGCTGACAGATCTGTGGAATGGTTGGCAAGTTCATTAATCATCATGTCGGGATTTTGAGTATACCTGTTCTTAAGGACGATAACTGCGACTCACCACTTACCGTTCACGGAGTTGAATTTTTGTGAAGTTGAAACTTCTTCGGGGGTATGTTCTTCACTTGCTTACTTTACTTTGTTGGCCGACGGACCGTTCACTGGTCTAAAGCCGAACGCCTTAGAGATGCCCAGCTTTTTCTGTCTCGGGCAGTCGTTTTCCAGTCACCTCCGGCATCCTCTTCCGAGCGCGTGGCCTACGGAGTCGACGGCCTCTTCCTGGTTCTCTGCTGAATATAGTTTTGGCGGCTCTCTCGTCAAACATTCTGGCTACATGTCCGGCCCCGCTGTATTACCTTCACTATGCCAGCATGTTTGTATACCTGGTAGAACTCGTGATTAATGCGTCTGCGCCACACTCCATCTTCCTATTCATCGCCAAGTATCGATACGGCCGAGTATCGAACAAAACTTTCCAAGCTTTATGTCCGTGAAGGGCAACCGGAAGGACCAGCGTTCAATACAGCGCTAGTTTAGTACGAGTTTGCAAACTACGGGACCTTAGCTGGTTACGTAGTCCGTAGAAGGCCCTGTTTGCAACTACAACTCGTCGTTTCACTTCGCGGCTGATATCGTTGTCACATGCCTCAAGCGTACCAAGACAAACAAATTCATCAACCACTCCAAATCATTTCTCATCAATCTCCACCTCAGCACCAACACCACTGGACGTCCTACGCTCCCTGCCAGCTACCATGTACTTCGTTTTGGAAGAGGTAATGTTGAGCCCCAACCTCACCGCTTCCCTCTTAATAGGTCTGAAAGCCTTCTCCACGGCCTTTCGGTCGATACCGATGATATCAATGTCGTCCGCAAAACCAAGAAACAACAGAGATTTCGTGATGATTGTACCGTTTCCCTTCACGTTTGTTCTTCGTACTGCACCTTCGAAAGCGATGTTAAACAGTAAGTTGGAGAGCGCATCCAGCTGTTTCAGTCTATCTAACGTTACGAACGCGACTGATGTCTCACCAGCTATCCGCACGCATGATTTCGATCCCTCCAGCGACATACGACTCAGCTTAATTAGTTTCTTCAGGAAACCGTGTTCCAGCATGATCTGCCACAGCTCGTTTCTTTTCACTGAGTCGTATGCCGCCTTGAAATCCACAAACAGATGGTGCGTCTGCAGGTTATACTCCCGGAACTTATCGAGGATCTGTCGCAGGGTGAAGATTTGATCCGTCATGAAACGCCCCTGTCGAAAACCAGCCTAGTATTCGCCGACGAAGGATTCCGTTAACGGTCTCAATCTGAAGAACATGATACGGGAGAACACTTTATTTGCGGAGTTGAGTAAAGTAATGCCTCGATAGTTGCTACAATCCAGTCGATGGCTCTTCTTATTGCTTGGGCATATGAGGTCTACCAACTAGTCGTTCGGTTTTTCTTCGTCCACCCGAATGATCTGGTGGATCGCATGGCACAGCCGCTCGATTCCTGCTCTTAGAAGTTCAGCCGGGATACCATCCTCCCCAGCGGCCTTGCCGTTTCTCCGCTCAGTTATAGCCTTTTTAGCCTCCTCCTGTACCTGTCCTACAACCGTCGGTTTATACGTAAGCAAGTTGCCGTCCTTATCATTGCACATGACCGGCACAGCGGAATCCCTGCTCCTGTTGACTGTTCTATAGAAACACCGCATGTCGTTTCTAGAGTTGTCCTCTACGCTTGCTAGCTCCTGCTTCTCGTGCTCGCGCTTCTTCCGACATTGGACTCTATTTTCGGCAGCTCTTGCTTGCCTGTATCTCCCTGTTCTGACGTGTAGCCACAGTGAACATGTGGTTCACTGTTACGCTGTCTTCCACGGCGTCGTATTTACCACCTCTGTCGCAGTCGTTTCAATGGCACTGTAAATATTACTCCACATCCCATTTATGTCTTCCAGTCGTTCCCTCTGCTGTTCTGCGATCCATTGCTCCAGATCTCTGGCGTATTCTTCCACCACGCCATCAGCTTTCAACCATTGTATCGCCCTGTAAACGCATCGTCCTTTCTGTGCGAGATTCAGCACGTTCAAAAACCGTGCGCGGATCTTACAAACGAAAAAATAATGGTCAAAGTCAATGTTTGGACCCCGAAAAGTCCTATCATCAGTAACAGCCGAAAAGTGCTGACCGCCAATCAGTACCTGATCGATTTGGAAGCAGGATTCTTAATTTGAATGCCTCCAGGTGTGTTTCCGAATATTTAAACGCAGATAGGAAGAATACTTCCCTCCCAATGCTTTCGCATCTCCGAACACGATTTTAACGTCTTGTTTTTGGGCCCTCGTCATAGGTTAGTTCCAGTTTTTCATAAAACTCATCTTTGACGTCGTTGGATTTGTCGTTTGTCGGTGCGTGATGTTGAACTGTAGTTGAACAATTTGCCCTTAATCCTCAACACGCATATACGGTCATCTACGGGCCTCAAACGGATGAATCTTGTTCTCTGATTTCCCAGCACTACGAAACCGACGCCTCGTTCCGCTGCTTTGTCGCCACTGTAGCAGGTGTGGTACCTACTTAAAAGAGTGCGTGATATAGGGTCTACTGCAAGAGATTCCCTTTCCCCGGAATTTGGCCACCGAACCTCCTGAATCGCAGCGATTTCGACTCACTGCCGCTACAGTTCTCGAGAAGTATGCCAGTTCCAATTGGTCACCGTTTCTTGTGTGGTCTTGGCGATTGTTTCGTGTCATATTTATAATTTCGTTATTCGTTTGCCGCCCATTCTGGATGATGACTTTTGAAGTCTCCAAACAGAAAACGAGGTCCAGGAATTTGCTGAAATTTTCTCTCAAGGTCCAGGATTTTTGGGCATGGCCGTTATATACGGACTATCGTTGGAGGAAGCGTTGCGAGGTTTTTAATGGCATTGATCGGCAATCCAGTCTCGAGTAAAATCGGTGTGTGGTGTGTTCCAACTTAGATTCCAAGGATCGTCCCTGGCTAGCATTTGCGATTCAGTTGAATTGTGGAAATAAGCGACGGGGTATCTAAGGCCTTTTGTATCTCGGATTGCGGATGGGTCAGCATTAACAAGATTATAGGATTGGTTCAGAGTGATGAGTAACTAGGAAAGAGTTGGAGGCCATGGAGTTGTTTGCAGAGGCTGTCATTCAATCTCTATAGGATCATTTTCACTAAGATATGGGAACAAGGTCGGACGACCTTAAGTTCTGGGTGTATTAGTACTCACCTAGTTGAGGTAGTTTCTCACAGAAGTTGCACAGTAGTCACTAGAATCCCACTTGGTTATGTAGACTCCGTCGTCCCTTTAGAAAACTATCACTTTGTCACTAGTCTAGCAAAGAATAACCAAGTAAGCTACGAGTTTTGTTTCGACCACTTCACCAATAGAATGCCAAAATGGATTCAGCAGAAAAATGGTACCTATCACTTCAACCGATTTTTTCGATGATTCCCTATTTCACTACACTGCTGATCAAAACAAGAAGGTAATAAATCGGATAGTCGAACCACCAAACGAATCCCGGCACAGAATTTTCTCACTTCTCGACCGGCGCTTACAGAGCGTATTCAATAACCGACTGTGCGCTTGTACGAGTAAGCCAAAACCTAATCTTTTTCAAGTGCTACGAGTGATACTAAATGTTATCAACATTTTTGCTATTAAACGTCCATGTCTGAATTGTCGAGTGCGTTTTATCAATGCTCCTGATTCTCGCTATAATAAAATCTCGAAATCTTGCAATTGATTTTTCAAAGCAAGCAGTTTCAGAGTAATATGTTTATTTTTGAATTTTTACTGAAAAAATCCTACTATTATGTGAAACTACAATATTTCAATTGCTAGAAATTATAAATTGTCAGTGCTATTTTACTTGTCAGGATTATACAGTAATATGACTACGTGAGAGCAATTTGCTAGTACAGTGCTTTTTCGCTTTTATCAACAGCAGGGCTCTACATTTTCCAAACAAAACAATGAAACTGATATACTCGCGCTGTCATTTCGATTCGTACAGTTTCATTTTCACTTGATTCCTTTCGGCTGCTGTCAACGAATCACTTCCTTCTCTCTTTTCCGTCTGTTGTTCGTCGGATCGTTTCAAATGAACCTAATGAATATTTCAATCGACGGAGAGAGTGACGGAGAGAGAGGCTCTTTCCTTTCTTTCAGCGTCTCAATTGAAATTAGCACCGCATCACGTCGTTGAATTGTAGTTTTCTAATACCGCAAGCCGTTGTTAGAACCAGGGCTGCCAATGTTCCAGTTTAAACTGGATTCCTCCAGTTTTTTTCAAGTAATCCAGTCAAACAGTTTATTCCCAAAATCGTCCAGTTTTTTCAGATATTTGCCAGTTTTATCCAGTTTTTCATTCACTCAAGCTCCGATTGGTTTTCGGAAATATTTTTAAAACGTAAACTTTGTAGATTGATAAATATATGATATACTATCTTCTCGCACAAAACACGGTCGAAAAAAGACTGCATGACATGGTTGAGATAAAACCAAACAAATAAATTTTAATAGACCATAAAAAAAATCTATTTATTTTCTGTTGCGTAGTAGTTAAAAAAATTTGGAGGAATTAGATACCAAAAGATAGCGAAGTCAGAAATACCGTCAAACGGGGCGTCTTGCAACAGCGGGGTGACTTGCAACGCTAGTGTTTTTATTTGATTTTATTTTATTTTCACCGTGCACATAAACAATGATTGTTGTCATCACGGATGTGTTGTTTACATTGTATTCATTGTCCTTGTGTACTGGTTTGCAAAACAGACGCGCTTTTATTGTTTTCTCAGGCATAATTTCTGAACTAAGTTTTTCTGCTTATATTGAAACATCGCCAATCGTAAGTTAATGTGACAATGTATGAATAGCTTCTCTAAAATTGATCATAACTAAGGATTCTGCATGCAAAAATGAATACATTTATGCAGCAATACCATGAAATTTTATTGTAACTGCTTCGTGACATTCAACTTTTTAAAAAGTATCCGTCCACAGAGTGACTGCAACAGTTGATGTGCAATCATATTAAATGTTTGAAAACTGGGTGTTTATTTTGGTATATATTTTTTTCGATGATTTCCTTTTGCAGCATTTCTATTGCAGTGGTAAATATGGTTAGAACCTACAAAAGACGTACCGGAAGCCGGGCTTACGGTAATTTTACGAAAGAAACCTTGGAAAACGCAGCGTTTGAAGTTAAAAAGAACTTGTCGTCCATCAGGAAAGCAGCTCAGCGTCATCGTTTGTGCCCATCGACGCTTTCACGGTATTTAAAGAGAGAAGGTACCGAGCTGAGACCGAGACCGATGAGTACATTTGTGATGTTTTCTGGAACCGCATCCGGTATTTTATTGCCCTCTTTTGTTGTATACAAAAGCCGGTTTTTGTATAACGCATGGACTACAGGAGGTCCCAAGAACACCGTTTACGGATGCTCGAAAAGCGGTTGGTTCGACAACGAATTATTTGAAAAGTGGTTCTTCAAGGTAGCGCTTCCACATTACAAAAATCACGACGACAGTGAAAGTCGAGCTCCGAAAGCTCTCATTGGGGATGATTTGGCGAGTCATACATCCCTACGAGTGTTACTAACGTGCAAAGAACACAACATAAAGTTTATATTCCTCCCCCCAAACAGCACACACCTTTGCCAACCGCTGGATGTGGCCTTCTTCCGTCCATTAAAAATTAAATGGAGAAAAATTCTGCTGGAATACAAGGCAAAGTATGCGGAACTGTACCGAAACATCTATTCCCTAGTCTCCTGGAAAAAACTATTGCAAGTCTCGAAAACGCTGCCAACAATCCTCGCTATGGTTTCCGTACAACCGGAATATATCCTCAAACCCGCAACAAGTGTTGCAGAAGCTTCCGGATTGCAAAAAGAACCCGCCAGATGGGAAATTGTGGTCCAACGCTTTGATTAATGTTTTAAAAGAGGCTCGATTTGGAAAGTCCCCAGAATTCGGCCAAATTAGGAAGAAACGACTCATTACTGAGCCTGGACAGGCCGTGACTGCCGAAGAGTTGCAGGAAAAGCTAACAACAGCGACAAAGTTTACGAAAAACAAAACAGGACCAACTGGCAAGAAGAAGAAAATTGATTAACCAGCACCAGAAACACCTATCGTTGTTCCTCCTGCACTACAGGATAATGTAACCACCAAGGTCAAAATGATTAACATGTTTTAACACCGTTATTTCAATAAATCAATATATGTTGCAAGTCACCCCGCAGGTGGGGTGACTTGCAACACTCATTTTTTTTTTTTTTTTCAAATAGTTGATGAATTGTATCACTTCTTTTTCTATTTTCGTTTGCAAGTATACGCACCTATTAAAACTTTCCCAGAGTACAAAAGTTTAAAAAATCATGCATTACGAAGTTATGATGTAAGGAACCTGAAAAGTGTTGCAAGTCGCCTCGTTTTACGGTAATTGAAATTTAAACTTCACTGATGTAACGGAAGGAAATGTTGAAATGTTAATACTTTTGTTAAAGATGAAAGTAAATGAAAAAGCTCTATTTTTTTAATTTAGATAGATTGATTGCGTAATTTTAAATTTTGCCGCTGTTAGTGGAAATTTTTTAGTCCGTAATTTTAACAAAATGTAAGCCCAAAACAAAACAGTTCTGATTAAAATGAGTAATTTTTTGCGAAGAGTTACTCTTTAGATGCTGTACCCAAAACTGACACTGGATTCAATCCCCATAACAGAAAAGCTCCCTCACAATCTTTTTTTTCCTTTTTTTTTTAATTTATTCGGGATCCAGTTTTCCCCAGTTTTTTCTTCAGCCTTTTTCCAGTTAAATCGAAAATTTTATTGGCAACTCTTGTTAGAACGGCAATGGCATCCAATGAATCAGTCTTTGCATGTGTATGATTTTATGAACTCAATTTATTTGATCAATTTTCTGAGGCAACCAAGTGACATGTTTGCTACAAATAGTTTGTGTCATAATTTTAAGAAAAATTAACCACGAAATACGTATTTCATTGACTTTGAAGCAAAAATTACGTATTATTCGAGCAGTTGAGAAAGAAGATCTGTTAACAACTCAAATAGCCTTACAGTTTGGTCTTCATAGAGTGTGGATTTAAAAATTATAAAATGTGGTTCGACAATCTCACAAAATCAAGCATTAGACTCTGCTAGCTATGCTAAAGAATGAGCGGTACAAATCATATTGATATTGCATGTATAATATTCGTTAGAAAGTCCACGAAAATTCAATGGAGAAAATATCATAAACTAACCTTTTCTTGTTTATTCATTTGTATCTTGAACTTATATTCCATTCAACTATGAAAGAGCATCATTTTAGTCAAAATATCATAAATTTCAATTGAATCCAACACAAAAAATTCAATTTTCATCTTTTCGCCAAATTCACGGTTTCGCCAAATTCACGGTAAAATTCATTTTGACAGTGATAAAATCGAAAATGCACTGTATACATATATGTAAACGAACTTGATGGAAACATATTATAGCTAACTGCATACAAACTTGAGGCTTATGATAACTTTTGTATCCTCAGCCTTGCATGCAACCTGCTTATAATGAAATTACAAGAGGCAGTGTTTGATAGGGATACCATCTGGTCGAAGTTAGAAATCACGACACCTTTTCTGGGCAAAAATTTGACTAGGTCAGTCTATTCTTCGAAGTATCAGCAAATATTACACGTAAAATTTGATTTACTTAGTATTTTTTTACGCGGGGATACGTACCTCGTGGAAAAACGCGTTGATAAAGAAATCCGCGTATAAAAACGCGTGATTTGAAAATCCTTTGATTTAAAAATCCGCGTGAAAAAACCGTTAATTCGAAAATCCGTGTAGAAAAACAACTAGTAAAAAATCTGAGTGTATCTCTGACGATCCACTTTCATCGAACACACGTAAACTGTTTCAACTTAAACTTAACAAATGCCAGATGCTTAATGGTAACGGTCAACGCGTGAGAGATTCTTTTTATTACTCTAGTGAGATTCAACCAATGAAGAATTTCGATCGCAGTGTGCGTTGCGACCTGAAATCGTAAACACTTATCGAGCAATTCTGAAAAAATCTGCATTGCCACACAACAAAGTCAAATATCTCAAGAAAATCATGACAAATGCTAAAATATAAAAAATAAATCAGGACGCCCAAATAGGACTTCAAAATCAGGACATGTCCTGCTAAATCAGGACGGATGGTATCCCTAGTGTTTGAGTACTGTTTGAGGGCGTGTTTGAGTGCTTTAGCAAAAACTTTTACGAAATTCTGTTTGATGAAAGATTTTGATTGCAATGATGTAATAATTAGAAGCCCTACCTTTTATATATTTCAGCTCCATTTCAGGGCAGCTCCATCATTCCCAATAGAGGAAAAATATTTAGAACCATTTTGAAACGAAACTGAAAGGAGGAAATGGTCAATTACTGTCATCTCTAAGATAGGACAAAACTCTAGTGTATCTGTTGTATTTACATCGGAACTATGAGAAGCTCGCTCAACTTTTGATAGTGGCTGAATAGCCAACTCTGCTTCAATTCAGTTATCATTATGTTGAGAACCTGCTTCCAAGTAAGATTTTATTATTTTTCGTACATCTAATCACAACAATCTGAAAATTTAAATTTGGAAAAGTAGTTTTAGAAAATTGTCATCTAATTATGCAATCATGATAATAAATATAATTTTTTGAAAACCAGAATATTTGAAAAGGCACTTTTAAGTGTAACAAAGTATTTTCATAAAAAATAAAACTTAAAATTCACGTGAGTCGACATTCGCTGCAATGCCAGGGTGTGTGAAAGTTTGACGGCCTTCCTTGGAACAAATGTCAGGAACTTGCACGGATGACCTTCGAAGTAGCCTTTCAAAAATAACACGCAATATCTGAAATGAAACCACAATTTAATAAACTATTCTCACTGTAGACGGTTTCTCCGTTGGTTTTACCCATCCGTTTCCTGTGAAATTGATTCAGTAGTACTTGCTAAAGTCGAACCTAAACCTGTTATAGGACGGACGAAAATTAAATTCAACGAGTTCAGGTGAAGCAATGTACATTAGAAATAAACTTAAAACTAGTACTTCGTTGTTCTGGATTATATATGACCTTTCAATAAACCTTAATCTTATTCAGATAAACTTAATCTAGGGTTCTACTTGCACACTACGAAAAGCAATTGTTACCAAATTACCGTCTAATATACTCCCGCTTCGGAGATCTCAGTCCAATGCTTCCGACCCGATCGGGAATGCCACCCGGTTCGAAGCAGAGCCCCCCGATCAGTGGCGGTGGTGTGGTTTCCTCGATTGCGCCTCCCACATGAACGGCGCCACCACCGTTTCCACTCACGGCCGTCGGATGGAGGCTGCCGGAGGATGCTCCGGAACTCAGCGGCCCACCGCCGTGTTCGTCCGCCTCCAGGGCCATCGTGATGTCGTACTTCCGGGGCCTCCCTCGCGATAAATGGCGCCGCTTCAAAAACTCGTGATCGTCCACCATCCAGAACGAACCGAAATCGTCCTCGTACCGGACGAAGCACTTGTGCAGCGACAGGTTCGTCCTGATTGCGTTCTGCAGCAGCACCGGCAGCAGCACGCGCGGGAAAGAGATAGAGAACGGAAGGAAGGAACACACGAGGAAAATTCAACGGTGACAGGGGTTGGATAATAGTAGCGTTTTTATACCTTGTATGACTATCGTGCCGGTTGAAACAGATGGAAAATTGATAGTGTCAACTGGTTTTTAACTCACAGTCGGAATTAAGGTTTTTAGCAAAAAAAGAATGAGTGTGAGAGAGAGAGGGCGAAATTGAACCTGGAGAGCAAATTAGGAGCAGTAAAATACTAATTTCTGCAAACATTTTTGGCGCTTTCAGCGCTAGGTGAATCGTGAGAATCGGGGCAATCCACAAAGACCGAACGAGCGTTGAAAATGTCTGAAGAGTGTAGTCTTTTACAGCCTGAAAATTTGATCCCCTGGACAATCTTATTCGCATTTTGAGATATAATTTAACGGAAGCGTTTCCGGCTCAAACAGCAAATCCATTTGTCTTGCCTAAATTTAATTAAAATTAAAACATGCTAATATGTTGATTTTATTTTTTATTAAATCTGCTTTTTTTTCGTCAAAATTAACATTTAAAAAGAGCATATTTATTGAAAAATGAGATTTTTTTTCCAAAATTTATAACTTGAAATCTTCTTGTGCGACCAAGTTAGACAAGGATAGGCGATTTTCAAGTAACAAGTTTAAAAAAAAATCTGGTACGCTCTTCCAAAAATTTACTTTTGACAAAACATAATATTTGATAGAAAAGAAAACCCAGCACATCAGTGAAATTTCATTCCAATTAAAAATAGTTAATAGACAAATGGCCTTTTCTAGTGTTTCGAGCTGGAAATACTTTGAAGACACTGCTTTCCGTTGAAATAAAAACAGTAGCATTCGCCGTACACGAGCTGCAAATTTGCTTATTTTACTCCATCAGGTATTTCTAACTGAGAGAGCAGAAATTCATTGCTAGTTTTATGCAGCGATTGATGTTTACAAATAGAGTTTACTTTCAAAAAAGTGGTTTTAGTGATCTTGTTTTATAGATATAAATACACTTTCAATTCAATTACGAAGCTGAAACGCAATTATTAATAACTCTGTGCAATATGAATGCTTCCTAATGATTGTTCAGTAGACAGAAAGTACAGTTAAAACATGTTACACTCAACTAGAAAGTACATGGTGTGAAAAGTTTTACATCAGTTCTACATCTCATACACAATGAATACACCGATTATATACGATAGTTTATTATTTTTAGTATAATTAAATCATCAATATAATTTTCATTCAATACAGTAAATAAATCCTTCTCAAAATGACAAATAGTCAATCAACCATTTTTCATTTCAATAAACATCGCACATGTATTTGACTCAAACAAACAAAATATTTTACGAAGATGGAAAAATCTAGAATGTAGAGTAAGTTTTTATAGAACCGTATGCATTTTGGCATGGACTTTACTTAAAGCATTGCACACTGGGAAAAATGAATCCAAATTCCTACTAATTAGAAGCCGCTTGGCTGGCAACCTGAAGTATAGCCTTTTCTATGTAAAATTGGTCAATAAATCGATTGGTGATAATTTCATTCTGTGCAGGGTACGGGAAAGGGTCTATATTTCCAAAAATACGCAATAATAGGGTGCAAAGAGGCAAAATAAACCATTTACCGTGCCCTGCCCAAAATTAAACTATCACCAATCGATTTGTTGATCAATTTTACATAAGAAATGCTATATTTCAGGTTGTTAACCCAACAGCGATTATTTAGTGGAAATGTGCATTCCGGGGTTTCCACTAATTAGAAGCCGTTAGACTGGCAACCTGGAATATAGCATTTCTTATGTAAAATTTGTCAACAAATCAATTGGTGATGGTTTCATTTTGGGCGGGGCACGGGAAATGGTCGATTTTGCCCCTTTTCACCATATTTTTGCTTTTTTTGGAAATAAAGACCCTTTCCCGTGCCCTGCACAGAATGAAAATATCACCAATCGATTTATTGACCAATTTTACATAAGAAAGGCCATATTTCAGGTTGCCAGTCCGGCGGCTTCTAATTAGTGGGAATTTGAGCTCATTTTTCCCAGTGTGCATTGTCAGAAAACTCTGGTTGTGAGGAAAAAATGTCTGAGAATAAATCGTTAGGAACTGATGATGCCTCGTGAAGCAAAATACGCACCGTTAAAAAACCGTTGATCAAAGTTTTTAAACTAAACACTAAAATTCAACTCCATTTTTAAAAATAATTAATGTTTATTGACAATTTTTAATCAAACCAGTTTTTTCACGTTGCATATTTTTGACAACGTATCATCAGTTGCTTACAATTCATTCTCAGACAGTTCTTCTGTACAACCAAAAGTTTTCTGAGGTACAACGCTTTGAATAAAGTCTATACCAAAATGCAGACAGCTTTACAGAAAATTACTGTTCATTCTGAAATTTTTTTCTATGCGCGAAAAATATTCATTCTGCTAAATGAAATCCGTTTTCAAAGTTTTATGCAAATCAAAAACGATAGGTCAACTGACATTGAGTCGTTTCACGACATAAGCATCATAATGGAGGACGTTATAATGCAAAGAGCGTTTACGTCAGTTTCGATTCTTCTTGTGTTTCATTGAAACACAAAAAAAATCACTAATTTTTGTTGAAAAAAACACCAAAGATTCTAAAATTGGTGTAAGCATTACGATACAAACTTACATTGTAGCGTCCGCCATTATGGTACATAATAACCTCGAGAAGTTATTTCCTTAGAAGTGAATATAATAGATTTCTTCAGAAGATGCGACTATTAGCAAATCGATCATTTTCGGTTTCGCTGAAACTTTGCATAGTTGTTCCTTCTTTTTTTTTGATAAAGAGAACATTATTTGATATCAGTTCTTTATGTAGACTGAGGACTGCTGTTTCAAATGGGGGCTATCCGAAAAGGTGACTGATGGATAAAATATTTCATATCAGAAAAACGGCTTCTTTGATTGAAATGGTGTCTTCAGCAAAGTTGTAGGTAATAAAATTGCAGTTCTTAAAAAAATATATACACTGTAAAAATTGTTTTTTCTCGGTCAAGTTTTTCAAATTGTGAAAATAAAAAATATCTCATAAAATACCTTTTTGAAACAATTTCTTACACTTTTAAGATAACAATGTTTGCAACAATCTGATAAAATTTGATGATTGTAAAATGAGAAACAAAAAAGTTAAGAATTTCAAAAAAAATTTTTTTGTTTGCTTGATTTATGATATGTCCTCAGCAAAGTTGTGAATAGCTTTTTCATTGTTACAGAAGAAATATAAACCGTAAAAAAAATTCTTCTTTAGAAAAAGTTAAAGGAATCATTATAAACTGAATATCTACAAACGTCTACTTTTTAAAGATCAGAATTTGTTTTTTCACAAAAACTACACATTATAGTCTATATATTGATGCTTTTCAGAATATGGTAAAAAAAATTGAATAATTTTTTTCCCTGTGTATTTTTTTTTTTTTTTGAAGGATAAAATTATTATCTACAACTTTGGCAAAAAAAACCATACCGATCAAACAAACTGTTGGAACACTACAAATATTTTCTATCATTATGTCAATACGAAACCATCAAGTTATGAGATAATCACTTGCGCCGAGTGTCCATTATTGAAAAAAATATTTTTAGCACCTAAACGGTTTGTTTAATTGATATAGTAACTCTGATAAAGTTGTAGATGATATTTTTATTCTTTCAAAAATAATATACATTGTAGAAAAAATAAAAAAAATTTTTTTGATAATTTTCAAAAAAATATGATTTTTGAGTTTTCATTCTACCACATTTCAAAGAGCATCAATATTTGGACATAAATATGTAGATTTTATACAAAAAAAAAATCAGATGTTTAGAAACTAGACTTTTGTAGATATTCAATTTATAATGGTTCTTTTAACTTTTTCTTAAGAGGATTTTTTTCTTCTTAAGGTATACATTTTTTCTGGAACGAAAAAAATGCTATCTAAAAAGACATATCATGAATCAAACAAAAGACATATCATGAATCACACAAACCATTTTAGCTTAGGATAAAAATATATTTGTTTTTAAAATCCTAACTTTTTTTTCTCATTTTACCATCATCAAATGTCGACAGATTGTAGCTAACCTTAAGCCCTATGAATAAAAGCGTTTGCTTTACTCATCCCGTGCAAATCTTATGGGAGAAGCAGAATAAACTCTTTTATTCAAACGGCCTATTGTCGACTTAAATGTGTAAAAAGCTAAACTTTTAAAATAGATACTTTTTGAGATTTTCAATATTTAGTAAAAATTTGGAAAATTTGATCCAGAAAAAAAAATTTTTTGGTGTATATATTTCTCCTAGAACGATAATTTTATTACCTGCAACTTTTTTGAAGACACCATTTCAATCAAACAAGCCTTTTTTCTGGTGTAAAATGTATCATTCATCAGTCACGACTTTGGATAGGCACTTTGGAAGTAGCAGTCTTGAGTCTACATGAAGAAGTGATATCATAAAATGGCCTCTTGCCCATGAAGGAACAACTGTGGAAAGTTTCAGTCAAATCGGAAATGAAACGCTAAAGAACTTTTTTTTAAATTTGTTTTCCATGGCATTACTCAATAATAACACAGTGGAATATATTTACAACCAAGAAACATTGGAATATATATGAAAATTTGTTCTCCATTTTAAAAAAAATTTTTTGCACATTCGAATTCAAATACATATAATTCAAATTTAAATATTTCGCATGATAAATAAATTATTGTGATTATATTATGCATGAACATATTGGCCATTCTATCTCAAATGTTCTTGCTCACAAACGTACTCAAATATGGGTCTAACAACAACAACATTTACAGAAGATGTTTATGACAAAGTTTAAACTTTGGTGTCAATTTGACCCCTCGTTCCGTGGAACCTTTTTTGATAGAAGTGCCATTTACCGTCAAAACCCTTATTTTCTTTCAACTATGGTTACAAAAGTCTTATATCTAGCAATAAACTTAACCATTATTTTAGAAGAAAATTAGTGAAAAAAGTCCTATAAAAAAATATCAACATTGAATGGCGGTGTAGCCAGATATGTTGTTTACGCATTTGAAAAATTGCATCTTTCGTTAAATGCTGAGTAAAAGCTGATTTAATGTCGAATTTGACAAATTCAGCTGGTTTTTGAGAGAGTTTTGCCTGAAAAACACTCATCAGCTTGAGGTATTATAAGTAAAACTTGAGTTACTGCATTTTAAAGATAAACATTTGAAGTTTCTCTGATTTGCTTATAATGCGTTCGAAAATCTACCAAGAACGGAGTACATAAAATTGGGAAAATTGAAAAAAAAATTTCTCGATTCCAAGTGTCGAGATCTGGTCCTATCTGAATAAAACTAACCAAGTGAAAAACAAATTGTCCACCCTAATGCAAAATCACGTAAATATGTATAATAAACATCAAAATAATCTACATGTGGTTTTGAAAGAGTTGTGATCCCTCGTTTAACGAACAAACGACAAAGTCCCAGAAAGTCGATTTTAGGCCTAGAATTTTTTCAGAAATACCATTAGATCTCGTCGTCTCATCGAAAGAAAAAAAATATTTTCCTAATTTCATGTTCAACTTTGAACGGTTTGAGAAATTTTTGCCTTACAGTCATTGTCACCTTAATGTGTATCCAAACATCTGGCAAAACTTCCGGTCAAAACTTATTTGAGCTATAATTTCTAAAACTGCTGTAACTCGTCGTCGATTAAAAATCCAAACATAGTAACTTATTTGCCGAAAAACTCAATTTGATTATTTAAATGTAAATTATATTTGGGATACCTTGATCAATTTCCCTTTTATAAAATTGACATCAAAGTCCAATTGACATCAAAGTTGGAATTTTATCATATTGAACTTATGCGAACAACTCTCCAAATTTTAACCCTCTCTGATGTCGAATTCGTTTCCGCGGTGTAGCTACACCCTACCGGACTACGCTTTTCAACTCAAAAAAGCATTTTCGGCGTAGTTTCATTGGTGTGCGTAATAATTAAAAGAGCTGTCAATTTGTCAATCGTCTTTTTGTCTCGTTTCCATTACATATTTCAAATTTTTTGAAAAAAGTTTACCTGACACGTGGAACGAGAACCAAAACAAGCCAGTTTCGACACATACGTGTGAGTGTGTTGGTCACTCCCAAAATACACTCTGCTTCTTTTCGATGTAGTCCGGGACAGAAAAAGTGTAGTCGGGACAGAAAAAGTGTAGTCCGGGACAGAAAAAGTGTAGTCCGGAAAGTGAAAAAAAAACATTTTTGGGTTAAAAATGTAGTCTGAGAAGGTAGAATGTCACTGCACACTGGGCCAGGAAGGGAATCTAGCGGAACGAAATTATTAGCGCTTTCAGGGGTTGACCAATCGGTTTCCGATCTTTTACAAAGTTTCTTGGTATAGTTAAAATTTCATAGAATTTGAAGATATACAACTTTGTCGAAAACTGCAAAGCTCTACCGTGTAAGGGAAAGAAGTTAGCATCGCAGCGCTACCTTCGCGGCTAAAGTCCGAACAAATTCAAACATCCAAAATGAAGCCTTAACTATACCAAGAAACTTTGTAGAAGATCTGAAACCGATTGTTCAAACTCTGAGAGCGCTAATAATTTCGTGCCGCTAGATTCCCTTATGTCCCAGTGTGCACTGCAACATGTATTCAATTTTGCACGACTAATAATGGCGTATATCCATGTTGACAGCTCTTGGAGGTGCGGTTTACATCTATCGTTGTAACAAGGGCGAAACCGTAACATAACGGTTTGATGGTGATCATTTTTCGCTCTATTACCGCAATCGATCATAACCTCATCTCCAAAAAATTTATCAAATACGCTGCCTTCAGTGTTCTCCTTTATCGTTTGTGGAAGATACTAAATATTTTCGGTATCAATAAAAATTCGATTATTTAATTTTAAAATTTAATCTAGTGAAAAATTAAGACGCTTAACAAATAATAAAAGTATAAGAAATTATGTTTAAGTGAATTTCTGTTTGTTCTTGTTTGAAAATTTGTTCTTTTTTTACGGTAAACCTCAAATATTTAGTTAAACACAGCATTAAAAAGTGATACACGGGTGATTATGGTCACAAATATGGCTACGCTCTAGTATCAAGCTTTTTACGTGCTATAATGGCGGACGCTATAATAATAGTTCGTAATATGTTCTCCACCCCTTCGACGACTCTGCTAACGTCAGTTTTGAGTCTTCGTGTATTTATCGTCTCAAATCCTGATACAGACATGAACAGGGTGGTTCACATTTAACTACCATTCATTGTAGCATCCCAATCATGGTGCATGAAGGACGTGAAAGGGCTGGTAGAACCCTTTCAGAATGCAATAAAATTTTGTGGGTGTGTAGGCCTTACTATACTAAATAACGTTGAGTTCTGCATTAAACAAGACTTCCAGACTTACATTTGAATAAAACAGAATTTTATTTATAGAATGATGTGACTGAATAATGATAGAAGATAGAAAAAAGTTGCCAAGGTATGACTTTTATCAAATTGTCTGAGTTTTAATTTGATAATAATATAGAAAGGAATTTGAGATCCCATACTAAAAATAGTATTTTAAAACGAAAAAATGCTCATCTCAGATTTCTTTCAAACAAGATTTCTCAGTTAGCAAAATTTAGCTGCCTAAAACTTTTCTGAACTTATCAAAATAGGTACACTTAAGCGAAGAAAGTTATTTTAACCAAAACTTTTCCATGTTCATGAAACGTGGAACAGTGTTGGTGGTTGAAAAGTTCAGGAAAACTTTAGACAAAAAAAATCTATCTGAAAAATTTAAGTTCGAAGAAAACTGGGTGAGTGTTTGTTTAAATTACTTCTTGTATTCAAATTAATTTTTTTCAGTGTAAAATCCGAAACCTATTTTTTTTAATATTTTCAAATAAAATTTTAGACAATTACCTTAAATTTCCTGTAGATGAGTATAAAAATACTCGAAACCGGTCGACTCTAAAAAGGTAAATTGCATAATTTATCCTTAATATTAAGTAAGAGCAATAAGTGTTGTTGTCTGGTCCCGTTTACGTGTCCGTTCTATCAGTGTTGTATTGTGAAGCTCTTACGTTAGCACTGCTCATATAAATACTAGTGTACTTAAATTTAACTCGTGATAATTTTTCTCTAAACGCCCAAACACAATGGATAGGTTTGCGTTGTGTTGACGTTAATCTGACAGAAAATGTATTGTCTAACTATCAAATTGCCGCAAACGCAGCCGCAACGTATCAATTATGCTTAGACCTTAACTCCTATCATCGTCAGTTAGGCGGATTTCGGCTTAACTATAGTAAAACAAGCTGTTAATCAACAAAATTGTTTCTTGAGTATTGAACGGTTCGGTTCGGAACACCAAAATTTACAGGAATGACTAAAAATGTATAATCTTTTTTTTTCAATTTTAGCTCTACGGCAAACTTATTTTTGCTTTGGCCAATCATGTTCCGAATTTTCAGAACAATTTTGAAACTAATCTTGACTAATAATTCTTCGATGACAACATAATGCAGAAAAGTTAAGGTATCAACGTTTTAATTTGAAAAAATATAGGAATAAATTTGAAATCCCATACTAAAAATAGGATTTTAAAACCAAAAAATGAGTTAAGAAATGCTCATCTCAGATTTCTTTCAAATGAGATTTCAAAAAATGAGTTAGCAAAACTTAGCTGCCTAAAACTTTTCTGACCTTATCAAAATAGGTACACTTAAGCGAAAAAAGTTATTTAACCAAAACTTTTCCATGTTCATAAAACGTGCGTGGTTGAGAAGTTCAGGAAAACTTTATCTGAAAAATTTAAGTTTAAAGAAAACTTGGTAAGTGTTTGTTTAAATTACTTCTTGTGATCAAATTTTTTTTTTTTTCAGTGTAGAATCCGAAACATTTTTTTTTTTATATTTTCAAATAAAATTTTAGACAATTGCCTTAAATTTAACTCTTGATAATTTTTCTTCATAAGCCCAAACACAATAATGGATAGGTTCGCGTTGTGTTGACGTTAATCTGACAGAAAATGTATTGTCTAACTATCAAATTGCCGTAAACGCAGCCGCAACGTATCAATTATGTTTAGACCTTAACTCCTATCATCGTCAGTTAGGCGGATTTCGGCTTAACTATAGTAAAACAAGCTGTTAATCAACAAAATTATTTCTTGGGTATTGAAGCCGTCGAAAACTTGACGCGCTTCTAAGAATTTTGGTACTAATCTTTTCGTTCGATGAATTTCGCAGAATTATTCAGCGATAAGCGAAAGATATGCTAAATTAATGTGATCGTGATTATCCAGCTTTTTCGAAGCATAATTTCAGTAGGATAATTATAAATATATTACTGATTAACATTGTTCGGAGTGTTATCGAAGTTTGTTGTTGATGTGCATATGACAAGAACACTAACTAACAACCAGGGCTGCCAATAACTTTTTTTCCAACCTGGAATAATAGTGCATCAAAAATAAACTCTACAATCCAGATCACGTCTTATAACACATCTATTGATAGTTACTAAACAATTTTGAGAAGGTAGAAAAACAAAATGATTTTTGTTGAGAAAATGAGAGGACGTGTTGAATAGATTGAATGTATTTAAAGTTTTTTAAGTGCATCATAAATATTATCACGGATATATCAAGGAATATTTCCAAGCCTAACCGATGTTCGCCTGGACGCGAGCGTCTTTGATTAAAAAAACTGATATGTTGGTTACCACATAACGATGCCTTTTTCAATGAAAATTATAATTATTCTAAGAAAAAATCGTTGCTCGAAAAAACTAAAAACAGTAGTGTAATAAACTACAAGTTAACTTAAACTGACATCAAAATTAAAGCTGAAGTTAATAAACGTATCTTGGAGGATGTATACTCTTTAAAAACCCTGGAATATTCTGTTAAAATTTATGCAATGTAAATCTTCTCATGCATTTTTCGTCTTTTTTAAGGAGAAAAATAAGAGATTCATGTTATCAAATGGTGAGAAGTCCGTCATTGTCTCCTTTTCAATTTAACCTATTTCTTGCAAATGACTAGATGATGCTTAGTAAAAAGTTTCACTAGTAGTATATTTCGAAAAAAAAATCGTGTTATACATACTTCTATGCGAGTCCAACCGTTCCACACTGGGAAAAAATGAACCCAAATTCCCACTAATTAGAAGCCGCTGGGCTGGCAACCTGAAATATAACATTTCTTATGTAAAATTGGTCAATAAATCGATTGGTGATATTTTCATTCTGTGCAGGGCACGGGAAAGGGTCTACATTTTCAAAAATAGGCTAAAATAGGGTAAAAAGGGGCGAAATCGACCATTTCCCGTGCCCTGCCCAAAATGAAACCATCACCAATTGATTTGTTGACCAATTTTACATAAGAAATGCTATATTTCAGGTTTCCAGTCTAGCGACGATTATTTAGTGGAAAAACTGGAACTCACATTTCCACTATATAATCGCCGCCGGTCTAACAACCTGAAATATAGCATTTCTTATGTAAAATTGGTTAACAAATCGATTGGCGATGGTTCCATTTTAGGCAGGGCACGGGAAAGGGTCTATTTCGCCCCTTTTCAGCATAAATTTGCGTATTTTTGGAAATATAGACCCTTTCCCGTGCCCTGCCCAAAATGAAACCATCACCAATCGATTTGTTGACCAATTTAACATAAGAAATGCTATATTTCAGCTTGCCAGCCAAGCGGCTTCTAATTAGTGGGAATTGGGGTTAATTTTTTCCCAGTGTGCATTCTCAAGTCATTGCAAGTATGAAAAGTTAAGGATTCAATTATTCCAGTTTTGTCAGAGATATCATGTAGATCCCTTTTTTGATTTGATAAAGTTCATGAAATCAATTAGCATTTAAATTCATTAAAAATGATAACTAGAAATATTACTGCTTCAATATGGAAAATGTATGTTTTCAAATTAATTGCGAAGAATATTGAAATCCCAAATTTAAACCATTTTTTGATACATTCGAATTGCAAAATATTCTATACTTGGCTCTGTATGAAAACCTAAACAAAGCTCAATAATGTTGAAGTAAATTCCAAGAGTATCTGAATAAAGTTAAAAGATTTTTCTGTTAAATTCAAATTGCAAGGGCTGTAGTGGATTCCTGAACAAAAGTTAAGGTAGAATTTTTTTCAAAGAAAAAAATCGAAAGTTCACTGTTTGGGCAAGTCCAAATTTGAACCTTTTTTGATTCTTTTAAAATTACTGAATCGTATAAAGTTTTGTCAGGGATGCCATTTCGATCGGATCAGTAATTTTCAAGAGATTATGTCTTCAACAATTTATTTTTCATTTTAAAGTGTATACAATCGTTAAAAAAATATGATTCAAAAAGAACGAAATCAGTACTCTTGTGATAGCCACATATCAGCCAAGTTTCATTGAAATCTGAAATGGGCAAGGTAAAAATGACATATTTTTACGTTTTGAGCTGTAAATGCTCTAATGAAATAATAGTGAAAGGCGTTCATCAATGATCAAAATGGCAATAAATAAAATTTTGTTACATTTAACGAGATGTCAAAAGTATAATTTTCAATCTGTTTAAAGCGTTCTTGAGCTTGCATTACGAGGTTTGTTATCATTACAACCATCATCGTTCTCCACCGACGATAATGGTGGACAGTGAACGCAGCCTATTTTGACATCTCCTGGGTTTAATATCAAGTGCAGTAACGAAAACGACGTCATAACGTAGCAAGCCATTCGGATACGCGACACAAAACGTTTATTTTTCGCTGTGTTACGTTATAATCTTATGCTTTGATTCCCTCACTGCTAATGGTAATGACTTCACCTTTAAGCTCTGGTTACAGTGCACGAGAATAGCGGCGCGAGACGATTCGCCTTGCCGTAGGGTAATGTACAGCCGTAAGTAGAGCTGTACTTTGATGCACGGCAAGGCGTATCGCCTTGCATCGCTATTCTCGTCCACAATACACTATACGCGAATAGCGGCCCGAAACGATTCACCTTGCCGTAGGATAATGTACAGCCGTAAGTAGAGCTGTACATTGATGCACGGCAAGGCGTATCGCCTTGCACCGCTATTCGCGTCCACTATCACTATACGCGAATAGCGGTCCGAGACGATTCGCCTTGCCGTAGGGTAATGTACAGCCGTAAGTAGAGCTGTACATTGATGCACGGCAAGGCGTATCGCCTTGCACCGCTATTCTCGTCCACAATACACTATACGCGAATAGCGGTCCGAGACGATTCGCCTTGCCGTAGGGTAATGTACAGCCGTAAGTAGAGCTGTACTTTGATGCACGGCAAGGCGTATCGCCTTGCACCTCTATTCTCGTCCACAATACACTATACGCGAATAGCGGCCCGAAACGATTCGCCTTGCCGTAGGATAATGTACAGCCGTAAGTAGAGCTGTACATTGATGCACGGCAAGGCGTATCGCGTTGCACCGCTATTCGCGTCCACTATACACTATACGCGAATAGTGGCCCGAAACGATTCGCCTTGCCGTAGGATAATGTACAGCCGTAAGTAGAGCTGTACATTGATGCACGGCAAGGCGTATCGCCTTGCACCTCTATTCTCGTCCACAATACACTATACGCGAATAGCGGCCCGAAACGATTCGCCTTGCCGTAGGATAATGTACAGCCGTAAGTAGAGCTGTACATTGATGCACGGCAAGGCGTATCGCCTTGCACCGCTATTCTCGTCCACAATACACTATACGCGAATAGCGGCCCGAAACGATTCGCCTTGCCGTAGGATAATGTACAGCCGTAAGTAGAGCTGTACTTTGATGCACGGCAAGGCGTATCGCCTTGCACCGCTATTCTCGTCCACAATACACTATACGCGAATAGCGGCCCGAAACGATTCGCCTTGCCGTAGGATAATGTACAGCCGTAAGTAGAGCTGTACATTGATGCACGGCAAGGCGTATCGCCTTGCACCGCTATTCTCGTCCACAATACACTATACGCGAATAGCGGCCCGAAACAATTCGCCTTGCCGTAGGGTAATGTACAGCCGTAAGTAGAGCTGTACATTGATGCACGGCAAGGCGTATCGCCTTGCACCGCTATTCACGTCCACTATCACTATACGCGAATAGCGGTCCGGGACGATTCGCCTTGCCGTAGGGTAATGTACAGCCGTAAGTAGAGCTGTACATTGATGCACGGCAAGGCGTATCGCCTTGCACCGCTACTCTCGTCCACAATACACTATACGCGAATAGCGGTCTGAGACGATTCGCCTTGCCGTAGGGTAATGTACAGCCGTAAGTAGAGCTGTACTTTGATGCATGGCAAGGCGTATCGCCTTGCACCTCTATTCTCGTCCACAATACACTATACGCGAATAGCGGCCCGAAACGATTCGCCTTGCCGTAGGATAATGTACAGCCGTAAGTAGAGCTGTACTTTGATGCACGGCAAGGCGTGTCGCCTCGCACCGCTTTTCTCGTCCACAATACACTATACGCGAATAGCGGCCCGAAATGTTTCGCCTTGCCGTAGGATAATGAACAGCCGTAAGTAGAGCTGTACTTTGATGCAGGGCAAGGCGTATCGCCTTGCACCGCTATTCTCGTCCACAATACACTATACGCGAATAGCGGCCCGAAACGATTCGCCTTGCCGTAGGATAATGTACAGCCGTAAGTAGAGCTGTACTTTGATGCACGGCAAGGCGTATCGCCTTGCACCGCTATTCTCGTCCACAATACACTATACGCGAATAGCGGCCCGAAACGATTCGCCTTGCCGTAGGATAATGTACAGCCGTAAGTAGAGCTGTACAATGATGCACGGCAAGGCGTATCGCCTTGCACTGCTATTCTCGTCCACTATACACTATACGCGAATAGCGGCCCGAAACGATTCGCCTTGCCGTAGGATAATGTACAGCCGTAAGTAGAGCTGTACATTGATGCACGGCAAGGCGTATCGCCATGCACCGCTATTCGCGTCCACTATCACTATACGCGAATAGCGGTCCGAGACGATTCGCCTTGCCGTAGGGTGATGTACAGCCGTAAGTAGAGCTGTACATTGATGCACGGCAAGGCGTAT
Source organism: Wyeomyia smithii (assembly GCF_029784165.1). NCBI lineage: Eukaryota > Metazoa > Arthropoda > Insecta > Diptera > Culicidae > Wyeomyia > Wyeomyia smithii. Next base: position 63,225,782 of record NC_073694.1, read on the forward strand.
CGCCTTGCACTGCTATTCTCGTCCACTATACACTATACGCAAATAGCGGCCCGAAACGATTCGCCTTGCCGTAGGGTAATGTACAGCCGTAAGTAGAGCTGTACATTGATGCACGGCAAGGCGTATCGCCTTGCACCGCTATTCTCGTCCACAATACATTATACGCGAATAGCGGCCCGAAACGATTCGCCTTGCCGTAGGATAATGTACAGCCGTAAGTAGGGCTGTACATTGATGCACGGCAAGGCGTATTGCCTTGCACCGCTATTCTCGTCCACAAGACACTATACGCGAATAGCGGCCCGAGACGATTCGCCTTGCCGTAGGGTAATGTGCAGCCGTAAGTAGAGCTGTACATTGATGCACGGCAAGTGGTATCGCCTTGCACCGCTATTCGCGTCGACTATAACCAGAGCCTTAGGAAATATCTTAATGCGCTGCGTTCACTATCCACCACACTGTCGTTCGTGGAAAGCAGAACGCTTGAAGGTATTGAAAATTCCATAATCACTATACTGCTAGCTATGTTTGTCTATTTGTGATAAACAAGCTAGCAAGCACGCAACACAAAGCACCGCCGCTTTGGGCTGATTTGTGTTGCGTCGCATCGGATATCGCAGCAAGCTTTGCATTCATACTGCCATTAGTGGGTGTGATGCAAAGCTTCGCTACCAGGGAGCAGAGATAAAATAAACGAGTGGAATAAAAACAGCAAAGACACAAACCATTCGACATGTGTGGTGGTTTGTGTTGGCTTTGGCTGGTAATGATTTGATAGTTTTTCACAAGGCATTTTGCGATCTAGCAAATTTACGAAATACAAGTTGACTTGTTCAATGATTAGGAAGCAAAATACCTTATGGCAGTTACTTGCTTGAGCGTCCAAGTGACACAATAAGCAAGTAGCTGATTTACTGTACTGATAGTCGCTTCAGTTTAGCTTATTGTCACAGATTTATATTCAACACAACCTAGGCTTTGAGGAAGAAACAATTCAATTCAATATTTGCTTAGCTAATTCAACAGCTAATTTTAAACCCACCTCAAATGTTATTCCTATCTGTAACAGTGCGGCATTTTCCAATTTTCTTAAATTGGAAAATTGCACTACAACCAAGCGACTATCGTCGTAGATATCTTAGAGAATCATACGAAAAAATCCTAGCAGAGCACACATTCGAAAAAGACGCAAAACACTGGAATCTAAGAGAAACCTCGAAGGTCCCCCGTCTCGAAGCGGGGGACCATTCGAGTCAAAAGAAGTTTGAAATTGAATTTGAGAAAAAGGAGCAAAAAATGCAATCTAGACACTGTGGCATTCCAGATGCACAGAACGAACCGTTTGTAGTAAAAAACACCGGGCGGAGGTTTCAACCCCATCGACAGCGAGGAGGGCGGTGCCGACAGGGTCGAACCCATGGACGATGGAATCGGTGCCGACAGGGCATCGCCGGGACCGATCGGGTGGTGACCCGACATCGCCTTGTGCTTCTTGCCACCCGTCGTCAGCAGGCCGGGAGCGGGGGCGTTCTGAAATTTAAACTGCATTATTCCCAGCTTTTGGGGCCGACGCTTGCAAAACTCTGCCTCGTTCACGGTCCAGACGGCGCCCTTGATGTTCTCGACCCGCATGAAGCACTTGTGCAGCGACAGGTTGTGCCGAACGGCGTTCTTGAAAAAGTGCGCCCCGGCCCCAAAAAGGAAAAAAGTTGGTTTTATGCGAGTTTTATCGGAGACAATTGCGAGAGAGAAAAAAATGTCAAATTTAATGGTACATTCAGAGAATGCTAGATGCGGCGTGAGTTTGATTGGCCAATTCGGCAAGTAATATCAGCAGAAGTTACTCACTAACTTTGAGCTTAGAGTTTGGGAAAGGACAAGCCATTACCTTCCATGTCGCTGCATTTCGTCGAAAGTAGCAGAACGTATTCTGGAACCAGTTATAAATTTCGTTCAAAGTGAGCTGCTTCTCCGGTGATTCGATTATTGCCTAAAAAATAAAAATAATTTATTGCACTGTAACCTAATTACTGAACAACAACTAACCTGTCTAATCAGCGAAGCATACGTAAACGGTGGTCGCACATCGTGGCTGCGATAGAATTCACGATTTTTGTGCACATCTGTCGACAAGAAAAACATGGCGATTGCTGTGAGTGAAGATGGTTGCTATGCTGCCCAAAAACTTATCCACAAACTCACCATCCTGCACGTCCGGATAATTCATCTCCTTAAAACCCGGACCAACGTCTTGTTGCTCCTGTTGCGACGCGGCAAAATATTTCGCACGAATACCTCCACCCGATCCTCCCTTGCTGCCACGTCCACCCTGCTGCTGTTGATGTTGATGTTGCTGCTGCTGCTGGTGGTGGTGATGCATTGCAGCATGCTGCTTGCTCGTCAGTTGTAGCGCCACCTCGGCCATCGCCCCGTCACTACCAGCGGCAGCCACTGCCGCAACGGCTGCGGCCGCAGGTGGAAAGCGTAATCCGGTGATAAACTCATACGGTGGTGGCGGCGGTGGAATCTGCGGCGCAAACGGACCAGCGCCGGCCATCGGAATACGCGCCATTTCATTTTTCCTGTTCAAGTGCAGAATCATTGCCTGCAGACGGTCCCGTTCCTTTTGCAGTTGCAAATGCAGCTGACAGACTACCTCCATCTGAATGCGAGCCTGGGCGGCCGAGTAATCCCCGTTGATATGATCCGACTGTAGATGCTGATAGAAGTCATCGAAATCGTCGAAGACCCGTTCACATCCTGGCCACCGACAAGCACCTCCGCCGAATAGAGGGTGGATAGCTAGATTTAGGGTGGAGTCTTCTGTTTAATTAGAAGGGAAGGGATAAAAGAAAGACACTATATTAGAACCTGCATAATCCGCCAAACTAAACGGTGATAGTTTGATCATTTATGATTTGTTAACATTTGAGCATCTTTGTAATTAAAACTAAATTCTTCAAATCGGCGTTTTATGGCAGTCAAAACAATAGTTTAAAATGTGTCCGGAAACGTTGAGCCGACTAAGGGTAGAAGTTGGTGCATCCATGTTGGAAAATTGCATCCTGGCGTGTCTGGATTGTCTCTATCTGTAAGTAAAGGGTTTTTCCACTTTATTTCTTGTTCTATACTTTTAAACTGCAGCCAATTAATTAGGAACTAAAACACGAATGACATGAAACGTTTTGTACGGTCATAAATCAATTTAAAACGGAATTGCACTACGATACTTATTCCACACAAAAGTGCACATCCATCCGGTAGGAAATCCTTGCAGCTTCTGCAGCCGCCGTCTGAAACTGCAAAAGTGCACAGGATGCTGCACCTTCACTATAGTGCGCATGGCACGTGTTCAAACTTTTCCAGCCGAACAGCACCATCACGCAGCAAGCTTTGTCGAATTAAACTCGAAAGCTTTCGAAGCTACGATGTGATATGCAGATGGCGTCGCTGTGTTTGTTTTGGATTGAAAGTAGCAAGTACATAGAACTCGCAAAATCGATTTATTATGCAAATCGAACAAAATCGGAATATATACAGTTTGCTTGTCTTTCAGTCACGCGCACGACAAACGAAAGTTACTCAAATTGTCTTTTTCCCAAGCAAACTCTGAAGCTGAGGTACACTAAAGTTTGTTGGTTTTTTGTGGGTAGCAACGCAAACACTCCTGTTCTGACTACAAGTTACCTTTGCTTTTAGTCCTCCACTCACCTCCTCTCGCCTGGTATGAAGCCAGTCGTAAGGAAATCAAAGCTAACTGCGTCTTAACTAATATTCGGCACACGTGTTAAATTAGCACATGGCTTTAGGTTCTGATGCAGGTGCATCGGCAAAATCCGCCAAAAACGTAATAAAGGGCGGAAGGCAATTTTGAGATGTAAGAAAGACATAGTATCAAAGATATCAAGCATGTAAATGAAATCTAAAGTTAGCCAAACCACTGTCAGTTGATTATGAACGTTACTTTATAGTTACAATGTCAAATAATTTCTGTAACGTCATGGAATTGCCATCTAAATTAGGTTGTCAAGTGATGGAATATGGCAGTACCTGTTGAAATTCATTGTGGATAGACTATGAAAAAGTCAAGAACATGATGGTGATTATAAACCTTTCTCCTCGAGAAAATAAGCAGTTTGGATTTTTTTAAGTGTGTAACCATTTTTATATGCATTGAAATTGTATTTTTCAATAGTACAGTTCGGTAGCAAAAAGTTGTTTGTTTATTAAAAAATCAATTACGACCGAAGACGTTAATAACGAACATTTATAAAAAATCGAAGAAAACCGGCTGTAACTCGGTAAAACCATTTTGTGCCAAACACCATATCGAGTTTCAAGTTTAGCTTATAACGTGTGACAAGCCGCACTTGAAATTTATCCAACTTTCTCTCTATTACTCAAAGCTCTAACAAAATTTACAAAAATGTTCTCAAGAAGTTGTACTCAAAGATAGAGCAATACAATTTTTTTCGATATTCTTAAAAATTGAAAAAAAATTTCACCTACACAAAATTAATTCTTTAAGTATACCACGACGTTCAAGATGTACGGAGAATGGGATAATTCTTTTGCTGATACATGAAAATTTTAGCTGTTTCAAAAAAAATTTGAGTATAAAATAAAACTCATTCCCGACGAGTGACATTGAAACTTTGATTCAAGTTCAACAATTATACTTAAAAATTTTCACAATGGAATTATTCAGTAAGCTTAGAGAACAGATTGATCTTTAATATGCAATACAGTTTGTGTTAATTGTGTATATAGTTGATGAGTAATAAGAGTTTGAAGTTTATTTTTTGAGGTAAAAACTGATTTCTCTCCGCTGGGATCGGGTTAAGCTATTGGTCATTATTTTCAAAAGTTATGTAAAATCTGATCAACTGTTTTGATTTAAGATATTTTGCGCTACAGTGAGCCAACTTATTTTATTGTTTATCAAATAACATTTGTTTGTTTATGTAGAAGAAGACAAAGGTGGTGGTGATAGGATGAGGATTGTTATGTTGTTACGCAACACAAGAAAAGGTTTCTGTGATGGAACGCAGATGACAGATGTTTCATGCACGTCATTTATCATGTGTGAAATTATATCGGAGTATTAGAGAGAGATTTGAACTACCCATCAATGATTAAAAGAGGAGAGTACTTCGTTATTCCAAGCTTTGCTATTGTTAATAACAAATTGCAGAGACAAATTTTTGCATGGTGTGAATATTTTTTCGAGCAATCCAGCAATGAAAAAATAATGAGCAATGGTTTTTGTAAATTGTTTTTTTTTCTATCATATTCATTTTTAGTTATTTTGTAAGTTTAGTTTGAATATAACATATGTAACATCAAACAATTGAGAAAATCAACTATTATTCAAGTTATGAAATTTTAGAAAAATTAAATCGTTAGAAAACAATTTTTTGAAAATAATCAAATAATGGAGAGATATTAGATATTGGAGAAGACAGCTGTGCAGATTCTTTATCGAGTAAGTAATGTTACATAGAGCAATCATAGTTACATCTTGAACTTCAACTGGATATTCCAAAAAAAAATAATTTATCATTTTAGATTAAATACTCACGTTTAATAGTTCATTTGAAAGTGGCTAGCCACTACGGGCCAACTAGTGCTGATATAAAAGACTACTCATTAACGGGATGCAAAACCGGTGTAACCTGCAACCTTTGGAATATACCTATAAATTTTGATGACAGTAAAACTAGAACAAAAAAAATCTTTTACTAACCCTGTACCTAAAATTGTTTCGGAGGAAGCTAGAAACTATATTTAAAGTTTTATTAGTTTTTCAAAATTCTCCGGGATTTTGAAGTAGAATACTTCTCTCAGGAAGTTCGGCTACATAGGGATGTTAAATGAAAATCTAAAACCGAAAAAAGTGAAAAATATGTCCAATTTCAAATGCTAATAAATCGGTTAGTATTTGATGGATTTCCTTCGTTCTTGTAGCAATAGTTTGGAAAATCTCCTAAGATTCTTCCCAAAAGAAGATAATTGCAATTTCATTATTCGCACTATCGTACTATTGAAAATAGCCAAGCCTTGTCAAAACGAAAAATTCGATTTCTGATTGGTCGTTATATGATTGCTTCCCAAGCACGGTCGACAGAATCATATACCTTGCAATTGAAAACATGCTATTTGGCCTATATAAGAGCCTGTTTCAGCCGAAGCCACTCATAATAGTTCAAGACAGCGACAACAGCAGTCGTCCTTCCTTAGCAGCAGCACTAGCCCTGTGGTTGGTCATCACGTCTCAGGAGCAGCGCGGTTTTTCTCAGCGTGTGTCGCCAGACTGCCATTATTCCTCCCGTATTGGGGCAGCATGAAGATTGCCATCAGGAAATCCAATTTTGAAAATCAAAATGCCTTTTTCAAGGCAAATAAACAAGTCATTGAAAGTTAATAATTTTTGACAACGCAAGCAAGCCATTCTGTGTTGGATCCTAGCAATTTAAATCTGTCGCACCCGTCTAATTTACTGAATGTGAAATAGCTTCCACAGTCCATGTTGTCCGTGTATCTTAATTCCCCCACTGTTGAGGCAGCTCAAAAGTTGCGATCAGCAACCGATTTTGAACCGCAAAATGCCTTTCTCAAGGCAAATAAACAAATAATTGAAGTTTAATAATTTTCTGGCAAACAATCAACACAAGCGGACATTCTGTGCGGGATGCAATCAAATTCTGTTGTAGTTGTCTAATTTTTACTTTATTTAGTAAACCCCCCACGGTAGGGGCAGCGCAAAGGCTGCGATCAGCATAACCGACTTTGAACAATGAACTGCCCTGTTAGAACGCAGAAACGGGTTAAAATCGTTGCGTGTGTGAGAGCACCATCGGTGTTTATTCGCTGGATACAAAAATCATATGTGAATTGTGGAATAATTTGTCTGAAGAACATTAGGGAATGGAACAACTGAACTGAAAGGCGTGGCCTATTTCGTAGCACCCTTCGGCTATGAAAGAGTGTTTCTGGGAAAACTAGCTACATTCATTAGTCGGAAGGTAAGCTGGATGGACCGTCCGGGTTGCACCTGTGGCTGCCTTCAAATTAAACAAATCACTTGCCCTGTGGTTGGTCACCACGTCTCAGGCCTCTACCTGAGAACGAACGCCAACGCGAGCGATCGGGCGAGATTTTTGCCGTACATCAGCCGGCACTTCCTCTAATGGAAAAGTTGGATCATTTTGTTCAGAAGAATATTACTGTCGGTAATATTACAGAGATGCGATTGCATTATATTCAATATGAAATTGTTCTTTTGAGGACAAATAAAACACTTAATTTGAAGAGTTAATAGTTTTGGGTACCAGTAGCAGTATGGTAACAGCCTCAGCGGTAGGTGCAGCCGGTACTTCCATGAGGCGGATGTTATCAGGAAGGAAATGGAAGCGGCACGGCGAAATAGTTCGGGTGTGCTTAGACGCGCGTCATTTTTCGTTGTTGATATTATTCCCTACATGAAACGACACGCTTTCGTACAATAGCGGCGGTATAAGCGGTAGATGCATTTGCCAACACTTACTCCAGTAAAGCCGTGTCTAATTTTCAATGTGAAAACACCTTTCTATTGTGTTGGCCGTGCGCATTAGGCCTCTGCCAGGCTAAACGCGAAAAGCGGCGTGAATCGATTCGCCCGGCCGTAGGTTAATGTACAGCCGTAAGTAGAGCTGTGAAAAAGTATTCTACTTCAACCTTGCGGTCGTGGCTTCGCACACAACCATCCTGTGATTTTTTTCGTTTAAACTGGAAAAATAATCTGCGTCAATTTGACTCCTCGCTTTCAGCAAGATTACTTTTTTTTCTAAGTGTGAATCGGTCTTTTTCGTTTTTTCCAAAACAATAAACAAATATATTGAAACCTTATTTCAGGTTTTTGCTATTTATCAATGTGTTAACCATTTATCGATAATTTATGAAGAAAAACTTGCATTTTTTTTATCAGGAGTCGGAGTCAATTTGACTCATGATTATCTATTTACGCACGTCAAAATCTGATTATCTTTTCAGGGTTTAGTCTCGACAAACAACTCGTAAAGAGTTAATGAAGAAACATTTTTAAACTGAACAAACCTAAACAAATTTAGTAGAACATATAGATTTTTCTAGAGTTGGTTCAATTTTCAGTTGAACACTGTCAAGATACTTCAACAGACTGCTTTGAAAGAGGCAATGGAAGTCAAACTCACATTTGTTAAGTTCATTCTTCTGAATTAGTTGAAATATTTGGAACTATAAAGCGTTAAGTTTAAACAACGGAAAAAGTTCTAGTCATCACATGCAACATTCAATCTCAATGCTACTGACAGTGCTGACAACACTGCCACACAGCTTGACACATGCTGTTGAATTGAAATAAAAAAAAGCTAAAACCGTGAATTCCCAGCGCGTCACCATTTTGAGGCAGATTTTAGCCCGTTTCGACTGATTTTTAGCGAATGGTACTTACGATTACAAGTTTAAAAAGTGTAAAACAAAAGTATACAGAGTTCGAGTGGTTAGCTGACTAGTAAGCAAAGTTGAATCTACCTATAACGACTTTTTTATAATGACAAATCTATCTATAGCGGCATTTTCAATGGTCCCTTCAGATAAACATACATAAAAAATTCATCGTTCTATTGCGACATTTCTCTATTACGACGGTCCCTTGAGATGTCACTATAAAGCGATTCGACTCAACCGGTATTTGTGAAAAATATTCCAAACAACACCTGGAGAAAACATACAGTGATGTAAAAAGTTGTAATTTATTACAGTTTTGAAGGCATTGCGGTTATTTCGAAGCTGCAGTTTGATAATATATAGTGCTTTGATGTTTAGGTAACAGATTGGTAATGAATAATTGCTGAAATGTCAAACATCCTTTTGCGGGGAAGGGGTTGCAATCTTGGTCAGGACCGGCCAAAAAATAAAAATCTCGCTTCAGCTATGAGCCGGAATCATCGCGTCTTCGATAAAGTTAAATGCGACCCCCTCCCCGCAAAAAGCGGAGCATTATGTGAAGACAAATGGTTTTTGTATCTTTAAGTATCACTTACACTCTTGACATTACATTAAACAGATTTCAAATAAGTTAATTTAACGTCGAGATAAACCTATTTTGGTATTTTAGGAGAATTGGGGCAAAATCGACATGTTGCTGACAGTTTTCGTAGATCAGACACCTACCAATTGATATCTGAAACTTTTTTACTCAATATAAGATATAATTTGACTACCACTTTTAGATATTAGCGCATAACCATTAATGCTCAGACATACTCGATATTATTTTGCTTTGTGAAATATACTAAAACCACAGACTAACAGACATAACACCTCGAACAAATCTTTAATAAAATCATCGTTCGGATGATTCCAGTACTTTACATTAGTAACAGTAGCACCATCTGCTGCCGTGTTTGCATTGCGTCGTGTATTTCGACATCAGCGCTAGCGTTACTGCATGTGTCAAATAGGTAACTACAAAATATGTATGAAATTGCATGACAGTGCCCCAGACGGTGTTGTTGCGCGATGAGTGTTATTCGATTGGAAATTTGAAATAATCGTTTTTTTGTGGCGATGGAGCCTTTCGGATTTGTTCAAATAACTGATTTTTATTTCGTACCTCTGTGCAATTGATTCTCCGGTTTACGATCTCCCAAAGATTCTCAATCGGATTGAGTTCCAGAGATTGCGAAGACCAGGCCATCACCACTACTTCATTGTTTGACCACTTTGGCGGTGTACTATCTTGCTGAAACATCCACTTTATCGGCATTATCCTTTCGACATAAAGTAACATAACGACTCTCATGATGTTGTTGTACATTAAACGATCTATGATTTTATTGATCCGATGAATTGGACCAAGACCGTTAGCAGAGAAATATCTCAACTTCATCACATTACCTCCGTCGTGTTTCACAGTTATTTGTTAGTACCCATCAGTGTACGCTAGAATTTCCGTCGCTCCCAAACATATTGAACTCAGACTCATCACTAAATAGAACCGTACACCATTTCTGCGGAGTCCAGCCAATATGAGAATGAGCAAATACTAGTCTTTTTTCTGGTTCTTCGATAAAATTTAAGGTTTTTCGCAGGACGTCGAGACAATAATCCGGTATCAACGGCACATCGTCTGATTACCAAGAGCTGCGATTCTTTTTGTACCTTGAAGGGCGATTTTGTAGGACCCTTTCTAATGTACCTGTTGATCAAAGAGTACTCCCTTTTTTCTGTGTGGACTCATCACTGCGACCAGAGCTTAGATCTATTGTGATATTGCCCAGATGTTCTCTGTACTCCACACTTCATATTATTAGCAGTATCACTATTGAAGTAAGTAATACGCTTATCATTCATATCCATGCTTATGTGTAAGTTTTTTACCTTTCCGTTTCAAGCTTACTGCTCTGCTATACCAAGCCTCTGTCCATCCTAACAATATCGCCTAATTACAATTCTTTGTAGAGAACTTTCATACGTAACTCACACCAGTTTTATTATAATAGGGACCGATTTTTGTTCGAAGGAGAGTCAACAAGAGTACTGTAGAATTCAGATTGAAGGAAGGGTACGTAGTGGAAAGCCTGAGAACAAACCCATGCTCAAGTCCTTTGACAACCAAATGGCCTGATTCTACTAAGATTCGAACCCACGACCACCTGCTTACCAAAGCGGACTCTGTAACCTTACGGCTACGGAGCTCCCTCAAGTCCTCCCTTAGAGATGGTAGAACGAGGTCTTCCTCCCATGCATAATCTTCATACGGTCAACTTGTCTATTTCATATTTGTTTTTTTTTTGTGACACCGTTCACATAATCATGGATGATCTTTATTGTTAACTCCATCCCGAAGCTGTAGGGAGCCATTTTTCTGCTCGACAATGCAAGAGATACAAAATATACAATCATTGGGATTTATAGAGGAAAATCAAATTATTTTTACCTTCTTTCCACAAGAGCTATGTGAAAACTATTTCTATCGTAATATTCAACTGCTCAACGCTCGTTTTCTTTTCTACGAAGAAACCAACAACAGTATAAGAATGAACACCTTGTTGCAAATGACCAACGCAAAAAGTCGCTTGTCAACAATGCTTTGTTGGTATTTGTGTAGGTCAAAAGTAGACTGCTGTGCCGTAAACTACAAAATGATTATTTGTTTATGTGTCGATGAAACGATGGATATCAATGAATTGAACTTTTTTTTTATTCCCGCTTATTTTCCGTCGCCTAGTTCCGTCACTGTTTGTTGCGCCAATCACCCGGGGATGCGACTCCCAGGATCATAAATCACGACCCGTAAATTGACGGACCGGCGCCAAAGGCTTTACTTCCTCATGTGATGGAAGGCGTGATCCCAGAGATTTTTCGCCTCAGAAAATCTCCCGGTGTCGGCTAGAATCGAATCTAAACCAGTTGGGTTGGTTGTAAGTGGATCATGCCACCCTACAACCATCGACACATATGTCCGCGGTTGGATTCGAACCCTGGTCACCAGCGTAGTTTGCGGAGACGATACCAACTACGCTTGAACGATTTTTGTTGCAAATGTTCATCCAACACTGTATGTTATTGTTCCCAGCAGAGATGCCAATCTTTGTTGTTTTACATATATTTGGTAGTTTAAATCAGATTTATTATCATTTTTATGTCTAGAATGTAAATTTTGTGGACTGAAAAGATTTTCTTATATTTTTTTCTACGGGATTTTCAATTAAGTAGAAGAGTATGATCACTATTTCCCCATTCCTGTATTCTCGCATGAAACACAGCCAAAATAATGGCAGCAAGGCATATGGTTTGCACAAAACAAAACTATGTAGAGTATAATCTGTTTCAAATAGGAGCTGACAGAAACAAATATGATGAGATTCTACTTAACGATGCCAAACCAGGCCTTGGAAAGATTTGATTCCAATGATAAGCTAATGTGTTTTAAAATATAAACACAATTCTAAAAAATATTACAGAAAGCATTTTTCGTTTTACCCTCGGCTACGCAGCGTTCCAAACATTGTTCCTATAACAATTCACCAAGAGGCAAACAACGTGCCGTTAGTCTCTGCAATTGAAAGCTAACACGCGATTCAATGACGTTTACAGAATCGATCAAGCAAATTTTAATCGTAAGCTAAGCTTTATCTAATCAAATTGTTATATTTAATTTGGGCATTCATTTTTTTAATTCTTATTGAGTTTTTCTCTAGTTTATTGAAAACATGTATTAGCAATTATTTTCTCAGTTTGCTTGAAAAAGTGTTAAAGATATCGAAATGGTGAATAAAAAGCTGATTTAATTAAACAAAAGTATCGCACTCAAGTTGAAAGTCTGTTTCTATAATCCTCTCTCAGAATAAGTAATTCTGTTTGGAAATTATTGCATAAACCCTAGAGCTATGGGGCCATCCACATACCACGTGGTCAGCTTGGGGGTGGGGTGTTGTGTAATGTCCACGGTCCTTACAAAAAAAATAGTAGGAGGGTGGTATCCAAGACACGGCCGCATAGTTGACGTAGGACTACAATAGTTTTATATTTCCCTTTGAGGCTCTGTTTGATTTGAGCTCGTTTTACTTCTGGCACGGCTCGATTTTGGCACACATGTGCCAAAACCGAGCGATAATGTCTAATCATATTTCTTAGTTTTCTTGATTATATAAATCAATTTAACCTCAACATCTTTCAAAAGAAGAAGGGTATTTTGGTTCTTCATGTTGCCGAAGCGGACGACCGGAACCGGTAGAACTGTTCCTGGAATACGACCGGAACATGTGCCGGTGATATAATGATCAGTTTAGTAAAGCGGGCAATGTATGTAGTTTGCGAGGATGCGAAAATGAACGGGAATAGAAGGTGTGACTTTTAGGCTTAGAAAAAATTTTCCCTCGTCCAGACGGGACTCGAACCCGCAATCTCCGTTGTCTCCGGCAAGGTGTTTTGGCCAATTAAACTACTGGGGAAGGTATAAATAGTTCTAAACCAAAGTCGAATCACCCCCTCTTATTGTGTTCCCGTATCTCAGCACGCCAACGATGAACTGCACACACTGCCCGGTGGGAGTTTATTTTTGTAACTGAGAGAGTGATTTCTTCACGCACACAGTGTATAACGACTTATTATATCTACAGTGGCGCAAGCGATGGGTTCACTATGGTGAGCGGATCAGATCGGTTCCGCTCACTAAGATGAACTAGTTCTTTTTAACAGCTCACTCGCTCTTTTCGTTCCCACATAATTTTTGGTTTTTATCAGTTTAGCTAATTATCAGACACCGCAAGCGAGAGCCAGGTGAAAGCTTTACACCCGATTTGCCAAGCGCAAGGTCGCGCGCAAAATTACAATAAAACTCCCAGAAACAAGCTGCAACCAAACGTCTGCCCTGATATGCATGACTTGCATTTTTCATCACCCAGCCACCAGCCAGCCGCAAGAGCATGCAAAAAAACAACTTGCAACAGTCCATACACAGGTACACGGGTTGACTAACGCCGAGTACGCACACGAATGGATGTGGAACGAAAAGAACGAAAGAACTGATTCACTGATCTGGCAATCCGCTCGCAGGCTGATCAAAAGATTCAGTTCTTTGAAAGAGCGAAATCTTTCGCTCTCAGAAGAACTGGTTCTTCCGATGACTCTTTTGTTCAGCTCGCAGGCAATCCGCTCGCGATCAGAAGATTTCGATCTTTTAAAGAACTGATTTTCTGATCAGCTCGGGAGCGGGTTGTCTGCATAGATTCAAAAGAGCAGTGAACCAGTTCTTTCGCTCTTTTCGTTCCACTTTTCGTTTGCGTCCCGGCGTTAGCCAGCCCGTGTGCTGTGTGTGAACTGTGGCAAGTAGATTTTATTTTTTATTCCCGCGGCGGGTGGATGGTTATGCATAGGAGAGCAGGCAGCCGGCGGTAGCTATTTTCTGGGAGTTCTATTGCAGTGTCGCACGCCGCTTTGCGCTTGGGGTGTAAAACATTCATATGGCTCTCGCTTGCGGTGTCTAATCAACAAAATCGGTTTCAGCTTTTTGCTTGAAGTAAGGGGTGAGTTACCGCTCTTTAAAAAAGAGCGATAGATCACTCACTCACTTTGAAGAACCAGCTCTTTAGATCAGTTCGTGAGCGGATTGCCCTCCTCTACGAGACACGTCAGTTGCTGGCTAGACTCCGAACGCGTATCACGGAAGAGCTCCGTTGGCTAAATTTACTTTACGAACTAATTTCATTTTTTGTCATATGACTTACATTTTGAGTTTAGTAAAGCGGGCAATGTATGCAGTTTGCGAGGATGCGAAAATGAACGGGAATAGAAGGTGTGACTCTTAGGCTTAGAAAATTTTTTCCCTCGTCCAGACGGGACTCGAACCCGCAATCTCCGTTGTCTCCGGCAAGGTGTTTTGGCCAATTAAACTACTGGGGAAGGTATAAATAGTTCTAAACCAAAGTCGAATCACCCCCTACTATTGTGTTCCCGTATCTCAGCACGCCAACGATGAACTGCACACACTGCCCGGTGGGAGTTTATTTTTGTAACTGAGAGAGTGATTTCTTCACGCACACAGTGTATAACGACTTATTATATCTACAGTGGCGCAAGCGATGAGACACTAGAGGTGGGAAAAATGGTTCACTATGGTGAGCGGATCAGAGCGGTCCCGCTCACTAAGATGAACTAGTTCTTTTTAACAGCTCACTCGCTCTTTTCGTTCCTACATAATTTTTGGTTTTTATCAGTGTAGCTAATTATCAGACACCGCAAGCGAGAGCCAGGTGAAAGCTTTACACCCGATTTGCCAAGCGCAAGGTCGCGCGCAAAATTACAATAGAACTCCCAGAAACAAGCTGCAACCAAACGTCTGCCCTGATATGCATGACTTGCATTTTTCATCACCCAGCCACCAGCCAGTCGCAAGAGCATGCAAAAAAAAACAACTTGCAACAGTCCATACACAGGTACACGGGTTGACTAACGCCGAGTACGCACACGAATGGATGTGGAACGAAAAGAACGGAAGAACTGATTCACTGATCTGGCAATCCGCTCGCAGGCTGATCAAAAGATTCAGTTCTTTGAAAGAGCGAAATCTTTCGCTCTCAGAAGAACTGGTTCTTCCGATGACTCTTTTGTTCAGCTCGCAGGCAATCCGCTCGCGATCAGAAGATTTCGATCTTTTAAAGAACTGATTTTCTGATCAGCTCGGGAGCGGGTTGTCTGCATAGATTCAAAAGAGCAGTGAACCAGTTCTTTCGCTCTTTTCGTTCCACTTTTCGTTTGCGTCCCGGCGTTAGCCAGCCCGTGTGCTGTGTGTGAACTGTGGCAAGTAGATTTTATTTTTTATTCCCGCGGCGGGTGGATGGTTATGCATAGGAGAGCAGGCAGCCGGCGGTAGCTATTTTCTGGGAGTTCTATTGCAGTGTCGCACGCCGCTTTGCGCTTGGGGTGTAAAACATTCATATGGCTCTCGCTTGCGGTGTCTAATCAACAAAATCGGTTTCATCTTTTTGCTTGAAGTAAGGGGTGAGTTACCGCTCTTCAAAAAAGAGCGATAGATCACTCACTCACTTTGAAGAACCAGCTCTTTAGATCAGTTCGTGAGCGGATTGCCCACCTCTATGAGACACGTCAGTTGCTGGCTAGACTCCGAACGCGTATCACGGAAGAGCTCCGTTGGCTAAATTTACTTTACGAACTAATTTCATTTTTTGTCATATGACTTACATTTTAAGTTTAGTAAAGCGGGCAATGTATGCAGTTTGCGAGGATGCGAAAATGAACGGGAATAGAAGGTGTGACTTTTAGGCTTAGAAAAAATTTTCCCTCGTCCAGACGGGACTCGAACCCGCAATCTCCGTTGTCTCCGGCAAGGTGTTTTGGCCAATTAAACTACTGGGGAAGGTATAAATAGTTCTAAACCAAAGTCGAATCACCCCCTCTTATTGTGTTCCCGTATCTCAGCACGCCAACGATGAACTGCACACACTGCCCGGTGGGAGTTTATTTTTGTAACTGAGAGAGTGATTTCTTCACGCACACAGTGTATAACGACTTATTATATCTACAGTGGCGCAAGCGATGGGTTCACTATGGTGAGCGGATCAGATCGGTTCCGCTCACTAAGATGAACTAGTTCTTTTTAACGCGTGTGCGTGTAGGCATGTTTTTGAATTCTTTCTTTGTTTTATTTATCAATTCCTCCTCAATTTTCGCGTCAAAATTATTGAAATTAGTCTTACGCTTCTGGTTTGCTCAGAAACTCTAAATGGGACGCAGCTGAGGAACGTTGGGTTGGTTGGCCGACCTGGGTACCGCATCGATTTTCAGCCACTTCACCCCTCCAACGTTTGCATTGATTAGTAGGCCGACTCCATATCCGGCCAGAGCACCGCGTATTCGCCCCTATGGTATTTTTTAATATACGACGCAACTTCGGACTGGCACTTCGTACTATAAACTTCCCCGATCACGACCAGTACGGAGCTTCTGGCTGCCAGTCGTTGCCATCCAGGGTGAGATTGGTCTCGGCGTCCACCACTACCATCACGTCGCGTTTTGCCGGAGAAATCGACTCGACCATCTTAATCAGCCGCTGACACTGTGTCATTGCCTGCAGCTCTGAGGCCGTCCATTGCCGCTTTCTGAAGTCCATGTTCGCCAGGTACTTTTCCACTATTTGGCCGGTTGCACCGACCTCCCGATCGAGCCTACGCAGCGATGTAGTCACTTTTTCCTCGGTCTTCCACTTCAGCATTCTTTGGAGGTTCTGGTCGCTCAGGGTCGTCGGCCGTACGGAACCGGTCTTTCTTTCGATGCTCTGATTGTACTCCAACAGTGCCAAGATGTTGTAGATACCGGAACAAGCATAACCGGTGTCCCTTTTCCGTATGATGTCCGTTTTCGACGTTGCGGTATCTTTGATCGCGCACACTTCTCAATGGAGTAGCCTCACTGTTTTCACCATTACGGTTAGAATTCGAGTCATTTTTTTTTTTTTGTTGACTCATGAGATACTATGATTGATGCTGCATGCGTAGTTTTGTCAGTGCGTGTAAAGGTAAACTCATGAAAATCCGGCATTTTTGGAGCATTTTTTTAATGCAAACGTTAGGGCTCAACAATTTTGTCTTCGGACTTCTGATGAGGATTTACTTACAGTCGCGAAAGTCTCACTTATTTGACCATCCTCAAAATGTACAAGAGTTCTTGAAGTTTCCGGAATTGATTTTTTTTTATAGCAAACCTTTTATAAATGCATGAATTATCGAGATCTGATGTTATTTCATTAAAATTTGTTTGAAAATAAAAAAAAATCAGGGACATGAAAACTTTTACGTTGGGAGACTCGAGCTACATCAGAACACACAAGAGATAAAAAACTGTAAAACGCTTTGAGGCTCAAATATGGCATGGGAAACTTTCACGAGAAAACATTGTTAATCTTTAGAACTCTATCGTAAATAAAATTCTCTATCGTAAAAGAAACAATTGATAAAAAAATCCTTTTCCCTGAGAAACTACATACATACTACAAACATAAACTACAAACATAAATCTGTAGATTTATAACCTCTCGCTCAACAATATCCATCGAAAAATCTGTCGCTCGCAACATTACTTTTTTTGGTTTTGTCCGATAGTTCCGTGTGGGTAAGTACCCACATGGATATTTTCCGAGTGGGTACTACTACCCATACTACCCACATGAAACGCCGGCCCTGTCACAGCAGGCAGTTGGTGTCTACTCATGCAGTCTGTGCCAAGAGTGCTCGCATGTGATTGGTACATTGTTCGTGAAAACTCGACCTTCAAACTTTTATGAAATTTTCACTGTTTAACAATGAATTGATAATGATAACTGAGGAATCACAAAATTGTCCCTCATTTTATCAATCCAACGACATATTGATTATTGTAATCCATCATGTGGTTACATCAGTATTACCGTTTGAAATCTTTCATTCCAACGTTACACCTTGGTTTTAGTTTCCGCAGAATGTATCTCGATATAGTGCGGTTAGACGTAGTCCTACGTCAAAAGAATTTATATGGGCATTTGTCCACATGGGGTCAAAATCGTCAAAAATCTGTCCACGTGGTATGTGGATGGCCCCTATAAAAAATGGATGTAACTTTAATAACAGTGTGCCGCATTGGATTACCAAAAGTTATTTAGAAGGCTGAGCAATAGTTTTCTCAGCGCGTTGAATAATATTACATCATGAATATTTATCATCTGTAAAATGGAGCATAAATTTCTCATTCTTCTTTGTTTTGGCCTGCAAACACAGTTTCTTACAGTGTAAAAGCATCTAAACGGCATATTTTGCATGAAAAATGTTATAAATATTTACAAAATGAAAATTACATACAAATTTTACTTTCAAGACATCAACTTACCAGACTTGGGGTTGAAGAGGAGGAGCTGGCAACGCGACTAACCGATAATACGTGCCCCGAAAGCAATCCGTTAAAGTTATTGATTTTTAAGTTACTTATTTATTTATAAGTAACTTGCTAAAAAGTGTACAGTTGTGATCTGTGATGCTTTGTTTAAGTGAGAAAAGTGGAGGTTTTGTGAAAAACACAGTGTTCTATGCGTGGGAGTTATAATTTATCCACGAAATCAAATTGAAAATTGTTAGGCCAGTTAGGTTGCGTGAGTGTGAGTGCCTACTTCGTGCGTCGCGCTAACAAGCGGTTCATTATTAACGTGCGATAATGGAGTGCATATGGTGGTGTGAACGAAGAGAACGGCACTTCCTGGAGAGCGGAGAGAATAGCGTTGCGCTGTGCTAGTCGGCGTTTGTTTCGCTGGCATAGGCATAACCAAACTAAAACAGATGAGTATATGTTTTTTTGTATCAAACATTTCATGAATGTAAGGCTATGTGTGTAGTGTTTTTTAGCGGGCTTTGGACTTTGGCGGAAGCGTGAATGTGTGATCTGTTGGGTGCACGAGGTGTGGTAGCTTTTCGGCTGCGAGTAGGGTTTTTTTTTTTGTTTGCGCGATGAGTCTTGAAATGTTTTACTTTTTTCTACCACAAATAAAAGCAATGAGAATCGTCAGGTGAGGTAGGTTAACTTATCAACGGGCTCGATACGACATACACGATTCGCTTTTGGAATTTTTTTTTCCTAATTGGTCCGCGTTCGAATATGGTTTACATCATGTGATGACCCACTGGATACCACGTAGTTGCCAGTTTGAGGAACGACGTAGCGTGCCGTTTTGATTGTGGCCGTTATGAATGTTCAACTGTTACAGTTTCGATTGTCCAAATAGAAAACAGAGTGCAATTAAGATGTTTTTCTGGAGACTTTTTTCGTGTGGTTTTGTGTAATAGTGTTGTTTATTAGAATTTATGGTAGAATAGATTAATTAAATTGTATTTACTGATGTGTCGTGTGCCATGAATCTTTAAACGCACTGACGATAATAGAAACTTCAATGGAGTCGAGTTTGACTTCCGAGGATTATTTAGTCAGCCTGAAATAATCATGATTGGTTTGGTCCTGTCAATAATTTCAAGACTTTTGATTAGTATGTACATCTACACCTGATGTTTGCACTTAATGTTTTAGATGCACCAAGCTTTGCCGTTTTTCTATCTTTCCAACAATATCACACTCATTATAAGGTAATGGGTAGCTCAACTTAGTAATGAGCCAATATAACGCATAGTATACTTTGAATCCGTCATCTACCACGGTTTTGCACGGTCAGGCTTCAAGTAGGGTTTTATTAGCAAACATGTTCTCACCTCGAGAGCAATGGTGTGGTTTATGGAAGCTGGGAGTATGGTGCAGTGATAATACATGAAATCTTATGCTTCACTTTTCCGATTTTTCTAGCTTTTGGGCTGTTTATGTTTTGTATACAATGTTCCAAACATGACTAGGTCGGCATTTTGTTAACAAACTTAAGACCATATATTGGTCAATATGGAAATTTGCATTTTTAAATTATTAAGGCTTTGCATGCATGAAACTTTGCCATTTTTTTTTTTTTAATAGGCAACGTTCGCATCGACAACTAAGATAGAATCGGCGTGAAAAGTCGTGTCCCCGAGTTTCTGCGTCGGTAGGAGGGAATAGAGCGGTCGTGCATAGTGCTTCGATGTAAACTGCGTTTCCGGCTCAGGAGCATTTTACTTATATGAACGTTTTTAGAATATAGTGATTTCGAGGGCTATACCCAGATACTTGTTCATGTCTCACTGTGACTGTTTAACCGAAGATTTCGTCCGGTCGATAAATATCGCGATTAACGAAAACACAATGTATACCCTCTAAAGAATCGCGTCGGCCGACGTGCAGTCGTTTCTTCGAAAGTACTCGGGATTGACAAATAGCTGATGGCTACGAGTAGCAAAGGCTACATCGCGGACCGTTTGGCAAGAAATATACTCATGGTTCGTTTTCGTAATAAGCGCGCATCATTGTTATATTCTGTTTTTCAGGTGTGTTTTTCGCGGGATCGTATCGTTTTTTTTAGAGCAGACAAAGTGTATACGAGAAACGTCGTTGGTCGATTTGTTAGGTAGAAATGTCCGGTTGAACGAACCCCTAGACTCCGCGTAGATACATTCATGAGGTCGAATTATCTAAAGATAGATCAACAACGCGCCCTTCATTTCGGTGTAAAGAGGAAAAGAGGATCACCTCACGAGGAGATACCATATCATTTAAAGTTGCCCAATTTGATCAAAGGTCTAGTATTCTCGCGTACGATTTATTGTTGCGGTGTTACATTGTCAAACTGAATAAGTTCGAATCGCATTATGAATATCGTGGCGGATATAATGAACTTGTTCGCGCGATACTTGTTCTAAAGAACCCGACACTCGAAACCAGCGCATCGTTTACCAAAACGAACCCTGCTGTGTACCTTGCCCTTTCTCCAACATCCCAGTGATTTCTCATGGAAGTGCAGAGGTGTTCTCGGCTTCCAATAAGCGAGTATCACGTCAACACTTTCCTATACAAATTCCTTCTTTGACCTGCATTCGGATGCGGCCGGCGCTGGTATTGCCTAATACAAAGATTAAGGTCACCAGTTTTTACACATTGAGGATGCATTTTGGTCCCAAGCCTCATCTGTTGGTTCTCTGTGTAATTACAGCTGATCTGGCAATAACGGAGTAGCAACCGCGGGCGGTCAATCATGCTCATGCTCATGCTCATGCTCATCAACTTACCAGACTTGGGGTTGAAATCGAGGTTGAGATCAAAGTCATAGTCGAGGTTGACATCAGAATCCTAATAATTGTTTCAGTTGAGGAAAATATATTCCACAAAATTCCATTTTTCTTCATTCAAACGCCAAGTTTTCTGGTTATCGAATTATAAATGGTTTTATTTTGGCTTAATATATTTTCGATAAAATTCTGCTTGGACTTTACACAATCAATTGTTTTATATACAAGTTAAATCGCGTGATAACCAGTACAAATCTGTCACACCTTTCGGACGCGAAGCGATAAACCTATGCTCCCATTCCAACACATTATTCTACTTATTACTTTCAAAATTTATCAACCCTATATTTAACCTTTCTGTCCTGAATCATATTATTTTAACATTGAATATAAAATGCATGAAGCAAATATCCTCGATTTTATCAACATGTTGTTGTGCTTAATGCATCACTCGATTTTATGTTATTGTATTACAAAACGTTAAACTAGTTGTTCGTGCAAACAAAGCATTCGTCGACAACGAACACTAGACAAAACCCATATTGCGACCTATTTCCATTCCATATAGATTATCTCGAGCCATCGAATCTCGTAACCTCACTCTCAAGCGTAACAACAATCAAACGGCAGAAGGAAATTTCAATTCCGAGAAGCACGGCAGCAGCGCAGCACTTTTCACAAAAGCTTACATTTATATACAAAAGCATATTTCTACCAACTGTGGGGTGTATTTTTCCCATCCTCCCAGCAGCAAAGGAAAAAGGTTTTTGTTTTCCTACCTAGCAATCTATCTACCAATGCCGGACCGGGAACCGGAGCGGGCGTTCGTCGATATGGTTTTATTTTTGTTTTCGGCTGCGATCGTCGCCGTGCTCGTCGTCGTTGAGCAGCAATTTACACGTCATTTATTTCAAGTTTTTGTATCAAATTTCAATCCATCCAACCCAAATGCTATCCTCTGGAAAACCGCACTCACCGTGCACAACAAGCGTGAGCGAGTAAGCGAGAAGGAGCGAAGCGCATTCTCCAGCAGCAGCAAACCAAGCGCCAAACTCTTCGAATGCCTTCACTTTATGCTTGCTTTTGCTTTAAGCATGGCTTACCCCGTAGTGCTGTGCTGCTACTGCTTTGAGCATAGCGGACTGGCCACGCCCTATTTTCACCCCACCCCAGCCAACCAGTCAGTCAGCCCAGCAGCATCGATGTACGTGTGCGCCCTCGCTACTGTGCACTTTGTGTGTATGAGTGTTTACTCCGGTATTTTGCACGTCTTGTCCTCCTTCTCATACTTACCAAAAGAAGCATAGAAAATAGCAGAAAATAAAACACTCACTTTTTGAAACGCAAATATTTGCTCAGTGGTTGCCTTTCGACTGGTAACGTTTCGTTTATTTTTCCTCTTTTAATTCGAAACGAGTGAGCTGACACAGTCCCAGATGGGTGGGTGCAACACGCAGAGGAATTGGTTGACGTTTGGGTGGCTCGGGTATGTATACTGCTGGATGCAAGAGGGTTTCGGTTTGAGTAAAAATACTCAAAAAAAAAAACATCAGGTTTCATCATTTGATCCCACTTTTGTGGTTTTCAGATTTTTTTTCCCGATATGGAAAATAAAATATTATGGAACTAACACCAAAAAACTGTCCCTCAAGTCCTGAAGGGATGAATAATTTACAGAGGAAAAGTTTCTCGCCTAACGTTCCTACAACTGACGATAACGAAAGAAGCATTGTTTTCTTCGAATGAAACGAATATTGCCACTACTTCTGGATTTATTTTTTTTAAAATTCGTCAAAATGATGGCAAAATGATGACATACAAAGGAGTGCTCTGAGTCGATGTTTTTACAGGTTTTAAACATGGTTGTGCTGACACAATCACAATTACAAAAACAATACATACTCTAAAATGACCACTTTGCAGTGAAAACCAGGATTGTTACATGTACAGAATAATCTGCGTTTTATTTTTTGCCTGAATCTATGAATCTGTACACACAGAACACGGATATTCATCAAACACTAGTTAACACGTACCCTTAGACCCTAGGATCAAGACAGTGTCTTAACATTGTGAAATATTTACAATATTCCAGATTAATAAATCTCGTCGTTGCTTCTTTATGTGTACAAAAACTTCTTGGTGTCATCTGTTTCAAACAAGAAAAATTTACAAAATGCACTATGTAAATAAATGTGTCTTGTCCTGTGTTGAGGCATTTTGGATTTAAGCTATCCCGACTTACAGTAGTTTTGAGATTAAATTGCACTGTGTCTCCATCTGATGCATGAAACAACTCATTTGCATTTTGTTAATGTTTTAAAGCAAACGCCATTACATACCAAAAATCTATCCATATAAATCATTTTTGATTTGAATGAAACTTTGCTGCGCAGCGAGAGTAAATTTTGTAATACATTTGTATAAATCTGGGTTTGTTACAGAAGAATCACGAATAACTCACAAAATCTGATTTTGATGAAAAAATGGAAATTCTCAAATTTTAATTTTAAAATATATCAAAAACGGATGTATTTAGAAAGTTAGTCAGCAAGAGTTTCATGATTTGAAATTTCCGTAAGAATCATTTAAAAAAACGAAATAGAAAAATTGAACTTTAGGAAACCAAAAGTTTTTAAATAAAAACAAGTTTCAACAAAAAAATTTCAGAGGTAAATTCAGCGAATTTTTATATTTATTTAAAATCTGATTTCAAATTCAAAACAACTTGAGTTATAAGCTTTTCGATTGCAAACAACTGATTAAATCAAGAAATATTTTTTCCTAAAAATATTTTAATTGAAATAAGTCCCAAAAACTTAAACTTCAATAAACCATTTGTCTCTCATATCTCTGTTCTGTATTTTTAATCAAAATTTACTTTTTTTTATTAAAAAAGCAGTGTTTATTTTGATGTCTTTGCAGATTTGAATACAAAACATAATAATAGATTATTACACGACGATATCACAAGAAAGAAGAAAAAAAGAGATTTGATAGTTCGTAAAGGTTCTTTCACATAGACTTGTACAATTTTTGGATCGGACTTTTTCATTATTTTACTGTCCGGTGATAAGGCTTTCGCTTTCTACTACACGGAACTCGCGTAGGCGCAGAGGAATCCGATTTTTTTGTTATAAGTAATTGTTTTCCCTTTATTCTCTAAGCTGGTCTCGCGATTCGAAGCTAGTCGTCGTAGGTTTGAATCCCAGCTCGGGAGGGACTGTTAGGGATAGTAGGATCGTAGCGCTAGCCCTGCAATTGCCGTGTTCACTAAACGGTTGTCTACGAAATCTGTGTATAATTAAATAGAAGATCGAGTTCCGATACGGAATGTAGCACCAAGGCTTTGCTTTGCTTTGCTAATTGTTTTAACTTCCAAAAAATTGAATAATAACTCCTTGTAAATTATCCTCTCTGAACAGTCATAAAAGAGATGGTTTTTTGTGTGCAATGATCTATGGTGAGCACAAGTTTTGCCCCTGAGCTCAAACTAGGAAAATAATGATAGATAATATCTTTTCAACAGTAAAGTATATTTCGTAAAAATTAAATAGCAGACTTGAATGAGAGATAAAAATTTGCTTTTTGAAATGAACAGGAAAACGCTGGCTTTCACAAATACAGTAACATTATTTGCGACTCAAAAAAAAAAAAAAACAGAGAACTCCTAAAAACTTTAAGAGGAAAAGTGTACCAATTTTTCTTTTTTGACATTATCTTTCTTCCTTGACGTTTGATTTACAATGCCTTGTTGGCACCTCGACTATCGTCGCCATGCGCACACCTCTGACTACTCCGTTCACTATTTTTGCCATCAAGGTTAGAGTTTGACTGATAGAGCTGTCTTTTTTCTGCTGACTCATGGGTTACTATGATTGAGCTACCCATAGTTTCGTCCATGTGTGTGAAGGTAAACCGATGAGAAATTGGCAATTTTTGTCCATTTTTTATGCAAACGTTAAAACACAGACTAACAGACATAACACGTCGAACAAATTTTCAATAAAATCATCGTTTGGATAATTCCAGTACTTTACGTTAGTAACACTAGCACCATCTGCTGTCATGTTCGCGCTGCGTCATGTATTTCGACATCAGCGCCAGCGTTACTGCATGTGTCAAATGGGGAACTACAAAATATGTATGAGATTGCATGACAGCGCCTCAGACGACGTTTTCGCGCGATGACTATTATTCGAATGAAAATTTGAAATGAACGTTTTTTGTGGCGATGGAGCTAGGTTCCAGTGTTACGTCTGTTAGTCTGTGGTTAAAATATTGTGTATTTTTCCGATTTTTTCCCACAACGTCATTTAAAAATAGAAGCTGCCATCTAGTTAAGAGCCATTCTCGCAGAAATTAGGCCACTAGATGCATAAAGTCTTTCAAATATAATGTGAGTGAGTGAGCAGTGAATTGCTTGTAGAATATTAATTTTTTTAAACAGCACAATGTTCTATATCTTATGTAATACGGACTTAGATCTAGCTCTGGTTCTTCCGTTCTCTCGTTCTTCCTTGACGTTTGATTTACAATGCCTTGTTGGCACCTCGACTATCGTCGCCAGGGTTTGATCCAGGGTTGCCACTAGGTTTTAAATAAAATCTGGTAAAAATGAAAAGAGTGGCACTCATTTCATGCGACAAATGATTAGTTTTTAGCATAATTTGAAGTGATGACCCTTTTTTGCTCTCACCGGGTAAGTAGGTAGAAAGGCTGATGACCTTTTGGCCAGACGGCGCAAAGAAAATCTAGCAAAAATCTGGCTAGTTCTAAAATAGCTGGAAGATTCGGAGGTTTATCTGTTTGTCTGATGCGCAATCAGAAATCTGGCTAAATCCAGAATTATCTGGTACACTGGCAACGTGTGTGCGAGCTTTGAAATCCTAGTAAATAGGGCAACCGCTTCTATATTCATCTCATCGCTATTGTTTGTCCAATTTACCGTTGAATTTGACTATTTTAGCCAAAGTAAAACTTCCAACCACTCGAGTAAATCGAGAAGTAAAATAAAACTCTTTTCATTTTGAAAAAATAGTAAAGCAGAGCAAACTGCAATGCAAAGACTCACTGAAACATTAGTAAATTGGACAAATAAGAGCGATTAGGTAAATATAGGTATAGATAAATATAGCCCTACCATAGTTGCACTGTGCAATGTTGCCGTGTCGGTTGGTAGTATAGTAGTAGCACCAGTAAAACACAAAAAAAAACAATTCTCTTCACAAAACAGTACGGTGAAACATAGAGCTAGGAGTGCCTCATGCATTTATAAGTTATGCTTTATCGTTTCAGATCAAATACAGGACAGAGTTTTAACACCCTATTCTCAATTAAAATAACAAACAAATTTCTCTTACTATATTTCATCATCATAACCCACTGCATTTGTCTATGGAATTGGAGTTTAATTTTTTTCAGTTTGTTAATCAGAAATAAATAATAGAATATATTATATAGTTTTTATTGATGCAAATAGAAAAGTGATATCATCGTAAAATAATTACATTACCTTCAACGCATCTATACTTTAACTTGACTACCTTCAACGTCATTACTCATAAACCCAATACCATTACAATTAACTACTAACACGTTCAAGGCCTCTAATGAAATATTTTAACAATTTAAAATTTTATTTGTCTGTGTATGTGAAATGAAATTCACCTCGCTTCCTTTGTGAGGGAAGTAAAATACGAAGTGCCCTGTCAGTCGTTGCCATTCTGGGAGAGATTAATCTCGTTGTTCATTATCGCCGCTACGTCGCGATTCGCCTGGAAAATCGACTTGACCATCTTAATAGCCACTGCCGCTGCGTCATTGCGTGAAGTTCCGAGACAAATGAATGGAACTGTCGCTTCCTGAGCCTCTTGGCACTCGGGGTCGTCGCCCATCCGAAACCGGGCTTTCTTTCGATGTTCTGATTGTTATTCAATAGTGCTAAGATGTTGTATATACTGGAACGGGTGTATTAGGCGTCCACAAAGTGCCGCACGATGTCCGTTTTCGGCACGGCAGGTTCTTTGAATGCGCACACTTCTGAACGGAGTAGCTTCATTGTTTTCGCCATCAAGGTTGGAGTTTGACTGATAGAGCAGTCATTTTTCTGCTAACTTATGGGTTACTATGATTGAACTACCCATAGTATCGACCATGCGTGTGAAGGTAAACCCATAAGAAATTGGCAATTTTGTCAATTTTTTATGCAAACGTTAAAATATTGTGTAACTTTCCGATTTTTCCCATAACGCAATTTAAAAATAGAAGCTTCAATCTAGTTAAAAGCCATTCTCGCTGAAACTAGGCCACAAGATGTGAACTACTTGTAGATTAATAAATTATTTTAAACAGCGCAAGTGGCAAGTGGCTGTGTGTATAAAGTTACCAGACCGTTCTCTGCACATCTTCGCTATCTACCTACGACCGAATTCTGACACCGCACTATATTGTTCCCACACAACCGCTGTTCAGTCTGTTTGCGATGAATCGTCAGCAAGCGATATCGTTTCAATTCTCGGTGATTACAATCTTCCCCAGCTTCAATGGAATTTTGATGATGATATCAATGGATGCATAACAGTTAACGCCTCTAGTGAGCAAGAACTCGCTTTGTGAATCCATTTCCACATGCGGGTTGGTGCAATTGAATTCTTTTTTGAACACGAATGGTAGAACATTCGATCTGGCATTCACGAGTTCCCTGGACGATTTTGAAATTTCGCCACCCGTGCTTCCGCTCTTACCAATCGACCTTCACCATCCACCGTTTGAGTTGCAAGTTGATGTGCGTAGTTCGACGCATGTTGAACTCGGAAACAGCCAGCCGGATTCACTCGATTTTGACTTTGGGAGCTGTGACTTTAGCTCTCTTAATGCTGAATTTTCAACTGTTAACTGGGTACAGCTGATTGAAGGACAACGCTGTTCTTTCGTTCTACGACAAGCTGTTCGAAATACTTAATTCGAAGGTGTCACGTCGTCGTCGAGCTCAGGAATATGCGCAACAAATTGCGCAAGGCGCGGAAACGATTTTTCTCAATAAATCCAATGAGCAATTACTTTACTTGCAGAAACAGCCTATAAGGAACTAGTAACGACATGCTATCGAGCCTACTTAAATGAACTACAGTCGAACCTGAAGCATAATCCTACTGCGTTTTGGAAATTCGTTAAAAAGCAAAAAGCTAGTAATCTCGTCCCGGACGGTGTGTTTTACGGACAAGCCACTGCCAACACACCCGAAGAAGCCCCAAAAACTTTTTTTCGTCCTTCTTTGAAAGCGTGTTTAACACTGTGCCGCCTCAGCTCCATCCTAATTGTTTTCAGCACGTACTTTCTCACGACATTTGTCTACCGTTTTTCAATTTCTCTCGTGAGGATGTGTTCATAGCACTTACTAAGCTTGATGATTCGAAAGGGGCTGGAACTGATGGATTAGCTCCTATAGTATTGAAAAACTACCGCGGAATATCAATTCTCTGCTGTCTAGGGAAGCTTCTTGAATCTCTGATGCATGGGGTCATGCTATCCGCAGTTAAATCGATAATATCGACCGATCAGCACGGTTTCGTCCCGCGTCGCTCTACAACAACTAACTTGCTATGCTACACCAGCGTATTATTTCGGGAAATTGAATGTCGAAATCAAGTGGACTCGGTATACATCGACTTCTCAAAAGCATTCGATACCGTTTTGCACACCTTCGCAATTGAGAAGCTTAGGCATATGGGCTTTCCCGATTGGATATCCGACTGGTTGATGTCGTACTTGACCGGTAGAAGCGCATTCGTCCAGGTGAACTCTGCACGCTCTAGAAAGTCGACATCCCGTCTGAAGTTCCACAGGGAAGTGTACTGGGACCGCTGATTTTCGTGCTTTTCATTAACGACTTGTGTCAACGAATTTCTTCTGCAAAGCTGCTTTTCGCCGTTGACCTGAAAATTTTCCGAATAATTAAGTCCATGTTGGATTGTATTTGCTTACAAAAAGACATCGATATCCTTTCACGTTGGTGCAAAGAGAACGGGATGCGTGTGAACATCAACAAATGCAAGGTGATCACTTTCAGTCGCTGTCATAATTTGATTAGTCATCAGTACAACATCGACACAAGTCCACTGGACCGTGTGCAGTCTATCCGTGACTTGGGTGTAATTATCGATTCCAAGCTCCGCTTCAACCAACGCATCTCCGCCATTACCGCTAAAGCTGCTTCGATCCTTGGATTCATTCGCCGCAATGCTTCACAGTTTACTGACGTGTACGCGCTTAAGGCACTATACTGTGCTTTAGTACGCAGTGTTCTGGAGTACGCTGCTCCCATATGGGCCCCGTACCATACCTCTCAAGTTATTCGCAGTGAGCGAGTTCAAAAATGTTTTTTACGTTTTGCTCTTCGTAACCTACCGTGGAATGACCCTGTACATCTGCCCGACTACTCGCAACGATGTCGTTTGATTGACCTGGAATTGCTGTCAACAAGACGAATAAAACTTCAACGATTGTTTGTTTTCGACGTCCTAACGAACAATATTGACTGCTCGGACCTTCTCCTGCTAATCCAAATAAATGTTCCTCAGCGCCAGTTGCGATACTGGACAATGATCTCCATTCCCGGGCACAGGACAAGCTATGGTTATAACAATCCGCTCAGTTCCTGCCTAAGAGGGTTCAATGACGTCAGTGATTTATTTGACTTTAACATGACCAAAAATAGTTTTAAAAATAGAATTAAAAATATAGCATAAGACAAACCAGTCTGTACGATGTGATCGAAGACGATGAACAAATAAACAATGTTCTATATAATATGCAATACGGATTCACATCTGGCTCGAGTGCAGCCAATGTACTGTGTGATCTGGTCGACTCGCTCTATTCTGTATTCGAACGAAAAAAATGGTAGGGGCAGTATTTCTAGACTTTGGATCATAACTTTTTTTTTTTTCCTGTTGGGTACATTTTCCACTGCGACCAGAGATTTGATCTTTTGTGGCGGGCCCCTATTTGATGTAAGCCTTATCAGGGTGTCGTACCACTATTAGGTTGAATGGTTTCCACTTGCTGAATATAGGCATCGTCCCAATAAGGTATTATTGAACGAATAAAGTTCACTGCCTTATTGGGAGAAGTCATCCAGATATCTAATGGTTGTATTAAGTGTTTATCAAAGAATTGCTTCCTCTTTTGAGAGAGTGCTTCACAGTCACATAATAAATGTTCCGAGGTTTCTTTATCTAGGTTACAAAAGCGACAGGCATCATTTTGCAATTTACCTATCTGTTTAAAGTGATATTTACTTGGGCAGTGTCCCGTTACAAGGCCACTGTAGGTACATAAGTCTTTTTTTGAGATACTGAGCAATCGCTGGGTTACTGTTTTTTGGGGTGCAATAAATTTTTTCGATTGTCGAGCTGAATTATTGTTTTTCCAAATGTTTTCTATCATTGATTGTTCCCACTTCTTAAGTTCCATTTTGAGGGCACATTCTGAGATCCCACAAAACGGTTCTGGCCCTATGAACAACTGCATTGATCCATTTCTCGCCAACAGATCAGCTTTTTCATTCCCTTCAATGCCGCAATGCACAGGTACCCAGAATAAGTTTACTTTACTATTTCTAGCCACCTGCTGTAGCAATTGAATACAACACCATACTAATTTCGAAGAACAGGAAACGGATTTCAGTGCTTTTAGTGCAGCTTGACTATCCGAAAAAATGCATATATTTGTATGTCTATAGTTACGTCGTAAGCAAATTGTAGCGCATTCAATTATTGCCTGTATTTCTGCTTGAAATACTGTTGGCCACTCTCCCATAGGTATTGATAGACTGACTCCAGGGCCTGCCACCCCAGCGCCAACCCTATTGTTTAACCTGGAGCCATCCGTGTAGAACACTATTGAGCCTGGTTGAATACTAGGCCCACCTGATTCCCATTCAGTGCGACTTGGCTCAGTCACTTGGAATAGTCGTTCAAAGTTGTACTGCCTATCCATCCAGTCTTCCTGAGATAACATTGCACTGATTTTGAAATTTTCAAGTATACTGAGGTGTCCCCTAAGGTCTCCTTCAAGAAACTTTTCTGTTCTTTGTAGCCTTAGTGCGCTTTTTTCTGCTTCTAATTGTACAAATAGATGCAATGGAAGTAAGCTTAACATAGCATCTAGTGTCTTTGAAGGAGGATCATAACTTACTTATCTATGGTGTTCGTGGAGCTGCAAATGACTTATTGCGTATATACACCTCCACCAGCTTTAACCTCCACCTGCGGAAAATACTTAGCTTGCTAAGTCAAATTGTTATGCAACATTTCATTCAAATCAAAAATTTTAGTAGGAAATCTGCATAGAAATGTCGAAGAATCTATTGCCAACATGAGAATTTGATTAGTGAATTGAAGAATTTAATACTCGAGAACAATAGAAAATCAAAGAGTTGAAGAGGTTGTTTATAAGACACGACGGCAAGGTTAACATAGAATTACGACTGCCTGTCTTCATGCAATAGGTTTGGGATAACATCCGATTTGGGATAACCAATTTGATGGTGTGAAGTTGTTAATTTCGAGATTAAGGGAACTTTGTCTTTCCCTTGACTTTGCCTCCTTTGCGACGACCAGAAAACGTAACTGGCAAAATCCGAGTCCACGGAATAGTGATGTGACGATGAACAAAACTGCTGTATGATGAAAAACCCTAATGATTGTCTTAAATATTTACAAAGAGGATTAATGCAACAAGAAGGCGGTGAGGTATAGGTGATAGAATGAGAAGATTCAAAAAAGAGGACAGACTGCGCTGCATATTGTTTGTAGGTAAACAGTCGAACATTGTACGTCGTTTCACTTCACGGCTCATATCGTTGTCACATGTCACAAGCGTACCAAGATAAACGAATTCGTCAACCACTTCAAATCGTTTCCCATCTATCTCCACCTCAGCACCAACACCACGGGAACTCCCACGCTCTCTGCCAGCTACCATGTACTTCATTTTGGCAGAGTTAATGACAAGTCCCAATCTCACTGCTTCCCTTTTAAAAGGTACGAAGACCTCCTCCACGGCCTTACGGTTGATACCCATGATATCGATGTCGTCCGCAAAACCAAGAAGCATGTGAGCTTTCGTGATGATCGTACCGTTTCTTTCCACGTTTGCTCTTCGTACTACACCTTCAAGGGCGATGTTGAATAGTAAGATAGAGAGCGCATCCCCCTGCTTCAGTCCATGCGACGTTACGAACGCGGCCGATGTCTCGCCAGCTATCCGCACGCATGATTTCGATCCCTCCAGCGTCATACGACTCAGCTTAATTAGTTTCGTAGAGAAACCGTGTTCCAGCATGATCTGCCCCAGCTCGTATCTTTTCACTGAGTCGTATGCCGCCTTGAAATCCACAAATAGATGGTGAGTTGATAAGTTGTACTCCCGGAACTTATCGAGTGTCTGTCGCAGGGTGAAGATTTGATCCGTCGTGGAACGCCCCTGTCGAAAACCAGCCTAGTTTTCGCCAACAAAGGATTCCGTTAACGGTCTCAATCTGAAGAACAGGATACGGGAGAGCACTTTATAGGCGGAGTTGAGCAACGTTATGCCTCCATAGTTGCAACGATCCAGTCGATGACCTTCTTATAGATAGGGCATATGAGGCCTTTCAACAAGTCGTTCGGCCCTTGTTCATCCGCCCAGATCCTTAGTATTATCCGGTGGATCGCATAGTACAGCCGCTCGCTTCTCGCTTTTAGAAGTTCAGCCGGGATACCGTCCTTCCCAGCGGCCTTGCCGTTTTTCAGCTCACTAATCGCCTTTTCACCTTTATCACCTCCTCCTGTGTTGGTGGCTCCACAGCTTGTTCGTCACTCATAATCGTCATCTTGATTCTGCTCTACTCATCCGGCTCCTCACCATTCAATAGCGTTTGAAAATGCTCCTTCCACCTGGCTGCAACCGTCAGTTTATCAGTAAGCAGGTTGCCGACCTTGTCATTACAAATGACCGGCACAGGGAAATTCCTGCTTCTGACTCTGTTGACAGTTCTATAGAATCTCCGCACGTCGTTTTGAGTATAGCTGTACTCTGCGCTGGCGAGCACCTGCTCCTCGTACTCGCGCTTTTCCGACGGTGGGTTCTATTTTCGGCAGCTGTTGCCCCCCTGTACCTCTCTATGTTCTGACGCGTAGCCGCAGTGAGCATGCGGCTCCCGGCACGGTTCTTGTCATCTGTCGCTCTCTGGCTGTCTTCCACGCGTCGTGCCTACCACCTCTCTCACAGTCGTTTCGATGGCGCCGTGGATACTGCTCCACAGCCCATTTATATCTTCCACTCCTTCCTCTTACTGTTCTGCGATCCGTTGATCCAGCTCTCTGGCGTATTCTGCTACCACGCCATCAGCTTTCAACCGCTGAATGTTGAAACGCGTCGTCCTCTCTGAGCGAGATTTCAGCACGTTCGACAAGTCAATGTTTGGTCCCCAAAAATGCCTAACATCAGTAACACCCGAAAAGTGCCAACCGTCAATCAGTACGTGATCGATCTGAGAGCAGGCTTCTCCATTTGGATGCCTCCAGGTAAGTTTCCGAATATTCAAACGTGGAAAATAGGAGCTACATATGGCCATTCCTCTGGCCGCGGCAAAGTTTATCAGCCTCAGGCCGTTTTCATTGGTTGACGAGTTGAGGCTATGCTTTCCAACGACTGGACGGAAGAATTCCTCCCTCCCAACCTGTGCGTTTGCGTCTTCGATGACGACCTTTATGTCGTTTTTAGGTAGATTAATAATTAAAAAATCTTTTTAAACCGAGATACAAACATACGACAAAAACAATAACATTGCAACATTGTAGCGAACTTGGAGGTTACAGAACCAATTACCTAAGCAAACAACAATCAGTAAAAACGAAATCGTTCGCTTCTTTGATGAATAATCGACTGCAAAATGTGGTATGTTCGATCAACAAATATAAACAGTAACAAATCAATAACTTATGCTTCTCTCTAAAAGTAGGAAAAATTCATTGCTCAATTTTAAAATTAAAAGAAAAATAAAAATGATTAATATCGAGATATTTCTCGTTGCCGTACAACTTTGCATCAGAGAGTCTTGCAGTCTTTAGATTTATATATGTTTTTATGATTATCAATTTATGAACGAAAATATTAATGATCAAAAAAATTGGAAAAACATAACCTGAAATCTGCATTGTTGACGTATAACACAAACTATTATTTGTCAAAAATTTTCAGTTATATTTGTTGAGACCCCGAAGAAGATCCAAACACTAGGTCCGTTACTTTCAAGATCATTGGCATGAAGTCGGCATGAGATTATGTATATACAGCTACACATATATACGCAAATTGATCAAATAGTCAGAGACATGCATATACATTAGGTTGAGGAATCGTTATATGGAAAAAACGAAACTTGATAGCAGAAAGCCAGAACCAAGTTTTTTTTTTGCTCTATTTGGGGCCCCAGGATTGCATTTATTGGAAGCCGATTGGTTTTGTCTCCGCTTGGCGCATTGCATTTAAAATTTATATGGAGATTTGAATGGAAAACCCAACTTTTTTGCATTTTCCACTCTAAAGAGCTCAAAATGGCTCAAACCATAGGTTTCATGACTTCACATGCCTAACAACTTGGCCGAAGACACTAAAGAGCTAGGGTGTGCCAAAAAAAATACTAGAGCTGTTCAAAGTTGATTATGTCGAAATTTATGTTGCAAATCATTTTTTCTGCCAACACTGCCAGTGTACCGGCGTCAGTCAGATTTCCATCAGAAGTAACTTCTGAAACACGTTGTAGATTCAACCTACGCCTAGAATATTGACCTAAATTTGTTTGCTTGATCCAGCTGAGTGTATAAACTCGTTACAACAAGTTACTTCTGATGGGAATCCTACTGAAAACAAGATTTTCTGCATTTAAATCGACACACTCAACTTTGAACAGCTTCAGCTCTTCTTGAAGACATTCTAGCTCTTCAGTGTCTTCTGCAAAGTTGTAAGGCATCTAAAATACTATACTTTAACTTAATGTAGTGCATTATTAGAGCATTATTGAGCTCTCTAGAAAGGTAAATGCAAAAAAGTCGGTTTTCCTATATGAATTTTCATACAAATTTGAAATGCAATGCGCCAAGCGAAGACAAAACCAATCGACTTCAGGTAAGTTTGGAGTTGTATGGGATCCAAAAGAAACCAAAATAAAACTTGACTCTGGAAAATCGATCACTTTTCCCCACCCTAATATACACAATATCCAACATATCACCTGAGCTTTGTTGAAGGCTGTAAGAGACAAAACAAATTCTCAGCAAAATTATCATAACCCATGTGCGCTAAATCTCTGGCATCATGGTTTAATTTTTCATTTCTCATCCGCTTTCTCTCTTACATAAAATGCGTCTCTTAAGTGAAATTAATAACTAGCATTGCGAAAGCAAACCATTGTAGCTTGATAATAATCTACTGTTGCAAAGATCAGCAAGAATAAATATCGAAACGGAGAAAAACTGAGTAAAGAGGGCTCAAGCGCATAAGGTTTGCTTGTAGAGCAACAGGGTAAAATAAGCATTTTGGATTAA
Source organism: Wyeomyia smithii (assembly GCF_029784165.1). Classification (NCBI taxonomy): domain Eukaryota; kingdom Metazoa; phylum Arthropoda; class Insecta; order Diptera; family Culicidae; genus Wyeomyia; species Wyeomyia smithii. The sequence continues at coordinate 63,261,579 of NC_073694.1, forward strand.
AACTCAACTCACCTAATTCAACAACAGAAAATAATGAAGATTTAATTCAATAGACCGCTTCAACCGAACAAATTCCAAAGCTTCAAACATTTTAACCACAGGCATCTCGATCAGCTGCGTTCGATGCAGGGCGACAAATATTGCAACGGTCACAACAAATCTCCACCTCAGACTGTGCAGTGCAGACTGGAGCCCGTCCGAATGGAATGTTTGTACTATTTGTATACACAGCGCAATGTGGGCCTCTCGTCCGTGCCCACTTCGAGCCCCACTCGAGCGAAAGAAAGGAACAAACAAATTAACACCACACATCACCAATCAATAACCCCTTTTTACGATGCCATCTGCCAGCACAGAGGAACGACCGGGCACCGGGATCGATCGAAGTAGGTAATACATATTACTAACCAACGTCAAGTGCGTCCGCTCCCTTCTGGCTGTCGTGGGTCCAGCTGCGCACGAACACGAAGTCCCAAGCACCCTATGATTGATATCGAGTGTGCGTCCCTCGTTCTCTCGAGCAGCCGATCACGCGTGACATGTTTATTTATTGGGCAGTTTTTGTTCGGTTTTCAACTCTTGACCGTCGTCACTCCACCGGTGAATATCTCCGAGGACATGAGAAAGCCTACTTAGTTATAAACGGTATCGCAATCTGCCACAGGGCGAGGGACCTGAACCTGAAGCAATCCCACAACCAAAATGTTGTTGTTTTCCGAATCTCTATTTGGAATTGGATGTAAATATTTTCAAAACACTCGATCGGATATCTGGGGGCCGCTGGAATCGTGGTGGTCGATCACGGACCGGATCGCGCACCTAAATCGCACTCGGTCCGGTCCCGATCGTGCAACTGTGATAGACCCTGTCGATCGACGCTGCGCTCGGTTGGGTGGTCGAACCTTCGGAATACTCTCCGGTTGGAGAAACAAAAATCAACAAAGTCAGAAATTGAATGGGATATTTTCTTGAATGAATTGAACTAAGAAGGAAATGCCAAGTGCCAGGTGATTGTGTGCTTTCAATAGAACCTAGTTTATGGCAAGCAGTTGGAAAGGGAACACTGGCGGGAGTGGGAGACTGCGTGGTCATCATTACAATAGTGCTTCGATTTGTGGAGTGGAAGGTCCATAGGCAAAAAAAGTTAGCCAACAGTCGAAGCGTTACTCAAGTGGCTATATAGATCTTTCGATTGGAAATCTTCACGTTCATTCATCGGCTGGAGCTTGCTTCACGACTGTTAATAGGCAAACCGGGGAGATATTAGTTACCTTATTAATTGGAGCTTGGAAAAGGTGAGGTTTATTCTGATGATCTGTATATATTTGGAAGATATGGGTAAAAATTTAATAAAATAAATATTATGCTGAGAAATGAAAGCTACACAGGAATTGTGATACCGTGCATGTTTGAACAGAAGGGTCATGAAAAAACCTTGGCATATGAACACCTTTTTTCCAAATTCAGAATCGCATGAATTTCTCTGAAATCCTATTTTTTATTGATTCGCTCGGCCATCGCCAGCTTTAAAACATCATAACCTCCATATCGTATTCACCAATATATCTGTATTTTCGATTTTGTTTTATTATGAGTCACTCCATCAAGTGGGCAAAACGAGCGCAACCGTGTCAACGGCCTGCTCATATTTGACTTAAACTTTGAGCAGCTATTTTTTTAAAAAGTTTATTTTACATGGCACAATACATATGATGTTTAACGGAGCCAATAATTTCTTATTTCTAGGTTGTTTTATAAACTAAAGCCATTTTTTTCCTCGCTGCAGACTACTAGCTTAAACCTTATCTAGAACTAAAACTAGCATGGTTTTTACTTATGGTTCAATTTGTTGGCATTGTTATATTGACGCTCTTGAGGTTTTTCAAGTAGCTATAAATCAGCATCATATACGTATGTCTTGTTCCGCTGAGTCAAGATATCACCAACTGGGATGTAGAGTTGTATGTCTCAGGCCCTGATGGAATCCCAAAGTAAGGGTTAAATTTTAAGGAATTATTCATATAAAGTCACTATGCAAAAATCCCTTTTGTGGACCCTTCCTTCTTTCATGGAAGGGTCATTTTTCGATAAATAAAACACTTATTTCCTTTTAATTATATCTATAAACAAATGGCTACGTAAAACTGATGCATTATTTCTGAACAAAATTAGTCAAGAAATTCAAAAAAAGAAAAGTTGGTTTTAAGCAGTAGTGTTGCCAGATAACTTCTTTTTGCATTTGGAAAATTAAACTGCATTTTGAGGCAAATAGGTTTATCTTGACTTTAAATTGGATACTCTCATCGTTTTCCTGAGTCAATTTTATATTTAGCCCATCCAATGGATTTTGGATAACTTGAAGTCACTGTTATTAAGGTAAATAATTGTATTTACCCTTTTAAAAATTTCAAAGTTTCGTGTGCTTGAACGAACTTACGAAAATATTTTATAATTACAAAAAGTCTTCAAATTTATGATCGAAATAACGTTGTCATGTTAATGTGCAACACAATGTACATTGAGCAGTAAACAGTAAATATTGCACAGCAAGGAAGTAACGCATTACAATGTACCACGTTTAACGTGTTTGTCTTGAATAACGTGGGCGATTTATAAGTCTGTTACCGTTCACCCCCAACTTGTCTCGAGGTAAAATTCTGGCCTAACAAGCCAGTCGTCGTAGGTTCGAGTCTCCATGGCTTTGCTTAGCTGTTTACCCTATCACATCGAGGTATTATCTTCAAAACTCAAGTTCAACATTTTTAAGAAAAAATTTGAAATTTCCCTGGTTTTAAGCAGTTTTCTCTTCTAAGATTTTTTTTATATCTCCTGATACGATATATCAATGGACCTTCTGGAAATTATATTTTGGAGAAAGTTAATAAAAAATTCAAAAAAATATCAATTTTAGGCGGCATCGTTTCCAGATATGATATTTTTTAATTTGAAAAATTTATTTGCGTTTTTCAGAAAATAAGTTTGTTATAACTTCCTATCTGGCATTTCATCGTTTTGGGATATATTACATGAAAACCCTTGTCACCCAGACATCTATTTTTGGGTATAAAACCAAATTTACTCTGATTTGCTTACAATGTCTATTCCTATTCTGCTAATATCTGATATTACTATTTCGTTAATATTTATGAAACTCTATTGATTTTGGGACATTCTGGATAAAGCTATTTGAAGAAAATTATTCAAGTGATTCAAGAAATATACAGATTTCACCCGGTGGTGTTGCCAGTTGCTTGGGTACAAAGAGAAACAGATTTTTTTTATGTTAATTTGAAATTTTTAAACCCTAACTTAAACATCACAAAGAACGGGATTTTATTAACGAAATTTTCTCTTCAAAATACAATTAATTGAATATCAATTGATATTGCATATCCGGAGATATTAAAAACTTCGAAAAGAAAAGAAAACCAAAGAATATTTAATTTTTTTTTCCTTAAACTAAGACACCTCAGGGTAATAAGTGGATTTTATGTAAAAGTTTCTCAGGATTAAGATGAAATTATCAAATTTGGAATGAGAGTTTACTCGTTTGCCAAAAAATGTATAAAGAGTATATCTGGTAACACTGTTCTCTATGATTTATATTTCTTTTGGACTCCTCGACTAACTTTTGTTAGGTATTTGTTTTCAAGGGATTTTTGGATAATGGTCCCTAGAAAACTCATCAAAGAGTGAACCAAAATTGAGTAAATTGAATTGACATGCGGTGTGGAATGATCTTACAAAATGTTGGTTGTTCTTGTTCAAAAGGTAAAAAAAAATTCCACCTCGAAAAATGACTTTCAAACTCTTATTATTCTTCAACTAGTGTATCTGATAAACTCTACAAATATTAGAAAACTATATGTGCAATGTAGGGAAACTGTATATTAAATACCCAGTCTGGACAAAACACGCCACTTCAAAATTTCATGGAATACAAGCTTTTTTAAACAATTTAGGAGCCAATCACTTCTATTTTACATTATCAACACGTGTGGATCATATTGCTTGTCTTTAACGTTTGCGGTGACGAAACTACGCATGCAGCATCAATCATATTGACCCATGGCTCAGCAAAAACAACTCTATCAGTTAAACTCTAACCTTGATGGCGAAAACAGCGAAGCTACTCCGTTTAGGAGTGTGCGCGTTCAAAGAACGGCACCCCACCGCGTTGAAAATGGTCATCGTGCGGCAGTTCGTGGACACCGCATACGCCCGTTTCGGCATCTACAATAACTTTGCACTTTTGGGCAACAATCAGAGCATTCAAAGAAAGCCCGGTTCCGGACGGCCGACGACCCTGAACGACAAGAAATATCAAAAAATGCAAACACAGAGGCCGGGAGGTTGGTGCAACCGGCCAAATAGTGAGTGTAGGTGTAAGTACCTGGTGAATATGGCCATACATGTCAGGAAGCAGCAGTCCCGACCACTAGCCTCGAACCTGCAGGCAGTGACGGAGCAACAGCACCTGAATAAGGGTCAAATCGATTTTCCCGGGAAATCATGACATAGTGGTGGTGATGGTGAGAACCTATCGCACCCTGGATTGCAATGGCTGGCAGGGCACTTCGTATTTTACTACCCCCACGAAATAAATGAGCACCGAGGTAGAGTTTATTTCACACATCAAGTTCCCCAAGAAGGTGCTGCTGTGGCTGACAATCAGCGAGAAAGGGATGTCAAAGCTGCTCTCTTTCGCTCTGAACTGGCCGTGAACGAGGAAATTTATAGTACGAAGTGCCTGCCAGAAGTTGCGTCGTTCATCGAGAAATATCATAAAGGTGAACCCGCCAAACGTCCCAAAGTTGCGCATCATCGAGGATTTCTGGGCAAACCTGAAGCGTAAGATCTAAGTCAACAATTTTGTCGTGAAAACTGAGGAGGAATTGATAAATAAAATGAAGAGAGAACTAGAAAACATGCCTACACGCATGTTTTCGTCCGCCATGGCGAATGTTCCGGTTAACTGTCGGAAGGTCGCACGCAAGGGCGAAGAATTTTTTGCAAGTACGCCAAAAGATACCTTCCATGCTCAGGTTGACTAGGAGGAGAAATTCAACCCGGTTTTTGGAAAGTTCAGCGCACACCGGCTCACAAACGAAAACGGCCTTCTACTCATTGACTTTGCCGCCTCCACCATGTTGGTCATACGTAGCATCTACTTTCAGCATAGCCTCCCATATGGGTACACCTGGAGATCACCACAACAGACCGAATCACAAATCGATCACGTTATGATTGATGGAAGGCACTTCTCGGATATTATCGACGTCCGAACCTATCGTGGCGCAAACGTCGATTCTGACCACTATCTCCTGATGGTCAAAATGCGCCAAAGGCTTTCGGTTGTCAAAAACATGCGCATTGGAGCGACTTAAACTTTCTGATGTCGCTACTGAGTACGTGTAAAGCCTTGAGGCAGCGTTGCCGGATGAGGGTGAGCTTAGCTTAACTGCTGGAGTACTGTGATAACGGAAGGTGCTGTTGGATTCGTCGAGAGGAATCGACGTAACGGCTGGTTCGACGAGGAGCGTCAAACGATTCTAGACGAGAGGAATGCAGTGCGGGCATTGATGCTGCAGCACAGGACCCGTCATGACGTGAGTCAATACAAACACAAACGAAGACAGTAGGCCCATCTTCTCCGGGACAAAAAGTGCCGCTTCGTGCCGCAGGCTCTGTACCGCGAGGTGAAATGTATCGGTATAAAGAGGAAATAATCTAGACGAATTGACGTGAGGTGATCGACAGGTGGAAGTAGCACTACAATGAACATCTGAATGGCGCAAAGGCAGAGAACCAAGACGGTAGGAAGAACAACTTGGTCAGCACAGCGGATGAGGAAGACATATACCGCCACCCACGATAAATGAAGTGAAGGATGCTATCAAACAGCTCAAGAACAACCAATCAGCTGAAAGGGATTGCATAGCAGCGGAACTTATCAAGCAGAGCAGAGAAAAGTTTGACTTCCTGTCTGCGTCAGCTTGTATTTATATTTATCTTTATATTTATTGAATTAATTTCAACCAACTCAAGGTATGAATGAAATATGAAAGCTATGTGGCTGGGAAAAGCATAAAACCCAGCATCTTTTCCAAAAATCATATATATAACATAATAATAAAAATAGAAATACCAGCACAATTCACACTATTCACATCTAAAAGTTCAAATCCTGAGGATGGTTATAAACTCTGGCCATATGTCGAACTGGTTCATGCGAGCCGTAGTTAGTACGGTGAGTCCCAAAACGCAGCAGCGGTTGATGTCGTTGAGGTCGTCACACCCAGCTGGATTTTGTGGGCCATATTAACGATGAGATCCTGCCGTCGTTAAAAGAGCGGTGTGAGACCAACTAATGCACATAGTTGCTCATACGGTGGCAAGTTATCTGGATTTCTCCACGGTAACGAACGACAATCACGACGGATGAAGCGTTTTTGGATACACTCAATGCGATTGGACCAAAATTCCAAATGTGGATCCCAAACAACGCTGATAGTCAGGATCAGGGATACAGAACAGCTACCGGAGGAGTGAAAGGAGTGAGTAATATGCTTAATACACGAAGGGCGACGAGTTGGAATGTGAGAACTACCGAGCGATCACGATTCTAAACGCAGCCTACAAAGTGCTCTCCCAGATCATCTTCACCGTTTCACGCTGCTCGTACGAAGGATTATGGGAATCGACAACGGACCAAATCCTTACGCTTAGGCAGATCCTGCAATTCCAATTCATCGCTTTTAAGGTCGCTTACGACACTATCGACCGTATAGTATTATGAAAAATTATGGACGAAAATGGCTTCCCTGCGAAACTAACAAGGCTGATTAAGGCCACGATGGATGGTGTACAGTGCTTTGTGAAGATTTTGGGTGCGGTATCAAAACACGCAAGGGATTTCGAAAAGGCAACGGTTTTTCCTGCCTCCTGTTCAACATTGTGTTTGAAGGTGTTATGAAACGTGCGGCCTTTAACAAGGGAGGCGCGATTTTCAACAAATCCAGCCAGTTCATCTGCTTTGCTGACGACTCGGACCTTGTCGGAAGGTCGTACCAGGCGGTTGCTGAACAGTACTGAACCGTGAAGCAGAAAAGTTGGATTACGTCGAAGACCAATTATCCGCTAAAGCATAGTTTATAGTTCCAAGCGAAGTGAAAAATTTGACAGGTGAAAAAGTGTAAATTTTCGCTAGCGAAATCTGTCGTGAAACTCGGTTGTGGAATACACATGCGAAGTGAAATTCATGAGTTTACCCTTCGAGTGAAGTTATAATTGGCCGGAGCTGACAGAAAAAAACGCGCTGAAAAGTCAAGCTGCTTCTTTTTCACAAGTGTGTCCATGCGTGAAAAAAGCAAGCGCAAGTGTAAAAGTTGCGATCCACAACTTTCTATTTCGCTGGATCGAATTTGTTTACAGTTCCAAGCGAAGGAAAATTTCGACAATCTGCGTGTTTCACGCACGTGAAAAAAATGAACATTTCGTATGAGATTTTCACTCCGCTTGGAACCCTAAACAAGGCTTAAAAGAGCAAACTGAGCGCTATAGAGCTAGCAGAGGCCGTAGCGTAGCGATAAATGGAGTTGAGTTCGAAGTGGTTGACGGATCATTGGTAACGTCAGACAACAACTACAGTAGAGAAACCCGCAGACGTATTGTAGCTGGAAGTCGTGCCTACTCCACAAGTGTACCATGTACAAGACACTCATGAGACCGGTAGTCCTCTACGAACAAGAGACATGGACAATGCTCGAGGAGGACTTGCAGGCTCTGGCTATTTTCGAACGACGTGTGCTTAGGACCAGGTTTGGCGTAGTATGTTAGGCTGGCGCCACTTTACAGTATTTAGAAAGTCGCTAAAGCGGGAAGGGTACATGTTGTAAGAATGCCGGACAAGAATCCCGAAAAAATAGCGTTCGTCTCGAATCCGGTCGGTACAAGACGTAGCGACGTAGCGGCGCGCAACGAGCTAGGTGGTTGGACCAAGTGGAGCAAGGCACCATACTTAAATGACGTAGCATTCATGGGGGGAGGGGGGATATCATCATTTTGTGACAAGCTGTGACAAGGGGGGAGAGGGGGTTCTAGTAAAATCGACGTAGCATTTTTTTTAAAAACTGATTTTTTTTGCAGGAAAAATGTATACTAAAAATACGCTAAAACATTGCACAAAGTATTGCAGCGAGATCTGTCGAAATGTTTTCGAAATCTGTGGCATTCTGAAATCTTCTAAAAGCTCTGCTATATGAACATTCACTTGGATTTCCAAACACACAATCTGCTTTGAATACAAAAATCGTTGCTTTTTTGTGGCTTTAAATAGTGAAAACTACAAGATACTCGTTCCATTTCCGGAATAGTTTCTGTGCTTTCTGCAGACATGGATCATACTAAGTTGTTTAAACACAGTTGTTTCCTTGTACCAAAACATAAGCCCTTTGAAGCAGAAGATGCAGTCACGAGTCTATAAGTTGTAAATAAATTTAATTAGACACGGTTTTGTTTTGAAGTATTTTTTTGTATGTATGTTACTACAGTCAGGTTTACCCGGGGATACGTATCTCGTAAAAAACCGCGTTAGTTCGAAAATTAGGCATTACCCGGGGATACGTATCTCGTAAAAAACCGCGTTAGTTCGAAAATCCGCGTAAAAAACGCGCCAATCAAAAATCCGCGTTAAGTGAACCAGCAAGAAGGGCTTTGAAAAAACCGAGACCGCCATTCCGGATCTTTCGGAGGGCGTCGGGTATTTTTTGGACTAAGTCTTCTCCTAGATAAACACTTAAGCGGTTCTGGTTCCAAACCCACGTGAATTCGAAAATTCGCGAAAAAGTTTTTGTATTAGCGTGGTATCGCGTAAAAAAACACGTTAATTCAGAAATCCGCGTAAAAACCGCGTTAAATAAAAAATCAGTGTGAAATCAAAAATCCGCGTAAAAAAACCTCGTTCACAATTCCGCCTAAATAAATTGAATTTTTGTACGTTTTTTCAGAAGCGGAGAGGGGGGGGGGGTAAACGAATGCTACGTTTTTTTTCCGGGGTGGTTTAGGTTTTGTGACCAAATGCTACGAGGGGAGAGGGGGGTCTCAAAAAATCATCAAAAAAATGCTACGTCATTTAAGTATGTTCCCCAAGATCTCGGAATTGGAGACGCTCAAGAAACTGGAGACAAACCGCCATGAACGTTGGCGTTACATTTGTGTTTCATCACGAAAGTAAGTAGGTAAGTATATTTGTTAACCACTTTAATATGTAGAACGGATTCTAATAGCTTTTAAACCCCTGCAGTTTCCACGATGATGTCACTGATCAGTGACGAAACGTCGGACAGCAAAAGACAAAAGTCGTTCTACTTTTTTGAGAAGGTTCTGCTGTACAGTCAGGTTTTTTTTTACGCGGGGATACGTACCTCGTAAAAAAAACCGCGTAAAAAAAACGCGTTAATTCAAAAATCCGCGTAAAAAACCGCGCAAATTCAAAAATCCACGTAAAAAAAAACCGCGTTAATTCAAAAATCCGCGTAAAAAAACCGCGTTAATTCAAAAATTCGCGTAAAAAACCTCGTAAAAAAACCGCGTATAAAAAAACCGCGATTGTTCATCTATAATTTATTTGACACGGCACAAATACAATTTAATGTTTAACGGCGCTAATTATATCTGGTAGCTTACTTTCTAAAGTATCTTAATAACTAAAAGCAAATTTTTTATCCTCGCTGCCGACTACGAGCTGAAACTAAATCTAACTTAAAGCTATAATATTTTGCATTATAAGCACTGGTTTACTGTATGATGGTTTTCATTGCCATTGGTAAGCACATGTTCCGCTGCTGGGCCAAGATATTACGGACTGGCATATTGGGTTATCTCCCTCGGGCCTTGAGAGTATCGTGTGGGTCTGATTGCTGTTTCCGGATCCGGGGTCTTAACGTGTTCTTGTCGTTAGGCTGGATGCAGGCGGAAGGGGGTAGGACTAAACTGGGGCGTGGATGGATTTCAGGAAAACGTATATAAGGGACATGTAGGATAGGTCACGGCTCGCCAAGACATCACGAACAGGAACAGCCGACTGCCTACCTTCGGCCTGCAGGGAAGCTATTAATTTAGACCTGGCGTCACGGTGTACGGGGCATGACCAAACAACGTGCTCTATGTCGTGATAACCTTCACCACAGGCACAGATACCACTTTCCCCGAGCCCAACACGACGGAGATGCGCGTCAAATCTATAGTGATTGGACATAAGCCGGGACATCACGCAAATGAAATCCCGACCTACATCCAACCCCTTGAACCACGGGTTCGTCGACACCTTGGGGATTATGGAATGTAACCACCTTCCCAGTTCCCCTCTGGTCCAAGCATTTTGCCAACTGATGATCGTATTCTGACGAACAAATGAGAAAAATTCATTAAAGGCAATTGGTCTTTCATAAATTCCACCGTTTGTTGCGCCCACCTTAGCCAAAGAGTCCGCTTTCTCATTGCCCGGTATCGAGCAGTGAGAAGGGACCCACGCTAAGGTAATCTGATACGATTTTTCGGATAAAGCACTCAGATGTTCTCGTATTTTCCCCAGGAAATACGGAGAGTGCTTAACATCTTTCATCGATCGGAGAGCCTCAATGGAACTGAGACTGTCCGTAAAGATGAAATAATGGTCCGTGGGCATTTTTTCGATAATCCCTAGGGTGTACTGAATTGCAGCCAATTCTGCGACGTAAACAGAAGCAGGATTATCAAGCTTATGGGAGACGGTTAAATTGTTATTGAAAATACCAAAGCCAGTGGACCCATCAAGAAGTGATCCGTCAGTGTAGAACATATTGTCGCAGTTGATGTTTCGATATTTATTGGAAAAAATTTTGGGGATCTGCTGCACGCGTAAATGATCCGGGATTTCACGAGTTTCTTCTATCATGGATGAATCGAAAAACACAGTAGAATCAGAAGTATTTGATAAGTCGACACGATTTGGAATATTCGAAGAAGGGTTAATGTTATGGGACATGTGATTGAAATACAATGTCATAAAACGGGTTTGAGAATTAAGCTCGATTAACCTTTCAAAATTTTCAATCACAGGACGGTTCAAAACCTCACATTTGATAAGAATGCGAGAAGACAGGCTCCAGAAGCGGTTTTTCAATGGTAGTACTCCAGCTAAGACCTCCAAACTCATCGTATGGGTCGACTGCATGCAACCCAAGGCGATACGCAAACAACGATATTGTATTCGCTCCAGTTTGATCAAATGTGTGTTTGCTGCGGAGCGGAAGCAGAAACACCCGTACTCAATGACAGACAATATCGTTGTTTGGTAAAGCCTTATTAGGTCTCCTGGGTGGGCTCCCCACCATTGTCCGGTTATTGTACGAAGAAAATTCACTCTTTGTTGACATTTTTTCATCAGATACCTAACGTGACAACCCCAGGTGCCTTTAGATCCGAACCAGACACCAAGATATTTGTGTACCTAAACCTGAGAAATCGTTTTACCCATTAATTGTGTTTGAAGCTTAGCAGGTTCATGCTTCCTAGAAAAAACTACTATCTCAGTCTTTTCCGGAGAGAATTCGATACCTAGCTGTAAAGCCCAAGCAGACAAATTGTCCAAGGTATCTTGCAATGATCCTTGCAAATCGGCAGCTTTGGCTCCTGTAACAGTGATTACACTGTCGTCTGCAAGTTGTCTTATCGTGCATGAATTTGCCAGACATTCGTCGATGTCATTTACATAAAAGTTGTAAAGAAGGGGGCTTAAACATGAGCCCTGGGGAAGACCCATGTAGCTAATGCGAAAAGTTGCCAAATCGCCGTGCGTAAAATGCATGTGCTTTTCGGACAGCAAATTGTGCAAAAAATTGTTCAAAATTGGAGAAAATCCTTGTCGGTGAAGTTTACCCGAAAGAATGTCAATAGAAACGGAATCAAAAGCCCCCTTAATGTCCAAGAACGCAGACGCCATTTGTTCTTTGCGAGCATACGCCAGCTGAATATCTGTTGAAAACAACGCAAGACAATCATTCGTCCCTTTGGCACGGCGGAAGCCAAATTGAGTATCTGATAGTAGACCATTTGATTCGACCCAGTGGTCTAAACGACGGAGTATCATTTTTTCCATCAATTTCCGGATACAGGATAGCATTGCAATCGGCCTATAAGAGTTGTGATCAGAAGCTGGTTTCCCTGGATTTTGGATGGCGATCACCTTCACTTGCCTCCAATCCTGCGGTACAATGTTTTGCTCCAGGAACTTATTGAACAAGTTCGACAAGCGCCTCTTGGCATTGCCGGGTAGATTCTTCAACAAGTTGAATTTGATTCTATCTAACCCAGGTGCGTTATTGCTACAGGACAGGAGGGCAACTGAAAATTCTGCCATCGTAAAAGGTGATTCTATCGCGTCGTGACTCGGAGACGTATCGCGAAAAAAGTTTTGCGCAGGAACAGAGTCCGGACATACTTTCCTGGCAAAATCAAATATCCACCGACTTGAAGACTCCTCGCTTTCGTTGACCGTTACGCGATTCCGCATTCTTCGGGCTGTGTTCCAAAGAGTGCTCATCGATGTCTCCCTCGACGTCTCGTTCACGAACCGACGCCAATATCCGCGTTTCTTTGCTTTAGCCAAGCTTTTAAGCTTGGTATCAAGCTTCGAATACCGTAAATAGTCGCCAGGTATACCTCCCTTCTGGTAGGCCAAAAACGCGTCGGATCTTTGCGTGTAGACATCGGAGCACTCTTGGTCCCACCACGGAGTGGGAGGCCGTTCTTTAATCGTTACGCCGGGATATTTCTTCGTTCGGGCTTGCAACGCGGCGTCGAGGATTAAGCCCGCGAGGAGGTTGTATTCTTCAAGTGGTGGGTGATGTTGAATCGACTCGACCGCTTTTGAAATCATTTCCTCGTATAACTTCCAATCGACATTCCGTGTGAGGTCATACGGAATGTCAATTGGTCGCATGCGAGTTGAACCGTTAGTAATTGATATAAGAATAGGCAGATGGTCGCTACCGTGAGGATCGAGGATTACCTTCCATGTGCAATCCAACCGTAGCGACGTCGAACATAAGGATAGATCCAAAGCGCTTGGGCGCGCTGGAGGTTTCGGGATACGTGTCATTTAACCGTTGTTCAAAATAGTCATGTCGAAGTCATCGCAAAGGTTATAGATTAAAGAGGAGCGGTTATCATTGTAGGGGGAACCCCAAGCCACACCATGAGAGTTGAAGTCTCCCAAAATCAAACGTGGCGAGGGAAGAAGTTCTATTAAATCAAAGAGCAACCGTTGCCCAACCTGTGCTCTGGGAGGAATATATATTGAAGCAATACAAAGCTCTTTACCTTGTATTGTCATTTGACATGCGACAACTTCGATGCCTGGAATCGAGGGGAGGTTAAGAAGAGGTTAAGGAAAGAATAGCACTTTTTAATCCCTAGAAGTACTCCTCCATATGGGGTGTCTCGATCAAGGCGAATAATATTAAAATCATGGAAGTTGAGATCAATATTTGAAGTAAGCCAAGTTTCACAAAGGGAAAATGCATCGCATTTGTTTCTATTTATTAAAACTTTAAATGAATCCATTTTTGGTAAAATACTTCTACAATTCCACTGTAAGACAGAGATAGAATCCTTCGTATACGCAGATGAATTAGGCATCGAAGGATACAATCGCTGCAAGGAGGGGCCATTGGGCAGTCAACTGCTTCAAAAATGATCTAACTGTTTGGAGGAATGCTGTAAGAAAAATTTTAATTGGATCGGGTACATTGAAAGTTTCAAAAATCCAGTCCACAATGTCAGAAAATTTCACTAATCCAGAGTTTGTTTCATCAACTGGGAGTGCAAAAGGAACAACTGGGGTTTTAGATGTTCCTGGCAGTGCTGGGAACTCCTTCTGGGACTTTAAATTTGCAAGCCCAGGAGGAGTTTGCTTCGGTTTTTCCGCAGCACTGTTTGGTTTGTTTGTAACTTTCATTTCACTTTGGGAAATCTTAGGACCTTTTCGGGGAAGTTTAGGAGAGGAAATATTTTTCCTCTTTCTAGACGCCCCAGGGAAGTTGTTCCCGCTGGTGAATCGTCAGAATCGGTTTCATCAGAGGACAACAGATCAAAGGGGTTCGATGTTATGGTAGAAGTTGTCACGGTCTTCTTCAGCATCTCAGCGTAAGATCGCTTTGAACGCTCCTTAAGTGACCGCTTGATTTTATCTCTGCGCTGCATGTACACCGGGCATGTAGAGAGCTCATGCTGATTTTCCCCGCAGTGAATACATTTTTCAGCATTTACACTGCAAGAATCGTCCGCATGAGTTTCTCCACACTTGCTACATCGTGCCTTATTGCAGCAGTAGGCGACTGTGTGGCCTAGCTGCTTGCAATTGGTGCAATTCATAACACGGGGTAAATACAATCGCACAGGCAGACGAACCCGATCGATCGAGACGTGGCTAGGGAGAGCAGATCCGGCAAACGTAACACGAAACGAGTCTGATGGAGTGTACACTTTTGTGCCGTTGACAAGAGACACAGACCGCAATTGCTTGCAATCTATGATTTTGACTTTTACGTCGTGACACAAAGCATTTTTGAAGCAGCCAAAACCGCTTGCCAAGATACACTCGACGGACAGACTCCGGGTATATAAACGCGATACTCGCGTGTGAAAAGCTCGGAGCGAGCAATAGCGTTGGCCTGTTCCAGGTCGCTGACCACGACACGGAGCTTGTTGGGTCTGACCTTGGAGATTTCGGTCACGGCCTTGTACCCCTCCGTCAGGTCTTTCGAAATCTGCAGGATGTTTAACGGTTTCGATTTCGGTCCTGCTTTTGGCCGAAAGAAAACAGTAAAGCTGCCCTGAGATCCGTCCGGGTAAAGCCTGGGGCGAGGGGGGACTGGAGAACTAACAGAGGAAGGGTTGGCAGGAGGGACAGGGTCGGAGGGGTTCGGGGATGGTGGCACGGGAGGCGAGGGATCTACATCCATCGCGCTAAATCTAGCGCACTAGCGCCGACAGAACACGTACCTCTTTACTTCTCCTTTTAGCAGGGTTGGTTGTCCGAACGGTCAAAGCTGCAGCCGTTACAGCCAGCAGCACCAATACAGCAGCTCCAAACAGCCACCAGCAGCGAGCCGGGTGTGTGATCACTCAGCACAGCGACACAACTCGCTGTCAACTGTTGGCTTCTTCTTTTTCCTCCTTTGTGTTGAGATTCTCGTCCACTGCTGTAGCACAATCACTTAGCAGCCAAATCGGCTTACGCACCAGCAAACAGCCACGATGCGAAACAGTTGCACAAAGGCGGGCGACCTTGAACCTTCACTCGACCAGGCAAACAATGCCAACACTTGCTCGCGCGTCTTTTGTTTTATATTCTATCGGAACGATCACCAAACACATCCGATACTGATGCGTGTTCGGCACAGAATGAATTTAAATTCCTTATTTAAAAATCGAAAAACAACATTT
Source organism: Wyeomyia smithii (assembly GCF_029784165.1). NCBI lineage: Eukaryota > Metazoa > Arthropoda > Insecta > Diptera > Culicidae > Wyeomyia > Wyeomyia smithii. The sequence continues at coordinate 63,277,068 of NC_073694.1, forward strand.
GTTTTTAAGTCACATTTTACTAAGAAAATTACACACTTTTAGCTGATATAGAAAAATCAAATAACCGTATATAACCAAAAAACCTAATTGTCAATTCGTTGTAGATATCCAACATACAGTAACGCTCGGTCAAACAATTTGGTTAGTCCAAAATTTTTTCAGAATTAAAAATTTTCAAAACTAAATATTATTTAGGCTATTTGATTGGCAAAGGACTTTAGCATGGGTTTATTCTCAGGCCCCCACCACATACCTTTCCTTCAATCGAAATTCTACAGTACCCCTGTTGATTCTCCTGCTAACAAAAACAAGTCTCTATTATAATAAAACTGGTCTGAGTAAAGTATGAAAGTTCTCTCCAGGGAAACAATTTCGGTTCTCAACATGGATTGTAACAGCCAGCAACAGCTGGTTACACCAAGCTGTAATTGGTCTGTGTATTGAGGGAAAATGGTTTACCCCACGAAGCAGCAACATTTTCCAACCTACGCCTCTCGTCCCCGCATGGAAAATAGTTCACGATGGGTACAAACTGCGAAATGTGTGCATCACCGCTTTCGGACCTACTAAAACGAATCGATCGCCTGCCGATTGGTGCGGCACCACGATACGCATAGGAGGAGAGTAAAAAAACAACAACCACGAATAAAGAAATAGATCGATCGATCAATTAGCCCGAATCGCTTTTAGCGCCTTTTTTCTCTCTTTGCGATGCCGCAACACAGTCGCTTTGCATCGCGCGCACACTCATTATTAATGCCGACAAATTTTGAGTTCAGTGGAAGCCGCTGCTGCCTGCTCGTGAGCAGACCAGACAGGAAAGCACCTCGCGCACTCACTCGCGTGATGCCGCCGATTTGCATTGTTGGCGCTATTTTCCAACCAACCCACGGATGATGATGATGATAGCTGCTGACGATGACGCTGGTGATTGCCTTCATCAATCCGCAAGCTGCCAAGGCCCGGCCAGATATAATAGACGATGTCCATCGGAAATGGCCACGGATGCGAGAAACACAATTGCTGCTGCTCTGATCCAGTTCTGACAACCAACCATGAATGTGTGGAGGAGCGGTGGTGGAGGCAGCAAAAACGGCTTCAATTCAATGAATATTTAAAACAATTATTTTCCTCCGTGCATTTTTTCGCGGTGTTTTTTGTGCCGCGGCAATCAACGAACCTCAGTCGGTTTGCAGACTCTAATTAATAGTTTGGAGCCTTTTAATATTGCTTATTGATTATTGCTGGCGTTCTGGTTGGGCAATGGGTAGAGAAAAAATGGTGGTATCGTGAAATTATCGAGTTGAACACCACATTCGTGGCTTTCTGTTTTAATTTCGTTCATAAGCTTCTATCTTTTAGGTGGATTATTCGCCCTGCTCATGCTTCAGAATTGTTTCTATCGGTTATAGCCGTTTGGTTGTTTTTTTCATGCATTCGGATTACCTGATGGTGTTTCAATCGGAGGCCGCGGCCTCAAATTCATAATAAAAAAGAAATCCGCGACAGAAAGCAGTGTAAGAGCGATAGAGCAATATTTTATCCTCAATCGGTTGAGAAACTGAATGTGCGTGCCGTGGTGGGTTGTGGTGTGTACACATCCGCACATTTTTTTTCCAGCGGCACGAACATGACGGCCGACAACAAAAGCACTTCTGTTGAATTACAGTTAATTCGTTTGATTTAACTGTTTTGTTGTATTCCACAAACGAATTGATTTGCGCGATGTTTAGCGCAAAAGTGGATTCCGGTAAGCAGAGAGTGGCCGGCTTCAAGCGCGGTCGACTTATTAGAGAGCGGCTTGTGGTCAGTTGCACGGTAGCCGCCACACCGCTGCTTAATGGTGCCAACAGTGGGAATAAAAATGGCCGACCGGTTTTATTTTAATGACATGGAGGCAAAATTTAACAATCGCTAGTCTTTGTTGAACGCCAACCAACAAGAATTTGATGCTCTCTGTGTTCTTCAGCACCTTCTCGTGTTTCATTGTTCGTAAAATTGAATAATTGAAGCAATTTATCGGTACAAAGCAGTGTCAAATTCACCTTTTTTCAGCGTTGGTAGCCTTGAACCTTGATCAATCACAACCAGGGAACTAATCAAATTTCAAATTCTCTACAGTGAATACCTACCGGTTTTTTTTTTGCCCCGTATTTCCATTCGCCACTGTGTAGAAAACCGATAAAAATCAGCCCACTTCCAAGGCTGACGAAGCTTTCAAAGTCCTTTGTTCGATTTTTCAACTGGCGTATGAGTCCCACCGCCAAAACGAAGGCCTTCTCTCCGTATAAGGTCCGTTCCGTTCGCCCATCGTCGGGTGTCTAATCGCCGCTTTTGTTGATTGTCTCGTGTGATCCACTTCCATTGTGTAGTCCGCACACTACAAAACCTATAAAGAACTGCGAAAATACTGTTTCTCACTCACGGGGCACAGACGAGAAAGCAATTGACATCTAATTGTGGCAGCCGGCACTCGTTTCGTCCCATTGCAACGCTTTGAGCATGCAGCACGTCTTCGAATGGCCATTGTTGTAGAGCCGCGCAACCGCCGCCCGCCGCCGGCCGTCAATCCCCTCTGGTAGGTAGGTAGGTACACTCTCATTTTTCCCACATTTCCACGTTCCAATTCACACTGTTCAACGATTTCAAGAGTGTGGCTGCTGATGAGTTTTTCGTCGGTTTGTACAGTGTACTGCTGTGTGCTGCTGCTGTCGTCCTCGACACTCCGCCTGGCAGCGTTACTCGTGCTAGACTTAGGACCCATTAAAAGCTACGCACTTCACTTAGTGTGACATAACATTAAAACATGACAAGCGAAAATAAATACTTTGCCACAACATGCTACTCGACAATAAATATTTTGACTGTGCATTAGGCGAGGTTAAAGATCAGTAGCATTGGTTGGTATTTATATCATGTTTAATTACTTCCTACCAAGCTGAATATGCTTCTGAGTGCCATTATCTTTGGTTTACACAGAAGTACGGTTTTTTTTGCAAATGTTTAAATCAAATGTGATTGTTTTGTAACTTAGACCGATATGAATCATGTTTTACTCGATGTAAATAAATAATCTATTATTTTAGTGCTTAACCTTGGTTACTTTCTTACTCACTGAATTGTTTTTTATGAAAAAAAAAACTGTTGACTGTACACGATCACCGTGGGGTATCAGTGCAAAACATGATTTTCATAGTTTTCTAGCTGGTATAAAAGAGATACACTGGGGTCTTTTTTACGCGGCTGATTGTACCGCGTTTAAAAGATTAGAGTAGATTTACTTATCCTGAACTTATATGATATCGCGTACAAATAATCTTCCAAATCGAGTAAAAATAATCCGCGTTATTGTAAAAAAATCGTGTTGAAAAAACTGCATAAAAAACCCGCGTAAAAAGGCCCCAGTGTACCATGGAAACGTGCTAAATAGTTTTCTGAATATTGTTAGCAATTAGTTTGTGGTGGCTACCACTGGAACTAAAGTGCTTTGTAATTGTGTGTGATTATGGCAACAAATATATAATCTATAGAAACAAACTGATATATTATTTTTGGATAAAATTCTAAACTGAATTTAAATTCTAAGCGGCAGTGTTGCCAGATATGTTCTTTCTGCATTCGAAAAATTAAACTGCTTTTTTTCTGCAAATGAATATATTCTGATTTGAAATTTGATAAATTCTTCGTGATTCTCAGAAAATTTCACATGACAAACACAATACAGTTGAACTTTTTCTGGTTTTAATTAATCTTTTTTCTAAGTTTTTCCATGTCAAACATACTCTGATTAGCTAAAAATTTCTACTGTTGTTCTGCTTATATCTCGGTTTTTGCATGATAGCCAAGGTTTTTAGCAAAGATGTTTATTTGTTTATTTGTTTATTTGTGATTAAATTCATCTGACACTAAGTTTTAATGAATTGAAAACCTTAACTAAATTACAGCAAAGTTGAACTAATTAGCCTATTTTTGAATCGATGGATAGGTTCGTTGAATAAAAATAAGTCTTCAACTACTGAAAAGGCACGAATGCACGCGGCGACTGGTTCATTTTAACCATAAGATGTTCGATGAAATCTAGGCACAAGTAACGAATCGTTGCGCAACGTTCTCTGCGGTGCTCGCAAACCAAGCAGCGAAAGCAGCCAAGTTGAGTCGATTTCTCCGTTGAGAAGCTTCCCAATAAGAATCGCTTGCTGAATTGATCGTCGTCGTTGCAGCGTATCTAAACCCAGGAGTAGACATCGGTCAGGATACGAAGGAAGTTCCGATGGATTGCGCCATGGTAAATCTTTTAGAGCCAGTCTGAGGAAACGTTTCTGTATGCGCTCGATTCTTATACTCCACGAGGTTTGATGTGGACACCATACAACAGCAGCAGTTTCCAAAAGAGGACGAACTAGAGCACAATATAGTGTCTTAAAACAGTGGGGATCGGAAAAATCCTCAGCTATTTTCGAGATAAATCCTAGTTGACGACTCGCTTTGGCTATAACCGCTGAGCGATGAAGGTCAAACGTCAATTTCGTATCTAGCAGGATGCCAAGGTCGTTTACCTGATCTACTCTCGTTAGTGTAACGCCATCAATTTCGTACGCAAACTCAATAGGCTTGGAGATGCGATGAAATGTAATTACTACTCATTTGCCAATACTTAGAGTTAGCTTATTTCTTTGACACCAACTAGCAAAAATATTGAGTAATAATTGTAGACGTTCACAGTCCTCCACGGAACGCACAACGAAATAAAGTTTCAGGTCATCCGCATAAATCAGTTTACAGTTATTCTCAAGCAATCGGGCGGCATCGTTAAAAAATAGTATGAAAAGCAGTGGACCCAGGTTGCTTCCTTGAGGAATCCCTGACGCATTAGTGAAAGGTTCCGAAGTGCAGGAATCAATTTTAACTCGCAGTGCTCTATCCGAAAGGTACGATTCAAACCATGGAACTAGTTTACTTGAGGCACCGAGTCGAGAGAGTTTACAGAGCAATATTCGATGGTCAATCTTGTCAAAAGCGGCTTTCAAGTCGGTATATATCACATCCATCTGAGTCTTCATTTCCATGGTCGCAATACAGGTGGAAGTGAATTGCAGTAAATTACTAGCCACCGATCGGCCAGGCATAAAACCATGCTGATCAAAAGAGATGTAATTTTTAGTTCGCTCTAACAGTACGCCGCACACAATAATCTCGAAAAGTTTTGATGCAGCAGAGAGACTTGTTATTCCACGGTAGTTTGACACGTTTCTACGATCGCCATTTTTGTATACAGGAAACATGTAGGACTGCTTCCACAAAAGTGGAAACTTTACCTCATTGATCGAGCGGTTGAAAATACAGCACAGTGGATCTACTAATGCAGCTATACAACGGGTCAAAACCACAGCTGGAACTCCATCTGGACCAGGTGAATGGGAGCACTTCATTTTCTTCGCTGCTTCAACAACCATTTCATTTGTAATGACGAAAGATCGTAAATCAACCAAATCAGCTGGGACGTCAGAGGCAGCGTACTCGGCCTCCTGCTGAGATGTGCAACCTGAGTTGAAGACCGAAGCAAAATGTCTAGCAAAAAGGTTACATGTGGTTGCAGCAGTCGAGGCGGTTTCATCGTCGAGGAAAACACTCGATGGGATCGAAGAAGTATTCCGTTTGGAATTTACAAAGTTCCAAAAACCTTTCGGATTGCGCCGAAGACTCGATTGAATTCTCAGGACGTACGACTTATAGAGTGCAGCGTTAACTCGACGGTAAGCGTTACTGGCTACCCGAAAATTATACTTGTGTTCGAGTGTTCGATGGCGCCGCAATCTACGTTGACATGCGTTACGCTCACGTTTTAGTTTACGTAATCCCGGTGTACTCCACGCAGGCGAAGCTGCAGCACGTTTGGTTGGTACATTTGTCAGCAGCCACGAGCATATTTCGTCACTAAACTTATCAGCCATATCATCGACGTCACTAGAAGCAAAAAGCAGATCCCAATTCACCGTTGACAAGTACGCAAGTAAAGCAGCAAAATTGATCCTACGGTAATTAAGCGTTCGCTCAGCATTGGCAACAATCGGTGCGATACCATCAGTGACAGCGGGCAAAGACATCTCTAACGGTGGGTGGTGACTGTCGATTGGTAAGAGCGGAACAGGGCAAACATTGACACTTAACTTTTGCTCAAAAGTGCAGAAAACCAAATCAAGTGTACGATTCAGGCGGTTGCGTACGAGATTTGCCTGGCTTAAATTCATGAAATCCATGCCATCTAGTAAAATACTACTTGATTGAGGAAGTTGGTTTCCATTACTACAATAAATACCGTCAATGCCACTCATCCATTGCATGCGTGGTTGATTGTAGTCACCACAAACGAGAATCGTATCTTCTAGAGTAGAATTCGTTCTAATTTCGTCAATAGTTGCTAAGTGGTCATTCATAGTGCAGATGTCGCTGCTCCTGTCTGGCGGAATATACACTGCACAAATAAGCAGCTTTATGCCTTTGACGACGGAAGACACACAAATCTGTTCCAAGCTTTGTCCGTTAGTTGTACATATAGTTTTACTAGTATTACATTGAGCAACAGCAACAAGCACACCTCCAAGACGAGATTTACAACTATTTTGAGGGCTACGATCACACCGGAACACATTGTATGCAGTACCAAAAAGCTGAAGGTCGTTAATGTGTAAATTTTGACCGAAAGTGTTGCCAGTTGCTGAAATAGCCATAGAAAAAAAAAATTATTTAGTATTTTGATGTTTTGAGGAAATCTTCTCTAGGAATAGATTTTTACACCTCAATGTTATAATTCTCCAATGTAGGCACTCACCTCGTTATCAGTTTTAAAACAGTTACAGCATTTTCAGCAAACAATTCAAAACTTCGGTACAATTTCCTACACTCAAAATATTTTTCACGTTATTGTTACGTGAAAAATCCTGTAATGGTTCATTTTCTGTCATTTTGCATGATTTATGTGACGAACATAACATCTACGTGAAAATCACATGCATAATATGTCTTATCACATGCCATCTACGTGAACTTGACAACGTCAAACAAAATGTTCTAGAAGAAGTACCGCATGAATTCTCTGTGCGAAAATATCCAGAAATCAAAATGGCGAAGTCTGATACAATTTCAGAACATGAAACAGAAGTTCTCGTTGATATGTCAATAAATGAGTTTCTGCACGCAAAACTTTTCCTTATTACCTTAGAAGCAATAGCGCAAAATTGCCTTTAAGGTAACAAACCTATTACTAAAAAGGCAATAAAAATCTTCCCCAGTCAAGTAACAACATATACTGTCAAATATTTAGCACGTGTTACGGGAGTACGACCATCTAATAATGGTCGTGCAACCACATGCAAGATTTTTTCTGTCATAAACTGCTCCCTTTCCATCTCAAGTTAAAAAAAAAATCACACACCGTCGCATATGTTGCACATGTTACAAGTTTCTTCAATCTCCAATTCATCCGGTGAGCGTGTATTAGTTCGCTCGTTGTATGCATACGGAGTAGAGGAAGAATATGACAAGAGCTGCCAAGCAGCATTTTCCCCGTCATAGAGTATGCAAACGTTGATGATTTCAAAGATTTGAAATGCGTCTTTAAATGACATCACGATCTGTAAACTGCGTTAGAGAAAAACAAAAGCATTCGCTTTCTTGCAAGCTATTCAAAACACATACTCATTGGTTCATGGAAACTCATTTGCACCTGTTTGAAAAAACAAAACTCGTGCCCATTCAGAACAATATTCGCAACTTCGGCAACTCTGTTCAGACAGTATAACATATTTTCATTTCATGTAAACACTGGGGGACGAAACGAAAGTGTTTCTAATTAGACATTGACGGGTGAGATTCTCATTATGTGGGGATGAAGGGAAGCAAAAATGAATCTGACCGTTGCATCAATACAAATGCAGCGAGTGAAGTCTTGCTAACACATGCACTGCGGTGCTTGGCTGTATGTTCTACTGCAGAAACACATACAAGCGTGTGCCCGTCATTATTTTTGTTACTTTTCGGTTATTACTATTTGTGTATAATGCGCAGTCATAAGACACAATAAGTAATAAAAAATTGCCCTAAGGTAATAAAATGTTCCCCGTTTGCGTTGGGTGTGGAAAACCATATTAATTTGATATCGAGTTTACTTGGTACGTTTTACTTGGTTGATTTATTATGCAAAATATTCGAGAATTTCCGAAAACCATCTCCTGTATCTTAAAAATTAGAAAAATTATACGTTGTATAGAACTTATATACACTCAAAATTATTTTCACGTCATAATTACCGGATAAGTTATGTGAATATTTTCCACTATCATTTTCACGCAGATTCTACGTGATTGTCATTTGAGTTCATCGTGATCTGGTGATATGATTTATCCTATGAATTTTATACAGCAGACATATTCATTTTATGTGAATTTCACGTAGAATTCAACTACCGGTAAAATGGAAAGCATTCGATTATCTGCTAGCTACTACGTTTGATACAACGTAAAATTTCCAAATTTCGTTTCCCCAATTAAAAGACGGCAAATAGTTTTTAGAAACTATAGAAATATGTTGCTTGATAAATCGCACGGCCATGCAAAATCGCCGATTCGTAAATGAATCAAACGACATAAAAACGGACAAATATTACGACATTTGCCGGCGATAACTATTGTAAGCTGCAACTGTTTATGTATGGGAAACTCCTCGACCTTTGAACTAAATCTGTGTGAAACCTGTAAGCTCAAGGCTTGATGTCAAATTCGTACGGTTTTTCGAAAGCTCACTTATTGGCAAGCCGTCGAGAAATTCTATTTTATTGTCAGAGACTGAGTTAGACAACAGCTTCGCCATTTTGATTTCTGTGTATTTTCACATAGAGAGTTCACGCGATACTTCTTCTATGACATTCTGTTTGACGTTGCCAAGTTACTACGTGATAAAACATAGTATGCATGTGATTTTCACGTAGATGTTATGTTTGTCACATAAATCATGCAAAATGACAGAAAATGAATAAGTACAGGAAATTTCACGTAACAATAATGTGAAAAAAATTTTAAGTGTAGATATAAGATACTAAAATGCTTTACCGGTAGGTAAATTCTACGTGAAACTCACATGAAATGCATATGTCAATTGCATAAAATTCACAGAACAATTTATCTAACCAGGCCATGATGAACTCAAATGAAAATCACGTAGAGTTTACTTGAAAATAACAGTGGAAAATACTCACATAACTTTTCCGGTAACTATAACGTGAAAATTATTTTGAGTGTAGTGTTCTGGTGATGATATTTCCAACAATACTAACGATTCAAATAAATTGTAATATGTTTCTAAACACTGTCACACCGAATTCCCCAAATCAAGTTCAGTAATATTTATTGTATTTAAAGAGTATAATCTATGTACTGAAGGTCCAGCACTCTAAATGAGAACTAAAATTCACCAATTCGTTTTACTTTACCGACATTCAGCAATCTTAGCTTCGATTGCTGAATATTTGGTATCTGTCATCGATTGACACGCGCCGCGGTTGTCACATTAAAAGAAAGCCTATTTATTGTCGATTGGTTTAGTGCGCTTGAAAAATGTTTGAGAGAAATTTATTCAATAAATGGATCCGCAGCTCGAAAAACTGCTCGTCGCTCGAAAAAACGATCGTTGCGATGTACTCACCTGTTTGGTGAGTGGGATAGTTATTTTGCCATTCTTTCATTGTTTATGCATATCGTTCACCGGAACTTGTTCCGGCAATCTCCCCAGAACCAGCTAACCGTCAACAACCAAATTCAACAGTAACATACAAAAATGTAAGATCTCTCATTTGGCGGTTTTAGAATTCAAATTGGTTCAGTTGACTCGAGTAAATTCATGAACAAACTTAGGTGCCGGTGTTACCCCCATGGGGTGCCGGTTTCACCCGCACTGGTTGCTAAACGTCGTTTTTATCTTAGGTTCAAAACTTCACTGTTCCTTATTAAATAACAGTTTGAAAGTACTGACAGTCATCATATCTTGTTGAAAACAATCTGGGCAATGATTCTGTGACAGAAATATAAAAATATTTGCCATCAAGTCCTACTAACGAATCATTTTCCTTAGGGGGCCGGGCTTACCCCCAGTACCCCTAATGATATAAACTCCAAATGGGTTTGAAATGTTGTTCTGTCAATGAAAACTAGATTTGAGACGCAGTTTGTTTGAAAAAATCACAATGGCATAGCAAATATATTTAAATGAAAAAAAAATAGCGAATAGGTTTGCTACCGCTTAACTAAACAGTAAATATTTACTGTAGAGTAAAAAATATTTTGCCCAATAAGTCCGTACCGAATATAGCAAATATTTTTCGCGTCCAATGCCTGCCTAACACTCAGTTTTCTCTTCAACAAACTGAAAGAATTGGACACCAGTTTTCAATTTAGTGTAGCAAAAACTGTAATCGGTGATTTGAAAGTATTCCAGAAATCGAAAATAAGCGGTGATTCAGAAGACTTGAGCAAAGTTTTACAGAAGGAAATAACATTTTTGAGCTTAACGGAAAATTGTCAGCGGATCTGATGCGATTGTTTGACGACATGAAGACCCTTAATTCTCTTCTTCTGCAAATATATGCTACAAAAATCGATCACGAATTTTTTATTTTAACTTGAATATGTTTCGTATTTAATTTTTTTTTTTTTGTTTTTCATGCGAATTGAGAATGAGATTTGAAACAATTTTTTGTTACCTTTTACTGATGAACTTCATTTAAAATCTCATTTTACTAAAAAAATTGTCCGTTCCCGGTTCCCGGGAATTCCCGGGAAATGCGATTTTTCATTCCCGTTTCCCGGGAAATCGATTCCCGGGAATATTGCAAACCCTACAAAGGATGACCTGTAAAAAGTATTGCGGGCAATCCGGGATGATTCATCTGTACACGAAGTGTTTTCAATACCCCGCTCAGTGGCAGGTTTCTGAACAAAAGTTGAAAAAAAAAACCTAAAAGTTTTTCTAAAATAATTGAAAATGACGTATAATGCCAATTTATGGGCGCTGAGCTCATTTCTGATGTCAAAAATTGTTATTCATCCAAAATGCCGTTAAACCGTGAATGGGAGCACTTCATTTTCTTCGCTGCTTCAACAACCATTTCATTTGTAATGACGAAAGATCGTAAATCAACCAAATCAGCTGGGACGTCAGAGGCAGCGTACTCGGCCTCCTGCTGAGATGTGCAACCTGAGTTGAAGACCGAAGCAAAATGTCTAGCAAAAAGGTTACATGTGGTTGCAGCAGTCGAGGCGGTTTCATCGTCGAGGAAAACACTCGATGGGATCGAAGAAGTATTCCGTTTGGAATTTACAAAGTTCCAAAAACCTTTCGGATTGCGCCGAAGACTCGATTGAATTCTCAGGACGTACGACTTATAGAGTGCAGCGTTAACTCGACGGTAAGCGTTACTGGCTACCCGAAAATTATACTTGTGTTCGAGTGTTCGATGGCGCCGCAATCTACGTTGACATGCGTTACGCTCACGTTTTAGTTTACGTAATCCCGGTGTACTCCACGCAGGCGAAGCTGCAGCACGTTTGGTTGGTACATTTGTCAGCAGCCACGAGCATATTTCGTCACTAAACTTATCAGCCATATCATCGACGTCACTAGAAGCAAAAAGCAGATCCCAATTCACCGTTGACAAGTACGCAAGTAAAGCAGCAAAATTGATCCTACGGTAATTAAGCGTTCGCTCAGCATTGGCAACAATCGGTGCGATACCATCAGTGACAGCGGGCAAAGACATCTCTAACGGTGGGTGGTGACTGTCGATTGGTAAGAGCGGAACAGGGCAAACATTGACACTTAACTTTTGCTCAAAAGTGCAGAAAACCAAATCAAGTGTACGATTCAGGCGGTTGCGTACGAGATTTGCCTGGCTTAAATTCATGAAATCCATGCCATCTAGTAAAATACTACTTGATTGAGGAAGTTGGTTTCCATTACTACAATAAATACCGTCAATGCCACTCATCCATTGCATGCGTGGTTGATTGTAGTCACCACAAACGAGAATCGTATCTTCTAGAGTAGAATTCGTTCTAATTTCGTCAATAGTTGCTAAGTGGTCATTCATAGTGCAGATGTCGCTGCTCCTGTCTGGCGGAATATACACTGCACAAATAAGCAGCTTTATGCCTTTGACGACGGAAGACACACAAATCTGTTCCAAGCTTTGTCCGTTAGTTGTACATATAGTTTTACTAGTATTACATTGAGCAACAGCAACAAGCACACCTCCAAGACGAGATTTACAACTATTTTGAGGGCTACGATCACACCGGAACACATTGTATGCAGTACCAAAAAGCTGAAGGTCGTTAATGTGTAAATTTTGACCGAAAGTGTTGCCAGTTGCTGAAATAGCCATAGAAAAAAAAAATTATTTAGTATTTTGATGTTTTGAGGAAATCTTCTCTAGGAATAGATTTTTACACCTCAATGTTATAATTCTCCAATGTAGGCACTCACCTCGTTATCAGTTTTAAAACAGTTACAGCATTTTCAGCAAACAATTCAAAACTTCGGTACAATTTCCTACACTCAAAATATTTTTCACGTTATTGTTACGTGAAAAATCCTGTAATGGTTCATTTTCTGTCATTTTGCATGATTTATGTGACGAACATAACATCTACGTGAAAATCACATGCATAATATGTCTTATCACATGCCATCTACGTGAACTTGACAACGTCAAACAAAATGTTCTAGAAGAAGTACCGCATGAATTCTCTGTGCGAAAATATCCAGAAATCAAAATGGCGAAGTCTGATACAATTTCAGAACATGAAACAGAAGTTCTCGTTGATATGTCAATAAATGAGTTTCTGCACGCAAAACTTTTCCTTATTACCTTAGAAGCAATAGCGCAAAATTGCCTTTAAGGTAACAAACCTATTACTAAAAAGGCAATAAAAATCTTCCCCAGTCAAGTAACAACATATACTGTCAAATATTTAGCACGTGTTACGGGAGTACGACCATCTAATAATGGTCGTGCAACCACATGCAAGATTTTTTCTGTCATAAACTGCTCCCTTTCCATCTCAAGTTAAAAAAAAAATCACACACCGTCGCATATGTTGCACATGTTACAAGTTTCTTCAATCTCCAATTCATCCGGTGAGCGTGTATTAGTTCGCTCGTTGTATGCATACGGAGTAGAGGAAGAATATGACAAGAGCTGCCAAGCAGCATTTTCCCCGTCATAGAGTATGCAAACGTTGATGATTTCAAAGATTTGAAATGCGTCTTTAAATGACATCACGATCTGTAAACTGCGTTAGAGAAAAACAAAAGCATTCGCTTTCTTGCAAGCTATTCAAAACACATACTCATTGGTTCATGGAAACTCATTTGCACCTGTTTGAAAAAACAAAACTCGTGCCCATTCAGAACAATATTCGCAACTTCGGCAACTCTGTTCAGACAGTATAACATATTTTCATTTCATGTAAACACTGGGGGACGAAACGAAAGTGTTTCTAATTAGACATTGACGGGTGAGATTCTCATTATGTGGGGATGAAGGGAAGCAAAAATGAATCTGACCGTTGCATCAATACAAATGCAGCGAGTGAAGTCTTGCTAACACATGCACTGCGGTGCTTGGCTGTATGTTCTACTGCAGAAACACATACAAGCGTGTGCCCGTCATTATTTTTGTTACTTTTCGGTTATTACTATTTGTGTATAATGCGCAGTCATAAGACACAATAAGTAATAAAAAATTGCCCTAAGGTAATAAAATGTTCCCCGTTTGCGTTGGGTGTGGAAAACCATATTAATTTGATATCGAGTTTACTTGGTACGTTTTACTTGGTTGATTTATTATGCAAAATATTCGAGAATTTCCGAAAACCATCTCCTGTATCTTAAAAATTAGAAAAATTATACGTTGTATAGAACTTATATACACTCAAAATTATTTTCACGTCATAATTACCGGATAAGTTATGTGAATATTTTCCACTATCATTTTCACGCAGATTCTACGTGATTGTCATTTGAGTTCATCGTGATCTGGTGATATGATTTATCCTATGAATTTTATACAGCAGACATATTCATTTTATGTGAATTTCACGTAGAATTCAACTACCGGTAAAATGGAAAGCATTCGATTATCTGCTAGCTACTACGTTTGATACAACGTAAAATTTCCAAATTTCGTTTCCCCAATTAAAAGACGGCAAATAGTTTTTAGAAACTATAGAAATATGTTGCTTGATAAATCGCACGGCCATGCAAAATCGCCGATTCGTAAATGAATCAAACGACATAAAAACGGACAAATATTACGACATTTGCCGGCGATAACTATTGTAAGCTGCAACTGTTTATGTATGGGAAACTCCTCGACCTTTGAACTAAATCTGTGTGAAACCTGTAAGCTCAAGGCTTGATGTCAAATTCGTACGGTTTTTCGAAAGCTCACTTATTGGCAAGCCGTCGAGAAATTCTATTTTATTGTCAGAGACTGAGTTAGACAACAGCTTCGCCATTTTGATTTCTGTGTATTTTCACATAGAGAGTTCACGCGATACTTCTTCTATGACATTCTGTTTGACGTTGCCAAGTTACTACGTGATAAAACATAGTATGCATGTGATTTTCACGTAGATGTTATGTTTGTCACATAAATCATGCAAAATGACAGAAAATGAATAAGTACAGGAAATTTCACGTAACAATAATGTGAAAAAAATTTTAAGTGTAGATATAAGATACTAAAATGCTTTACCGGTAGGTAAATTCTACGTGAAACTCACATGAAATGCATATGTCAATTGCATAAAATTCACAGAACAATTTATCTAACCAGGCCATGATGAACTCAAATGAAAATCACGTAGAGTTTACTTGAAAATAACAGTGGAAAATACTCACATAACTTTTCCGGTAACTATAACGTGAAAATTATTTTGAGTGTAGTGTTCTGGTGATGATATTTCCAACAATACTAACGATTCAAATAAATTGTAATATGTTTCTAAACACTGTCACACCGAATTCCCCAAATCAAGTTCAGTAATATTTATTGTATTTAAAGAGTATAATCTATGTACTGAAGGTCCAGCACTCTAAATGAGAACTAAAATTCACCAATTCGTTTTACTTTACCGACATTCAGCAATCTTAGCTTCGATTGCTGAATATTTGGTATCTGTCATCGATTGACACGCGCCGCGGTTGTCACATTAAAAGAAAGCCTATTTATTGTCGATTGGTTTAGTGCGCTTGAAAAATGTTTGAGAGAAATTTATTCAATAAATGGATCCGCAGCTCGAAAAACTGCTCGTCGCTCGAAAAAACGATCGTTGCGATGTACTCACCTGTTTGGTGAGTGGGATAGTTATTTTGCCATTCTTTCATTGTTTATGCATATCGTTCACCGGAACTTGTTCCGGCAATCTCCCCAGAACCAGCTAACCGTCAACAACCAAATTCAACAGTAACATACAAAAATGTAAGATCTCTCATTTGGCGGTTTTAGAATTCAAATTGGTTCAGTTGACTCGAGTAAATTCATGAACAAACTTAGGTGCCGGTGTTACCCCCATGGGGTGCCGGTTTCACCCGCACTGGTTGCTAAACGTCGTTTTTATCTTAGGTTCAAAACTTCACTGTTCCTTATTAAATAACAGTTTGAAAGTACTGACAGTCATCATATCTTGTTGAAAACAATCTGGGCAATGATTCTGTGACAGAAATATAAAAATATTTGCCATCAAGTCCTACTAACGAATCATTTTCCTTAGGGGGCCGGGCTTACCCCCAGTACCCCTAATGATATAAACTCCAAATGGGTTTGAAATGTTGTTCTGTCAATGAAAACTAGATTTGAGACGCAGTTTGTTTGAAAAAATCACAATGGCATAGCAAATATATTTAAATGAAAAAAAAATAGCGAATAGGTTTGCTACCGCTTAACTAAACAGTAAATATTTACTGTAGAGTAAAAAATATTTTGCCCAATAAGTCCGTACCGAATATAGCAAATATTTTTCGCGTCCAATGCCTGCCTAACACTCAGTTTTCTCTTCAACAAACTGAAAGAATTGGACACCAGTTTTCAATTTAGTGTAGCAAAAACTGTAATCGGTGATTTGAAAGTATTCCAGAAATCGAAAATAAGCGGTGATTCAGAAGACTTGAGCAAAGTTTTACAGAAGGAAATAACATTTTTGAGCTTAACGGAAAATTGTCAGCGGATCTGATGCGATTGTTTGACGACATGAAGACCCTTAATTCTCTTCTTCTGCAAATATATGCTACAAAAATCGATCACGAATTTTTTATTTTAACTTGAATATGTTTCGTATTTAATTTTTTTTTTTTTGTTTTTCATGCGAATTGAGAATGAGATTTGAAACAATTTTTTGTTACCTTTTACTGATGAACTTCATTTAAAATCTCATTTTACTAAAAAAATTGTCCGTTCCCGGTTCCCGGGAATTCCCGGGAAATGCGATTTTTCATTCCCGTTTCCCGGGAAATCGATTCCCGGGAATATTGCAAACCCTACAAAGGATGACCTGTAAAAAGTATTGCGGGCAATCCGGGATGATTCATCTGTACACGAAGTGTTTTCAATACCCCGCTCAGTGGCAGGTTTCTGAACAAAAGTTGAAAAAAAAAACCTAAAAGTTTTTCTAAAATAATTGAAAATGACGTATAATGCCAATTTATGGGCGCTGAGCTCATTTCTGATGTCAAAAATTGTTATTCATCCAAAATGCCGTTAAACCTTTCTTATTATCAGATTTATTTTTCTGTTCAGATCATGCTCAACATTGGTATACTTGTTCTTTATCGAAAAACTTTATGCCCGTATTTTTTTTGTTTGGTCCTTAGTGTGACCCTTTTTGAATTAGGGTTGCCAAAAATCGGCAATCATTTTTCAAAAAATTTTAACTTTTAAGCCGTTTAACCGATTAAAATATTTAATGGAAAATTTAAGGTATTTGATAGGCCTTTCAAGGAAAAATAAGAAATCGTACGTCAAAGTACATTCGTTATATATTTTCCCATTTCGCGGATTTGGGATTAACGGATTTGGAACGACGATATGCAAAGCGGGACCCAGAGGTTCGAAAAGTACGGTTAATTTCCCATAGGCTGTTAATCATCCGATCATTCCGATTTGTTTCACAAGACACATGAGTACACATGAGTTCTGAAATACATGAATTTTGGCTTTCAGGCAAACTTGATTTAAAAACTATTTATTTTTGGTAAACATTGGAAAATGAAAAAAAAAAAACTAGCATAAGTTCCCCTTCAAAACGAAGAATGTTGATCCAAAATCACATCAAAATTTAGGGAGTTACAGGTAATGGAAGTTAAGCTTAAAATTGTGATTTTCGAACATAAAAATCATTGAAATTTCCTGACACAGCAACATTCAACGTGCTGCCAAAAATTGGTATATCAACCGATTCTCATGAAACTTACATGACACGTGCACTGACACACACACACATATATACACACAGTCACACACACACGCACACACACACTCACACACACGCACACACACGCACACACACAAACGCGCGTGCGCAACACACGAACGCATACTCAGTTTCTAGTATGAATAATTGGAAAAGGGTAATTTTTTGGCCTATGGTGGATCCACTGTGCAATGCCTAAGAATTGCAGTTATCATTCCGTATGCCTAATACCACCTTTCACTATACTATAAAACTCACATTTTTTACCCTGTCCACATCACCCTAAACACTGTCCATATTACCCCAATAGCTGTCCATTTTCACCCCGAACGATTTTTTTATGATCAAAAATCTTTATTTTTAGTTGTCTTAATTTTTTTTTCCTTTGACCTCAATATCATGATTTTTTCGTGCAGAAACATAGAAAACAGATCAATATAACTATAAAACATTACGTTTATGGAATAGAAAAAAGCAGGTTACGAAATAACAGGAGTTTTCCTTAGGGGGTCCAAATTACCCCAAACTGCCCTATGTATTTACCCAAATGCAGAAAATTGTAAATTGATTATTATTCAAACTATTGTTCTATTGAAAATTGACAAGCCATGTTGAAACGCAGAGTTCATCTTCTGATTAGCCGCTTAATTTTTGCTTTCCCTAATACGGTTTACAGAATTACATACCTAGTAATCCAGGCACACACTCTTTGGGCTATATAAGAGCATGTCTTTGCTCAAACTAATCATAGTGACGAATGACCGTATTTCGTCAATCAACCAATGAAACCAACCATTAACCTAAAATATCGTGATTAGGATGGTCCTAACGACTAAGTTGCAGCGGTAGAATAATTACTAGTTTCACGTAATTTTATTACACTTCATTCAAAATACTAGAACGCCTTCACAAAAACGGTTGTAATTCGACTTCTTCTCCATGTCTCAACACGAACTGAATTTCCTTTTCTTGCAGAAATATGCTACACCCAAAAGCGGCGTGATAAAATGTTACGTAACGGCATGTGGAATCTCTTGTTATCAGCCTCCTGTTATCTGCCTCCAGCGCATACCCAAGCCTTAAAAATTATCAAGTCTGTAGATTTGAATCACAGATTCCAGATGCTCCCATTGATCGCTTAATGATTGCTTTCACTAACACGATCGACAAAATTATATTTCTAGCTATCCAGGAATGAACTATTTCGGTTATATAACAGCCCGCTTCTGCTCAAACTAATCATTTTACTAGTGGGTGGTCTCTAGAACGGCCCTAACTAAGTACCAGCGGGTACCAGAGGCGGCGATTGCCGACACTTCTTCGAGTAGAAGCCCTGCCGTATCTGGGCAACACACAAACGTTTATGAAATCCTGGCAATTAAAGCCATCATCCCTCAAATTTTCATCGTGAGAAAAACTTTTCACTGTGTTATCAAAAGAATGCCCTTTTGTCACGGCCGAAGATATTACAGAGATGCGATATTAAATCAAACAACAAATAGTGCTTTTGATGACAAAGTTTATACTCAATTAAAGAGTTAATATTTTCGGGTATCGGCAGCAACATTAACAAAGTAGCTCTTTGAAAATGACGTGCTGCAACTAGCGTTCATTTGCGGCCTTTATATCTCATCGGAATGATCTGGCAAAGTTGGTATTTGGCCATATCCTAGAACCAGAAGTCAACATCTCTAATTTCCAAACAACCTAAATTGACTCCAGATGCTGTTTTGATTCTTTCCAGTGCCATTACACGATTTCAAGAGAGTATTTTTTTTAGTTTTGCATAAAAATTATTGTTAGGGGGCAACGGTGCTGAAGCCACAAATTTCCTACTTCAAACCACCACGTCAGATTTTCAGAGGCACAAGACTCAGCAACCACAATAACAACAACCACAACAATATCGCATTAGCCTGTTGAGCTAATAGCGCTCTCGACCAACTAAATTAACTAGTTGAGAGAATTCGTTATCGATATTGTTTTTTGGCACATTTTGCATGTGTAGGATGAGTACAACGATACACCGTGCCCCAGTGCTGAGTCAAGATAATTTCTAGCTCGAAAAGATCCTCGACCTGATTGGGAATCGAACCTGATATCACAACCATGTGGGAGAGCTAGCCATCGATATCACTAACCACAGAGCCACGGGGACCACAAGCACAGTGAGGCGACTTCATACAAAGGATGGCCAAGCAAAAAAAGTTTCGATAAATGCGGCAGAAATAGAGTATTTACATAATTTTGGGGTGCTGAAGACGAATCTGGCATCAATTTTTTTATTTGGGGCCGTCCATAAAGCACGTAATCCAACTTTTAATGATTTTCTGGCACTTTTTCTTTTAATTTTTTATTAAATAGTATTATATGATCTTTAACCACAAGCAACGCCGCTGGGCTTCCTTCTTACTGAGAAATATTACGTAGTTTTTGGACGACCCCTCAAATAAACCAAGGTTTGCTTGAATATCAATGATTCTTTTACTCAAATTAAAAAAAAGTTATATAAACTAATTACAAACCAGAGAAATCATAATCTTCCTTTTCTTTTTCTACATCTTTATAACTGTGTTCAGATTCATCATCAGCTCTCTCTGATTCAATAACGGTTTCCTTCATTAGAAATATTACTTTATCTGGAAGTTTTTTGCAATTACTTTTCACTTTTTCGAAATAAATGTTAACTACTGGATCTGTGGAAAAAATAAGAATTTATAATGATTAGTATTTTTTGGACTATTTTTGCGAGTGAAATGTTCTCAAGCATATTTAATTATTTAGTTACTCTTCTCCTGAGCCTCTTCGGTCATCCTTCCTATAGATAGTATTGCGGTTTGATTAATATTGCTGACCTAAAACATCGATTTGGTCTAGCCCGATTTTTTTCTTGGGGGATTCATGCTGTGTTTCGAACCCAGATTTTCGTCAGTGCGTGAATCCCAGCCAATATGAAATATAAATCATGCACTCAAAACAACGCAGCCAACCATGAAGCGAAGATATTCCGTAATTCAAGCAAACTTCGTTAACGTTCAATGTCCGCATCTTTTCAATGTTGTTAAAGTCCAATATTGTAGCTTTACAAGCAAAACAGCGTTGAGCAGAAGTTGTATCTGTTAAGGAATTGACGCAATTTCATTAATCATTGTGAGAAATAATAAGACTGAAACAATTACAACAATAACAATAAAATTTTAATGACAAATTTTGTGATTTTTGTCCAAATTTATATTTTATCCTCAATAGATTAATGTCGGTATCACATATTTTCAATAATGGAGCATTATGGTTTTGAATAAATTGAATCCTAGATAAAATTTCGAGTTTAAAAAATTACATAAAATAGTCTGCTATCGCCTTTCTCACTAAAACTACAATTTGCGCAGTTTTGCGCTACAGCGGACAGTACGCATTTGAAAGCTTATTATTTTACCTTAATTTTGGATGTAATCCCCGATCAAATTTTACAATATCTAATGAAAGAGATTTTTTTGGAACCGTAGTAACTTTTTCTTGTCTCATCGAGACCTTCTGAACTATGTACAAATAATACACCGGTATACACTAGGATATCAAAATCGCCCAGTCTCTTTTATGCAAATCAGAGTTAATTTGATTTTTATTTGCCTAAAAATGTTTTAACTCGAGGTATGCTCATTATCAGTAGTAATTAATGTTTTTCATGTTGAATTTTCTCAGAAACACAATTAAATTGCCAAATTCAAAATCAAAATATACTTATTTGTCGGAAAATGCCACTTAATTTCCGGATCATTGTGGGAACAAAACTTATTGAAATTAGTGCAGAAAAATGAAAATACCCTGAGTTAATGCGATTCAGTTGTGTTTATCTGTGATAAACTCAACTAGTCAACTAGATAATGAATTGACTTTTCAATATCTAGTAAAGCTTTTCGTTCATATAATGTAAAGTTTTCCAGTACTAAATATAGAGCATATAAGTGTTTATTGATTATTTCAAATTTGAATATGACTAAATTGGTAATAACAAAAATGTTTTGTCTAGTGCAGAGATCAAACTGACAGCTTTTACAACTATTACCTTATCTTGTAACTGAATTATTGGGAATTAATAAACAGACAATCGTTCCTGCAGCTCCTCTCGCACACCAAAGCAATTTATTGTGTGTTAGGTTCGCTTTAATGGCTATTTCTCCTCACATGAATAAATTTTCTCCGAGCTTCCTTCGGTTCTGTGTTTGCTTCATTCGACACCTGTCGAACTAGATTACCGGCATAATTCTTCCGACTAAAACAAAGAATTAGCCGCAATCAAACGAATCCACTTAGCTGGGTACAAGAGCGGCAGCCGCTTATCTCCGGCGGCCGATCGATTGTACATTAACATCATCAGCGTTATTATCATCAGTGCTTTTTCGGCTCGTGTTTGATTTCGGGCCGTGCTCGTATCTCCACGGAAGCCTGGATATGTATTCCAAATTTGGACCTATTTTTTTCCGAAATGTGTTTCCTGTTTGGGCTTACTAGTTGTTGCAAGTAACAATAAAAACAAACAAGAGTTAACTTTGGATTGATATAAACTACTTGAACTAAAAAACCAATCCGGATTCACAGTTGGAAACAGTCTGCTTTACACATTATATAAGGCTATGAAATTCACCTCTACCACTGTTAAGGTATTTATTTAATTGTCTATCGGGAAAATAACGTTAGGTCGAAATGAAAATTATAATTCATCTGGTGGTTTCTTGCCTAGAAGAGACGACTCAGGGTTTTCGAATAAAATGGAGCCTCCAGATGCTTCATCATGAACGGAACCGAAATGAATAAAAGATCCGTGCAGATAATTATATTGCTTTCCTGCCTGCGCCGCCTTCGCAGGCACAAGCAAACTGACAAAAGGGGAAAAAGCATACACCTTTCTGTAACCGTAGCTCAATCGGATCCCCTGGTTTCCCCTGGTTTTGGCCCTAATAGTGGTCACACGTGAAACCTAGCGTAAAAAATTGTTTGAAAATTTCCATCTTAATTTTTGACAGATTTATGCAAATGTTTTAACCGCCCCTTTCCCCTCCTTTATTGTAAACGAGTTTTCGGCCACCTAATTCACGCACTAAAAATATAATGTTTTCTTGATAGTCACTTTTTAAGTTTTGATCTCGACTTATTTATTTTATAAACAATTTTATTTTTAATTATCTAACGACATAAAATACGATCATTGCTCGTAAACAACTTTCAGTATCGATTTTCAGCCAAATTTCCACCCCGTCACTGGGCGCTCAAAAACGACCGAACCAGTTCCCTTTCAAACAAAAGCATTTGCATAAACGATACACACCATCGGCATGGAAGAAAAAAGGCGACGAACATATTATTAACTCAATCATGGAAATTTTCCCGCTTGCCTTTTATGTCATCTTCACCCACCGCGTCAGCCTGTCCTCGCGACTGCTCCCGCACGGAACTAGGATTTTCTTCGATAACATTTTGCTCTCTGCCTTGGCACTACCGTGTCGTGCCGGAAAAGCGAAATGTAAATCCAGCAGCGGAAGAAAAAAAAACTGTTCCGTTTTTCTCTGTCGTGTTCCCGCTTTGCTCTTACCCCTGGCATTCCATGTATTCTATTGCAAGTTACACGGACCCAGCGGAACGTTACGAGATGACTGAATTTCAATTTTTGCTTCCCCCTCCCACTCGCTACGGTCTTATTGTTCGCTTTCACAGCGTCGGTTGTATGATTTAATTACGTCGTTTTATTCCCATTAATTCCTCCAGGGAGTCTCGTTCGTCGTCGGTTGCCGGGTTTCGCCTGAACCGCCCCGGCGGTAACGCTGGAGGGGGCTCCCGTGCTCTCGGTACTTACCATATTATTTTCTGTAGCTCCTGCTTCCCCTTGACACAGCAGCCGTTCCGGTATCGACGCCTGAGAGGCAGAGAGAGAGACGCAACGGGATGGACGGACGGACGGCCAGAAGATTGCTTTTAAACGCTATCATAACTTCTGCGACAGCATCAAAGACATCATCAACAACAACACAAACACCAGCAGCAGCAGCAGCAGCTGTAATGGGCGCAGTCTAACAAAAGCGTTCGGATCGGAATTCTGCGAGGAATCCTCCACCGGTCGCCTATCATGCCAAAGTACTCGTAAGTTGGCCATGGATGAGATGAGAGTGCTTTTATGCTGCTGCTAATGCTGTTATTGGTGCCTACATACCTACCACCATTACCGACGGAGCGTAATATGTTCGGTCGGGTTCCTTTGTTTAGGACAGGGATGCCAAACGAATTTGGTTTTTTATATAGTTTGATTAATGTTGTAAAATTTGAAAAAACACAGTTCAAGTGAACAGTTCAATGAAAATCTGTCCAAGCTAATTCAACCATACGGAATTGGTTTGCTCTATTTCATCATGACCAATGCAACATGAAATATCGAGATGTCATTTTGAATGGCCGCAACAAAAAATTATGTGAGTCAGACCATGAATTTTTACACATGAAGAAACCGTGCGCGCGATGAGTGCCACGTTTCTCAACGATCTAAAACACAAACGTGTCAAACTTTTCACAGAGTATCTGAACAATGGCAGATGCACGGAATTTTTGATGCGATTTGTGATAACGTATAAAACAGATATCTGCCACCACACTTCAGGGTCCAATCGCAGTCGTTTGAGTAGCTTTTGTCTGGTAAGCACCGTCTGAAGCGCTCAAAAATACAACAATCAGTTGGTGTTGGTCAATAATGTTTGGGACTCGAAAAGCACATCATGGAAATAATAGAGAAGCAATTGATAACCATACATTGTAAGGTAGACTTTGAAATCGAGTCAAAACGGTCTTTGCAATATTGCGAAAAAGTGCTCTTTTACCAAGATAGCGCTCTCGCTCATTAAAAAATAAATTGAAGAAATGACGCTACGACCTGGTTTTCCGTCGTCCTTATTCACCATATTAGGCCCTGGGCAAAGATTTTCTGTTTTCCCGGTCGGAAACAGAGTTCTCTGGCGATTCCACTCGAATGAAAAGGTAGAGCTGGAAACTATCGATTACATTGGTAAACATAAACTAGAAAAAATAAAGATAATAGCTTTATAACCATTCCGGGGAATTTTTGTGCCCCTAGTCACCAACATTCTCCCAGAGGCTTTAATGAGTTTCATAATTAAACTAGATTAGAAGGGGGAAAGGAAGGAGACACTTTTTTACCTCTCCAAGCAGGCTACGAGCTGTTGGGTACTGTGTTGGGGAACTGGACACGAGGCATATGGACGCTAGGCATATGGATGTTAGGCATAGTATGCTAGGCATACAGACACGAGGCATAATGGATGTGAGGCATAATGGATACATAATGGATAGCTAGTACCACTAACGGAATTTCGGAATCTTGCTAGTCTTTTACCGTGATCGAAGCTAAACTGAACAATCTCTCGATGACTGTTTCTGCTGCCGAGTAAAACAAACCCATCTAGACGTCCAATTCACCACGAGCCTTGTCCTTGGCCTCCGGCAGTCGAGTCTCACGTCCGACGTTCCAGTTCTCAGACACAGACCAGGGATGGTCGGCCAACCTGCCGAACATCCGATCCGTGAGCGACGACAGCCGTGTCGAAATTAAGGGAGAGGTTAGGGTTACGAATGAGGAACTCATCGTGATCGCCAACTCCTGAAAGGTGAGCAAGGCACCGGGACCGGATAGAATCCATAACCTGGTAATCAGGCTGGCGACTAAAACGACCCCTGGGTTGTTTCGGGCAGTCATGCAGAGGTGCCTGGCTGACTGCCTCTTCCTGAACAGGTGGAAGCGGCGGAGTTTGGTCTTACTGCCGAAAGCCGGGACCGCCAGGGGACCCATCGGCATACAGCCCTATCTGCCTGCTGGACACTGCGGGCAAGGTGCTTGAGTGGATTATCCTCAACAGACTGGTGAGGTACACGGAGGGTGTAAACGGTCTGGCAAGTAACCAGTTCGCTTTCCGGAAGGGCAGGTCCACGCTGGATGCTATCCTCTCCGTCACCAAGACGGCGGAGGTAGCACTCCAGCGCAAAAGAAGGGGCATACCACAGACTAACAGACGTAACCTGAATAAATAGCTCCATCGCCACAAAAAACGTTCATTTCAAATTTTCAATCGAATAACAGTCATCGCGCGAAAACGTCGTCTGGGGCGCTGTCATGTAATCCCATACATATTTTGTAGTTCCCCATTTGACACATGCAGTAACGCTGGCGCTGATGTCGAAATACCTGACGCAGCGCGAACACGACAGCAGATGGTGCTAGTGTTACTAACGTAAAGTACTAAAATCATCCAAATGATGATTTTATTGAAAATTTGTTCGACGTGTTATGTCTGTTAGTCTGTGGGCGTACGATATTGCGCAATCGTAACGCTCGACGTGAAGAATGCGTTCAATAGCACCAGTTGGGACTCCATAGCGCTTGCGCTCAGGAGCATCCATGCACCGGTATCGCTGTACAAGATTATAAAAAACTACTTCCAGAACCGAGTACTTGTTTACAACACGGAGGAGGGTCAGAAGGCATCCCAATCACCGCAGGAGTTCCGCAGGGTTCTATCCTGAGACCGGTGTTGTGGAATGTCATGTATGACGGGGTGCTGAAGCTCAAGTTCCCTGTAGGAGTTATGATCGTCGGCTTTGCAGACGACATAGCGCTAGAGGTTTACGGCGAGTCGATCGAGGAGGTCGAGTTGACGGCCGCGCACTGTATACGCTAGGTCGAAGACTGGATGCATTCCAGCAAACTGGAGTTAGCGCACCATAAGACGGAGGTCATGTTTGTGAATAATCGCAAATCAGAGCAACAGGCGGTGGTCAGAGTCAGAGTCTGTACCATCACCTCAAAGCGATCTTTGAAGCTCTTGGGGTTTATGGCTGACGATAAGCTCACATATAAGAGTCACGTCAACTATGCTTGCAAGAGGGCTTCAACGGCTATTGCAGCATTATCTCAAATGATGTCGAATAGCTCAGCGGTGAATGGCAGCAAGCGTAATCTTCTTGCCAGCGTGGTTTCGTCCATACTTAGATATGGAGGCCCAGTGTGGTCCAAAGCGCTAGGTACTAACAGTTATCTTGGTAAACTGGAAAGTACTTACAGGCTCATGTGCCTGAGGGTTGCGAGTGCGTTTCGTACAGTGTAATACGATGCAATCTGCGTCCTGTCCGGCATGATGCCTATCAGCATAGCCATTAGGAAGGACGTAGAATGTTTCGACCAACGTGACACAAGGGGCATACGAGGCACCAGAAGATCACTATCGATGGCAGCAGGAATGGTCCAATTCCACGAAAGCAAGCTGGACGCACCGACTTATTCCGGTGGTATCCAAGTGAGTCGGGAGACGCCATGGAGAAGTTAACTTCTACCTGACACAGATCCTGTCAAAATCCGAACATCTGGAGGGCGGTTTGTGCAACTGCCTCTCAAATAGTCCTAGAGTTGCAAAGCAGGCGACAGGTTGACCACCAACACGCCAGTGTTAGCTAACTGCCAGTCTCCGAGTTAGTTAGCTAATTAGCTAAGAGACTTGATAGAGAGCCAGGAGGTTGCACAAAGCATAAAAGCCGCTCCCCGAAGCAATACTTAGCGGTCGTCCCGAGGAGTATTATGGGCTGAAGACAGGAGGGGTTTTAGTGGGTCCGGTCACTGATTCAAACCAACCCCACACTCCCTGAGGTTGGTCACCTCAGGCGTTTGGTTGCAAATTTCACCTCCACCTGAAATAAAAAAAAGACGTCCAATTCAGCACCAGCATTTTGACAGCTACATAGAGGAAAATCACTGCCTTTTCTTCTCTAAACATTTATTCACAAACATGATATAGATTCAGCGCGAATCGAATCGATCGAAAAGAAATAAGTAAATACAGATCTAGGTTAAAATCGTTATAATACCCCAAAGTAATAGGGCTCTATTATCGTCAGGTTTATCCAATTGCTGTCCGGGGGCTACATGATATCCTAGAGCCCGGGATAAATGAGTCCTAGATTTCTTGCATGATGGTTCTTCACATTGCAGAGCAGCTTCCTATGAAACATTAGTTCTCCATGACTTCATGAACCCCCTGGACGATGATAAAACAAACCTGGCGATAATAGAGCCGATACCCTATGAGCTCAGAAACAAAAAAAACCTTGAAAGCAATTAAATTTATAAAACGTTGGTGTTTTTTTTGTATTTCCTTACCTTATCTTACCAATCAGTCCTGTGTTGTTGTATCTGAGAGCCGACGCAATTGTACCCGATCTATGCAATCCGTTGCAACTCTTGCATGCTGCATAGGCTGCGAAGCTCTTCTTGGCACGTTGCGCGCCCCAATACCGCGTTCATCATTGTCTCCCTGTCCCATCTTCCATCTGCATCCCACCGTAGATCGTATGCAGCACCTTCCGTTCGAAAACCCCGAGGGCACGCTGATCCTCCGCGAGCAAGGTCTATGTTTCGTGGCCGTAGAGGGTTACTAATCTAATAAGTGTTTTTTAGATGGCCACTTTGTGGAGTGACAAACTTGGTTCGATCGAAGTGTTTTCCAGAGTCCGAAATGAGTGCGATTCTATTTTAAGTTTGATGTATGTTTCCGTCAACATCTCAAAGTTACGTGCCATAATGACAATGTCGTCGGCAAAGCCGAGTAACTGACCGGGCTGCCTGAAGATCGTACCTCTCGCGTTTATTCCCGCTTTTCTTCATCATCTCCATGGCAATGTTGAATAACAGACGTGAAAGCCCATCACTCCGCCGCAACCCTCTTCGAAATTTGAAAGGACTTGAGAATGTCCCCGAAACTCGCACTGTACACATCACTCTGGTAATCGTCGATCTCACCAATCGCCTAAGTTTGTCCGGGAACCTGTGTTCATGCATACTTTTAAGTCGATGAATAAATGGTGCGTGGTTACGTTGCACTCGCGGCATTTCTTGGGTACTAGCCGCAGTGCAAAGATCTAGCCCGTGCTGATGCAAACCCCAATGAATCCCGCCTGGTATTGTCCCGTGAAGAAGTTAAAAGGGTACCTTGTAAGCAGCGCTAAGCTAGCGGCGTGATTGCACGATACTTGCTACATTTCAGCTTACTACCTTATTTGTATATAGAACACATGATTCTTTCCATCCGTACCTCCGATATCATCTCATCCTCCCAAATCCTGGCAATCCTGTTTCAGAAACTCACTTGGTAAATGGTCACTGCCAGCGGCTTTATTGTTTTTCAACC
Organism: Wyeomyia smithii; assembly: GCF_029784165.1. NCBI lineage: Eukaryota > Metazoa > Arthropoda > Insecta > Diptera > Culicidae > Wyeomyia > Wyeomyia smithii. The sequence goes on from NC_073694.1 coordinate 63,305,821, forward strand.
TGCCGATTTCCCTCTCACTCTCCTGAAAGCTTAAGGCCAGGAACCTGTCGTATTCTGCACGTGCTTCTAGATTGATTGCCGCACCACCTTCGGTTGCTGTAACATCACGATTGAGGTGCTCGTCCTAGTACTGTTTCCACCTTCCGATCCCCTCACATTCGCTCGTCAGGAAATTTCCTTCCAGGTCGCGGTCCATATCGGCTTGTGGTACATAGCCGAGCTGGCCGAGCTGTTCAGTTTCTTGGAGAAAATACGGGGGTCGCTAACGCAGTAAAACATACGGGTGTTCCATCGCTTCGCTATATTTTTCCTGTCGGCGCTTTTTCTTTTGAAGGACCGGACCAGGCAGACCGCGCATATTTATATCGTTCCACATTCGCTCTCGTGCGGTGCTGCAGCATTCTCACACGTGCTCAAATCAGCCTTCTTTTCGCTTCGGGGTGACTGTTCCTAGTCCCGCTATAGCCGAGCTAGTTATGGCGGTGCATATGTCCCTCCGGTCATCTTACAGAGAGCATGTGCCAAATTTCTCTTTCAGTGGTAGATTGGTAATACCGCTTCCAGCTGTTGCGAGTACCCATGGTCAACCATGGGATCTTGTAGTTGTTTGATGTTGGGTCGTGTCGTTCGACTTTGACACGTTCTATACACCGTCGGTTGTGGTTGTTGTATGACTGGAGGTGTGAGATTGAAACTTGTGAGGGCCGGAGTTAACGACGGTGATACGGCTCCAGATATTCGTATCACATTTCACTGCAGACTATTCTATTGCTCATCCCTATCAACTACACACACTGCTGTTCAGGCGTTATTTTTGCGAATGAAGGAATGTCTCATCACACGCAAAAGAATCCGCTATCGCTAATAACTCTCATCTTTGCAAGCACGACACAGTGTTTTTTTTTTTAAAGTAATGTACACTGTACAGGGGAAAATCTCAATATTTTAAAGAATAAGAAAAAAACTGAATCTGGCTTTCATAGCTTTAATCAGTAACTCATAAAGATACTTCACAGACGATATCTCGGAATTACACCACCTTTCTCTGATCGAACCAGCTTCAGACGTCTCGGAAAGTCGTCGCAAGCGGCGCGCACGTGCTCCATCGGCATCTCGTCCCTGATTTTTGTAATAACTCGCTTGAATTGCTCCCAATTTGTTATTTTATAGTCGTTCAGCTTCGACATCATGTATCCTTACACGAAATATTCCAGTGGATTCAGATCCGAAGACGACGGAGGCCATTCATTCTTCGAAATGAAATCGGTCAAGTTTTCCTCACACCACGCCTGAACAACCTTTGCGGTGTGGGATGGGGCGCCATCTTGCTGGAAGCAGTAGTAATCGTCTTCAAGCAATAGTTCAGCTTGAGGCAGAACATTTTTATTCAAAACCGTGTTCAGGTAGTACGCTGCGTTGATTTTGACCCCTTTATCGATAAAAATAAAAGGCAGTTAACCTCTCTTGCAAATGACTCCCCAAACCATCACTGACGTCTTATTTTGGAACCGGGAAACGTTCAGCTTGTCCGCAGGAGCTGGTTGGAGGCTCACACTCCAAACTCGATCATTTTGGCGATTGACTGTTTGCTCCAAAACGAACAGCTTCTCGTCCGAAAAAATAATCTCGTCATTTGCGCGTCAACCGAGCAACTCCCGCGACCGTTGGTACCTCTTGTCCTTTGTAGCTTTAGTAACCCCATGAACCACCTGTTTTTTGTACGGTGTAAGTTTTAAATCCTTGCGCAGAAGCAGGCGGATTGATTCTCGGTTCATTTCAAGGTTCCTGGCCAGATTCCGTGCAGATTGGGTGGGATTCCGGCGAATCCGGTCTAGTGTAATCTTTTTCAGCCTTGGAGTGCTCACAGACCTTAGTCGTCAAGATCGTGCCTTGTCCTCGGTGCCTACGGTCTCTAGGTACCGATTTATGGTCCGGTACACGAATTTTCGGTTGATTCCGAGCGGTTTAAGGTGTTTGAATATGTGTCCGGGTTTGTACCCTTTCACATATTCAGCGATAACAGCTGCTCTTAACTCTGCCATGGCTCACAACTCAATGTAAACAAACTGCACAGAAACGAAACTCTGCCACTTTGGGCAGCAAAGTTAACCCTTTCATTTGACATATAAATGACAGAAAAAAATTTTTTTTTTCAAGAAAAAATATTTTTAAAAAGCATAAAATATATTATCTAAAAAAGCCTCATTAAAAAATCTGCTTTTTTATGAAAACTAGAAAAAAAAGCTAAACATTGATGGTTTAAATGAAAAATAAAGTTAATTTTTTTAACAAAACTGGCCAGCTGGCTTATTAGATTTATGTGATATCTTCAGCAAAGTTGTAGATAGTATTCTTGTCTTTCCAGAGAAAAATTTACACTTTAAGAAAAAAATCTTGATAAAACCGAGTGTCTATTATAGAAAAAATTTAAGCATTTCAACTGTTTGATCAGGATAGTGTTTTCGGCAAGGTTGATGATAATAAGACAATAATTTCGTCATAAACCCAGGTATCTTTTCTTTTGAAGTGTCGCTTTTTTATAGCTGCTACCGTCAATAATTTTCTTCACAATTTCAAATGTGAAGTATTGAGTTAATATCGGAAATACCAGGATTCGTAGCTTTACAGGATACTAGGTTCAAAGTTTTCCAAGAGGATTTAAGATTTCAAGAGATCCAGTTTAAGCAGTTTAAAATATTAAGAAATCAGGGTATTTTTTCTGTTGTTTTGCATTTGTAACATTTATTTTGTTATTTAATTATTATCTATTTCCAAATTTTGTTGCCCTGCCATAATACGCCTTTTGCACATAATAAAAAGTGAATGGAAAAAAAATTGGTGAACATGTTTCTATTACTCCGAAACCTCCTGACCCTTTATCCACTGTTTTCTCAATTCTCCTACGCGTTAAACTTTATTAAGATTGATTGTCAAATCCATCACTGAAATTTCTAAAGCCAGACCTTACAAGTTAAGAGTTGTGGTTACGGACCTTATTCAAGCTAATAAAATTTCTACATCAGATTTTTATACCAGTTTATATTCTCGTACGAGATGTGGAAATTGATAGTGTTGTGATCGATTCCAGTTTATACGTCAACTCTCTTTCAGAAGACGGTCATGAATTTTTGAGACCACTTCAATTCCAACGGTTAAAATACTGGATTGTCAACAATCGCAATCCGTTTCCAACGCAGAAGGGAAGAAAATATATTCCATTCTGATGTCTTCCGAGTCACTTTAACCGGAACTTCTTTTCTATCTCACATCTCCATTCACAATGTTCTCGTACCTGGTCGTCTATATATTCCGTGAGTCATAAAAACTGCGTCAATTTCGTCAAACAGTTATGCCAAACATCTTCCTTCTATTGCAATGAAAGTCAATGCGGCCTTGTGGGGGGAACCATGTTAATGATTCCTGCAAACAAATAAATTATAATTGCTATTACTGAGGTAGAATTCACAATGTCCCTTATTCGTTAACCAAAAAAATAAAATGTAACGGTCTATAAAGACAGCTCTAAACTTAATTATTCTAATCTCCTCAAACAATCCGAAACAAATTTTTTTGTTCATTATTGTTCTCTGATGAGACTGAATGTGACGTTTTCTTTGCTAGTCCATTTTTTCGAAACTTGGTTGGTCTAGGAAAAGTAAAAATAAATTCAAAAAATATTTCAAATATTAACATAGATGGACAAAGAATTTTTTTTTCTTTATTAGAGAGGCTTTCAGCCTTTGGCTGAATCGCCTCTAAGGGAAAAAAAAATGGAAAATTGCAGTGCATTGGTTTTAGATTTCGTTGTAAAGTCTCGTTTGTTTCGACGAAGAAATTAAAATTTTCAATAAAACTATTATTTTTATTATTATGAGTCAGAATGTTTTATTGGATTTTTGTGACGTCTTCCACAAAGTTGTAGAAAATATGTTTGTCGTTCCAACAAAATATACACTGTGAGAAAAATAAGTTATTCTTGAAGAAAAGTAAAAAAAAATCTTAATTAAATATCTCACACAATTCACATTATTTCAAAAACTTCACATTTTCACAGTGCATTTCAAGGACAAAATTATTATACAGCTTAACCGAAGATTTTTTTTAGAAAACTTTTAAGCTAACCGAAAAATTTTTTAAGAAAACTTTTTTAAATTATTCAATTTTATTCTTAATTTTTTTTCTTCTGGAAAAAACTTTTTCCAAAAATTAGTCGTGACCCAAATAAAAACTAACAGCACAAAGTGACCCTTTTTTATAAATAACTCAAAAGACTTAAGTCAATAACCATATCTTTGAAATACGGATTCTAAATATTGAAGACTGGAAACTACGGAGTAAAAACCAAGTTCTTGCCAGTTAAAAGAAGGGAGATCATAAAATCAGGATGTGAGTTTAAGAATGTAGACTGCTGATTTTGGGGGACAAAACGAGGAGGAGAAAACATAGAGGAGACAATAAAAACCGTTTATAATTATTGTGTTTTATTCTCTTCTATAATTGAAGAGTTCTACTGAAAATTTGTTTGTCATTACAATGATTTTTTACCATTTTTGGGATATTGATTCAAATTATCCCAGACTTATAATTTCGCAAATGTTCGTCAGAATATTTTGCTGATATTGTCGAATAACTTCGACCAGGGCCGGCGGTTGATGTGGGTAGCAGGTATGGGGAAAACACAGCACACCAAAGCGCGTGGGGCCCATCTGCTAACAAACACACCACGCAGGGCTCTTCGTATTACCCTCCGTCGCTAGCTGAAGACAAAACACTGGAGAGCCATTCGTGAACACGCGAGCCGAAGGTTTTTTAACTTCGGCACATGAGGCAACCGAGGGCTCGCAGTTTCGGGGAACACACAAGCATTGGTCGCCAAGACGAGATCGACAATGGTATAATATTGGAAAGCTTGACGGTAGTCATCGCATACAAACACCTGCAATATTTTTTTCATATGTACTTTTGTAAACATGATGCGTTTGAGAAAACACGTGTTAGCAAGCGGGCTTCCGGGGGCTCACGAATTCGGGAACACTCGGGCATGTGTTTGCCGAAGCTACTGAAGCGCTGTTTTATTTAGAACACTGGGGGTTTCCGTTTTGTATAAGCACTGAAGGGCAATGAAAATACCCTCCGTGGCATCGCCTAAAACACACACGCAAGTGGTGTGGTGGGTTTGGACATGCCTGGTGGGTAGTATGGGAATACTACTGAAAAATTATCCCTGTGGGTACTTACCCACACGGAATTCTCGGTTATAACCAAAAAAAATGCAATGTTTTCTATGTTAGAAACTAAAAATTGCCGCGCACGTGTGCGAGCGACCGCATTTAATGGATGTCGTTGAGCGAAAGTTTATAAAGCTACAGATTTCATACATTTCTAAGCGATTTGCTATCAAACAAAATTTAGAATTCAAAAACTTTGAAAGCTACTCTTGTGCAAATTTTGTTCATTGGTCAAACAAGTGAGACTTTCACTACTGTAAGTGAAGCCTTACCAGAAATTCATTTAAGTTTAAATTTTGGATGAAGACTTTTTTCGAGGAGAAAAAACTGTTGAGCCTTAACGTTTGCATTCAAAAATGCACAAAAATTGTCGATTTTTCATGGGTTTACCTTTACACACTAACGAAACAACCCATGCAGCATCAATCATACAAATCCATGAGTCAGTAGAAAAAAATAACTCTAACTCCAATGGCAAAAACAGTGAAACTACTTCATTCAAAAATGTGCGCGTTCAATGAACGGTACCCCGCCGCGTCAAAACGGATATCGTGCGACACTTTGTGGACGCCGGATGCGCCCGTTTCGGCATCTACAATAGCTTATCACTATTGGATAAGAATCAAAGCATCAAAAGAAAACCCGGTTCCGAACGGCCGACGACCCTGAGCGATAAGAAGCTCCAAAGGATGCTGAAAAGGAAGACCGGGGGAAAAGTGGCTACATCGCTGCGTGCGCTTGGTCGGGAGGTTGGTGCCACCGGCCAAATTGTGAAAATTACCTGGCGAACATGGATGGCAACGGCTGGCAACGGCTGGCAGGGCATTTCGTATTTCACTTCCTCCACGAAGGAAATGAGATCCAAGGTGAAATTAATTTGACACACCAAGTTCACCAAGAAGGTGCGGCTGTGGGGTGGGTGAATAAGGGTGAAAACACATTGTACTGGCTGGATCTGCCGTTGGGCCACTTCTCAAAGCTTTGAAGGAGATGGAGCCTCCTTTAGCTGGCCCCATCGAGAGTTTCTGGGCAAAACTGAAGCGTATGATCTACTCCAACAATTTTGTCCAACAAAGTGATAAGTAAAACGAAGAAAGAACTCAAAAACATGCCTTCACGCATGTTTTCGTCCGCTATGGCGATTGTTCCGGGTGACTGCCGGAAGACCACCCATGAACCTTCCCTATTCTTTATTACCCACTCCGGGAAACAGTGTGACGCCGGCTCTGACTTCGATTTGCTATTTAAGATTTTCCCGAGGCAGGAAATGTCAAGGTTGTTTTCGTCTCTTCGTTTAGAAATTTAAGCCCTTTGATATTTTTTGATCACAGGTCTGCAGCCCTAGTGACAAGTTTTATTTCATTATTTTTTGTTAGCCTGAAATTGGATTACTTTTCAATTTTCCCCTGACTATACTTTGTTATTTTTATTTTAAACTAAGTCTAATGTTTTATCTTTGCGTCCTATTTTTTGAAGTAGAATACTTCTCTCAGGAAGTTCGGCTACATAGGGATGTGAAATGAAAATCTAAAACCGAAAAAAGTGAAAAATATGTCCAATTTCAAATGCTAATAAATCGGTTAGTATTCGATGGATTTCCTTCGTTCTTGCAGCAATAGATTGGAAAATCTTCTAAGATTCTTCCCAAAATAAGATAATTGTAATTTTATTATTCAAACTATGGTACTATTGAAAATAGCCAAGCCTTGTCAAAACGAAAAATTCGACCTCTGATTGGTCGTTATATGATTGCTTCCCATGCACGGTCGACAGAATCATATACCTTGCAATTGAAAACATGCTATTTGGCCTATATAAGAGCCTGTTTCAGCTGGAGCCGCTCATAATAGTTCTAGACAACAACGACAACAGCAGTCGTCCTTCCTTAGCAGCAGCACTAGCCCTGTGGTTGGTCACCACGTCTCAGGAGCAGCGCGGTTTTTCTCAGCGTGTGTCGCCAGACAGCCATTATTCCCCCACTGTTGGGGCAACATGAAGATTGCCATCAGGAAATCCTGACAGGGAGAGTCATATAACAATCGACATAGTTTTAAAACATTTGATGGGGGCTATTACAGGAGACGACAAGTGGCGAGTTTCTAGTCTGACCAATATGGTATTACAGATGGCGAGTCGGCTGGACGAGTGACTCTTCTGCAAAACTGTTTGACTCGTTCTTGACCCAGCTTCATCAGCCAAGTTTCATTTGCGTTCTGCAATACAACATTTGGCTCGTCTCGTCAGTGACTGAACACGAGGCGAGTTGCTCGCCTCATCTTCTGTAATAGGGCCCCGATGTGTGTGTTTATTCAAAAGCTCGATTTTCTCTGTGATGACAACCACATTTGAACATTCCAACGCTCTTGTTCTCTTTCGAGAGTTCGCTTTTGAAAGCGAAGCAAAAAGCTGGACGGCCCCTAGAAGAATTTCTGATATAAAACATTTATTCGATTTTGTTATATGTTTTATTATACAAACAGTACCTCTATGGGAAAATCTTCGATGTGGTGATTGTACTTGCATGCAGATATAACATAGTATTGTTATATAGGACCGTGTTTGCGATAAAGTCAGTTTCATATCGTCCTGATCTTAATTTGTAGAAGGGTTTTAGCAGCGGCTTTTAGCTCCTACATAGATATTTACATGAAAATTTCAATCAGCAGTTAAATTTACCAATGCCTTCGCGTCACTACCCATCGAAATTGAAAAGACCATTCAAATCATGCAGAAACAGTGTAAATCTGACAAAACTAAGTGCAAACTATATCACGTAGGATAAATTCAAGAGAAGAGTATTGAAAAGACTAGTCGATTTTTTCCCAAGTAGCTGTCCAAGAGTCCATCCATCCGAGAGTTATTCAAGTTATAGACACTGATGCAAGCTTAGGTTAATTCGAGGACTGTTCTTAGTTAACACGTGAAAAAAATGTGTTCGACACAACTTTGGCGCAATCATAAATTACGTAACGCTCATAGGGGGGATAGAGGGTATCCTTGAGCGTTACCATCCTTTACATAGGGGCTAAGACAAGACGCGACAGCCGGCTTCTTATTTTTCTTTTCATAACGGCCGTCATTCCCGTCGAAATTTTTTTGAACGTTCCATACCGTTGATGCCAGAATGATTATTTTTAACAACTTCTGCAGGTCAATTAAAATAAAACAAATCAAAATTGCAATATATAGGCGAATAATACTCAATTCTTATTTATTTTTTTATGTTCAATAAAGCATACTTCTATTATCAAATTTTTTCTTCCTAAGTTTCTTCTAAATTATGACTCTCCAGCATCACTGCTTTACAGTGAAAAGTAACCTCGTTGTATTTTCTACGTGACGATTGCGTTATCGAATTCAGCCAATCAGCAGCCGGTTCAAATTGGTTGAATGTAACGGTGACCAGCTGTCACGTCTTGTCTTAGCATAGGGGAGGTAAGATCAACGTTACGTAACAAAAAATCTCTTAAGAGACTCTCCAAAGCGAGCATTTTTGTTTAGCAAATTCTTCTACAGCGTTACGGAATTTTTATGGGGGGTAGTTGCTGGCGTTACGTTTTGTTACATATGGGGGGTAGGGGTCCGAAAATTGGGTTTTTTGCGTTACGTATTTATGGATGTCCTTTTTTGTTTATTCGTGATTATTCAAAATAATCTATGCGTCCTAAAGAATGATATCTTAATTCTTTTTTAATTTTTTAAAGTTATTTCAATGAGGAAAACTATTCCTTTTTCTTGATTATACAGTTTTTGTTTTTTCATATGTATTTGAATTCGTACCTTAAAAACTAGAAGTTCACAAAGTTGCAAACAAAACGTGAGGAGATGTTTGAACGTACATACAAATTAGAAGTTTTACAGCGTAAGCGAAACAGAAAAGAAACTTTTCCGAAAAAATTAATAATTAAAAAAAATTGAAATTCCAATTAAAATTTGCGGGCAATTTTTCGTTTACTTTCTTTCGCATTTTAATATTTGTTATTTTTACGTTGAAAACCTTAAATTCATCGTGCCATCCGACGAATCACTAGAGATGATACGAGCAAACTGGATAAAGACCTTCAAAATTCGCCAAGAGCATCGCAGAAAAGTTACCGAACCCGAGCTAATGTTGGAAATGTTCCCACTTTCTACGGCGTTCAGAGGAGCCTTGGTAATTTTGAAGTGAGATTTTTTTTCTATTTTTATTAGTCATGTGTCTTCATATAGATTAACTTGGATTTTAATGACATGTTTCCATCCGCTAATCCCAACATCGAAGGTGAACTAGATTCATTGCAGATCAAAGATACCAATAGATTTGCCCACCTACACTCAACAATACCGGATCGTAAGTCACCGTTATGTTTATTTAAAAAAACGCATTAATCCAAATTAATTTGTTTTTTTTTTAGATTTCATCCGCAAAGGAAAAAAATCCATCACGCGGCGCGAAGCGGACAAATGACGGTTCACAGAAAGTTAATAACCTTCTGGAGAGAATTGTAGAGTGGATTGATGTATGTTATTTCTTCGATGAAAAAAATATGTACTGAATTTACAGTCAAATAATATTCTCTATTTTCAGCCAGAAGAAGATGTCGATCAGTATGCTCAGAGGTATAAAGCCACGAAAAACCCAGTCCTAATTGTGAAGGCCCCCATATACAGTTCAGGAGAAGGGTACGTTCGTATAGGAAAAAACGTTTTCTATGCGGGGTCCGAATTACCCATTACTTTTTTTACTTTGATCAAATCGCATTATTACTTCAATACGAAATTCGAGCCATCACTCTCGAATTTTTACCTTTTTTTTCACTTCAACTGTACTCAAGATAACGAAACCTACAACCACCGCTAACAGCTTCCTTTTACAATTGAAATAAAAATTTAAAATTTTTACCGTAATATTTTTTTTTAGTTCAAACTATTGTTTCATTCATTTTTAATGTTCGTTCACAATGTTCTGTAATTTTTATTTTCGTTTTATTTTCAGTTATTATTGGAAGTACATAAAGAAAATTCAATAGTGCGTGCTACCATATTCTGTCTAAGCATTTTATTACGCCCGCGCACATTCATAGTTAAATTACAGTTAAGTTGGATAATGTTAAAATAAAATAAAGAATATGAAAAATATCAACTGTAATTTGGCTATGATTCTGCAGGTGGGCGAAAGCTTATGCCTGAACAAAACATGGTGTTCAGGCCCCTACTGGTTAACCAGTAAAAAAGTTAACCAGTGGACGTTCAGCAAAAAATAACAATAACTGTAAAATCAGCAAAATGTACTCCGCTATGCTGAACGTTCAGCAAAAACTTTATTGCTGACAAATCAGCAAGCGGTATTAAATCTTGCTGAACTCCAGCAAAAACAATAACTGGCTAACCAGCAAACAGTATTTTGTTTTACTGAACATACAGCAAGCGATCTGTCATTTTTATGCAATTGAGTATTGCTGATTGATCAGCAAATTTAATTTCGCTGAACAGATTGCTGGAAATACAGCACACCAAAAATCAGCAAAATTTTGCTGGTTTCCAGCAAATAAAATTTGGTGTGTAAGTCCTCATCTAAATGTCATATCTGCATAACAGAGCACGAAACGTTCTGATTGCATTTTGAAGTAGAATACTTCTCTCAGGAAGTTCGGCTACATAGGGATGTGAAATGAAAATCTAAAACTGAAAAAAGTGAGAAATATGTCCAATTTAAAATGCTAATAAATCAGTTAGTTTTCGATGGATTTCCTTCGTTTTTGCAGCAATCGATTAGAATATCTTCTAAGATTTCTTTCCTACCAAATGCATGAAATTGCAATTTTATTATTCGAACCTTTTTACTATTGAAAATTCTGAAGCCTTGTCAAAACACAAAATTCGACCTCTGATTGCTCATTATACGATTGCTTTCCCAAGCACAGTCGGCAGAGTTATGGACCTAATAAATTGGGAATGCATCATTTGGCCTATATAAGAGCTTCATTAGATAATAAACAAACATTACAACGGATATTAAATTAAACAACTGAAATTTGAAGAACACAAATGATTATTTGAAGAGTTAATATTTTCTCGTTTTGCGCTATAATCCAAAGTTAATTATCTTCATCTACATGCATACTCTGACTATTATTACGTGTTTGCGTCGCTCAGTGTTTGGCTACGGTTATGCAGAGCGCAAATAACGGCGCGATGCGATTCGGCAAGACGAAATGTGTTGAAATGTATAGCTCTACTTCGCCTTAAAAAGAGCTGAACGTTTCACCACGGTAAGGCAAATCAAAAACTTCATTTAAAATATTAAACAAAGAGAAATTACAATACTGCCAATGAACGGTCAACGTTTATTTACTAGAAGAAATGACTGACACGCAAGCAGCCGGGTTATCTTTCTTGTAAAAGTATTCTACTTCAACCTTGCGGTCGTGGCTTTACACACAACCTTCCTGTGATTTTTTATTTTTTTGTTCATTTAACATTTGACAGTGAGCATCTTTGTATTTCAAGATCAATCACAATGGATGACACAACTCTTATACCTCTCATTATAAGCAACACGATTAAAAAAATATGACCATAATGTTCGTAATAAAGGTACCTAGACTAACAAATTCATTATAATGCCAATTGCACAAAAATATCAATCAGCATTTGAATGCCATTCAACTAAAACAAACGAAAACAAACTCATTCGCCAACACTGCCACCGTCGGCCCTGCCTGGGTTGAGGTGTTTTAAAATAATTTATCACGTTTTGGCACCACACTCCAATCCTCCATTTACCGGCCAGTCATCGTTCCGTGAATCGTACTTGCGCTTCTTATAACATCCATCCATCCATCCATCCACGCGATCTTTCCCCACAAAAACAGCTCAGCAACAACACCATCATCATCAGCAGCAGCAACAACAACAACAACAACTAAGGCAGCAGCTACAAAGCAGAACCGAAACTGTTGTTAGGCACCTATACCAGAGCAAAGCGCACCGTTTTAAGGAGGGTTGTTTGTGCTTGCTTTGGTGGAAGCTTGGTTGTTGTGTATATACACAAAACAAGCAGAGAGTACAGATCGCAAAACATAAATCATGCTGCTTGTTTGCGCCCCGTTCCCTCTCTCTCCTGCTTCTCGTGGGCTGAAAACATCTCCGTCGCCGCGCCGTCATCACATCGATGCCTGATGCTCGGGCACAAAGCAAGCGCTGCAATGTTTGTGCGGGTCTGATTGGCTGCCTGGGCCAATCGGCGCACCGCTACTCATCCGGGAGGAGTGGCCAGCGAGCCGCTAGCAGCATTCCGATTGGTGCTCGCCTTGTTTGCGCAAATATTTATATAAATCTTTGCCTACTTCGTTCACCGCCGCCGCCACCACCGCCACAGGCCAAGGGGAAAATCAAACGTCTGGCCGCGTTGTTTGGAATGTGTTTACGCGAGCAGACTGCTTGCCAGCAGCCCAGTCCGGAGTTCGGGAGTCAGTAGATGTTTGATTTGCTGCCGACCAGAAGTGTGTGCTCTCGAAAACGATCGCGCGCTTGATAGGCCAGTAGTGTGCTATTCCGCTGGAAGGTGAAGAAGCCAAAAGAGATTTGTTTTTTCGTTAATTACTCAATCCGCGTGCACGCGTCGGGAAACCCGTTTGCAAGTTAGTTTCTGCAGGAAAAGTGCAGTGAAAAGTTCTATTGAAACGGTATTACGGCAATCAGTGACAGTGGAGGAAGAAAACGGAAGATTTAGAACCATGTTAAATTGTGCCGATCTAGTGCAATTCGACCAGTACAGCTTGCAGCTGTACAACTATGCAATGGTGGAGCGTTTTCGGACGAATCAGTTTTTCAATTACGGAAACATAGTGGCCGATCCGAGAACGTTGTCCCGGTTTTTCAAGCCGTCGGTATATGTGACGAATCCGGCTGAGGTCGGTCCGACTGCCTTGCTAGCCGACGCCAGTAAACTGTCCTCTGCACCAAAGCCCCAGTATAGCTATATTGGATTGATCGCGATTGCGATTCTAAGCTCCCCGGAAAGGAAGCTGGTGCTGTCTGACATATACCAGCACATATTGGACAACTACAGCTATTTTCGTAGTCGTGGTCCAGGTTGGCGCAACTCGATACGACACAATCTCTCGTTGAATGACTGTTTCATTAAAGCTGGTCGGTCGGCCCACGGTAAGGGCCACTACTGGGCCGTCCATCCGGCAAATGTGGAAGACTTCCTAAAAGGGGATTTCCGACGTAGAAAAGCTCAGCGGAAAGTTCGCCGCCACATGGGACTCACATCGGATGACGATATTTTCGACAACAGCTCCCCGAGGCAGTTTTTCCCAGCAATTCCTTCGTCGCCGGTTCTGAACCCGGCTGCTTATATGCCAACCGCTACGGAACCCTTGTCGCAGGCAGCCGCGGTGGCTGCAGCGACTGTTTGCGCATATCCGAGCGCCATCGAGCAGCAGCAAGTGGCCATCATCAAAGGTGCTATGGAGAGCTTCTCCCGCAAGCGGCAGTTTGACGTAGAGTCCCTGCTCCGACCAGACGATGCCAGCTCACCGTCGTCGGTGAATTCCTCGTCGCAACCGCAACCGTCGGAGCCACCGGAGAAGAAAACTAAACTACCGTCGCTACCAGGTTTCACACCAGCTCATCATCATCTTCACCATCCTCAGCACCACCAGCATCAACATCCACTGGCAGCGTTTGGCAGCCTGGCTGCAGCGGCAGCCGCCGCTACGTCTGCCGTAGGACTACCGAAAGCGTTGCAGAAGCAGCATCAGCAGCAGCAGACCTAAGTAGAACACAGAATGGACCCCATGTCCGGAGGCTTAACCGTTTGTCTAGCGTAGCGTAGGTACCCGTTGTAGTTTGTATAGAATTTTTCTTATCTCGATGGAAAATGGAATGCCGCTGAATGTAGGCTAACTGTAACTCTGTGAAGGAAGGCGAATCTAATTAAAAAGATTAGTGAACATGGGTCTGCTGAAGTTGTTACGTTTGTTTGTTTTTCTGCGGATATGATTTGATGGTGAGAGATGACTCGACTGAACTTATCTTTTATTTCTTAGAATATATTTTGTACATCCCACACAAAAGATTTGTTTTTCAATAAACTGAAATGAAATTTGATCCATTTGAATTGAAGATTAACTCTACATAAGAACTTCTTATCACAATTGGATTGTTACAATGGTAGACTTATTTTTCTCAAGTTTGCCAACTATGCTTTAAATCGCCGCCAATCGCTTCGCCAATAATCAAAGTGTAGTGACGCTAAATCGTTTCTTGGCTCAAGTGTCGCTTAGTGTGTTGAATTCACTGAACTCTTTTGAAAAACAAAAATAACAATTAGCATGATTCTATCAATTCTTTCAGGTTTTCTTTTTGCCTGAACCGTTACTAGCAATAGTTATAATTGAGACGTACATCTGTCATTCGTCAGAATAACTCCTCAACGCGAGATATCAGCTCAAGCGCGACGGCGACGCAGAGTAGCTTTTATTTTGATAATTAAAGTAAGGTTATTTTATTATGTGTACTTTCGTTTTGTTGCTTGTTCTATTTTAGAGTATTGTTTTTGGACAATTCTAATTCTAGAATATAGTCCACAAAATATATGACAAACATGAAATGAATATACTTATTTGAGTTCATGAGTTTGAGCGTAAACGGATAATCTAGTTTCAATAGTTATACTGAACGTCCCCTTTACAGCCTCTTATTCTCCAAAATACAACCACTACATCCAAAATAAAAACATTTAAGAAGCAAAAGAAAACTTCGTATAATCGAGTGTAAAGTCTGAATATAACTGGTCGACAAAATGAAAAAAGTGCATTCCAAAAGCTCAAACCGGGGATAAATGGAAAATTATAGATATTCAACCATTCCTATGAATGTTGGTGCCCCTGGCTAGTACCGATTTGCCTTTCTCCTAGAAAGGTATAGCAATCACTGCAAAAACTAAAGGTATAAAAGTGCTCACAAGGGCCGAATGTCGTATATCACTCGACTCAGTTCGACGAGCTGAGCATTTTCTGTATGTGTGTGTGTGTGATGTGAAATCCAGCTATGAAAAGGAACATATTCCGACGGCTACTTGGACTCACTCACTCTTCTCAGAGATGGCTGGCCTGATTTCAACAAAATTAGTGTCAATTAATAAGTCTAGCTGCCTCATAACACCCTTTTGAATTTTACTGTAATCAAACTGTAACTTCGTCTGTAATGTACCGAAATGTGAAAATCACGAAACTCCATTATCTCAGAAACTACACAACCGATTTGATCAATATTATTATCAGATGAGCGGGCTAGTTAAGGGTTAACTGATGAATTATGATTGGACACGTGGTTTCAAAGTTTGGCTACCCTATACGTTCCCATTTCATTTGATTATAATCGAACTTGAGCAACCGTTATGTATTTAATTGTTAATAAAACAACGAAAGTCTATTATTTCAATGATTACATGATTTATTTGAACATAGCAAGTGTCATACGAACGAGTCATCTCTCGAACTCACAAATTACAAACTTCATAATAATTTGATATGTGGCTCGAAAGTTATGGAAAGAAAAGAAATTCAAAGACTATTTAAAACTATACCTGCTTTGATCGAAATATGTGGCCTCAATATAATTCAAATGTAGAACCGTACTGTTTGAACATTCCAAATTCATTGATTCCTTGCGATGTGTTCAAAGTCTGCAAATGCACGACGAATCGACCATAGGATATGATCAAAATCAAATAACAAATCGTTTGAAATGATTGGTTTCATCGAAATGACAACATCCTCGACTTTTGGCTTCTGTACATCGCCTTAAATCTGAATATATATTCATATTGTGTGGTATTCGTTCATTTTCAGCAGACTTTCTGGCTTCAATCTGACACCGGAAATACCCATATTGGGAGGTATTTAGTTATTTTGGTTGTTTTCCACAAACAAAATTGGTCGTCTTCAAATTCAAAATGGTGTCCAGGGTCAATGTTTGATTTCTATGCATCATCTCGATTACGGAAATATCCATATTGAGTATTATTCAGTCATTTTCGACTGTTTCATAGAAGTTGCCATTCAGCAATTCAAAATGGTGCCTGAGGTCAATTGTAAGCTCATTGCATCATTCTGGTTCCAGAGATACTCATATTGGATAGTATTTGGTTATTTTAGGCTGTTTTACACAAACCGGAAATCGCCATCTTGGATTTCAAAATGGTATTTAAGATAATTTCTGGCCTCTGGTTGGGTCATTCTGGTTGAATGATTTTAGAGGTAACAAATATGTCCATAATGGTTCGTCGCCCCTCCCTCTTCAGGAAGCACATGTTCCTGGGAAACAGCCGAAAATGATCGAATAACACCCAAAACCGGAAGTCGTCATCTTAGAATTCAAAATGGTATCTGTGGTCGATTTTAGCTCCTGTGTATCATTCTAGATCCGGATATTGTTATATTGGGTGGAAATCGGCCATTTTTGGCTGTTTTCCAGAAACCGGAATTTGCCATCTTACAATCCAAAATGTTGCCTGAGGTCGATTATGGAACATATTTGTTACCTCTAGAAACATTCACCTGCCAAATTTGGTTCCATTTAGTTGGTTAGCTCTCGAGATGTGCAGAAATTTGTGTTTCATTTGCATGGAACCCCTCCATTCCAGAAAAGGGAGGGGCGTCCAACTATTATGAACATATTTTTTACCCCTTAAAACATCCACATGCCAACTTCGGTTTCATTTACTTGGTTTGCTCTTCAGTTGTGCAGAGATTTATGTTTCATTTGTATGGGACCCCTCACTTTCAGAAGAGGGAGGGGTCTCAAACTATCATAGGAACCTTTATCGGCACCAAAAACCCCTACATACAAATTTTCACTTCGATCGGCTCGGTAGTTTTCGAGCCTATATGGTTCAGACAGACAGACAGACTGTACTGCATTTTTATATGTATAGATTGCAATATAAATATTTTATAACCTAAAGAGTGAATATACATTTATTGGATTGAAGCGTTCAAGTAAATCTATTTTTATAAAAAAAAGTTTGAATGAGAAAGGCTGGATCTGACCGCTAGGTGGGTTAATTTAGGTTTTTCAGAGACTTGAATGAGTTTCCTCGTAAACATAACGTTAAAGCAACCATTCCTAGTGGTTGAATAGCTATAATCTTTCATTTGTTTCTGGTTGAGCTTTTGCAGGGCACCTGTGTTGACGAATGTAATCGAGTCGAAAATTCCGAATAATCGAGATAGAATGGTACTATGAAACCTAATTCCAATTGGGTTGTTTATCTGTATCAGTTTTTCATATCATCTGAAAGAGCTGCAATTTTTAAGCAAAATGTGATTTTCAAAAAATTTCTATCGTTGTCCTTCAATTTTTAAATCACGAATCAAAACTGCTCGAAATCTGCTCGAAATCGCTACAATGACAATTCGCCCATATACCAACTGTCATTGAAGCGATTTGGAGCGATTTTTATTCATCATTCAAAAATCAAAGGACAATGATATAAATTTAAAAAAAAAAACGTTTTGCGCAGAAAATTACACTTTTTAGCTGATATATAAAAGTTAAAAATCCGTGGGAAGCTAAACAAACCAATTGTGTAAAATAATATCAATGTGTAATGGCATCTGCCAAAGATGCCATTTCATGGAATGCAAAGTAACTTTCACATGAAACAGTGGAATACGATTTATGACTGCTGAATTCACGTTTTCGTGTTATGTTCGAAACTAACTGAAATATGCATCTCGTTTGCTTAATTTCATTGGGAACGAGCAGTAGTTATTGTTGATAATCACCAGTATCTTAGAGCTCACAATACCGATTCACTGTTGCGTGGCTAAGAGTGCTGCACTCCTGCTATCTGACAAGAGATGAATTTATTTGTCCTTCTTTCAAGCCCGCTACACGATACAATTTTTTATTTCGTTGCGTAGCTAAAAAAAGCAAAGCCTTGGTCCTACATTCCGTTTCGGAACTTAACCTTGAACACAGACTTCGTAGTCAACTAGTTAATGTACAGGACGACTGCGGGGCTAGCGATCCTACAGACACTAACAGTCTCTCCCGAGTCGAGACTCGAACCCACGACGACTGGCTTGTTAGGCCAGCATCGTATCTCGAGACCAACTGGAAATGTTGCGTTGCTGAAACTTATCTTAAAATAGCTTATTTATAACTTTAGCGTAGAATATGTACAATAGTTTAACCAAATAATAAACTATACTGTACAAAACATACCTTTTTCAGAAAAATGAACAGATTCAAACTTAGTTTTTCAGTTTCAGAAAAATAACTTATCTCCATTTTAAACATGATGAAACACACGATTTTCACTTCCAAATGAAAACAGAAGATATATTTTTCGTTAGCCCCATTCAGAAATATCAACATTTGAATAGGACGTATTTCCAAAATTAGAACGTTAATAGCTTTACACCCGTAAAAGATATCTTTATGTTTAACCAAAAGTGGAGTTTGTTTTTAGGTCTAGAAGCGATCCATAAGCTTACTTAGAAACTGAAAAAGCAGATAAGAATGATTGTTTTTTAAGTCACTTCAATCAAAATTGTTCTAATTCAACCACTTCAAGAGCTATCAGAAAGTTATGTTTTGAAAAGTAGTTTAAAATCAAATGATATAAAACTTTTCCGAAAACAAAATAACATTTTCTCACAAACCTGGTTTACAAGCTGATTTGTGACCCCTCCCTCCTCTAGAAGGAAGCGCTGCTATACAAATGAAACACAAATTTTTGCATAACTCAAGAACTGATCAAGCATATGGAACTAAATTTGGCATGTTGAGGTTTTTGGAAGCAACAAATATTTCTGTGCATGTTCGACACCCCTCCCTTATCCCACATCAAAATTTTTGCCTAACTTGAGAGCTAATGAATAGAACCAAATTAGACAAGTAAAGGAAATGTGGAGGCTCCCATAAAAATGAAACACAAACTTTTACATAACTTCAGAACCAACTAGGCAAATGGAACCAAATTTGAGATGTTGGGATTTTATTTTTGTTTATACAACTCGATCACCGCACTGCGTAATGGACTTGACTTCATTATGACACTTAATGAACATTGTTTCAAAGGAGATTTCGTGGTTTTGTTTACACATGCATAGGTAATCTCATTTCAACATCTGTCAAATCTTAGTTATACACTGAAACAAAAACCACGGATAATTATTCCTCACCCTGTATTACAATTAACGATGTTTTAAGCACAATTCAAGTGGATATCCTCGTTCCGATAAAACCAGTCAATGACTGGCAGTCATTACAAACGATTTGCCTTTTGGGTTTAAACGTATCCGATTTCAGATTCGTCATGCATTTGCAGATTTCGTGCAATTTCAAGGCGGCACGAACGACTTCCATGGGCATTTCGTCCCATATACGAAGGATTACGGTTCTGAATCGGGCCAATGTAGGTATCCTCTGCTCGTTTATCTTCGACAACATGTATGACCATACGAAATAATCCAAGGGATTCGGATCTGGTGAACTGGGAGGCTATTCATTTTTGGCCAAAAAGTCGGTCAAATTTTCTGACACCAGTTCTAAACCAGATTCGCTGTGTGAGAGGGTGCCCCCCTGTTGAAACACATAATGATCTTCTCCTAGGCTGACCAGACGTACCGTTTTGAACGGGATAGTACCGTTTTTTCGACTGTTTTAACCCTCCCGTCTTTTTGTCATTTTGTACCGTTTTTGGATACTCTTTGAAAAAATCTTAAATAGAGCTTCGCATTGAAATTTTCTTAAATGAAAATAAGTTTCCAAGCAGCCAGGATTTTCTAATATTACTGAGTAAGTTTTGTGTCTTCCTGACAGTACCGCCCCTATCATTCCCATTCCCTATCGTGAATTTATGAAAAAGTCGCGACTGAAAATTCAGACCATGATAATTGTTGGTCAAAATTTCGATCATCATGTGACAAATTTCAGAAACTTATTGCAAAAAATCACATTCTTCAGGATCGGACAAGTTCATCAAAGCAATAAATAATTGTGTGAATGCTTTGGTTGGTAAAAATTTTCAAAAATGAATTTTATCAAGTGTCCCGTTTTTTAAACCCATTTGTCCCGTTTTTATCCCGAGAAAAGCCTATCTTCTCCGTACATTCTATCTACGCTTGGCTTTACAACTTTCTTCAAAATTTCCGTTTTGCAATAAATAACGTTAATTTTAACGTCTTTCTCAATGAAAACAAGCGGTAGCTTCCCTCGCTTGCAAATACCTCCCCAAACCATCACTGAAGCGGCACTTTGGAACCAAGGCACGTTTCTGTCACTGTCCGGGATATTCTGCGAAGAATAGGCCCACAATCTGTCATTTTGGACATTGTGAGACTGTTGCAGAACAAATAATTTTTTATCCGAAAAGATGAATTCTTTTCCGGCGTGCCGAGATAGTAGGAGAGTAGTTCTTTCGTACCTTTTTGTCTTCGAAGCTGCTGATACTCCGTGAACTTTACGTTTCTTGAAAGCTTGGCATCTCAGGTCTTGCTTCAGCACGTTGTGTATGGTTGATTTGGAAACATTAAGATCAGCGGCCATTAGCCATTTCGTTCTCTTACGATCTTAACCACTCGCTTAGTCCTAGCTGAACGTGACCGACCGGACCTCTTCCGGTCATCCAGTGAGGAAGTGTCACGGTACCTTCTAATGGTCCGATAGATATAATCACGCTTTACTCTCAGGTTTTTCAGGATTTTGAAAATATGGCCTGGGCGCTCACCTTCCAAAAACCATTTTGTCACTTCGGCACGAAATTGTTTCATCGTCGATAAACAATGGACACTTAATGAAAGGGAACAAACTGCATCTTGAATAGTCTGTGTGAACATGGTACAAAATTACACCAATACATATTTGTGCGTATGTGCTACCAATTTATCACAACAATGATATAAAAAATGTATGGGAATATATTGTACACGGTGTAAAAGAATTTGATCTTGATAATAGTGTATATTCTGTCACATAGAGTCTGAGAATGGATTGCAGTATATTTTATAATGCAGTATAACGAATCATGACAGCTACACTAAACAAAGACTTATCAACATGCTATTTAGACATAATCGATTTCGATGAGAATTATCGGAACGTAAACTAGTATTGTTATTATTCACTTTCCGGTCACAAACACCTAGGTTAGTAACGCTAACATGGAATGTTGACCTGTTGCTATACTTCCTAGTTGTTTCGATTCACTTGGGGCAAAGAAAGTTGTTTTCTAAAGAGTTGTGAAATTAAAAATCTAGAGAGGAATTTCTTTCGGTGCAGTCTTTAAAATGTGAAAAGAAAACGATATTTTCCTCTATCACCGGCGTTTCGAATAATCTCTATCCTTTAAGGAGGCTCTACAAGTGAATTAAGACCAAAAATTTTTTTGTAGAAACAGTTACACAATTTATACATTCAATATATCATTACCTAGAGGTTCATTTTCCTGTAAAGTGGCTCTTCGGCTTAAGCATTAGTTGTCAAAAGAAGATATTCATCAACCTCAAGACATCCAAAAATACATTAAATTAACTAAACAAGATATGGAATACAATTTTAACTTCTTACATAATGAAAATTAATACTAGAAACTATAACGAAGCGAAATTCGTTGCACTCTAAATCATACTAAACAATTTTTTCCGGAATCAGAAACTTGCATGCAAACTCTATAGTGCACAAGTTATGCTGTGTGACATGCAAGATACTGGTTACGGAAAAAATGTTCAGTGTGATTGAGAGGACTGAAACTGAAGTTTTTCCATAACTAACATGATAATGTTTGCACAGGGAACAGACGTTCATTTTATTTTCAAACAGCGCTGTGAATCTTTGATAAAACCAGTTTTGTTACTTGGGTGAGACACTACAAGACAGATGTTGTTAGTGTTTTAACGTATTTTGATGGGAGCTTCCTGGCCGCAAGGTTACAGAGTCCGCTTTGGTAAGCGGGTGGTCGTTGGTTCGAATCTTAGTAAAATCAGGCCATTTGGTTGTCAAAAGACTTTAGCATGGGTTTATTCTCAAGCTTTATACCACGGACCCGTTCTTCAATTTGAAGTCTACAGTACCCCTGTTGACTCTCCCTCTAACAAAAATAAGTCCCTACTAAAAAAACTGGTGTGAGTGACGTATGAAAATTCTCTCCAGGGTATTGTAATTAGGCGATATTGTTAAGCTTTAAATGGAAAGGTAAAGCTTACACACAAGCACGAATATAAATAATAAGCGTATCACTCACAATAGTGCTACTTCTAATAATATGAAGTGCGAAGTACAGAAAACACCTGGGCAATATCACAATAGATCTAATCTCTGGTCGCAGAGATGAGTCCACACAGAAAAAAAGGTATATTGATTCAAATTTTTACACACGACTTTCAATTTTTCTTCATATAAAGATGAAGGTCTGTTCTCTGTGGTGTTTGTGAAAATAATCTCACAGGTGACGATGTACTATACCTTAGTAGAGTAGTGAGGGGCAAAAGTACGCACTTAATTGTTCTTGCAACAGAACTATTGCTAACAATTATCATAAACTTCGGTTTTGTTTCTAAGCGGTACATGAACATTTCGCCTTCAAAATGTATTACCAGAGTTTTTCGAATTTTGTTTGTAGCATGAGAATTTCACTTTTTAGAAAAAATACTCAGATGTGAACTTTTACCTCAGATGCAAACTTTTACCCAGCGGGCAAAAGTACGCAGTTTACGGGGCAAAAGTTCGCACTGTATGAACAGTGTATTTATTACACTATGCTTAAAAAGTTAATGGTTTTCCGCTGGTTTGGCACTGATTCTTTTTAGCTGCGTTTGAGCGGTGGCCCGAAATAATTTCCTTACTTCGGTTTTTTGAGGATATGTTTGGGTGTTTTGGTGATATATTCCAAAAATGGACCTTCCAGAAGAGATTCCACTGGGGCTTCTAGAGATCATAGTAACGAATTATTAAAATTTATTTTCGGAACCGGGGTGATACACAGAGAGCCGAAAACGACCCCAGATGCCATATTAGATTCCAAAAAAGCGACTTCCAGTTTCCGAAAAACAACCAAAATGGTTGAATACCAACCAATACTGGTATTTTCGGAATTGAATTGATGCTCTGAGATCAAAAAATCAACTTCAGACGTTATTTTTGAATTAAAGATAGTGACTACCGGTTTGCGGTAAACAGTAATAATTGACCAATACCACCCCATATGAGTTATTTCGGAATCGAAATGATGCCAAGTAACCTGAAAACGATCCCAGACGCCATCTTGAATTCCAAGATGGTGACTTCCGGTTTCCGGAACACAACCTAAAATGGCCGAATACTGGTACCGCTGGTACCAGCGTCATTTATTTCTGTGGCATACCTTACCTTACCAATCAGACGAGAGCCGTGGTGGCTCACGCTGTATCAAGAAGTTGTCACCATGTTGTTCGGTTTTGGGTTGTGTTTCGCCATTTCCCAAGGCGTCTTATCACCCGCAAGTCTCCTTTGATCTGGTCGAGTCATCGTGAACGCAGCGCCCCTGTATTTCGGGTGCCAGCAGGGTTGGTGAAGAGAAGTAATTACGCAGGGTTGTCGTCCGGCATCCTTACGACGTGACTGGCCCACCACAACCTATTGCCTTTCGCCAGGTGTACAATGGGGTTCTCTCCAAGTAGCGCGTGCAGCTCGTGGCTCATGCGCCGTCGCCATTCTCCGTTGTCCGTCTGTACTCCGCCGTAGATAGTCCGCAACACCTTCCTTTCGAGAACTCCAAGGGCGTTAAGGTCCTCTGCGAGAAGCATTGTTGTCTCGATTCTGTTAAGGACTATCGGTCTTATCAGGGTCTTGTACAGCATTAACTTCGTGCGTCGTTGCACTCGACTCGATCGAAATATCTTCCGAAGTGAAAAGTAGGCACGATTTCCAGCCTGGATGCGTTTTTGGATCTCTTTGCTGGGGTTATTGTCGGCGGTCACCAATGGACCCCAAATGTACGAACTCGCCGACCACCTCAAGCTCGTCGCCGTCTACAGTGACTTAAGTTTGGAGGCTAATGTTGTTCTCCTTGGCTTCAGCTTTCAGTTGGGTAATTCTGTGGCAAAATACATCAATAACGACTGTTTTGACTGCGGGCCGTGTTTTTAGGTGTTCCGGGCTTACGAAAATGAACCACGGTTTTTTGAACACCCAAAACTGTTCGTTCGTCCGAAACCGAAGTTTATCGAAAAACATCACAATTTTTGAGTGTAAGATACATATTCTGATCGATGTGTGTATGATACAGAGATATTATATTTCACATATTTTTTGTGCGAACTCAGAGCATTTTTTTTTTTCGTTTTAAGAGGACATATTGGTTAATTAGAGCTTGAACTTTTGCGTGTAGCAAGTGATTTGAAAAGTAAAAAAGGCCGTAGCCACGAAGGCTCGTCCACAAATATAAGCTTGACCTAGCACTACGGATGATATGACCAACTGTGTTGGCTATGCATCATTTAAAATTCTGAATTTTATTCCTTTCCAATATTCTTATTGCGAAGGTGCTGTGGTAGCAATACATAATGTGACTCTCCTCTTTCACCTCCGAGGCTTATTTCACACCAATAGCAGGACACAACTGTACGGCATGGTTGTACGGTTTTTGCGCCTTAAGGGTATCGCAAATTGACTCGCCAGTACACAGGATAGGAAACAAAATTGGTTACGAATACCGTACTCAAATGTACGAGTCAGGTAAACACCAAATAACGATTTTTCAACTTGTGTGAAAATGGATGATTCCTTCACCACACTAGACCCCCAGTAACTTGCGAGATAATTCAAAATGAGGTCGATGAAGAAGATAAGAGAATAGTAAATCTGAAGAAAGACAACTACTACAAAAAATCAAAAGAAATTATTTTTCAATTCTTAAAACTTAGTTAACCCTCTAGTGCCCAAGTTAATTTCTAGACGGGCTTCGGTAAAATCACTATGAACCATTGTAAATACTTTTTAAGTATTTATTGAAGCTTTCCAGAACTTCGACTGAAGCCCGCCAAATGGCGGCATTGGGCACTAGAGGGTTAAATGCACAAATTGATTTTCAAATCAACCCTGATTGATTTCTAAATGTTCTTGAGCATGGGTCCAAACAACTTCGTTATATATGGTTCTACAGATATATTTTTTACCAGCCTTTTGAACAAAAAAATATTTTGTTTGCTCTTTCAATTTTCCAGACGATAGTTTCATTCTACACCATATCAGAGATATTTTATTGCCCTCTAGCATTTTCGCAAAATAATATAATTCCAATTCATAAACCTTAAGTGTATTAATCTGTTTTTTTCCGAACTTATTGATGATGAATGATGAAACCCTTTATTTAAGCAATTGAAAAAGTAGTTTACGTGTTCCAAACGTAAAATTGTAAAAAGCCCAAGACCAGGCGGAAATAAATTAAATAGATTGCATGTGCACAGGAATATAGCGACTGCCATTCCGTGTGAAATCTTGCAGGAAACCGAAGTATTTTTTATTTCTTGGTTTCCTTAGTGTTCAGTTACAACGTTCGTTTTTAGACTTCAGTAGGTACCTATACCAGATCAGGATGAATAATAGAGTGGTTCAAGTTTCGTTTTTAGCCAAATCAATCACAATAGCATTGAAATGAAAGACTTGTAGTATTTGCATAAACTTGCTCTAAATACCACAATAAAGAAAAACAAGAAAAAAGAATTCAATTCCCCACATTACATGTCATCTCTCACCAGCAGATTAATTCAACAACTCTCACACCCCTCCGATTGTACATAGATTTCCATTTCGGCAAGTTCATCTAAACATCACCCCATTACCACCGGCAGACCCTACTGTTGAAAACTAGCGATCCAAATCGTCCTAATTGTATCCTATTTATAGATATAAGCAAAAACGATGAAGCAAAGAAAATCGGTAAAATAAATGTACTTCACAAGAAAAAAACCAATCAACCAATCTCCCCGAAACCAAAATCAAACTACAAGCACAATCGACTTCCCACAAGAGCCAAATCGACAAGGACGATGACGACAACAACAACAACAACAACATCTACGGGAACAATAAAAAAGCGTACGTTCTTATTTTGCATTGTTTCCGATTTTCCCAACTGATGACTGATCTGATCTTCCGGGTAACAATCGAACCGGAAGTGTCTCGTTAGCGTGCATCTTCCAAGTTCCTATTTTCCATTTTGCTCGCCACGCGGAACTGTCTAATTGCGTGACGGTAAATTTCGTGCGCCCGTTAGGAAAGTGTCCTGCTATATGCATGCTGCATTCAATTACCAACTGAACGGCACAATGACGACAGGCAAGCAAAAGCGAATAATCAGACGCATATTGTTTCCTGTTCGGTACACGTGCACTTGAATGGTGCCATTGTTCAACGCGACGAGTCGAGAAAATTCAGGACGCTCTGGACGGAATGGTTTCAATCTCAAGGGAGTGAAAGATTTAAAAAAATGTATATATGTATTAAATAGGATTACTTCTGTCGATCCGCTCGGAAGCAGCTTTTCCAGGTTTTCCTAGCCCTTGTTGACTGTGGCTTCTTTGTGTTGTGCCCATTATTATTATTGTTGCTATCATTACCATTGTGTGTTGGAGCGTCGTTTAAGCGGATTTGCGTGGTGCGGCTGATTATACTTACTGGTGGGTATACGTACTACTGCAACTGCGAAAAAAGGGGTCCCAATCGAGCGGATTGGGAAATTAATTTTACGTTTGTAGTTATGGTAACATTGTCGGATTAAACGTATAAAGCAACGTGTTCAGATAAGCCCGGAAGCACAGACGGTATAGCGCAAAAGGTGCGGAGATGCAGTTTTGGTGAAGGGGTGTCCTCGATCGGCTGCGTAGTGGCAACAGGTAAGAGTTGCTTTGCAACTGAAACGGATTAGGCTGATTAATTACTTCCGATTGTTCGAAGGTGTTGAATCTTTTCCGGTCACTGACATGGAGGAGCGTGGATGAGCGTTTTTGTTTGTCGTCACCGCCTTTAAAGCCATTAAAGTAACATTAATCGACTGAGTTAGAATACAACGAAACGGAATCAATTGAACAATTTTGATTAGATTTTATAATTCAAGACGAACTTTAGTTGAGATGGTAGCATTTGATGAAATAAACTACTGTTTGTAATGACAATTCATATAATATAGAATTTCGAACAAATTTTATTCGATACACTTGATAAACAATGAAGGTGTGCTTATTCGTGATTATAGTTCATAGTCGAGTAGGGAATGCTACTTTCAAGATCAGAGGCATGCCTCAATTCGTACCGTATTCCAGTGTATTTGACACAGAAGTGTGTATATATCAGTAAATTTCCGTCCAGGTGTTTTATTATGTTCGATTGGTAAATCTATCAACTACACTGTAAAAAATTAACACGTTTACTTCAAATTTTCTTGCACTTGATTCAATTCATCACACGAAACTGTAAATTGAAGACATTAAGTGTTGATCAAAATGATTTACAGTTTGCAACGAAATGATATGGCGTTGAAAACTGTTCAATAGAAATTACCACCAAATTTAAACGAGTATCTCTTGCATTTGCACCACTGTTTAAATCAGTTAAATAACAGCTGCACTTTCAATTGATAAACGTCACAAATATAGAACGAAACAATAATAGTGGCGGTGGCGAACGATGCAAGCAGCACATTTCTTCGATATCCAAAAAATAATCAAACTAGTCTTTTACAGAGCTCGGGTATCGATCACACCGATACGGTGCGATGATCAGCCTGTGAATCCAATTGAAAACCTGAAACAAAATAAACATGAAAAATCTAAATTCTAAAATAAAAATGAAAAATCTAAAATCTAAAATAAAATGGAAAATTTAGAATAAAATCAAGTCTTTTGAATTTATTGTGATGTGCTGGTAATTTCTAAATAGTTGACGTTTCGTATCTCAAACATAAGCATATCAACACAAATGTACATAACAATTGCAAATGTAGTGATTTGTTGTTGATTTCATCTCCACATTAATATATTTCAATAGATTCCCATTTCACATTGAAATGTTTGGCTTAGTGCGAATTCAACAGCAAATCACTTCACTTTAACGTTTATGTTTTTAACAGTGTAGTAATTGACTTCTGGTTCGTGCATTCAGCTATATATTTATTCTGTGAATTTGCCTTAGTGATGTTGTTTTGTAAATAAATACTTTATTTATACAATCCGTAATATGATCGCGAAAATTGTTTGTCAATCGTTTTTCCGTTGCGAATACAAATATATCAATAGAATATTATAGATATTTTATTCACAGTTTCCATTTAGAATCCCTTTTTGTTATAATTGTTTACAATCCAAAAAACCTGCATTGAATCAGTAGCCTTAATCAACAGTGACAGTAGGAACTATTGCTGTTAATTAGTTTAGTTCCTTTCGTGAAATTGGAAACTTGTCAATAAGTTCACTGAGTACGGTAGAAGAAATTGTGCATAATTAACAAGGGTTTGTCAAATTATTACCATTTATTGTAAAATTTCATAACTTCAAGCGCAGCACAGTGATGTAGTATAAACTAAGGTATGTAGGAATCTAGTGAATCGAATAGATTAAAAAAAGGCAAACATTCAGTTAAATTTTTTAGGTGCTAAATAAATAAATAAATATATAGAAAGAATCATTTAGTTCAATAACGTCATAAATTATTACGATCAATATACCTCACAATCAACTCAAACAGCTAAAAGTGCATCCGTTTGGATAAGCAAGTTTGTATCAGTGTTGTGTAAGTTTACCATTTTCGGTTTTCAATACAACCACAAATTGCTCATTTTTTGTGGAATGACAGCTTTTCTGGGACTTCAAAGATTAAAATTGATAAACTGAAGATTGTTTGCATTTCTTTTTTCCTTTTGCTGTGATCATCTATGCTGTATACAGTTACTTTACGATTATTGGTCAGTCAGCGTCTTGTCTGAATGTTTAAAAATCTATCTAAAATCGGAAGAGTAATCAACTACCAATGATTTACATTCTATTTTTGTGTTCTGTCTGATGTGCACTTTCGATCAGCAATTAGTTTCACTGCAGCTGATGTGTAAAAATTCATCACAAAAGTTGTTTTGTTGTTGTAACAACTTAAAAATAAGTTATTTTATTGAGTATTAGGCTGATACAAATTTCGAATTCTTTTTATGTCCAAGGTTATCAAAGTTAGCAAAGGGGGTGGCAAAAAATAAGTAACACAGACGAAAAAAAAAGAAATATCAAAGTTTGCGTGCAAGTTATGACGTTTGTAACTTGCACTCAAATAAATGTAGAAAAATAACAGTTTTTATTATTATTATTTATTTCGCTTGTCTTTTGACGACACTCTCGCTGTCACTGGACTTGTTTGTTGCTAAATAAAGTATTTATGCTGTCGAAAAACCAATAAAATGAACAGAACAGTTTGAGCTTTTTTTTCTTCCCCTTCCAATATTCAAGATTTTTAAAGAAGGGGAATTACATAAAATGAAAATAAAATTTGTAACGGCCTTATTAGGCGAATGTAACAAAAATAACCAAATAATGGACTGACCCACAATTGTGCACCGCAAAATGTAACATTGATACAATCATGAGTCATTTCGCTCAAAGCACCGTGCAAGATTGATAATTTAGTGACATACGCAAATTTAAATCATCTATCGGCAACACTGCTTTTCGAAGTACACAATCAATTCTAGATAAACATTTCAAAAGGTCGTATCTGCTTTAATCGGTTTTCCGGGGCGTCTTTTTATTTTGGTTCAGCTTAAGCAACTTTCCCAAGCGTGGTTTTCATTCAGTCCACTATAAACTCGTGCAAATAACGTGGCATAAAAAGTGTTTAATAAGTTGTGGTGATTGAATGAAAGTGATCGATCAAAAAATCGATCAAAGCAGATAGGACCTTTTGAAATGTTTCTCTAGAATTCCCCATCGACTCGTGAATAAAACTTATTTTAGTGGTGTAATTAGGACTACAAAATTACGTGTGATAATGAAGGTAAATACTAGAATGCTGTTTCTAAAGACAATTTGTGCACAAACAGAAGTCGATTTAAAAATGATCTTTTTATTACTTTCAAAATTATACATCATACTTTGGTAGTAGCAAACAGAAGAAACGTCAAGTGAAACAAACGAGGTTCATGATGGCTTGCATGAAAGCTTGTATGCATGGCTGAGTGGGCAGACTAGAGATGTTACGGATGTGATTATATACAGATGTGCATATACAGATATTTATGTGAGTCCTGATGCGGATGCGGATACGAATGGCAATTTTTAATGCGGATGTTCCACATTTACGGATGCGGATGCGGATATCCGTAACATCTATAGGACAGCCAGTGCTGTTGTTTCCACTGTAATTTTTCTTTTGCTTTTGTTTTCCAATTTCAGCAGCGAAAATTGATAAAATTCTTCATGGTCAAATTTCCGCGAAAATGAACCAATTAGGGAACATACTTAAACGACGTAGCATTTTTTTCATGATTTTCAAACCCCCCCCCCTCCCCTCTTAAAACTTCATCTATGTCTGTGAAAAACACAGAAAATAATTCGAAATTCGCAAAAGAAACTAATCGCTGCACTTACCAGCTTTGAAAAAAAGTATCTTGTAATTTTAACTATTAAAAACCACAAAGAAACAACGATTTTTGTTTTCAAAACAGATTGTGTGTTTACACAAAATTTCAGGATGCCACAGATAGAAAGATTTCGACAGCTCTCGCTGCAAAACTTTGTGTAATGTTGTAGTGTATTTATGGTATGCATTTTTCCTGCGAAAAAAAACCGGTCTTCCAAAATAAATGCCACGTTGATTTAAATTCATCCTCCCCCCCCTTTTCACAGCTTGTCACAAAACGACGATATTGCCCCCATTATGCTACGTCGTTTAAGTATAGTCCCTTAGGGGCCGTTCCTAAACCACGTGGTCATATTTTGATCCCTTTTTATACCCCCGTACCCCCCCTCCCCCCGTGGTCTTTCGTGGTCTTTTGGCCAACTCCCCCGCCCCCCTTGCGACTTTAACCACGTGGTCTTTTCATTTGTCTAGTGCCAAAAATTCGCTTAAATTTTTTAAATTTTTATTATTAAACATTCAGTACATTCTATATTTCTAAAATGCAAAAGCTTTTGCTCTTGACTTGGTGGCAACAATAAATTATAAGTCAGGAAAAAAGACCACGTGGTCATTTCGTTAACCCCCCCACCCCCATGCGTGGCCTTTCGTGGTCTTTTGACAAACCCCTCCGTCCCCCTCTTTATGACCTCGTGGTTTAGGAACGGTCCCTTACGTGCGAGCATACCTAGCGCAGACGCCATGAGTAGGAACCAATCGGTAGCAAGAGTAGGCATCATCAGTACCAAAAAAACTAACAGAATTACAGAATAACGTAGAACTTCGTAGCCGCAAGGTTACAGAGTCCGCTTTGACAAGCGAGCGGTGATACGTTCGAATCTTAGTAGAACAAAGCCATTCGTTGGTAAAAGGACTTCAAGTATGGGTTTATTCTTAGGCCCTGCCACACTAAAAATATCCTTCCTGACTAAATAACCGCTGTTCCAAAGCTTCGATAATATCATAGACTATAGCACGTTATACGCTGATAGAGTGATAGCTTGCAGGAGGCAATGATAAGATCAATAAGGAACGAAGTAAGTTACTAAGTCTTAAGGAAAAGACAAGAACTTACTTCTCAATAAGTTATACTGCAAAAGGGTAAAAATAAAACAAAATGTGCGAACAGCAAAAACGTCCGGACAATACCACAAAAGATCAAAAAACTACTGGTCACAGTGGGGTCCATACAAAAAAAAAAAACAGAATTACCCTGTTTCAACAGGCCAAATAATGTTTGCTTCCTTGAGCCTAGATTATTTTGATGCCTCGAAGGTAAAGTACTTCTGAGAAGTTTGTAACAACCTTTTTAGGCAGACAATTTACTGAGAATGTTATAAAAACTGATGTTTCCATTCAACATGCTAATATAGACAACAGCAAACTTAGAAAAGCACGCCCCACCTTTGCCTGGTCTTCCACCCTTTTTGCTAATTATTATCGAGGTTTGTAGGATATTAAACACAGTTGAAACCGAAAGATTACTGCTTTAAAAATTATTAACTGTGAATTTTTTACCAGTTTGTGTGCAGTTCAGTTTAAACTGTACAATGCGCTTGCAAAATGCTTTTTTTTGACGTTATTTTCAACAGAACTGAGCATGCGTAAACAAAACAAAAAATAATGGCATATAGTGGTCCGTTTTTGCTGTTGACTAATTTCAAGCGAAAGAATTTTTAGGATAGTATATAACTACGTTAGGAAAAACCTGGAAAATCTCAAATTATTTAGGAATTTTATTAGAAATTTTGGAGAGTAATGAAAGAACAAATACGGATTTTTTGCTGTTTAAATCGAACTTTGTTGTAAGGATTTAAATTTGCTTTTTGCAGATTCGAGTATTAAACATTTCTTCTACCCATTTTACCTATTTCTCTCGCTCTTATACCAACGCTACCAAATGTATTTGTATGGCAGTTTCCATCCACTAGTCATAAGCTTAGAATATACGATTTAATTACCTAAATATGCAAGAGTTTATTTTTACAATAAAATAATTTTACTAGAGCATTATATTTTTTTAGAAACGCGAAAAATATTCAACACACATCCATTTTCAGAAATGATTTCAACACTTTTTCAGAGAGTTTCAAATAAAGATAAACCGGAGGTAGATTGATATACAGCTCCAATAAATTTCGAATAAAAACTGAGCAACAAACAACATCAGAGATGAGTATTTCGAATACAACAGTAATCAGAGCCGGATTTAAGGGGGGGGGGGCGGCTTGGGGCTCGGTTCCCGCATTTTTGGAGCCTCCACAAAACGAGAAAAATTTCTTTTCACTATCAAAAATGAGACTCAATCAAAAGTTTAATTTACAGCAAGAAAATTTAAACAGACCATTCCAATCTGAAACTTTCGTTCAGTGTTATTTTTTCGCGAGCGCCAATATCACAACTAGATCCATAAGAGTTCACCTTCGATTCTCTTGGAATGACACACATTAACACACCATTTGAATCGAACCAGCGCGCATGGGAGGTAAGGCAGAGAAAGAAAATAATCCAGAATTTTTTTTGATGCATTGCTGTTGATTCCAAATAAAAATAAGCTTATTTGTCCGTGTGCAGATTTTATTGACCTGCAGATGTGTGTAGTTTTTTCCTAGTTTCTGTAGATTATTGCCAGGGTCGCCTTATATTTTCGCAGTCTTTCTCAAATTGTGTGCTAATTTTTGCCTGTGGATCGCAATTTTTTCAAATTGCGGTAGGATTTTTCTAGATATCAAGAAAAAAATTTCGGATTTCAGATCTGGCTGTAAACAGTAAGCAAGCACCGAATTTACTACTACGTTTGTTCAAAATGTGCAATCGCCACAAAACCCCGCGTGTATATCACAGTGGAGCTTAAAAAAGAAGATTACATTAAGAAAAAAATCAAAAACTCGTTAGTGCCTTCAAAAATCATTTTATTTGAGCCTTATACCCCATTCACACTACACTGCTTATTACCTGATATCGGGCCATTCGTGCTATCGAGGCCATATCACCATGTCATATCCATATCACCTGACATTCCATACAACCGAGCTGTCATTGGAATTCACCTCGGCTACATGGTATCGCGGATATCATGTTCGAAAACCAATAAAAACCAGATTTGCAGCAGTTGGCAACACGGCCAAAAGACATTTGATGCAACCCCACAAATTTCGAAATTCGCGTTGCTTGCGAAATAGAAGCAAGAAAATATTTTGAGTCTTGTCATCCCGCACATTTTCACAATTGCTTATGAGAGTTCGCGTTGGTGCGAGCCAACTAGCTGAAATCTCTATCCTAATTACATTGCTCTTATTGTCTTGTTTTTGCCTAAACCTGTTTTTGTTTTCTTCTCTTTTCAATTACCAAAGTAAATGTCAAACCATATCATCTGACTGTAGAGTGAACACCCGAGGTGACATCCGATATCATCTGGCGATATCAAGTGATATGCGGCGTAGTCTAAACAAAGCATAATTATCTCGAACGTAACTGGAGGAAGGTCTTTTTCGAAGATGAAGATGAAGATGATTGAAAATAGGTTGCGTACGACTATGAAGAATAAATAACTGTCAAACGTAGCATTGTTAAGTTGGTAGTACGATATTCTGAAGAAGTTGAATGTTGTTTATTTAATTAATAGTTCTCTGAAAAAATAAATCTAACAAATTTTTGGTAACTTTTCAATACGATTTAACTCGTACGATAAAAAAAAACGGTTTATTTTTATTTCTGGGCCCCCACTGTAAACTGGGCCCCGGGCCCCCACAATCATTAATCCGGCTCTGACAGTAAAAGCAAAGCCTTGGTGCTACATTCCGTATCGGAATTCGACCTTCTGTTTTACTATACACAGACTTCGCAGCCGACTGTTAAGTGTACAGGACAATTGCGGGGCTAGCGCTACGATCCAACTAACACTAACAGTCTCTCCCGAGCCGGGACTCGAACATACGACGAATGGCTTGTTAGGCCTGCATCGTACCTCGAGACCAGCTGGGACCTCCGGCTCTGACAGTAATACATATTAAGTAACGGGAGTGAGAAGGAGTGTGAATATGACTCTTAAATCAAAATGTGCGATGCTTGCAACAGAGGTTAGGTGACAATGTCATTTAAAGGAATAAGAATTATGTTCGTTATTGGTAATTTTATTTCCAGATTTTCACGATACTAAAAATATATTTGGGTATGCCTACACATAAATAAATAGCACTAAAAATTTTGTTTTACAATCATAATTTTTATTGACTAAAAAATGAATATTGGAATTTACAAGATTTTGTGTATGCTTAAATTAAATCGTTTTCCTTCTAGCTGGTGAAGATCAATCCAGTTGGTGAAGGAGGTGAAGATTCTCCAGATAAACCGTATGATAAGTTTGGCTCTGGTGTCATCCATAAAATCGCTTATTCTGAAATGAGTCATAGAAAAAGAGAACCCTGCGAAAGAAAAAACTGAAAAAAAACCTTGGCAAACATATCCCTCCAATGATGTGAAATATACAACCTGTAGAAATTGCAGAGTTCAATGATAAAAACATAACCTAAATCTAACTCATATAAACCATCAGTCTCTTATCACGGTGAACAAACCATTACAGTAATATAGTAAAAACACAAACAAGCTGAAAGTAGAAACAAACTACGATACAACCTTGCGTGATGCTCCAGAGCTCGGACGATGTGAAAACGCCCGTGGGTGCGATGAAGTCGTAGGAGAAAGCCTTACTACTTCCCTTCGAAAATTTCCTCGTAGCGTTGTGTGACTTTTCTCCTTGGTTTTCCTCATCGCTGCAGGGATGCGTTGATCGTTCGGTCAGTAAGTCAATTTTATATGTTTTATTTTTCAAACATATATTTCAGTGCACAGAACAAACGAACGAACGAACGATGAAGTAGTTGAAGAATAGGTGCAGTGGGATGAGAAAGAAAAGAAGAAGAAAAAAGAAAACAAAATGAAGAAATGATCAAAAAATTGTCTCCAAGCACGGTTTGTTAGAGAGATTGGTAGGATAAACGAACGATAGAAAGCGAGAACAAAAGTTGAACCATTTCTATAAACTACCACAACAAAACACTAAGCTGAGGGGTGTGTCAATGAAAGAAAAGCAACTGCCACCGGAGCAGCTGTCACCAATGGGGGCTAGCTGCCAGCATAGGGGCTGGTTCAGCGCCCAACTTATCAGAAAATTAAACAGATAAAAAACAAATGCTAACATTTTTGAGTGTAAAACAAAACATCGGTTTATGTCTGAACAGAAAACCGAAACTCAACAGATGCTATATACTAATGTGTTCTATGCGTGGGTTTGGTGATGGGAAATTAACGAAAACGTTACACGTTACGAGCGTTTGTTTGCCCAAAAAACCGAACAACTAAATCTTTGCTACAGTGGGGTGTAGTTTGTGCGAAGTGTATGTGTGTATCAAGACAAAACAAACTTACCTGAAACCTGTGCGAAGAAAGAACAAAAAGAAAGTAATTTATAGACTTTGCCTCAGAGCACATATTTTTTGTAATGATGATAGTATTTTCTTTCCTGAACGTTGGGAACTATTCACAAATCTTCGATCATTTACCAACGCCAAAAATGCCTAGGCTAATACAATTTTGTTTCAAGATCGCCTGAGAAAAATCTCCTCACAAGACGCCTTTCGTTTCAAGGATATTTCTCAGAATTCCACCCTCGATTTCAACCCGAACAAACATTGCCTTAACACTTGCGAAACCGGCCAATATTTATCTTGTGGGAACAATTTCAGAGGGATCATATTTTCACACCTTTCCGAGTGCGAATCGACGATCCTAAGAGCCTCTTCTTCACCTACCGGAGGCTCGATCGCCACCGAAGATAACCTCAAAACCTGGAGAAACCAATTCCGCTCAAAGAGTTGAAAGTAAATTTGACCGCTTGTCTGTTCTTCCCGAGCCCGGTCAAATATCAATACCAACTTGAACCTGACACCGCACAGGATCGATCGCGATCCTCCTTTTGTGCTTCAGCAAGCCCAACATATATTAACGAATATTGATCCGGTAAATATTGTTGCTCGTCGTTCATTGATTTTTCTTTGAAAAGAAAGCAAATTGATTGCTTTTTTACTCACTTTAGAATACCGAGGGCAAACAGAGCGTAGCCTCCAAGAAGAAGACTGAACAATATGAGCCCGAAAAAGGAGAAATACAAAACAAAACAAACCACTTTTCAAGTGGGGACGGAGGTTCCATCACTCGAGACCGCGAGGCAATGGGAGAGTCTAGCCTGAAGGCTGGAAGGTGTAAGAAAGTAGCCTCACTTTGTCCTACACACAAAGAGGCTCTAAAATGCACAACAAAACATGCGGGGCGCTGTTTTCTTAATGTTTGCCTCTTTTGTTGCTGAAGACACACAACACAAAGAACACAACACCAGGCAAGGCGAGCCAGAGGAGAATGGGCAAAATATCGAAACTCAAACAGCACCACCAACAAGAACACTGAAGATGTTTCGAATAAAATGGATCTCGGGAAAACAAAATAAAAGAGGCACTAAATTATCTGGTCATCATCGGGGTTTCAATAAATGAGAGCTGACCGAAGATAGTGGGAACTGGGAGTGTGGAACACTGATGACTTTTTTATTTTCACTACACCAGGAGTAATTACAGTGTTGTTCCGATTTTCTCAGCCCCTTTAGTCGTTTTGGGTCTATATAATCGGGAAGCTAATTAAATCGGATCAACTTTTAACTGACTCGAAAATCCGACGATATTGTTTTAAACTCCAAACTATTTTTTAGGCTTATTGCTTAATGGTAAAACTTTTGTCAATTTTAGTAACCTGCAAGTTCATAACACGTAATGTGTTTTATACACTTAATGTATTTTATACCATGAATTCAGAGTAACGATAATATAATCACAATCTAAACCTTAAAATATTCTTAAATACTTCCTATGTTACCCCAAGACACTATTTTGCAAATTTGCTTAGATAAAAATTTGGTAGTCACGTTTTAATCTATTATCGGCAGGTCAATTCCTATTCCCACCTGTATTTGGTTTTCTTCGTCGAATTGAAAAGAAAACTTGTGAAGCAATACAAACATTATATACAATTATTCAAATAAATTGAAAGCAAACATACGCCATTGCACCGTCGTTCAGAGTGTGTGTAAATTCCATCAGTACCACGTTCTGTAAGGTAATATGCGAGTAGAAGGAGAAATATTTTCGCACAAACATTGCTTCCATAACTGTCGCAAAATGTGTTCAAGCTCTTTTCGTATGTGAATATGAATAAATAATTATAAGTTTTTGAAAATTCAAATAATAACGAACAATGATTTGACATGCCACAAACACGAATAAAGAAAGGTTGACATTGACAACTTGACCATCAAATACAGGGTGTTCAATAAGTTCCAATACACTTTGAAAATGTGTTAACAGATAGAAAATACAAGATATTCTTTTTTGAGTTAGTTTTTTGAGGCGATGTTTATTGAGAACCTTTATGACACATTATCTGAGAGCAAACTCCTAAGCCCCCCTGCCCTCCCATTTGATGATCTTGGAAATAAGCTTCTCAGATTGGTCCATAGTGCTTCCTCTATGTTCGCTTTTCTTGGGTAGTATGTACGACCATACATAAAAATCCAGGGGACTAAGGACCCGAGAGCATTGGACCACAAAGTGATATCGAGAAAATTGAGTCAAATTTTCCCGGAGCTCTATTTCGTTGTCTCCGTCAACTTCAGGAATATAAGGAAGTGCCTCAGTAGTCTTAGAGGTCGTAGATCGTCCTCAGCGTACTTAGAATCTACCTTTTCGTTGAAACGTTGTCACCATGCAGTAGTTCATCGTTGATTCTTAGAGATAATTTGAAGGTGAACGTATCAGTCGTTGTACCCCACCACAGCAAGTCGAGGACTTTACTGGCACCATCTCGTTCAAATTTTTCTCACCCGAACTCGTTTCCAACTCCTACAGAACTCGACATGAATTCTACTGCCAGTTCCAGATCTCGAATCCTGCCTTTGCATGGACGTATCGGACATCTTTCGCTAACTGTATCATCTCTTTTTCCGTTTCTACGTTTGAGGACATGACGTCGTTGTAATACTCCTTCAGTATCGCTTCCACGTCTCTCGAAAAATGGCCTAGGAACCGCTGCGTATTACAGTTTTTCACAAACTTCCGGCAATCATTACTTTCCTAATGTAAACATCTGGACAGCGGCCTTATTGTTCGTTTCACCATAGAAACCTCCAACACTGTTGGTCGTGCAAATTCATGTTCTCGCTCTCTCATTGTCCTTTGACGATAGTGGTTTGCGAGACTCACACCTCCCGTGCTGTGCAGATACATGTACGCCTTCATAATCACGTTTGCTTTGAAAAAAAGAATACAAATTGCCGATTTTTCATGGGCACTGACGAAGCCTCCCATTCAGCTCCAATCATAGTAATCCATGAGTCAACAAAAAAAATTCGTGATGGCGTAAACAGTAAAGCTACTCCATTCTGAAGTGGTCCTATGTATTTTACTTCCCTTACAAAGATCTCCGAGGTGAAGCTCATTTTGCACACCAAGTTCGCTAAGAAGGTGCTGTTGTGGCTGACAAACAGCGAGAAGGGGATGTCAAAGCCGGTTTTCTTTGTTTCATGAACTAATGAAATTTTTTGTCCTATGACTCACATTTTAAGTTATAAAGTAGGCAATGTATGTAATTTTCCGAGGATGCTAAAAATGAACACGGACTGACGATGCGATAGAGACTTAGAAAAAATTTCCCTGGTCCAGCCGGAACTTGAACCCGCAATCTCCGATGTCCTCGGCATGGTGTTTTGGCCAACTATTGGGTTTTCTTTGGCTCTGGACTGGCTCTGAATGGGTAAATTTATAGTACGAAGTGCCTACCAGAAATTACGTTGCTCGTCAAAAATACCATGAGGGCAGAGACCCACTACTCGAAGCGATCGTTGCAAGAGATGGAACGGCTGGATATGGATTTGTCGTATGGTACAAACCATATTATGAAGATTACCGTCGCTGTCAAATCATACTCTGCTTCGACGCAACTGGTTTGGCGTATTCTCAAGAAACACCGTATGCGCTTTTTAGATTTGTCACTGTACCCACTGACCAAAGCGGAATTGTTACTACACAAGCTTCTCCCACAAGTATCTTCCACCATTTGCTGAAGTCACCGTCTTAAGTCACCGCCATCAATGTTTGACGATACTTAGCTTAGTCAAGCCTCATGGTAGGTGGCAGTGCCTGGACGAGTTCTTGAAGAAGTACCATGTTGAACAGATGCTCATTAAATCCACAGGCTATTTACGATCGTTGCACATGTCCTGGACTACGACGCCGAAATCGATCAGAGCTCCTAACCTCTCTGCCTTCGACGCTGGTATTCACCGAATCTAGCAGAATCTTGCAACATTCACAATGTCTTGATGGCACTTTTAAGTTCCGCTGGATGAAGCAACCTGCTTCGGACGGTCTCGAGAGCTCTCCTCTTCAAGCTACGCTGAAATCGAAGTAGATTTTCCTCAACGCTGAAGCCACACATCCTAGTAGTACTTCTCGTACATTAAAAAAAAATTCTTGACTGCCAGGATACTTCTCTGTCACAGCATGCCGCGCGGTTAGCTGACTTCGGCTTAGTTGGGATCGGAGTCAGGTAGATTTGATTGAAGTCTGGTTGTTTCTATCGCCCGTATTCGTCCTCTAAACTCCTCGTTTGCTAAACCTATTTCTTTGTCATTTCCACAAGTTGTCTTTTCATGTTCGCCGGTTATTAAATGAATTTTATCTCATCTACCGACCGCCTATGATATACAGGCCCGTAGCCACCGGGGGGGCTAGGGGGGGCTTAGCCCCCCACGCGTTTGCATTGCCCCACCACGCAATTTTCTCATATATTTGATTGTTACTAGGTACAAAAAACCAAAAGAAAAATCTGAAATATAAGAAATAAGCATTATTAAATAGTCTCTAGTTTTTTTTTATTTTACCGATATCAGTCAATTTCTGTTTGTTAAGAACAATTGCACCTTGCATTTAAGTAGTTCAATAAATCTCAAAAGAACCGTGTTCGAGTTCGAACAATCAAAACAGTCGAGCTCAAAAAAGTTAAATTACTCAATTTTGTGATGAGCCCGCCTGATTTGCGGCGAAGTTAAAACTGACGATCCGCATACTTCCGTTTCAGATGTCCGGTCCAGCGTCTGCGAGTGAAAATGTCAGTTTTTTTTTTAAATGTGTCATTTTAATGAAAGAACCAATCACAGTTTTATACGTTTGATTATATAAGAACAATGCAAAACAAGTTTTGCTGTAAAATTTGACCAGTTTTTCCAGAAGTTTTAATTTCTCACTTTTTGATTTCTTGGATTGAACAAATCGTGGGCAAAAAATGACACACAAGACAAGTTATTTCAAATATTAAACTTTCAGCCAGTATCCAAACTCACTGCAATGAGGTTGTGATTCATGTTTATGTTCAGTTCAATCATTTTAGGCAGGACTTTTCCACACCTCGGAAGCATAACCCAGTCCGTTACCTGGCCCGGACAATTATATTCCAGTTAGGTCCGAAATGAAACCGGACAACAACATTGATCAAACAATGCGAATCGTAAAATTTAGAACTTAGGCTGACGGTTGAATCGCTCCATTCCTTCAATATTTCTTCGCGAATAGAATCTCTCAGTATCGTCGATTTCGAATGATGCGATCCTCGAAGAAAGGTCTCTAACGCTGTAATTCCTTCAATGCATTAGTTGCTTCAGACTATAACTTTTAAAAACTCTCTTCTGTTCTTAGTTTTTCGATCGTTGTGTAAATGGCTCTAATAAGTGTCATAGAATCGTTATATTCCATCACTCGACCCTGTATTGCTTCTCTTGCTGTTTGATAATTTGTTTAATGAATATTGAATCGATCGAATCGTGGGTTCGTCACGGTAAGGCACAAATTTAAATGAATAATGAGCTTCTGAATCTTTTGGTGCTAAAACTATCG
Source organism: Wyeomyia smithii (assembly GCF_029784165.1). NCBI lineage: Eukaryota > Metazoa > Arthropoda > Insecta > Diptera > Culicidae > Wyeomyia > Wyeomyia smithii. Next base: position 63,347,678 of record NC_073694.1, read on the forward strand.
AAATAAGAGGAAAACTGAAAAACTTATAAGAATTTTAATTTAGGTACTCCGTGTGACACGTAAAGGTACTTTTCTGTCGAGCACATAACGGTTTTAAACTGCTTTCTCTCCAAAAAAAACGTTTACTTAAAATAATTCTCTGCCCCCCCCACGCAAAACGGAGTAGCTACGGCTCTGATGATATAGTCCACATGGTAGAAGATATTGGCGGCCAATTGCGTTTTCAGCGCATAACTGAATGTTTCCGTCGTTGGTCAACAATTCGTTCGAAGTTGGTTTTCGACATGGTCCAGTGTTCAAACGAGTTCGTGAAAAGGATGCTTTTGAAGGACGATACGAGGTTTCCTTGGACGGACAACTGTCAGAAGGCTTTCAAAGTGGCGAAAAATTATTTGAAGTCTTGGTCGGCACAATCTGTTTGAGAGGAAAAACTGAAAGTTTTCCATCGTAAACACTATGAGTTGAGTATTGAAGAACTAGTTCTGCTGTGGGACTTTCGCATTGAAGTTCCTACCAAACTCAGCAGCTGAGTTCAAACTTGGAGGTGTAATTTGGGTGTGTAAGCCTATATAAGCTGATAAAACAGATACGAATCCGGTTTGACGAGTTCAAAGTTTATTCTGAGAGACGACAACATGAGATGCCTGAAGATTATAATGTTAAGAAGAAGAATTCCATTGCTGCAGAAGAATTCAATGTTAACCTCAAATTAAAATATATAAATGTCTTTGAAGAAATGTACTCCTACCAAACTCAGCAGCTGAGTTCAAACTTGGAGGTGTAATTTGGGTGTGTAAGCCTATATAAGCTGATGAGGCAGAAACGAATCCGGTTTGACGAGTTCAAAGTTTATTCTGAGAGACGACAACATGAGATGCCTGAAGATTATAATGTTAAGAAGAAGAATTCCATTTCTGCAGAAGAATTCAATGTTAACCTCAAATTAAAATATATAAATGTCTTTGAAGAAATGTAGAGTTGAGGAAATATTTGCATCTGTGATTGGTATATTCAAATAAATAAAATTTTTGTCATTGCTCACGGTTGTTTTCATTGTCGATTGGGTTACGAGAGGAAGTCAGTATGTAATATGAAAAAAATATGAGTTAAATGACAAAAACTGTGATTAATGCTGAGCAACTAAAAACAAAAAATATTTTCATTACAATTAGCAGTGAAGATTATGTAGTTTATTATAAAAATCTTCACAGTTTTTGTTATACCGTTCTATACTGCCGCAATCTCGCAGACTGACGTAAGCGCCAAAGTGGCCGATTTGTGTTTTTTACGATTAAACGATAGAATACACCAAATTGGACCTATAGGCGCCGAAATTTGATCAAAAGTGCAAAAATTAGCGTCATTGATTCATGAAAACGGAATGACGTAACCGCCTTTTCTACTCAAAGTGGCGTAAATCCAACACAACTATGTTTGCGATACGTTTATTACATTCAACGACTCGTGAACTAATTAAGCATATGGAACCAAATTTGGCATGTAGAAGTTTGTGGGAGCAGGAATCATTTCAATGGTGGTACGGCCCCTCTCCCTTCTATGCACGAGTAGGGTTCCATACAAATGAAACACATATCTGAAACAATTCCTCTGGAAAACAGCTCAAAATGATCTAAATGATGCACATGGCCAGGCCAAGAACCGACCCCAACGACTATTTTGAATTATGAGATGGCAACTTCTCCCAAAACAATCGAATACCACTCAATAGGGATATTTCCGGTTTTGGGATGATGCACAAAAGCCAACAATCGACCCAGAGAAGACCGCGTTAAACTCAGATCACGGATTCAGCTTAGCGGTGATGAAATCGAGGTAGTTGACAAGTGCGTGCATCTTGGCCAACTGGTGTTTACCGTGAACGACATTAGCAGAGGAATTCGTTGAGGTTCTATGGCGGAAAAGTCTAAGGCCACGAAGCTAGGTCCATGCTCGTGGATAATTAAAGCGTCCTTATGATTTTGTAAAAGATGGCAGATGCCACGAATGCTATTATATTCCAAACTAAATTCATTTCCAAAAACGTATTCTCGGATCGCGACTATTTGACTGGTTATGAACAAAAAAATTGTTCAGCGACAAAATTTATGAGCAATCAAAAATGGTATGAGTTTAACATTTTAATCAAACTAGTTTTGTTAGTACATCCTTATGTTTGCAAAAGAATATAGCTCCTTATGTAGTTCCCAATTTTAAAAAAGTAAATTTTAAGGTTGTTGATGCAATTTCAATAACGCCAGGCTCCTGTTTACAAGTTGAGTACAATACAACTGTTTTTGGTTTAATTGCGTCCATGTCTAAAATTATCAGACTACTTTCCGAACTCACCTGGAAGCCTAGCGGGCTTAATGATGAATATGAATTTACCGAAACTAAAACTCAGCTCTCAAACGTCCGCACGTTAAGGCCCACTATCCGGACTCGATCCAGACATTATTCAAGCATCCCACACAACCTCGCCCCTCCTTTTCCAACTTCTTTTATTCTTCTAGGCCAGGGTCAGACCAGCCAGCACAGACAGCGCGGGGTGCGAAAATTGCTAAATCATGCCCATTTGAAAGCCTACAAATAAAAACAATCCAAAACACACCATTGATACCCTGTACTTTGGGTTATTCCCTGCTTTCTGTGTGCCGCAGCCGTCCGAGATGAACCGGAGCAAGCGGCTAGAGCCCAAGCTGCTAGATGAAGAAGGATGATGATTTAATAGAATCGGTTGCATTAGAGATGGTTTTTTTTTTTCGACGGACATCGAGACTTCCCTTTTCCCGAACGGTTCGCCGGAATGGGGCTTTCAAGCTAGCCATGCGCGATTGTATCGCTATAACAACCCCATAAACTTCCAGCAGAAAATTCCAGCGCCAGCTGGGACGTGCAGAACGAAGCTCACTCGGAACATCGGGTCAGCTTGCGAAAGTGCATTGGATCAAGTCTAATAGGGGTTCTTTCATTTGTATGCAGACCGAGTTGTCGGACAATTGTCGAAGATAAGAGGAAGAGCGAGGAGAACGCTGACCATAAGTGAATTGTTACGCCACACAAAGCTGACTCCCATCTCGTTGTCATTTGCTTTTGTATGAGAAATCAATTTGTGATCGATCGCTTGTTAAAGGAAGAGACAGTAGTAATATTTTTTTTGTTACTTGTGACAATCACGTAAAATGGTGTCAGAAGGGAAAATTTCTATCTAAGCCATCACTTTCTAAGCGGTAATGGCGGATTCTGGGCACAACTCACCATTGAATGCGCGAATTGTTACGAATACTTTCGTAGTTCAATTTTGTTGGTTAACGGCTGTTATTCAATGCATTTGACAAATAAAACTTTTTTCCAAACGTTTCATAAAACTTAGATTATAAAAATTGAATAATTTATTCTATTTTCGCAATTTATTTAATTTATTTTTGCAATAGAACCATTATGCCAAACACTGCCAAATGTTTTTTCTATGTCTATAAGAGCCTCCTCCCCCCAGTAAAATAACCTCCACCTCCAGTAAAATAACATTCAGATTTGTTATCATAGCATCAAATCATTAACTCTGAACAATTTATGAGTTGTACAATGAAAATGGCGTAATCTAAGCTATCTATCTGCAAAAATTGAATTTCCATTCATGACGAACATATTTCGTGCCTTTTCAATGGTAGAAAAGTTATTTGTATTCAACGAACCCAGCCATAGATTTAAAAATAGGCTATTTAGCTCGAATTTGTTGTAAATTAGGCTTAGATTCATTAAGATTAAGTGTCAGATGAGTTTTAAGTACAAATACAATTTTTTTATACTTATTCGTTGAAGATGATTTCGCCACTGACGATCAACACTGGAACAGCCTCATACAAAAGGTCATGCAAAACCTGAGATTTTTTTCGGAATTAGATTTAAAATCGATAGTTTGTAAAAACTAGAATGCCAACAAACCAAGAATCAAGCATAGGTTGAAGAAAATTTGTATGCTTTAGCATATCGTGAGGTTGAGAAAGTTAGGGTTTATTTATTGATAAAATAAAAAAAAAATATTTTGATTATTTTATCACTCTGCAAAATGCAGGTTCTTCCAAAACATGATGATATTATGCTTGAAATCTCTTCAATATGAGTTAGATAGAAGGGAAAAAATTTGATAGATAGGCATACCTCACTATGCCACGATTAAACACAATGTTTCACAATTTTCCACTAATGAGCAATTCTCGCTGAAACCAGGCCACTAGATGCACAAGATCTTTCAAATTTGATATAAATGCACATAATAATTAGTAATAGAGAAAGAATAATTATGCCATTTTTGTTTGATTGAATTTGATGACCCCTCGGTCACCAAGGGGTGAAACAGTTTCTAGAAAAGTGGAAAATTTGACAAGTTTTTTTTAATTTTTTGTTTGAGCTATACCTCTGAAATTCTATAAGATGCAAGAAAAAAATTAGGTGAGCATCAGTGTTAACCTACCAATTGAACGAATTTTCCGTGCAATCAACGTAGTAGTCATATGCTGAGACTTTGAGTGGATGCGCATGTTATAACCACAGACTAACAGACGTAACACTGGAACCTAGCTCCATCGCCACAAATAACGTTCATTTCAAATTTTCAATCGAATAACAATCATCGCGCGAAAACGTCGTCTGGGGCGCTGTCATGCAATCTCATACATATTTTGCAGTTCTCCATTTGACACATGCAGTAGCGCTGGCGCAGATGTCAAAATACATGACGCAGCGCGAACACGACAGCAGATGGTGCTAGTGTTACTAATGTAAAGTACTGGAATCATCCAAACGATGATTTTATTGAAAATTTGTTCGACGTGTTATGTCTGTTAGTCTGTGTTATAACCCTACTATAACAATATATGGTCCCCGTGGTTCTGTGGTAAGCGATGTCGGTCGGCTAGCTCTCCACACGGTTGTGACATCGGGTTCGATTCCCGATCAGGTCGAGGAACTTTTCGAGCTGGAAATTTTCTCTACTCAGCACTGGGGCACGGTGTATCGTTGTACTTATCCTACAACATGCAAAATGTGCCGAAAACAATATCGATAACGAATTCTCTCAACTAATCTAGTTAATCGAGAACGCATTAGCCCCTAGGCTAGCGTGCGATATTGTTTTTTTTTTATAACAATATATATCGTGATCAGTTAATAATGCAACTAGCATTAAGATTAGTGAGAATAATATATGCAACACGAGCATGTTATCTATTAATTTTTTTATTAATATTTATTTCTGTTCTTTTTCGTGGGTTATTTTAATTCTCGGAGCAAATTGAATATTGTCCAATATTGATTACGGCATGAATATTTTACTCTACGTACATGTAAAAATCGTTTACATAAACGGGTATGGGTAAAGTTATATTTATTTTTAGACTTACTTCCTTTTCCGTCAGTGTGAACGTACTTTTCTGATATGTGGTAAATGATTTGTCTTAGTACATAAAACAGTATGGTGGAGCAACAAAAGACAAGTACAGGATTATGGTCCAAAAAGGAGGATCAATGTTTTGTGATGTCAAACCCATTCGGCATAGCAGTAGATCGGATGAATAATGACAATTTTCTATGTATAATAGAGAGATTGAATCTCGTTTTGAATCGTCACCCTATAATTTTCAGCAAAATCTGCATACACAATGGCATCATTTGGTTTAAGATTGGTAATTTTGTGGATTTAAAAGTGAAATACGATGTAGTCTCAATAAGTTTCATTTTACTTATGCTAATTTACCTTAGGGACAGAAAATGAGCTAAGCATTGTTTCAATGAACTACAAGGAGTGTCTACGAATTCTTCAAATGAACAGTTCTTTCGAACTAATTGATACTGATTCTTAACCTGGACTAGTTTTGTTCAGCAATTTATTATTGAACTCATAAATATCCAGAAATTTACCGCATTTCAAAAAATAACACTGGAGGGAAGAGTTTCTACATATGGTTACTACGTTGATTACGCGGAATGCATTGATTATTTTAAAACTTCGTTCGGAAAATTTGTTTAATTGGTAGGTTAACACTGATGCTCATATAACTTTTTTTGCATCTTATAGCATTTTTTCTCAGCTTTTCAATGCTGGTCTCAGATCGAAAATTGGTAGCTGCGAACACGGCCAAAATTGCATTTTTCTGAAATAATCCAAGATGGCGGCCAAAATGCTGATTACTACAAATGAAAGCCTTAAAATTCCACTTTCTTGAAAAGTGCTACTTGTAGTAAGTTTCATAACGAATTTTAGAGATATAGCTCAAATAAAACATCAAGAATTGTTAAAATTTCCACTTTTCTAGAAACTATTTCACCCCTTGGGTCAACACGAAGGGTCAACGAATTCAATCAAACAAAAATGGCATAATCATTTTTTCTCTATTCCTAGCTAATATGTGCACGCAAAAGTTGAAGTCTTGTACAATCATTGTGTCTTCCCGATTCGCACAAATGTTGCACAGAAATCGCACAATAAATGTGTGAAACGCACAACACAACAGTTGTACTGCGAATACATTGACATAGAATGAAATCAGAATATGTATCATAGACCGACACTTTATTTCTCACGTCGAGTGTATTAGTGACTGCTACTCATGGAGCAGTGCAAGCAGCAAACATAAGCCATAATACTCGATCGATTTATCTCGATGGATTTGGTCATTAAAAAGCACCATTGAACGATTTGCAAAAAAAACGAAACAAAATTCTGTTCACAACATTTTGTAATCAACGCTAGCTTCACCGCAAAACTAGCAAAACCCTCCATTCCACAAAGCCACAAAAGCGTTCCTGATTTTTTATGGCAACACTTGTAAATTGTGAATAATTATTATTTGTCATTCTTTGCACGCGCATTTTTCTCAAGCGACGAGAGAAATTTCTCTCTCGCTCGTAGAATTTCCATGTATGTGCGACAAGACCAGACACGTCACATACAATTTGCAGGTTGCTCTTTCGCTTCTCTTTCGGTTCGGATTGCGACGCGCAAGGCGATATCTCGTTGCTTCACGAAATGAGCGAGACACCCGTGCTCAGGGATGCCACATGTACAGATTAATCTGTGTTTTACATTTTTTGGCCGAAGTAACGGTACAGAATCTGTATATACAGATATACAGATTTTCGTCGAAAAGTTCAGATATACAGATTATTCGAAATTGACATTAACTTTTAAAAACAATCCGAAATTTTATTTCATTAAATATTAAGCAAATTGAATATATTTTCAACTCCTCACACGTTTTAAGCTAAAAATTTTGTTTATGTACCATAAAAACTTAAAAAATACAAAGTTCTTTATGTTTAAACAATACAGATTTTTTTTACAGATATTTTTGTTCCAGATACAGATGCTAAGATTTTTCAAGGGAAAACACAGATTTAAATGTGGCAACCCTGCCCGTGCTGTACATACTTGATACCAGTGTTGTTAGTCTCACTCATACTGTCGGTGCGTGCTTGCTGCTTGCTGGAATGCATGAAGAAGAAAAAGTATCTCGAAAGCGTGTTTGCAAAAGACTTGAAAAGCGTAGCATATGTTTCGTCCTCAAGCAGAAAAGAGGAGAATGGTTTTGCTTCTCGCTCGCTTTGCAATGCTGCTTGATACCAGTTGAAACTGTTTAGGTGTAGTAGTTTGGAGCTGCCAAATACATTGGAGAAACGCTAGAGCATTAATTGCGTTATGCCCAACACGCAATCATTGTACTGGTTCCGAATTACATCAACAATTGCGTTAAAAACGCACAATTTTGTACTGGTTTCGCACCTTCCAACTTTTGCGTGTGCATTCATATAAAATTCTAAAGACCTTGTGCACCTAGTGGCCTGGTTTCAGCAGGAATTGCTCTAATATTTAACATATGAAAAAGTGATTTACAAGTCACAATTCTACTTTAGCTGTCGCTTCTTGCCGCTTTAAAGTCCAGCGGAATTGAAACCATACAAGAACGGAATATTGGTCACATCTGACCCCGTTTTGTCCAGTTCAAGAACAAACTTCGATACCCGTAAAATAATAAAAAACTGTAGGGAAACTCATTCACGTTGAAACAGATTTGGAAGATGATGAATAAACATTTCTGTAATCTATTTAAATACAATCATCTTTGTTATATTTAATAAATCATGATCAATTAAATGTTAAAAATGTGTATGTGTATCTGTGTGTAAAAGAGTGACATGACGATAAACCCTGATCCAAACAATTAAACGATTTTAACAGCTGATCTTAGGAACCCAAATCGCTCAGACTTGAATTGAGTAGCTAAAAAAACCACTTTCAAAACTGAGCAATCTAGATTGAAGAATAATCTAGAGCAATGCATGTTGTAGATGAATGTACAAGGAATCCAACCAAGCATTTTTACCGAAAACACTGAATCTCTGTAGCTTTAATGCAAGAAGTTAGAAATTTTATTGCACCTTCATCAAACGAATAGCTTTGTCAAAGACACGAATATTCTATGACTTGAATTTGAGAAGTTATGAGGTTTTGTCCATGTCCATGATCCACCGGAAGATTTTTTTATATTTTTTTAACACACTTCTAAATTTGTTCCTAACGGGTGACAACTAAAACTTTGGAATTTTTTGAGGTTCTCTTACTCAACATCAAAAACGCTCAGAGATTATTTTTTGTTTTGTTAATGCATGTTCAGTTTTGTTTAAAATGGCGTTGAAACAAGAAGCTTTACCCAAACTCATTGCACAGTTCTAGCTGAACTGCCAAAATTCCAGCGAAGTTCACAGTAAGCCATTTTGAAGACGAAAATGGTTCGGTTTTGAATGGATGTTCTGAAGATAGACCAAAAACTTTCGAAGAAGCTGAATTGGAAGAATTGCTCGATGAGGACTCATGCTTAACGCAGGAACAGCTTGCTTTGGTATTAGATCTTACTAGCTAAACCATTTCCAAGCGATTAAATGCTTAGGAAATAATTCAAAAACAAGAAATTTGCATTCCTTATGATTTGAAACCAAGTAACTGTGAGTGTCGTTTTTCGCTTGTGGACAAATGCATCTATGGTAAAATAGTATGGTTTTCTTCATTTTATCGCAACGAATGATGAATGGATTCATTACAGCAACCCAAAGGAAAAAAAGAAAGGGAGACCTCCCATTTATGCTTCTTAAAAGGTTCACGCTTATGTGAATTTGGTGGGACCAGTTCGGTGTTATTTCTTATGAGCTATTGAAACCGAACGAAACCTTCACTGGAAAATGGTATTAACTTCAACAGAAATTATTTTCGATTGGAATTGATGTTTAATACAAGGGGTTTTGGTATTTTGGCTTGTAGTCTAATGAAATCCGTTGATTGATCTGCTATTCGCTCATCACCGCCATTTCGGTCCTTTCATCATCAGGTCATATAATATCTTGAACATTTTACGTTATAATTGGACTTACATTAGAGCAAATATTACTCAGTACAACATTGAAGTAAATAGCTCACTCGAAACGGTTATCAACATTTGGTGTCGTTCTGAAATCGACGGACTGCCTGTGATCGTTCCGCTCTCGAACTCCCTACACTTGTTTAGCAGAAAACTGTATGTAGCGCTGATTTCCACATTTCCAATACCGGCACCGCCTGTGTTTTAAAGCTGGTATCGACGATCGATAGATTGTTTATCAAAGCGGTGTTGTTTATCTATAGGGTGCTCTATCAAGGCAGTTTTTTCTTTGAGTTGTTGTATCAACAGATCAATGTATTCGTGACCGGTCGATAGGTGCCGATCGAGAGTGTTTACTAACAACTGGTGCTCATATATCCTCGTTCGTAGCTGATTTTTTGATATACCGATGTAGCATGCTGTACAGTCATTGTATGCAATTCTGTTCACGATATTACTTTTTTGCATGTGGGGGACTGGGTTCTTAGCAGTCTTCCACAGATTTTTGACAGTGTGAACGCTGCTGCCTGTGATTCCCACCGAAAGCATGTTTATCTTTAGTGTGCGTTTTATCATAGGTGTGAGGTCTGGTATAGGCACCAGCGATCGACAACAGTCTGGTTTGTTTTTGATTTCTGGTAGTCTGCCTGATGGTCTGTCCGATCTAGTGGGTGGAGATGCCTGCTTCTTGCGTTCTTTTGATAATAATATTATCCATCACTGTGTCGGCCAAAATAAGTGACAAAGGGCTGCACATCGCGGCTACAGATTTTTGAGGGACGAACTTCCCCCGAAAAACAAAGAAACTGGCATCGATGCAAAATTCTAGAGTATTTCGTCCTGTCATCAATAAGTCGTAGATGATCGACCAACTGCTTCATTTTTCAATCGTACTCCACCAGGCTTACTATCACGGTTCAGTCCCCTTTGTCCGCCTCTGTGATTAAGATGCCTGGCTGAGTTTTAATGACTTTTATTATCACGGTCTACGCTCGATGACAGAATTTTTCGAATTAGAGGATCTTCGTAAAATATTTTGCATTTCGTTGATGACTTAGCTTCTCGTACGTTTTCGCGAAGTAACCGACGTAGTTACTGGTTCTTTTGCTCGGTTCTTCGAAAGCTCGCATTAAATGCAAATTCCTGCAAATTATTTCTAAGGTTTTTTGTCCATAGTTCTGACCAATCAGTACGTAAAATAATGTACTTACCGATTACGCCTTTGTTATTCCAACTGAAGTTAAATTTTGACTGAAACCGATGTTTAGTTCAAGGGGGTTTCAAATTTTCGGAATGAAATGACCTATTTCTGCGCCCTGGATGTGCAGTATCGAACCCTTTACGACCCGACTATTTCATGTTTGCCCAAATGTTTTCAACTCATTGATTACCATTTCGAGTTCCAGTTTGTTCCAAAGTTGTATCGAGTAATTTTTGTTCTAATGTAAGTCCAATTGTAGCCTAAAATATTCAACACATTGTAGGCCTTGATGATGAAGCATGAAAGGACCGAAACGTCGATGATGAGCGAATAGCATTCAATGCATTTATTGTGATATTGATTAAATACTGAGCCACGTGGATTTCGAATGTAAAATCATATAAACTGAAGGAATTAAGTGTCTGAAAAAATATTTCGTTCCCGTCTAATGTGGTCTTTTGCCTTTTATCGCACCATGTCACGTCTGGTGACGTCACATGATATTTCCCCCATCTGTACTGTGACAATCTCTATTATAGTGTACCAGAAGTAGAGCATGTTTATAAAGTTTGTGATAACCTGTTTCTTCAATTTTGAATGATTTGCCGTTAGAGTTCACTTGACATTGATGTCGTAAGAGAAAAATATTTTTCTCAAATTTTGCGTGCATTTATAACTTTTTCACGGATCCTTACACGTTGTTGTGTTGAAAAAAATATTTAAACTGCTTAATTAGTTTAACTTAAATGCAAAAAATAATCAAGTACCGTAAACTGGGGTGACTTTGATCAATCTACCTCTTTTTTGAATTTGTGATAAAAAACGCTCGTAGAGCTTCAGATTTGTCGTTAACTTCACTGATTGTGTTTAGATATTACCACATTGATATTTTGAATTATAAAATAAAGTGGATTTTGAGCGGTTTTCATTGCATACAAACATTCGGTTCAAGCAGCTACAAAACAACAAGCTGCGATACCTAAAGTTTGTTTATTTGGTTCCTAGATTAGTTCTCAATAAAAGAAAATATAAAGATTATTTTTGCAATTTTTTCCTCAAAGGCAATGTTGAGTCCAATAATCACAACAGTGTATTTTATGTTTTCTTCTAAGCGACAACCTAAAACGTCATGTAGCACGCAAGTTTTATCTGTTGGATAAGTCATATTCCAATGGACTAGTTTTTGGTGATTTTGGACCCCCTACTCTCTTCATGGACAATCGTTCATACATGTTTTATAAATTTTGTATGAATGTTGGACTTTCGCTAACATGAACTGTTCACGTGGAATGTGAATAGCCCCCAAAATGTTTCTCATATTTATAAACTTATTTCAGTTGTTTTAAATTGTTCAAATTTGTTAATGCAGCAAAGTTTCACATAAAATTCATCAAAACAATGAAAGTCACCCCGGAATAATAATTTATGTAAAAATTTTAGAGCAAATTTAGAAAACAGCAAAATTGTTGCTAAACTTTTCAAGTAGTGACTAGATCTTGCTCAATGCATACCAGTACTCATTTTAAAAATATCAAATAATTTTGTATTCAAAATAAAAAAAAAAATATTTAAGATACATTCAAAAAATTGATCAAAGTCACCCCAGTTTACGGTACCTGAAATCTGTAGATTAATTGGTGACGGAAGTTTTTAATTGATGAATTATTTGAGCATATCCGCGCTGCTGAATAATAGGTTTCAAAATTTAAAATCATTTCTTATACTTTATCGCTCATTTGGCAATCTTGCATTCCCAAATGCCGTAAGAAGTTTGGCTTCTGGACTCCTAAAATATCCATATTTGGCGATATTTTACCATTTAAGGCTGTTTCCCAGAAACCGTTAATCGCCATCTCGGATTTTAACATGGCGTCTGAGGTTCATTTTTGACTTCTGGACATCATCCCATCTCTGTAGATGATACCATCTATTTCAGTGGTGTAGCGAAAGGGTTAGGCTTCCGGAAAACCGATTACAAAGGCTAAATTATTCTTCAAGACCTTCGCCAGGGGCTTGTAATAAAGAATTCTTCTTACGTGCGGTGAAACTAAAGACCACTGGGATTCAAGAGTAATGCTAGATCGATTTCATTAAACAAATTCTACTGAAATTCCGGAGAGAAACAATTTCCTTGTCCAAATTTCCCGCCTGTCCTTTTAAAGTTTTTTATTTCTTGACTTTGAAAACTTTATCGCTATTCTTTTTTTAATCTACTCATTGCGCTGCCATGCGGTCGTCGTTGTAACTTCTGTGGAAAACAAGGATTCTAGTAACAGCACTTTATTCTGAAGAAGGAATGTCGGGAAAATATACTATTTTAGAGTACCTATTTTAGAGTACCTATTGATAGCAGAAAAACACGTCATTACTTAAGTTCCTATACTGAGTTCCTATTCGTTCCTCCTGTCTCCTATTCTTTCTCTTTAATATTCTTTTGCACTCATTTCTTTACTTTAAGGGGTTATATATCCCAAAAAAAATTTTTCGCCATTTATTTTTATTAGCCTAAATCATGCCAAAACTGTCCAAGAATCAAAATCTACATCGCCCAAGTACAGATCTAAACTCAAAGTTCGTCTAAATCAATTTTTACCGAACAACTTTTATATTCCAAAATCATGTTATTGCGATTCTTAAGATTTATAGCAATTTGAAACTTAAAACGCGACTTTCTCAAAACCATGTTTTTAAAATCGGTGAGCAGTAGAACTGAAAAAGTTTACATCCGATTGACTTTAAATTATAACTGTAGCTTCTTCATCAGATTATCTAGTGAAGTACACACGATTTAAGCGATTGATTAACAACAATTAAAGTTATAAACAATTAAAGTCGATTTTTTTTGTCGAAACAGAACTTTTTTTTCAAACCGTTGCCATTTTGCGAAGAAAAATTCTAAAAATATAATCATGTGTACTTCACTAGCGACTCTTATGTAGATAATGAAAAAATTTTTGTTTTGGTTATAGGTGGAGTTGGGTACGACTTCTACTGCTCGCCGCGGAGCAACTTTTAAAAAAAAGCGGTTCACGGCAATCGCTGCACAGCCGCTATTTTGTAACAAAAATAGCAATAAAAATATTTTTTCTATTCTGCAAGAGCTGCTCAATCCAATGATATAATATTTATATACCTTACATCTCAAATGTCCTGTAAAAAAAAAATCATGAAAAAAGCCTGGCTTTTTTGAGCATTTGGTAGATATTTGTAACATGATTTCAATTGATTTAGGTTACTTTCTGTCTCTCAACTTGCCTCTCTCTTCAATACTCTGAAAATTCTTTTTTTTTTTCCATCACCAGAATAAATATACCAGGTTTTTTACCTTTTTTACATTAAGTTCATTTCAATTTTCGATAAATCAAAGTTTTGTCATGTTTTTCGGTCGCAATTTTTTTCTGAAATCGAAATTCAGAATATACATACAATAAATTGCCTGCGAAACTGCGGGAATACAAAGTTGACCTTAGTATAATTTTGATAAAAATTGCACTGGAACCTTATAAACTTTTTTAAAACTTTATCACAGTGATTTTCAACTGGTGGTTCACAAACCCTTTGTATGGCCAACAAAATAATGATCATTTATGGTCAAAGTATATAAAATTAAACATGAACTTAAAATTTACCACCTTCACGGTTTTTGTGATGCACTTTATTATTCCCCAGGACTTCCACCGTCACTATTAGTTATACGAATCGAATGAAAAAGTTAGTCAGCATTGCGCTTAGAAAAAAGATCTGGCACCTCTGATGTGTAACCTAGTTGCCAAATTGGTGTTTTTTTTCCTCATATATCATTTATTTGACACGGCACCAAATTGGTAGTTTTGTTCCAACGCTTATCTCTCTCTCTCTCTCTCTCTTTCTCTCTGAGTATCTCTAGTGACGACGGAACAATTTGAACTATTTTCCTGATACATAGATTTTCACGCCACATTTTCACAATTAATATCGCATGTAATCATAAACAAATTAAGTTTATCGAAACAGCCTGTCTGTCTAGTATAATGATTAATTGCAAATCCGACGTGCCGTCAATTAAATATATGGTTTTAACTGATCATACAATTTGCATCAAGATCGGAACAGGATAAACCATAATCGGAACAAACAATGTATTATAATCTGACCAGCCATTTCGTTTAGATTCATTTGAATTCCAGTATTATTGTTTTTAGTTTTTATTTATTTGTTTTTTTTTTTTTTTTTTTTTTGATAGACAATTTAATTGCCCAAACCTTTTCTTAACATTTCAGAACGAGCACTCTCAAGGAAAAAAAGTTTTTCCAACAAATACTTTTCCATGCTTTATGAAATACATCATTATATCGAGAACAGGCAAAGAGAAGCGGTGAAGTCTCAGAGTACGCTGTTCCGATCATGATTAAAAAACAGGCCAGCCCATTTTACCAACAATTTCAACTTTAAATCAAATATTTCGCACAACAAGTGTTCCAATGTTAAAGATATTAAAGTAGCATTTTACTAAAAAATATACAGTATTTTTCCAATATTCGATTCCATTATCACGGCATGATAGATCATGGTACATTTTCGGACTATTGCGATCATAATAAAACACCCTATCACAGACTAACAGACATAACACGTCGAACGAATTTTCAATTAAATCATCGTTTGAATAATTCCAGTACTTTACGTTAGTAACACTAGCACCATCTGCTGTCATGTTCGCGCTGCGTCATGTATTTCGACATCAGCGCCAGCGCTACTGCATGTGTCAAATGGGGAACTACAAAATATGTATGAGATTGCATGACAGCGCCCCAGACGACGTTTTCGCGCGATGACTATTATTCGAATGAAAATTTGAAATGAACGTTTTTTGTGGCGATGGAACTAGGTTCCAGTGTTACGTCTGTTAGTCTCTGACCCTATCATGCAAAGACTGACAAACGTACAATGATTGCGAAATGTAGAAATTTACTATCAAAATTCGTGCTCAGTGAAAAATGTATCTCGCTTGCTACGGCTTTATCGTGATCATCATAATCAAGCTGGTGAAACTAGAGGCACAGACTAACAGACATAACACGTCGAACAAATTTTCAATGAAATCATCGTTCGGATGATTCCAGTACTTTACTTTAAAAACACTAGCACCATCTGCTGTCGTGTTCGTGCTGCGTCATGTATTTTGACATCAGCGCCACCGTTACTGCATGTGTCAAATGGGGAACTACAAAATATGTATGAGATTGCATAACAGCGCCCCAGACGACGCTCTCGCGCGTTGACTGTTATTCGATTGAAAATTTGAAATGAACGTTTTTCGTGGCAATGGAACTAGCACAGACTAACAGACGTAACACTGAAACCTAGCTCCATCGCCACAAATAACGTTCATTTCAAATTTTCAATCGAATAGCAATCATCGCGCGAAAACGTCGCCTGGAGCGCTGTCATGCAATCTCATACTTATTTTGTAGTTCCCCATTTGACACATGCAGTAACGCTGGCGCTGATGTCGAAAAACATGACGCAGCGCGAACACGACAGCAGATGGTGCTAGTGTTACTAACGTAAAGTACTGGAATCATCCAAACGATGATTTTATTGGAAATTTGTTCGACGTGTTATGTCTGTTAGTCTGTGGAACTAGGTTCCATTGTTACGTCTGTTAGTCTGTGCTAGAGGTATAATTACCAAATTTACTTTGATGGACATTAAACGATCGACTTACAACTGTTCGGTGTGATATATGAACTGGAGGAATAATTGGGCCTTTTTTTTGGAAGACGACATTGGACGAAATATACGATCCGTGATTGATTTTTTAGCCAAAATTGAAGATCTGAACTTGGCTGACATGTGGTTTCAACAATGCCACACAGCACTCGAAACAATAGACATTTTGTGGAATGAATGTGGAATGAAGTTGGATTAAGCTAAAGTTGCCCCATGTGCCAAACAACAACTGCAGCAGGTTGCAGCAAGGAGATGGAAAAAGAAGCTACAATCGATCTCTCAACAAACGTTAACGTGGCTCTGCGAATCGAGTAAGGAATTATTGGACGGCACTTTAAGCAAGGAAGATAATAAATCGGAAGGTTTAAATTGCTACGATATATAATCTCTTATATCAAATTGACTAGGCTACTGATTTGAGTATTGTACTGAAAAAAACTAAAATGAAAGAGGAAAATAAAATTTCTCTAGATATATGTTTGTTCAAAAAACCTTAACACTGTTCAAAAACAATAAGATTACAGTCCTTTCACGATCAATACAAAATGTTGCCAATGTTTTGTAAGCATTAAAGTCACACGTTAAAGTCAACACACAGTCGACATGTGTTATTCCAAAATTTCCATTACACTCGGAATCGCCCTTTGTCGAGTCGAGCCTATCATCAATTCCTCGAAGATCAATCCGCCCAGCCGACAGCCGAAAAATCAAATCCATCTACACTCGGGACTCCTTCCCTTTGATTATAAATCGCACCGAGCCGCCCCGGGTCGCTATACCGTCAAAGAAAAATAAAAACCCTTCAATCAACCGACCGCGCCGCACCATCGGACATTGTTTTCCTGTTCTGTTTTCGAGTCGCTTACAAAACAGGAATGATTTCGCCAAATCATCTAAACATAGTGTCGATATCTCAAAAGAATCTCCTGCGGGTCTTCTCGGGGCAACTCCATACTTTGACTTGTTCCGAATCCTGGCACGATACACAATACTTGAACGCAAAAGAAAATCCCCCCAGAACACCAAAGCCAAACCAGAACCTGAACGAATCGTAATCTATCCCTGCACTACAACAGCTTCGATTTTCATCATCAACCGGCGGAAAAGAATCCTCACTCACACCCGCAAAGAAGCATCTTCCGCCCGTCGGATGCCACTGATGAAGACACACCCGTATACTTACATTTAATAAAGTTGGCCAGATAGAGATCCAATTCCTTAATTAATACTTGTATGTGGTACGGATTAATGCACAGGCTCGGGCTGGTACAGTAACAGGCCTTCTCGAGCCGTTCACCGTCGGTACTCTCAAGCGGGATCGCCTTGAATAGAATCACCATCACCAGATCGAGACGCCAGACCTGAAAGGTAGAAGGTGAAAGCACAATGTGTGACAAAAATCAGTTATCAGACGTACTGCAGGATAATCCTACCCTACACTCACTCACTCACTCACCTTGTCGGCCTGCCGAAGGCAATCGATCCGGCGCATCTTGCCCTTCTGGTCCGGATTGGACAGGATGCACATCGAGGTTTTCTTTTTCGAGATGCAGTGGACGAAATTCTCCCGACTGTCGTGGGTAATGTCCTTGCGCAGCTTCCCCAGCAGTCGGGCGGCCCATTTCTGTTTCGTTTCCGGATTTTCGTTCTACCATTGCCATTACCGTTGCGCCACGGGTTGCAATTGCGATTGTGCGTGCGATTAGAGGGGGCGAGAGAAAGAGAAAGAAATAGCGTGAATACAGAGGTGTTTATGAGCCTTCCGGTTACTTTTCGGGCGGTCGAGAGTTCGCATGTAATGACCGCTGACATGCGAGACGGAAATGCGTACGTGCGGAAAATTCAGGATGACTGGTGGCAAATCGATGCATAGAAAGTGCATCTATGTTAGCCAATTATTCCGAGTTTGGTTCGTGATTGAAATAACGATAATATCTGCGAATAAACGACCGGGTTTAGCAAAATTGTACAGGAGTAGAGCAAATTATTTTTGTGTGCAAAATGGCTATCGCTTTTGGGGCTTACTTTGCAGCATTTAGATCTGGCAAAGCTCGTAAATCACTAACTTTATCGAGTAAACGAAAAGCTAGCCAACTATTGAAACAATACAGATTTTTTACTAAATTTATGCTTTACATAAAAAAGTTTTATAATGTAGACTACTAGGTTGATTTGTTCAACCAGTTCAGATTAGTCCCGCAATTGTCAAGTACACTTAACAGTTGGCTGCGGACTCTGTGTATAATAAAACAGAAGGTCGAGTTTCAAATCGGAATGTAGCACCAATTTAATTTATCTGTAGCTATCAGTTTAATTTATCTCATGTTAAACAATGAGAACAAGAACTTTTTTTGATTGCAAAACGCGCGTTAACTTTTACTATATTCGAGTTTTACATGTTATGAAATTGCAAAAGTCTACTCATTGCGCTTTTCTACTCCTAATCCTATCTTTATTGCATTAGTTTATTCATTGCATTAGAAATAGGGTATAAGACTACTTCAGCAGTGTTTTTTGGCAGGTTTCTGCATTAGCATGCTATAAAAACTTCTATCTAATACCCTATGTAAAACGAGTATATCGTATTACGAGTTTTCTCTTTTTTAATAAGTATATTTTTTAAGCACAAACATAGTAACTGCAACTTTTCGGAACCAAGCAAACGTTTTTTGCTCTAAAAAAGTTTCCTATCAATTAGGTTGTTTAGCTACTCACGGATTTTGATTTTTATATATCAGCTAAAAGAGTGTAATTCTCTGAGCCAGGGTAGGGAAATGTACTGATACGCTACAGTATTTACACGACAGTAGCAAGATTTTTGTGATTATCTCTGTGGAATGAAACACTACGCGACAGTAGTCGCTACCAAAGTTTCATACGATCTTTCTTTATCTCTTGCTTTTTGTCACGAATTCAATATGAACAACAATTCTCTCGCTCACTTCTTTTTATATTGTTGTCATTGTATAGACAATCTCTGGCCCGTGTATTATTGACTGTAGCTGTCTGTGGTATTGATTGCATTTATCACGAATTGAAGTGGAATCAATTCACTTAGTGTCAATTTTTATTTGAGCACGAGGACGTTAATTGAATTTGTAAGATTCATGCTTTTATTGTCCTGTTTTTGATTAAATATGCTAAATTTGGATGAGACTTTCGCTACAGCGAACTATTTTCGAATGAAAAAGTTTAGAAGTTGGGATTCAAATTTTCTGGTGTACACGATTGATGATATTTTTCCGCAGTACATACATAGTAATTATTGATTTTCCATCTTATTACTGTGCTAAACTGTCGCATGATTGCCAATTATTATCATTCGCACAATGCGACAGTCGAGATATCGAAGCGGCTGGAGATCGGCACAAAAGAGAATCGTTAACTATCTGTGTTGGCTTTAAGTCACACGATTCTCTCAAATAGAGAAGCGTACAGTTGAACGCTGCTGTCGCAGTCTGCAATAAAGGGCAATAGTATTTTTCGATACGGTGTCATGCAAAAATGTCAACTGTTCGACACACTGCTCTGAGCAAAACGTGATTTTTCATATTTTTTATCATTGTCCTTCGATTTTTAAATGGAGAATAAAAATCGCTCCAAATCACTGCGATATAGCTAAACAACCCAATTATAGACACCCGGCTTGGGAAAAAAAAACAAAAGAAAAATTACGCTGACACACAAGAGCAATTTCATAAAAAATGTACCAATTCTAATATTTTTTAGACTGACATTTTTTATTCAGCTGAAACTTTGGAAAGATGTTTATATGGGCTAAAGATGTCAATTGGGTTGTTCAGCTACTCACGGATTTCTGGTTTTTATATATCAGCTGAAAGAGTGTAATATTTTAAGCAATACGTGATTTTTTGAAATTTTATATTATCGTCCTTCGATTTTTAAATGAAGAATGAAATTGCTCTAAATCGCTGCAATGATAGTTGGTATATGGGCGAATTATCGTAGCGATTTCGAGCAGTTTTAATTCGTGATTTAAAAATTGAAGGACAATGATAGGAAATTTTTGAAAATCACGTTTTGCTTAGAAAATGCAGCTTTTTCAGATGATATAAAAAACTGATATAGCAAAACAACCCAATTCTGGTATTTTTTTCGAATCTCGACTAATTTGTTTTATGTAGAAATATTATTGATATAAATGTCTTCGGCAAAATTGTAGATATTAATTTTGTCTTTCCGAAAAAAAACTTAAATTTTTGTTTTCAACGAAAAAATTAAAATAAATTAGATTTTAAGTGTTTCTTAATAGAAATATGTAGAGAAATACCTTGACACCATCAATTTAAAAAAAAAAAAATTGGCTGCATTTGCCGAAAAATACAAATTTAGTTTTTAAATGCAAAAGTTATCTATCTGGCAACACTTTTGGTCAAAATTCCTGAAAATGTTATAGATGCAGGAGTGCTCATTTTACCTCAGGAAAATTACGTAAATTTTTTTCGAGAAACACGATGGCACCATCAAATTTTAAATAAAATTGACTGCATTTTCCGAAAATGCAAATTTAGTTTTCAAATGTAAAATCAATCTATCTGGCAGTACTTCCGGTCAAAAACAATATTTTTCCTAGATTTTATGGGTAATTTCCTTCAAATATCACCCATCACTATTTTTCGGACGTCTTATGTATATGAAATGTAAAAAAGAAAACAGAGCTTTTGACAAAAAATGCGTTATCTTGCAACTCAGAGGAGGATCCTACAGAGCGGGAACTATTTCAATAGGCACCAAAATTCAAATTTTTCCAAAGCGATACTAAATGAATAATTCCCCCGACTTTTGGGCAAAATCTGAGATGGTCGTGTCCAGAATTGTTCATTTCATATAGAATGATATCCTAATTTTGACATATCATGTCTCCAAGTTTAGTCAACTACCATTGTTTAGCTAACAGTATGTAGTTTCCGTAACGCTGGAGGTTCTTATGAACACCCACTTTTCTGGATCGACAGAGACCGAAGAACTGAATAGGTCGCAGCAGGACAATTCGAGACATATGACGTCTCGGGAGTCCATCCTGCTGGCCCGTCGATTGATCACGGAAGCTTCAATAGGCTGGGCTCTAAGCTCATTCGACCCTATGAAGTCTCCAAATCCAGACGGCATACTACCCATCTTTCTACAAAAATCGGCCGCAGTTAGCATGTCCGAGCTCATCAACGTCTTCAGAGCCAGCTTTATCTTGGGCCATATTCCGGATAACTGGCTGAAGGTGAAGGTAGTGTTTATTCCCAAAGTTGGAAGAAAGGACAAAAAAACCTAGGACCTAAAACTTTCAGACCCATAAGTCTGACTTCATCACTTCTCAAGTTGATGGAGAAAATAATGGATAAATATATCCGTGATGAGTTTCTTAAAGACTCCCCGCTGAATAGGAACCAACATGCCTATCATAGCGGCAAGTCAACAGAAACTGCTCTTCACAGCTTAGTGACGTTGATTGAAAAGTCCCTGAGTTATCAGGAGACGGCGCTATGTGCCTTTCTTGATATCGAAGGGGCCTTCGATAACACGTCCTTTGCATCAATTAATACGGCTCTCTCCAATAAGGGAATCGACCACACTTCAAGGAGCTGGATACACACAATGCTCTCTAGCAGAGTGATCACAGCAACCTTGGGAGATTTGTCTGTAACAATGTCAGTGATCAAGGGATGCCCGCAAGGAGGAGTTCTCTCGCCCTTATTATGGTCACTAGTTGTCGACGCACTTCTCAACAATCTTTCACAGCTTGGTTACGAGGTCATTGGATACGCCGATGACATCGTCCTCATCGTCAGAGGTAAAGATGACGCAACTCTGTCGAGCCGAATGCAAACGGCTCTGAATACCACCATGTCATGGTGTTTACAAGAGGGTCTAAACATAAACCCCTCAAAAACAGTCCTAGTTCCATTCGGCAGACGAAGGAAGATCTCCATCACTCCTCCAATACTGAATGGAGTTATACTGGGCTTCAGAAATGAAGTCAAATACCTCGGAATTATTCTGGACAAGAAACTGAACTGGTCTGCACAACTGGATCATGCCGCAAAGAAAGCGATCTCAGCGATCTGGGCCTGCAGAACTCTGTTCGGTAAGACCTGGGGACTGAAACCAGACTTGTCACTCTGGTCTTACAAGACCATTGCCCGACCAAGAATCATCTATGCTGCCCTAGTGTGGTGGCCTAAGGTGAACGAAGTGATTGCGCAAGCCAAACTCAAAAAATTTCAAAGACTTGCATGTCTTTCGGTTACCAGCGCTATGCGAACAACTCCAACTGCAGCCATGGAAGCTATGCTTTGCCTACTACTTCTACATCTTCGTGTGAAAAAGGAAGCAGAGCTTGGCGCTCTAAGGTTGCAAAGGAGGAAAACTTTACCAAATCGGCCACCTTCGCATACTTAGGGAGTTCAAACTAACTCCGCTATTAACTACAGTCTCCGACTGGATGGATGTTAGGACCAACATGGATATTCCATATAAAGTGAATGAAACAAACCGCTCTATGTGAAACAATGGAGAGCCTAATCTTCCACCTGGCATCGTCAGTTTTTATACGGATGGCTCGAAAATGGGATCCCTAACGGGATCTGGAATATACGGATCCGGTATCAGGGAAACGTTTTCCCTGGGAAAATGGCCCACCGTTTTTCAAGCAGAGGTATATGCCATATATATCTGCGCAAAAATATGTCTGCAACGCAACTACAGACATGCGAAAATCGGTATATTCTCGGACGGTCAAGCAGCACTACTAGCACTTAAGTCCGTCAAATGCGTTTCCAAACTTGTTTGGGAATGCATTGAAACTCTACGGGAACTTTCCCGACAAAATTCAGTTTTTCTGTTTTGGGTGCCCGAACACTGCGGAGTCGAGGGTAATGAACACGCTAACTACCTAGCAAGACAGGGTTCAGCTCAGCGGTTTATTGACCCCGAGCCGTTTCTGGGTACGTCCATTTCCGCTATCAAAAGCGAACTACTAACTTGGGAAAGGCTAGAAATAGTATTCCAATGGCAACAGGCACAGGGTTGTAGACAAGCTAAACAGTTTATCTATCCGAACCCTGGAACCGCCAGAAAGCTACTTAGTCTAAATCGTAGTGACCTACGGATAATCACGGGACTTCTTACCGGACACTGTCCCGCTTTTTATCATTTAAAGCAAATCGGTGTAGTGTTGAACGACACCTGCCGATTCTGCAAATCTGAACCAGAGAGTTCAGAGCATTTACTTTGCTCTTGCGAAGCTCTTGCTTCCTCTAGGTACAACTTCTTAGGAAGTTACCTTTTAACTCCATACCAAGTGTGGAGCTCTAATCCCAAACAGGTAATTAGTTTCATCAACTATGTTGTACCTAATTGGGGTACAGGTTCACAACAAAACAGTTCTACTCCATCAATAAGTACGAGCAATCCGTAACCTGTGCACAGCAATCGGGGCCCACCACGAAAGACAGTCAGCAAGAATGTCGCAGTGGCATTTCAGTACCCAGTGCCCTTCAGGCATACAGAGATATATATGTAGTTTCCATAGAAAAAAAATCAGATTTTCAAAAAGTTTATAATTACATTTCTGTTGTTTTTCTGTTTTACGGTGTATCTTTTTCTAGCAGGACAAAATTACTTTTTTCAGCTGTACCGACAACAATCTACGAATCAAATAAATCGTTCTGGCCACCAATACCAATCAAATAAATCGTTCTGCTTTATATTTTGGTTTTGAAAAACTTTCATGTTTGAAGTTTTCTTTATTCTTGCAGCAATCGATTGGAAACACTTATATGCATCAACCCAAATGCAGAAAATGATTTGCAATTAGAGTATTCGGGCTATTGTACTAATCAGAATTGTCAAGCCTTGTTGGCACACAGATTTCGACCTCAGATTGATCGCTAAACGCTTCTTTAACGCGGGCGGTATAATACCTAGTAAACCGGGAAAGCACGCTTTAGGCTATATAAGATCCTGTTTCTGTTAAACCAATCTTCTTATTGATAGATGCCGGGAAGTACGGTCACAAATTAGTAGTAGCTGGCAGCAGCAACGGATACTTACAGCGGAGCGATAGCGACAGCGACATCGGGTACCACTAGTGGTAGCGGTTAGATTTGCCGAGTGTATTTCCGGCTCAAACAAATCATTATACTAGTGGATGGTGGGACGCAGACAGCCACTTCCTCCGGTGGAGGTCTTACCTTGCTTTGGAAACACAAGCTTTCTGGATCATGGCAAACATTATCTGCCGGCCGTGTTTTGTGTTCAGTTTGAAAACAGCTTTCCGCATAGGGATGCGATCTGCATCATACCCGATTTTACATTGAACAACAGTCGTTCTTTTAAGAACAAAAACTTAATGATTGAATAGTTGATATTTTCTCGTCTAGCGCTAGACTTAAATATGCAATGTTACTTTAATCTGCATGCAGTCTGACTGTTGAAACTTGTTTGCGCCGCATAGTGTTTGCTCCATTACTGTTCAGTGATGCTGTGTTAAATATGCAAATTCGGTAGCACTTCAACTCTTCTTTTGTTCTGTTTTGTTGACGTAGAATTATGTCTTACGGCAACATAGGGGTACGAATTGAAAAACCGAAACCATCGTGAGCGTTACGAAAATGTACGATTTCTAAATAATGCTGAGAACTCAGTCAGTTTCCAGCGGATTACCTTTATTCTTGGAGCAATCGATTAGAAAATAAGCTATGCGTCCACCAAAATGCGGAAAATTGGGATTTTGTAATACTAACTATTGTACTATGTAGAAATTTTTGAAAAAACTTTATTGCTCCCAGGTTCTCAGCATCTTGGAATATTCTGCTCTTATTTGGGTACCGTACAACACTGGACACATTAATAAAACGGAAAACATTCAACGTTCTTTTGTCCGATACTCTATGTGTCGACTTCCATGACCCTTGTACCTCCCAGCCTCTGAGAATCGTTGTCAGCTGATAAAACTAAGCACACTAGCCGAACGTAGAGAGTTGATCCAAAGATTATTTGTTTATGACCTTCTGATGGACACAGTTGACTGTAGTTACCTTCTTGAACAATCAAACATTCCTGTTTCCCATCGTCACTTACACAACTGAACGTTTCTCCGGACTCCAACCCACCGCACCACGTATGATCAGCAGAATCCGTTAGATTACAGTTGTAGGCTCTTTAATGAAGTTAGCCACGAATTCGATTTAATTGTAATCAAAACTAGATGTAGAAAAGCTATAATTTAATTAAGATTAGGTTATAGTTGTTTGTACTGTTTTATACTGTAGACTGAACAATAAACAAATAATCAAATTTAGAAATATAGAGCCTTGTTGAATCAGAATTGAAACAAGTCCTTTTTTTACAACCGACGCTAAAGTAGTCCAACTCTCGCAGCTTCTCTTTTGAGAGCCATTAAGGCCTCCTCAACTGCTTTACGGTTAAAACCAATCATACCAATGACGTCCGCGGAGCCCAGAAGCATGTGAGACGTTGTGATGATGGTGCCGCTCCTTTGCACACCTGCCCTTCGTATTACACCTGCCCTTCGTATTGCACCTTCTAAAGCTATGTTGAACCTTCTAAAGCTTCGAGTGCTCGTCACCTTACTTCATAACATCTAACATCACAAACGCGTTCGAAAATTCGCCCGCTGTCCTGACGCATGATGTTAAACCGTCAAGCGTCGCACGTAACAGTTTTATTAGTTTTGTTGGGAAACCATGTTCTAGCATTATTTGTTACGTTGCTCGTTGCATTTCACTGTATCGTGCGTCGCCTCAAAGTCGATAAACAGATGATATGTCTGCAAGTTGTATTCTCGAAACTTGTCGATGATCTATCTCAAGGTAAACATCTGATCCGTTGTAGCTCGTCCCACTCGAAAACCGCATTGGTATTCTTCAACAAAGGCTCCCTGCAACGGCCTCAGTCGCACTGTGGTCCAGAAATGGAAAAAGGTGGTCAAACGTCATTTTCCCATAAACGTTACATTTTAGAGCAATACTGACTTCGGAAAAGTTTTAGAGTAAAATAAGACCCTTCTTTGGACATTAACAGATCCCCCTACAAGTGAGATAAAAAAAATAATTTCTCTAAAAATCAGTATTTTTTATCGCTGTCTTCGACAAAGTTTTTCAAAATAACATAACAAAAAACTTTGTTGAAGACACTAGGTAGCTATTTCTCAATCTTACTGAGCTATCGGATTATGTTCAATTATGTTTTAAAAAAAGGGTTTTTGCCGTTAAAATTCATATTTTATACCACTATACCTTTGAAATTCGCAATGAACTTTTAAAACAACATCAGACCTTTATTTTTCATATGTTACAGCAGACTTTATTTTATGATAATTTGGTTTTTATCAATTTTTCCTGCCAAAAAATTTACTTTTGACAAGTCATTTTCGATTTTCTGCCGTTTCCCAACACATCCCACGGCAAGATTACCACCAATTGAAATGTCCATGTGCTTTGCACACACGGCAGTTGAAATTTCTTGCAGAAATTTGCAGAAACTTATGAAAACATGGAGCAAAACAACTTTAACGTAAGTTCATTTATGTCACGTTGATCAATAGCGGATCATCGTTGGAAAAAACATAGCAAGCTTTGCATTTTTACGTTTTGGTGCAGCTTTTGAAGTGGAGAGCACATGGACATTTCAATTGGTGGTAATCTTGCCGTGGTATATGTTGGGAAACGGCAGAAAATCGAAAATGACTTATCAAAAGTAATTTTTTGGCAGAAAAAATTAATAAAAACCAAATTTTCATAAAATAAAGTCTGCTGTAACATAAGAAAAATAAAGGTCTGATGTTGTTTTGAAAGTTCAGTGCGAATTTCAAAGGTATTGTGGTATAAAATATGAATTTTAACGGCAAAAACCCTTTTTTTAAACATAATTGAACATAATCCGATAGCTCAGTAAGATTGAGAAATAGCTACCTAGTGTCTTCAGCAAAGTTTTTTGTTATGTTATTTTGAAAAACTTTATCGAAGACAACGATAAAAAATATTGATTTTTAGAGAAATTATTCTTTTTATCTCACTTGTAGGGGGATTCATCACGGATCTGTTAATGTCCAAAGAAGGGTCTTATTTTACTCTGAAACTTTCCCGAAGACAGTATTGCTCTAAAATGTAACGTTTATGAGAAAATGACTTTTGACCACCTTTTGTCATTTCTGGACCACAGTGAGTCGCTGGAACAGGATACGAACGAAAATCTTGTAAGCGGAATTGAAGAGGGTTATGCCTCTATAACTACTACAGTCGAGTCTGTGACCCTTCTTGTAGATAGGACATATAACCAGTCCGTAGGTAGTTGTTCCTCAGACCATACACTTAGAATAATCTGATGAATTGCACTACACAGCCGCTCGCTCCCTACTTTGAAAAGTTCGGCCGGTAAGCCATCCTTCCCAGCGGCTTTGTGGTTCTTTAGCTCTTTGCAAGCTTCTTCACCTCGTCCAATGTTGGTAGGTCCACAGCTTGTCCGACCTCCCCGTTTTCTCTCCTGTTCCCCTCAACGACTCTCCTATCTTCCTCACCGTTCAACACCACTGCAAAATGTTGCTTACAACGCCTGGCCACCTGCGATTAATCGGTAATCCGGCGGTAATCGGTAATCCCTGTCATTACACATGGCTGGTACTGGCACGGTTCGGTTCCCGATTCCGTTGATCGTTCTATATTAGCCCCTCGTGCCGTGCCTGTTGAAGCAATTCTCCGCCTTCGCGAGGACACGATCGTAGTGCTCACGTTTTTCACTGCGATGAAGCCTCTATTCGGCACCTCTTGCCTCCCACTTTTTCTCCCGCATCTGACGCGTCAAACGATTAGCTGCTACTAACGTGTTGGCGTAGGCTCGGTTCTTCTCTTCCGTCACCTCTAGACACCTAGCATCGAACCACCCACTACGCGTGGTTCTCGTTGTCATGCCTGTCAATTCTCGCGCTGTTTCGCAGACCGCATCATGGGTTTGCTTCCTCTGCTCATTCAGGTCCACCCCAGCTGGTTCATCGATCCGTCTATTAACTTTCTCCGACTATACTCTGCAGCAACTCCTTCCGCTGATAACCTCTGGATGTCCAGACGTATTTAAATACTATGTACAACCGGGCGCGAATCTTGCCTACCACTAGATAGTGATCCGAGTCAATGTTTAGCCCTCGAAAGGACCACACATCTATGGCGCCTGAAAAGTGCCGGCCATCGATCAGCATGTGGTCGATCTGAGAGCAGACCTCTCCATTGGGGTGTTTCCAGGTGTGCTTCCGAATGTTCGGATGTGCAAAATGGGTACTATAGATGGCCATTTTTCTGGCCGCAGCGAAGTTCACTAACTTCAAGCCGTTGTCGTTGATGGTAGAGTGAAGGCTTTCCCTACCAATTACGGGACGAAACAACTGCTCTCGTCCGACTTGTGCGTTCGTATCTCCGATGACGATCTTTATATCGTGTTATTGGCACTCTCCATACGTTTTCTCGAGGAGCTCATAGAACTCCTCCTTTACGTCATCGGTTTTATCGTTTGTCGGCGCGTACTCGTACAGGCTGTTTTTGAAGAATCCCCGGTTCGAGCAGAGTCCCAACATTCCAAGTGCCAAATTCCAATCGTTGTTTTTTTTTTGTTTGCCTAGGTCTATACCGATTGCTCCGATTCGTATCATTCTCTGGATTGTTCATTTTTTAAACACTATTGAGTACGAAATTTTCTCAGCTTTCCAACGAAACCAACAGAATTGAGTTAGCTATCATGTTTCTTGTGCTAGACCTCGTTAAAGGCAAACATACCCGAAAACTGGGCAAATGAATAACTCTGTAGTAGTTCCGTTCGTAGAAGGATAGGGTCCTCTATCACCCCTTAAATGATTTTAACTGAGTTTCCTAACACCCTGTATAATACAGTGTGAAGTAAGAGTAAGTGGGGAGCCTTTTTGCCAAGCGTTAAACATTTTTTGACATCCTGCTTTATAGGGGAACTGCTCCATTATTCATCTCAGCCCGTATATTCATCTCACTCAACATGTAAACACAATTGAAAACAGGAAAAACGCATATTTTCTTCTTAAACCAATCTGCTAATCCATGGAATGGATTCTTTTTAGTTCACTTTAGATTTCTCATTAAGTAGAAACCTCAAAAACTCACTTACAAGCTCTAAATTTGATATTATAGTCAGGCATCTGCACTTGAAAACTCATTTATTTCAATCATCTACCTCAGAAAATAAAATCCGCGCATTGTTCTGTACGGCTACAATGGGACTCGTTCAGCAGTCAACCAAAGTTTTTCTCATCACTAGCGGACCATTTTTTATTTTAATCACTAAACAAAATCATTCACTACACTAAGAACACTTTAATCTTTGAATTGTTCACCTCAAATTTCCAAACCCAGCTTGAATTAGCAGAAATATATGAGATGAATTTCTACAATTACTAAATTTCAACTGTATGTATTTTCATCTGATTTCACTACCGTGAAGAAAATAAAAAGTTGCCAATTCGGTTTCTGTTAACACGAACAAATCCTACTGAAATTGTTGAATTATTCCGACATAATTGATATAAATGGACAGCACTGCAGTGGTTACCTAGGTTACCATATTTGCACGTAAACAACTACAGCGGATATCTAGGTAACCTACTACGACGGGCTGCGGCTACGTTCATTCATGATAATGTGATTCATTCATGATTAACAGTGCATTGCAGTGTGATGAATATGGGGGCGTCGTGAGATGAATAATTGAGCAGTGATTTAAGTTTTGAGATGGATATGGAAGCGTTGTGCAAAATGGTTTGTTTTACAAAATTCAGGATAAATCTAGCTAAGTTTACTAAATATACAATACGGAACGATTCTATTAGAGCACGTAAACGTATTTTGTTTATTTGTTCAATGATTTCATGAAAATATGTTGTTTAATCAGTGCATTCTTCGCGAATATCGGCTTAATGAGATGAATAATGGAGCAGTTCCCCTGGGAATTTAGATGTAGGCATTAAACTAGAATTCATTTCGAGTTCATTAGCTTCTCAAGATCGAAAATCCATCAAAGAACTATCGAAATATGTACTATTCAAGTAGAGGTGTTGTATCGAACAGGGTTAATATGTGAAAAAAGCGAAAATAAAATTCACCGTGTAATTAAGCGTGAAAAATTTTTTGCACCAAACTTTTTTCTCTACTACAGCCGAGGGAAACAAAAGTGGTAATCACTTTAATGAGATTATTTACACAGAAGTACGCCGCAGTGCGCACTACAGTAACTGAGATAATAGAACAGAGAAAACTTGGGTTTCATCGTAGAAAAATTTGATGCAGAGCAGCCGGGGTGGCGATTGGATTTATTGAGTTTCGAGATGCAAAGCAAACTAACGCCATCTATTTTCCTATCTAGATGCTCCTGTAATTTGGTTTGGTAAAAGTAAATTCCATTTGAAAACATGACAAAAATTGTGAGAATTTTAATTTTTTTTTTTTTTTTTCATTTAGAAGCACACAGATTTGATTTCCCTAATTTTTTCATTAAAAGGCAATAATTACCTGTAATTTGATCCAAACAGATTGAAAATCGATCTACTGGATCAAAAGTTGAAATTTTTTGAAAAAGAAATAATCGAATAAAACCGTTTTTTATGGTCACCTTATTCCGGACCATCTTCATTTTGGAACCTAGGTATCAAAGTTACGAAGTGCGAGAATTGGATAAGCGATACAAAACTCGATTTTATAACAACGTCTTCAATATTCTGAGGTTGTTGTAACAGAAAGCATCTGAACGGAGGTTAGAAGTTGTGGTTTCGGGTCCCACCTACCGAACCATATTTTTCGTAGTTTCCACTATTATATTTTTCAAAACTAACTTTGATCTAATTTTCTGTCTTCATCGCTACATTTACTCCTTCAAACCAAAAATTAAAAATAGCATGACTTTGCTTAGAGTCATAAAAGAAAAATTTCTTAGTTCAGTAAGGCATTCACACGCCACGAACTTTCATACATTCTGAGAGGGTCCTGCCAGCTCCTCTGTCGAATTTAGCGAGCTAGCTAAGACCATAGTCATCTAAAGGAAACATGAGGACATATTTAACTCATGAAGAAGCTGCACGCACGATGAGTGTCGCATTTCTTCAAAATTGATCAAAAAGACCTACGTGCCAAAAATTTGACGGAGGATCTGACATTGATTGAGCGCAATAGGAAGAAATATTTAAGACTATTCGTGACAATGGATGAAATATTCCTAAATTCGATCGACAGTCAAAATTAAGGTACAATGATCGAAAAAAGTGCTCTTCACCAAAACAGCACTCTCGCTTATTCCGCTTGCAAGACCACCGATAAGTTGCAAGTATTGTGCTACAAACTGGTCCCCCAGATTTAACCACCAAGTTCAATGAAGAGGTAGAGTTGAGGACATAAGACTGTTTCATAGGACTTGACGCGCAGCATTACGAAATTGGCATCGAAATGCTGTAAAACAGATACATTAAGTTCATTGCTCTGTTTTGTCGAAAAATAAAATAAAATAGACCAAAGTACATTAGCCCATTTTGGGCATAGTTTAAGTGAATATTTCTATGTTGTTTTCTAAAATATTCGAAAGAGCAAACTAAAAGTTCAATTACCTTGAAATATAAATTCACGAAGGGGTCTTTTATTTCACTGTTCAGCTAGAACAGTTAAGTTACTTTAAATGATCCTACCAGCATCTAGTTCAGAAAAACAAAGAACGAAATTTGCACCGACCCGATATTCAGCTGCGTAAGTTAGCACCAGCTCTACAGAAGTCCTTCCGCCGTACCGGCCATTATAAAGCTAATACAATATGAAAACACTCAATTACAAAGCTGATAGTCATTTTACCCCGGTCCGGAAAGTGAAACCGACAACAAACCCATCAAGGCGTGCGTACAGCACCCACCCCCTCCCAAGGTCCGGCCGTTTGAAGATGTTCCGACACAGGCGAGGCGAGCCTCAAGCAGAAAAACCTGTTTGGTATTGGCGCGAGTCCGAGCAGCTCTATTTGGGCACTATCGAACCAGCCGTCAGAAAGGTGTCGATGATGATGATGGTGGAGATGATGATGATGATGATAGACACTTTATTTGTTGCAAGTCCTATTACTTAACTTCGTTATTACAGACTAGCAGCCCTAGCCCGACCGGTCGAATGACTCGGTAATGGACCATCCTCGCGGGAGCGGCAGAGCCGACCGGGGAAGTACAACACTTTGCTATGCTTGATATGTTTTACAAACGATATATATACTGATAGCGCCAATTATTCAATTACTTTGCACCCATCACTCGCAACATGTCGATGCCGAAAGGGCCTCGCTCGGGAGCAATCCGAAGCACTCAAAAGTAACCTGATACCATCTCAATCAACCGACAAATGGTTTGGTCGGTTCTTGAGAGGGATCGCCGAGAGGCTTTTGGCTCGAGCTGGGAAAAACGCACGAACAAACGGCGCATTGATGATTCGAAGCTTTCCGAAAACGAAGAAAGGTAGCGGCGAGGGGGTTAGAAAGAGTACACATTTTCCAACACCCGCACATTGCTGCACCTCCCTGGTGAACATTTAGGGTAGGTACCAAGGCAAAGAGTGACGGCAAACGCGGCTCTGGTAATGAAGTTATCGCCAACTAATGGAGGGCTGCCGAAATACGAAACCATTCTACCGGGCTGCGGATCAGAAAAGTACGAAATTCGGTTCGTAGCCGAGGTAATTTCGTTACCGGACTCAAAAAGGAAACGTTTATTTTCCAATTAAACAGCAGCGAGAGGGGAAATTTGCATGTTTTACGCGCTGATCCTTGGTGGCAATGGATGGGCGGTACACAACATGTGTCGCATTTGATGTAAATGTTTGACGTAAATGTTTGTAAAGTGTGTTGTAGTGTTATTTATGTTCATACATTTGCCGTGCAAGTCGGAAGCGAAGCTATCTCCCTGATGCCTATTCACTAACTTTTCATTTTTTCTCCAATATTTCGAAGCCATTCGTGGACTCGTTTATGAAGTCCCAAAGGTAATCATCCTCATCAGAGAATACACCCCGGTGAGAGTCTTTGATGTGTATCGCTGCCACAAACATAACAGCGTTCGTTATCATCCTTGCCGACGAAAACATATGAAATATTAATACCCACCACCAAACAATAACAAGATAATCACCTTATCTTTTGTACGAAACTGAGCACAACCCCGCTTCTGTAGGCAATGATCCCGTCAAGCCGAAAATTAATTCAATACAACAATCGCTAATCACCGGATAATTTTCCACCCTTGAATTGCTCTAGCGCGGGTAGGTAGGGGGTGAAGGCGCCCGGATAGACGTGGAAGCCACATCTTTACATACATCTATCTGATAGGCAATAGACTAGATATCTCAGAGCAGCAGCCGAGAGGAAACCTGATGCCACGTGTATGTGCGCCGATAGCCGGCAGGCATTTGCTGGTTGTGGGACAAGGGACGAATTTTGAACGCTGTACGCGGTTTGGTGCTCGTAGAGATGCGGTGAAGTTGGCGGCTGAAAATCCCTGGGGGGGTTGAATTGTTATAACTGAACGGTAATTTGCACGTGAATGAATTGAAATTGTTTGGTTATTTTTCTTTTTATTAGTTGCTTCAACACTATAGTTGTTTTGATTTGAATCACTTTTCAGTTTGAACAAACGACTTTCGAATGCTGTGAACGAATCATCGATCTTGTCCTCGATGGAGCTGATATACCTGTATTGCTGCTGGAAAAGCTTCGTATACAATAAAGTCATTTAAGTTTGTGCTTTGTCGAAAACGCGCAAACGGATCTATGCCTGCATCGGAAGCATCAATATCCAGGTCATTGTTAGAGTTTTTCGACATTTTTGGGCTTCTTTCCGCTTTAAAGCAGCCTTTTGTTCAGGGTTAGTCAGTTTTTAGAGATTTCGTCTTTATTTTGACCTTAGTCACTATTTAATACTCTCATCAATGGAACAAACAAAGTTTTGTATAGTTATTGAAGATTTTCGGAACCAGCGATGTAATTTTTTAAAACAATGAAAAATATACATGAACATAGACTTTTTTGTGATGTTGTCGTAGGCGGCACGCGCGGATTCCCAGATTTTCTGGATAACTGCTCCAATTTGTCCCACGTTGGAGATCTTGTAATCAGCGAGCTTCGACATCATGCTGGACCAGACAAAAAGTCTATTGAGTTCAGGTAAACTTAACGGCCATTCATTTTTATCCAGACAATCCATCATATTGTCCCTACACACTGGTTATCTCCGAAGAATTTGCGAAGACACGGGGCACCATTTTTGTCCAAATTTTCCGTTTTATAATAAACAGCATTGAACCATTTCAATGTAGAATAATGGTACAGATTTTGGTTCGGCTTATTTCTACGAGAACGAGTCATTGCACATCCTATGTTCTAAACACATGCATTCCAAATGAAATTTAACCCATTTATGGTTGAACAATAAATTTTAAAATCCTCGTTTGTTTACTTTTTGGTCACTATTTAGTCCCTATTTGGTCACTATTTAAAATAAATACTACAAGGTATACAGTCCTAGGGTTGTATGAAATGGTGACGTGGGACTAAACACTGTAATTAGAAGGATTTTTAGTTACAAAGGTTACAAAATCTGCAGACAGCAACAATTCGTTTGTACTGTGGTTTAACTAGTTTTTTATACGCAGCCTCCCCATAATTTTTTTTTTAGAAATATATTGAACATCAATCTAAAGAAGTTCGACTACATTTAACGATAGTTTTAAAATAGTTTATTTGACACGACACGGACTACACTTAACGATATTGTGTAGTGTTTTTTTTTTGTGCGAACAACATTTATTTACGAGGCACAAGCGTGTCGTTGTTATTGTATAAGCACCAAGAATTTCTCGCAATGCGTCTGAATCAGAATTAACTCTATTATGGAAATAATTTCGAAGCCGTTACATAGGTTCACTCATAGGGACACAAAAGAAGATATGTTGAACAAAATAATCAACGGAAAATCATAACAATCAATAGTTATAAGGAACTTAAAGTTTGAAATGATCAATTTCTGTTTTTTGTTTGACAATTTTTTTCATTTGCCAACAATTACATTCACTGTGTTACGAAGACAGCTAATAAACATGAGAATATTATTTGTTAAGTTGAAAACAAAAATATATCATCTAACAATGTTGAAATGTGAACAAAGATTCTGAATAAATCCTAGTGAATCGACAAAATATTCAGAAGCATTCGCTGGCTCTTAAGCTTCTATAATTTTGTATTTTCAGAAATCTACTCTTTCGATCACGATCATTTAGTGAAAATCGAAGATAAAATGCAAAAAAAATCTTATGACCGTTACAAAAATGCTCAATTCTTGTTGAATAGTTTTTTTTTTTCTAAGGTAACACTTCATGAGATAAACTTCTAATCACTATCAATGCAGCAGCATTGCAGTTTATCCTTGATTTCACGGAAATAGAAGTCGTGTACCACTGCAATGATAGACGACGAGAGACCAGCGGCGCTCGGCTCCACATCATATGTAGGGGTAAGTAGGGTAAGACCGCCCCCTTAAGCAATTCTGTTTATAGAAAAAAAAGTTGCGCCTGAAATTTCATTTTTTCCTCGCTAAGAGGTTCTGCTATTCAATACCCGCATTTAAAAAATAAGAACTGAAATATTTTTGTTCATATTCTTTTTTCAATTTTAAAAATTCATTGATAATGTGCAGATCTTTTTCATGCGGGGTAAGCCCGCCCACCAGCGGGGTAAGATCGCCCATCATTTTTTGAGGATAACAAATATTTTTAGGGCCAAAACGGTTGGTTTTATCGGTAAAGTGTCTTTGGAAGGTAAAGGTAAAGGTAAAGTTGTAGATGATATCCTTTTTTTTAATAAAATATACTCTGTGAAAAATCTGAAATAAATAACTATTTTTTTCTTAGTTTTTATTTTTTTTTTTTGTTTTCCGATTATCCAAGTTCAAATCAATTTTGTGGTTTTCAAAATAAATAGATTTTTCAGAATTGGGGTTTTTCAAGATATTCAATTTATAAAAAACTTGTCTTTAAGATAAAAATAAAAACTCATTAAACCTATCTGTATGTGAACCTGTAGATTTTGTAGGCAAAAACATGATTTTTTTAATAAATTGAAAAAAAAATTTAATTCTATTTTTATATCTTTTCTTGAAATTTTTTACAGTGCATACTTTATTTCGGAAGTAACAAACTACTATTTTCAACTCTGCCGGAGACGTCATATCGATCAAACAATCCGTCCTGGCTCTAAAATTATTTTTGTTCATTAATACCATTTTTACACAAGTTTACTTTTTTTCAAAAATTAGTCTTGTTAAAAAAATATTACTAGAAAAACTTCAACCAAATCGAAAATGGTCGATAAACATCGATGTCTTATGTTGCTTAATATTGCTTTACTGATCCATTAAATATTCCCTTTGTAGTGTCGAGGCTTTTGGGTCTTGAAGTAAAACAACAAGCAGTTGTATACGTGGCGGTTTTACCCCATATATAGTGGGCGACTTTACCCCCAGTGGAACATTTTCATATTCCATCGAAAAAGTAGTCAAAATTACAAGATTACTCACGGCCTTCGATATTTTCGAAAGAAGACAGATTTAGGCAAGCGGTAAAACGTGTATTCACGAGTAAAACAATAGATTTTAAGACAAAAAATTCTTAAGTCCCGTTGTCGCAAAACAATAGCGCATTGACTGGCTGCCAGTTGAAAGGTTGTTTTTGATTATTTCTGTGACCGTTCGCGCACTATCAAAAAAGAAAGGGGTGCAAAATGTTATGTAATTATACTGTAATAGACATGTTAAAGAAATTTTTCAATTATTATATAACTTGGTAGTAAAACTACGGTGGGCGGTCTAACCCTGTTTACCCCTATATTATACTGTACGGTATTGTTGCTTTTACCAGCATGTTTCCTTTCAAGACATATGTTTTTATTATGCTCTGACAGCAGGTTTAGAAATTGTTCAAGTAAAAGGCTTACTTCAAAACTTTTTGAAAGATCTTTACCTTCGAGACTTCAAATTAGTCTATGTTCATGGAAGCAAACCTTAATTGACCTGTTGGGACGGGGAAACTCTGTCCATTTTTTTTTTAATTGAAACAGAAAATATCACAGGGAATGGTTGGTGTCCATTCAAATCGTCTGTGCTAGGAATCTATTTGAGAGAATCGTGTGACTATAGAAGCCAACACGGATGGTTAACGAAAGGCTTGTAAACGGTCACCATTTTCATTTGATTTCGCTTCCTTAGTGTGCGTCACAGTCAAATTTCGTTCGTAAATGTAAAACAACCAAACTATCGCCGTTCAGATCACAGAAAGAAAAGAATAGCCAAACGACACTCGCGTATCAAAGAGATGCACATTGTCAATCGTTTAGCGATGTTATTTCTGCCCATTTCTGTCTACTTCGTTCATTTATGTTATGGTCAATGATATAAATAATTTCCAGAATACACGCATCACTAACTATCGTGGCATCACATCCTTGTGCGCTTGCTCTAAGTTGTTCGAGATAATTATTAACGACGCTTTATTCGCTAGCTG
Organism: Wyeomyia smithii; assembly: GCF_029784165.1. NCBI lineage: Eukaryota > Metazoa > Arthropoda > Insecta > Diptera > Culicidae > Wyeomyia > Wyeomyia smithii. The sequence goes on from NC_073694.1 coordinate 63,385,612, forward strand.
TAAACATTATATTGACACCAAGCAGCACGGATTTTTCCTAAACGGTCAGTAACTACAAATTTAATGCAGTTCGTGTCTCGCTGTGTACAAACCATGGATTGTGGTTTTCAAACTGATGCAACCTGGACTTGAAGGCTGCGTTCGATGAAGTGGACCACGGGATACTGCTTGGTAAAATGTTTAGGCTCGGTATAACATCGGATTCCGTACGCTGAGTTTGTGTGAAAGTAGGATCTGTTGTTACTGACCGCTTATCCAATATGTCAGGAGTTCTTCAAGGTAGTAACCTGGGTCCGCTACTCTTCTCTATCTTTATCAACATGCTGCTCTTCTGCTGCCACCAGGCTGCCGGCTGTTTTATGCTGACGACACGAAACTGTTTAAAAAAATTAAGTGTTCGCGTGAATGCATGGAGCTACAGAATTACCTGAACACGTTTGTGAGTTGGTGTGGAACGAACTGCTTAACGCTGAGCATAGATAAGTGCAACACAATCTCTTTTAATAGGAAGCGTACGCAAATCGAATTTACATATTCTATTGAAAATAAACATCTTCTTCGTGTGTAGTGTGTAAAAGACCTCGGAGTAATTTTGGACCGCGAACTGGCATTTAAAACCCATTATGACAGCATTATCGCTAAGGCAAATCGACAACTTGGGTTTATATTCAAGATTGCTGATGAATTTCGCGATCCGTTATGCTTCAAATCATTGTACAGTTCCCTCGTGAAATCAATCCTAGAGACCAGTTCTGTAGTATGGAGTCCTTTCTATGCAAATTGGTCACACAGAATGGAACTTACTTTACTTTACTTTTTTGGCTAACGGACCGTTCACCGGTCTAGGGCCGAACGAATTAGAAATGTCCAGCTTCTTCTGTCTTGGGCAGCCGTTCTCCAGTCTCCCCGTACACCAGCAGATCGTGCATCTTCTTCCACCGCGCACATCCACCGCGTGCGAGGCCTACCACGGAGTCGACGGCCTCTTCCTGGTTCTCTACTGAAGATAGTTTTGGCGGCTCTCTCGTCAGGCATCCTGGCTACATGTCCAGCCCACTGAAGCCTGCCCCGCTGTATTACCTTCACTATATCAGCATGTTTGTATACCTGGTACAACTCGTGATTCATGCGTCTGCGCCACACTCCATCTTTCAGTTTACCGCCAAGTATCGATCGCAGAACTTTACGCTCAAAAACTTCGAGCACTCGTCGATCAGCTTCCTTCAGCGTCCATGCTTCATGTCCGTAAAGGGCCACCGGGAGTATCAGCGTCCTATACAGCGCTAGTTTTGTGCGAGTTTGCAAACTACGGGACCTTAGCTGGTTACACAGACCGTAGAAAGCCCTGTTCGCAGCTGCAACTCGTCGTTTCACTTCACGGCTCATATCGCTGTCACATGTCACAAGCGTACCAAGATAAACGAATTCGTCAACCACTTCAAATGAAAATGGTGCAGAAAAAAATCATCCGCTATGCTCTTCGCTTTCTCCCTTGGCGTGATCCACAGAACCTACCACCATACGAAAACCACTGCCGACTTCTTGTTATTCAACCATTAGAACATCGACGACAAATCGCACAGGCCGTCTTTGCTGCAAAACTATTGACTGGCCACATCAACTGCCCAAATATTTTAACCCAGCTCAATTTATACGCTCCTGAAAAACCAGTGCGTCACAGAAACTTTTTTTATTTGGAAACGCGCAGTCGACTTTATGGTTCCCACGATCCGATTCACGCCATATTCCGCCGCTTTAATGAGTTTTATGAGTTATTTGACTTCAATATGCCGATCAACGCTTTTCGTCAGCGAGTTATTGATGTTTTACGAACAACCTGACTATATTTTTAATTTAATAATTCATTAAGACTCACCATTGTCAGATTTTCGTCAATAAATAAGCAAGTTATAAGAGTTGTAACCCAATTTTTCCGTCTTTTGAGGGATATTTCAAATTTGTGCAATAAAGGCACATCTACTTATATTTCAATAATGGATTGGAATTATTGTGAATTTTGAAACTAGTCTTTGAGGGATGAAACTAAATACTATTTAGAACCGTTTGCCATCAATAATTCAAAACTGCTAAATTTTGAGTTGTGCCAGTATTGAATCCAACTGACGATATGTCCAGGTGATCTTTAAAAAGTTTGACGTCATCAGCGTATAATATACGGCAACCATCCGGAAGTAGCAGAAAAATATCGTTGATGAATAACATAAAGAGTAGCGGTCTAAGATCGCTACCTTGCGGTACTCCAGAGACATAAGTGAACTGTACTAAGAGCTAAGTCCCTATCTACACACATAGTGTTCGATTCACCAAATAGGATGCAAACCACCGCACGAGGCAAAAAGACACTCCCAATTTTTCGAGTTTTGCTAAAAGTATTCTATGGTCTACTCGATCATGCCGCAATCAGATCAGTTTGGGCACCGTTACTCATGTTTAGCAGGCAATACGATGAAAATTCGACTATTTTAGTAGTTATTAATCATTTCGGATAGAAACCAAGTTGATCCGATGAGATGTATGGTTTGCAGATGGCGAAAAGAGCGTCGTTAATGATAATTTTCATTGCCTTGGAACATGCACAGAGAGATGTGATGCCTCTGTAGTTTTATACATCGTGTCTATCGCCTTTCTTGGGCACGGGAAACATGACGGAAAACTTCCAACTGTAAGGAAATGCATGTTGCTGAAGAGATAAATTGAATTGCAGGCATAATGGATGAATGAGAACAACGGCACATCGTTTCAAAACACACGATGGAATTCCATCCGTGCCAACAGCGAAAGATAATTTTAGTTTATCCATGGCAGCAATAACGTGACGACTAGTTATTTCAAGCAAATTGAAATCGATAATACCTCTCGGGAGGTCACTAAGAGCAGCATAAATTTGTTGTGTTGTGATTATGATACACCAATGGCACTTTTTAGTGCCTCAAAATTATTCAGTTGAAATAGTTATGATTTTTCTGGCACTCGCTAGCAATTTTTAATAATTTGTTGGCATGCAGCCAAACCGAACCAAGCGCCAAAAACATTGTGGCGCTGAGAAGGGCCGATTGTACTTGGCAGGAGAAAGGAAACAGTTTACTTCGAGCTAGTGGATTACGTAACAGCTTAGGTTTAGCTCTAGCTGAAGGCTTGGTTAGCTCTACGGTCAACAACAATTGTACAGCCAGCTATCTGAACTTGGCTGCTTTGCCGATTTTCTTCGGTGCCATGTTTGCACAGCACAGTCTGTCCCCTTTTCCATATTCCTTCATTCTTTAACCTACGTGGCACCGCCTGGCTGTAGCGTAAGTTATTTAAAAAAAAGTTAGTTATTTGAAAAAGTAGTTATTTAAAAAAAAATCACACCTTTTTTTCAGCATACAGGTAGCAGTTTTGTTCATCTTCACAACGCCATATCGTTTATTCGAAATTACAAATTTCAATGTCTGATCGCGTGAAAGGAGTCAAAGCCAAGGTAAACCCAAGTTCCCGTTCATTACGTGCTGGGCTTCAAATTTCGGTAGGTCGAATTTAACTTTGGGAGTTTCCCTAAGTCAACCATGTGATAATATAATGTTTCTAGAGCCAAAACGATTTGATTTGATCAGTACAGTATCTTCGGCAGAGTTGTAGATAAAGATTTTGCCCTTTTGTTTTTTTTTTTTTTTTGATAAAGTTTATTTTTTTAATTTTTTTTCCACGTTCAGAATACTATTATTAGTTTTCTTATACTGTGTACTGTTTCTAGAAAAAAATCAAACACATAAAAAGTGAGTTTTTTTTAGATATTTTATTTTTAATAATGATTGTTGTTTTTTTTTCTACACATTCTTTTGCCTAAGGTGTATATTTTTTATGAAAGGAATAAATTACTGTCTACAACTTAGATTAGTTGAATCAATCAAATTAACCGTTCTGGTCATATTTTCCTGTTTTTTGTTGTTGTTTTTTTTTTTAAGATATTAGCTTTATTGTGTTTCATTTATCCATGATCAGACGTTTAGCACAGAACAGATATGCAACTTAACTAGAACAAAATTCTGCAGCAAACCGGTGCCCAATCTTTCTGGTCAAATACAGACGGGCAAGGAACGACATGACCACGATCCTGAGACGTAAAAAGCGCCAGCAAGAGGATCGTGACCATGAAGAGCTAGAAGAGCTGTTCACTGCTAATGAGACACGAAAGTTCTACGAAAAGGTTAACCAATCCCGTAAAGGCTATGTGCCGCGAGCCGACTTTTGCAAGGATATGGGAGGTAACCTCATCACGAACGACAGCCAGGTGGTCGACAGGTGGAAGCAGCACTTCGATGAACATCTGAATGGTGATGCAACAAACGGAAGCGGAACTGGAACGGACTTGGGAGAGCCAGTAGTAGATGACCGGGTATTAGCCCCCGATCTCCACGAAATTCAGCGGGAGATTGGGAGGCTGAAGAACAACAAAGCCACCGGCAAAGACGGCCTGCCGGGCGAGCTCTACAAACATGGTAAAGTAACGCTACAGCACTACACTGGGTCATTTCCAAGATCTGGGAAGAGGAGAAAAACTGCCGGAAGAGTGGATGGAGGGAGTCGTCTGCCCCATCTATAAGAAGGGCGACAAGCTGGAGTGCTGTAATTATCGTGGCATTACGCTTGTCAACGCTGCATATAAAATACTCTCCCAAGTTCTATTCCAACGTCTAACACCTTTAACAAGGAGGTTCGTGGGGCAGTACCAGGCAGGTTTCATGGGAGCCCGCGCAACCACGGACCAAATTTTTTCAATCCGACAGATTTTGCAGAAATGTCGTGAGTACAACGTGTCCACGCATCACATTTTTATCGACTTCAAGGCAGCCCATGATACAGTTGATCGAGAACAGCTATGGCAGATCATGCACGAGAACGAGGACATCTTCCCGGATAAACTGACGCGGCTGATCAAGGCTACCATGAACTGTGTGATGTGTTACGTGCGTGTCTCGGGGATGCTCTCGAGTCCCTTCGAGTCATGCCGAGGATTGAGACAAGGTGATGGACTCTCTTGTTTGCTTTTTAACATCGCCCTCGAAGGTGTTATACGAAGAGCGGGCATCGACACGAGTGGTACGATTTTTACGAAACGGGTTCAGCTTAACGGCTTCGCTGATGACTTCGACATAATAGCACGAAACTTTGCGACGGTGGAGGAAACCTACACCAGACTGAAAGCGGAAGCTAAGCGCATTGGACTGCTGATCAATGCGTCGAAAACTAAGTATATGAAGGAAAGAGGCTCCAAGGGGAACAATGTCAGCCTCCCACCCCGGATCACCGTAGACGGCGATGAGCTTGAGGTGGTAGACGAGTTCGTGTACTTAGGATCGCTGGTGACCGCTGACAACAACACCTGCAAGGAGATCCGGAGACGCATTCAAGCGGGAAATCGTGCCTACTTTGCACTTCGTAAGACAATGAGATCCAATCGAGTGCGCCGCCGTACAAAGTTGAAACTGTACAAAACACTAGTTAAACTGGTAGTTCTCTATGGGCTAGAGACGACAACACTGCTCTTAGAGGACCTCAACGCCCTCGGAGTTTTCGAACGGAAGGTGCTGCGAACCATCTACGGTGGAGTACAGACTGAAGACGGAGAATGGCGTAGACGCATGAACCATGAGCTGCATGCGCTGCTAGGAGAGATCCCCATTGCACATCTGATCAAAGTTAACAGATTGCGATGGGCCGGACACGTCGCAAGGATGCCGGACGACAACCCGGTTAAAACGACCCTTTTCAGTAACCCCTCCGGCACCAGAATCAGAGGAGCACAGCGTACACGACGGCTTGATCAGATTGAAAGTGACCTACGAGTGATAAGACGCCTGGGAGCATGGCGCCATACAGCCCAGAACCGAGTTGAATGGAGACGACTTCTTGATACAGCACGAGCCACCCCGGCTCTAGCCTGCTAGGTAAGGTAAGGTAAGCTTTCGCATTCATTTATTGCTGTTCCATCCTACATTGATTTTACAGTGCATCGGTCGAACAGTTCGCTTGAATAGTTTGAACATGCACCAAAAAAATATTTTTTTGCTTCGACGACCAGGCAAAAAGGTGATCTTGAAGAGTTGAATCTATCAAAATCAAGTTAGGACATGACCGCATTCAAGAGATCTTTAAAGCGGCAATTCAGTAACAATTCACAATCAACGTCAATAGAACAAATTAAACTAAAAATCTTTAAACCTTTCAAACATTGTTTGACAAATTTCCTTAGATTGTACACCTCGCGACTGTTGAAACTATTTTAACCTGTTAGTAGATTTATTTGAATATCTTCGTTGGACTTGGAAACCGAATTTCTCGACCAACGACAATATTTTTTTCTCGTACCGATTTTTATACCTAACATTGCAAGTAATGCATATCAGACGCGCTACACACAGCACTGCTTACGACATTAGGTACAATATTGAAAAATGATTGTCGTTAGTCAAGATATTCAGTTTTCGACTTGGGCAACAATAAAATTCATTAAAAATATATCTACATAAAAACCGTTGCACGTATGCGGGTGGTACTGTACGATTATGATGAAAAGGCACCCTCGCTATACCAGTACCGGGGAGAAGGAAGGATTCTCTCTGCGAAAAGCACATACAGTCCTTATATTGAATGAATTTCAAGTGTAAAATGCGTCCTCTGCACCGTTAGATGTCGATACTTAAAATAAAGAGATTTTGTCTCATTTTTGGTTCTTTAGTTGAACAGATGTGCGTTTAGCTAAACTTATATAGTTTCTATGAACATAAATTTTTTTTTCAGAAGTTCTCGGGTTTCAATTGTTTTTTTTTTTTTTTTTGTTTGGTGATAAACAATTCTGGGTCCAAAAATTCTCGTAATTATCAGTACCATTTTTACATAAACCCTTTCCACAAAATAGTCGTGATTCAAAAAATATTACCAATAACACAAAATGACATCTTAAACCCATAAAGTTAAACCCACTTTATATTTCGTCGCAGCTTTCCATTTACTGTGGTGCCTCTAGTGGCGGTTATGAGAAACCAATGACAGCGCAGCGATGAGAAAGGTTTGTTTACATAGTGGTGGAAGTTTCTTCAAGTTCGAGTCAATAGATCAAAAGTTTTCGACGATGGAACGATGGACGTGAGAAAATTTATAGTATTTCAAATTCCCCAAATTAACCGCAAACAGCGTGCTGAAACGAGTTAATGACATTCTAACGCTGGATCGCGCTAATCACCGCTACCGCAGAAGTGGAACGATTGACAAGCAGCTACGATTGAATGTTTACACAGCAGTTCGGACGAACCCTGCGCGTACCCCAACCGGACCCTCATGCAGAATCTCGTTGCAAAACGGCGCACTAGGAAGCTGGATGAGAAAGTCTTGAACAAATTCGCGCTGTATTTTAATGGACGATGAGACATACGTAAAAATGGATTTTGTACAGCTCTCAGAACAAAAATACTACATGTGCAACGCGAGGGTGATGGCGCCAAGCGTTTTAAATTCGTGTTTGCTGACGAGTTTACTCGAAACTGATGGTAACAAATAAAAACTAAGGTTTTCATCATCGGATCAACTATGAATGGCCGATGTACAAGGAATAATGCGTCCAGAAGCGGATTCCACCGTTTATCCATTTACATGATGGTCCGTTCATTAATTTACATGATTGGTTAGCTACCACTACAGCCGGGAAGTCATGGATTGGTACAAGGAGATTGGAATTGATATCATCGAAAAAGCTATCAACCCACCGAATTGCCCAGAGCTTCGTCTAGCGATGATCTGAGCGATGATCAATAACAAGTTGAAGAAAAGTGCCAGAACGGTACAACTAGCTGATTTACATAGATAGCGGAAAAAAATGGCGGATCGAGTTGACAGTTCCACTGTGCAGAAGATGATTGGCGGTATAAAAAGAAAAGTGCGTGAATTCATCCGAAACTCAAACGAATAATTTTTTCCGTATTTTTCCCTCAAAGGTCAATAAATTTGTTGCAAAATGATATCTCAAGGTTTTTGTTATTAAATGGATCAAGCTTTAAGATCTTCTGTTTATAGCTTCAGCTAAATAAAAAATGACTTACTAATTGTAAATATTCACTTGATTTTTATCTAGTTTTTATTAATTTATATGTGACTTTATGATATTTATTCAAGGATTCAAGACTCCACTCCCTTTCAAGAAACAGCACGTATGAAAGCTCAAAGCCTTAACAGCTCTGTTGCAATTTACTTACTGCAGCTATATGAGCTAGAAAAGTTGTGGCATCGGTTTTCTGGGACGCGAATGGGATAATTTTGTTCGCGGGGTTCTATTGGACCGGAAAATATTCAGCTTTATTTTTAGTTTTGATATAGGTTTCGAAACCGGGGTAAGCTTCCAGGGTCCGGATAAGTTTAGATAACATTCTACTCACTCTTTCCCAGACATGTAGACAACCAATAAACAAAAGAGTTGGTGACAGCTGATACACCGAAATTTATTTTCAAGCTGAAGTCTACCCGTCTAGCCGCTCACACTTACAAAATCCAGTTTAATTGTAAATAAGTTTAATGTTACTAGTTTTACATTATACTTCACGTAAAGCTTCTTAGCTGTTCGTAGCTTGTTTCTTCTGTTCATTCAAGATTTTACTAGATTTAAAGTCTTTTGGTGAAAAAGTACATTCTAGTGAAATAAACACTTTCTAAATATAAGTTTTTTATCTTTCTGTGTGGAGTGAAATTTTGTTAAATTTTCTTACAGCCAGTCTTGTCCACTTACTCATCTTTGTGCATTTATCAACACATAAATTGCATCACATCAGTTTTTAGTAGGCATTGCGATGAGCAAGAAAAAAATTGAGCGATGAATTGCGCGTAGGGAGTGTGGAATATAACTACACACATGAGTAGGCGAGCCAAAGCTGCGTGCTGTTGAGTAAATTTACTGTGTCTGGGCTAAATTTATTATAGACCAGCACCGTGATAGTAAAAAAAACTCAGTGAGCATAACACAGTGAGTATAGCGCAGAGTCCTACGTAAACGCTACAGAACAAGTTATTAAGGAAACAGCCAGAAAAGTTTTCCCAGCTAGAATTTTCATCATAGTGCCCTTATCAATGAGCAACAAATGTTCGTTATCTACATTCCATCAGTTGCAATTGAGAAAGTCTCTCTGCGGAAGCTTTATGCGCTTACTCTTTACAATACAAGCTTTCTGATGTTGCGTATTTTGTTTCTCCACACAGTGTGCATTTGCTTTTAGCGCGCGAAAAAAATAATCAACTCACCCGTTTTTTTTCAACATGCTTCAGTGTTCTGTGCAAATTATATTAACCTTTTTTGTTACACACGATGAGTATGCCGAGACTGCTCACAGCAATTCCAAGATACTTTATCTGCTATCAAGGTAGTGGCATCGGTTTTCTGGATGCATGTGAGGTGAATTTCATTGATTATTTTTAAAAAGTAAAAACAATCAACATCTGATATTCCACGAATTGATAGGTGTGATTGCACTAAATTATTTCAATGTATTTTTTATTTTATAATATAATAGATAATACAAAGCAAACACGATTCCTTTGTATTTAAGATTCGTATTCCTGGAAAAAGGTCTTTGAAAATTTCGTAGTCATGAAGACTAAGCTCGAAATTACTCTGAAAAATATTCGGGAATGATTTTTTCCCGAATAATGGCCAAAAAACTTCTTAAAGGTTTACATATTTGCGCTCGTCCTCTTCTTAAACATTGCATAACTCATGCATTGTAAGACGTAAAATCGATTCGAAGAAAACAACGGTAAAACAGTTGTCATAGACAAATTCATGCAATTGTTTACGAAGTAGCAAATTGTGAAAGAGTCGAAAAAAAATGTTCTGAGTATGATTCATAATTTCTAATAGGTCTTTTTCCGACACATATTATTCAAGTACAAAAAAGTGCTACTAAAACATTAAAAACATTAAACAATAAAAGAAACTTTTTTAGTTAGTTTTTTTTTCATTTTTCATATTTTTTCTGCAATCTGGTTTTTCTGTGAAACTTTTTTTCCCAGAATTCATATTTTTCCGAATTGCTAAGAATAATTTACGGTAAAATAATGTACAAACTTAAACGACATTCTGTGACTTATCACCAAAATTATGTCACACTCGTTGCACCCAATCTCACCTGAAAGTCCCGTTTGCATTTGTTTTCCTCGTTGTGGGTCATCTTCTTCTCGTGCTTCTTGAGGTAGCGCCGCTTGGCAGCCTGCAGGTTGAACCAAGTGTAACTGAAGGACTTAACGTAAGGCAACAAAGCTTCGATGAACGGGTGGAAATCTTCTTGCTGCTGTTGGGATCCATCGTCGCATCCGGACCGGAAAGTAAAGCAAAGCAAAGTAAAATGGTATGGGTTGGTTTGATGCATTTAGTATCACCAATTAGATTAGAGTTGATTGTAAAGTGAACGGAAATTGATTGCGATCCATTTCGCTGTGCACTAGAAAGGCGAAACGGACGCGCATCGGATTGCAGTTTCAAAGAAAGTTCCTCCAGCAGAGACACTGAAAGATTTCATTGAATTTGCATTCCTCTGCTAAGCAGGTTTCAATTTAGAGTCCAATTACCGGGGGCGGAATTTTGCGGCTTGCCAGTTCAGGATCGAATTCCGGACTGTGTACACCTCGAATCGCTCTGTGGCTCTGCCTTTCGACCGAAACGGATAAATTTTGAATCGAATTTCCTGGAACAGGGTACATTAATATGTATAGCAACAAAACCAATCAGACCCCGTCCGCTCGGTTCCCGAGCGCATTCGAGGTTTGCGGATTCCGGGTGGGTTATACTTTGCCTTAGCTACGACGGCACCGGCCGTCCTTACCTGTGACAGAAAGGGACCTTTGATCGAAGATTTGGAATCCATGATAAACTTCCTGTGTGCGTTTTGTAAACGTCAGTCAGTTGTCGGTCGAAGCCATGCAAAAGGGAGAACACAAAATAAACACCAGTAAGTGAGTTTGTCAGGCTAATAACGTGCGAAGAGATTTGTTTGGTTATTGTCTTTATTTAATCTTTGTCCGGAGTCCGGAGCAGCTAAAAGGGGTTTTTGCTGCACTTCGCATCGGCAGCCTGTTGCAAACGGCAGAGTGTTTGTATAACGGTGGCGGTTTTTTTCTGCCACTGCCCTTCACTCTCCTTTGAGTCTCTCACTCGCTGAACGGTCGAATGCCACTAAACGGATTCCGTTGGATGTCACTTCTCAAAGGCCACAGACTGCTCAATTAGTGTAATGTAGTTATCATTCAGCAATCATCAGTTACTCGTGTTGCATAATTACTGTGCTCCTCAGAAATCATCAAAAAGGAACTGTCAACTGCAACTTTATTCGCAGCTCCTTAGAAATGTTTCAGAGAAAATGATCGCATTCGATCTCGTATTGATTTAATAAAGATCTTAAGAAAACACATCAGTAGAATTCTAGATCTACTCAATCGATTTAAGGCTGAGTAAACTCAGCAATTACTGAAAAAGAGTTGATTGTGCTTAACTCGGGGTTATTCATTCCCCCACAAAACGATAAAAGTCAAAATTTACTGCATCGATTAAAGGCCAACCCATTTTGCACCTCCACATGACTCACTGCAGCGCCAGCACAGACGTTGTCGGTTAGCTAGAAAAAAAAAACTTACTTCTTGCCAGATAATTTGAACTTACATCCCGAATCCTCCTAACGAGCCAAACTACCCCTCCCCACTTTAATGCGCCATCAATGTTACCCATTAGGCAAGCAGCTAAAGAATCCAGAACATTTTCCTAAGAACCGAGCCAAATCACTTTCATTCATCACATGCCTTATTTCCTGGCCACCGTCCCAATGTCCGCTTTCCCTCTCGCCCTTAACCAGTTGGCTCGATACTTTCACCCTCCCCCCCTGTCCCGGAATTCCCTTCCTGGGTTTCCCTACAAAACTTAGATTTTTCATTCATTCATTCGGTTGATAACGGTCTTGGCAAAGTTCTAAAATAGTACTACGCTCCGCTACTACTACCGTGAATCTCTTCGATGCTCGCTCGGACGGCCGGCCGTCGCTTTTGGCGTTGGATTCGGATGCTCTCGCCATCGCCATGCTGCTCGACACACAGGTAGAAGTCACTGCCAGGTCCGCCAGCCAGAGAGCGAAAGTGTCTATTTTCGAGCCAAACTGAAACGCAGCAAACGGCACCTATATTGTACCGTACTTGGCCAGTGACAGTATCGTTGCATGCCGGCCGACCGCGGGATATCCCCAGCTCGACCAGTGCCAACTAGACCAGCCAGACCGCGGCCAAATGAGCCAAGTGCCAATGTGTGTGCGCCTGCCAGCAGAGCGCGGTCCGCACGCGTGTGTGTCGTGTTATCGGCCAAGTGCGCTGCAAACGCATCGTAGCCGCATGCGGAAGGGGCAGCCGAGGCGGCCAGTGGTGCCAGTTTGTGCAATTCGCGAACGAGTTGACGAGCGAAACCTACTCCTATGAATGAGTTGGAAACTAGGGCACGGGGTTCTGTTGTTGTGTTACGTAAAACTAATATATTATTTATAAGCTTTACTTTAAGTTTAAATTTGTGATGGTTTAACATGATTGAGATTTTCATTTGAATTTATGTTTAAAATTGTTCCAATGTTCACCAAAAATTTCGAGGAAAGTAAGCTACACGGGAACCTAGATTTATTTTAGGATCAAAGCCCATTCTAGTGCTCAAAGGTGGTGACCGCATCTTTATTACGAATGAATAAAAACATACTCGATAGCAGGGCTCTACATTCTCGAAACAAAACAATGAAACTGAATATCTCGCGCTGTCATTTCGATTCGAACAGTTTCATCTTCACTTGATTCCTTCCGGCTTCTGTCATCGAATCACTTCTTTCTCTCTTTCCAGTCTGTTGCTCACCGGATCATTTCAAATGAAACTGATGACTGTTTCAACTGGCGGTGAGAGTGACAGAGAGAGACTTTTTTCTTTCCTTGAGCGTCTCAATTGAAATAAGCACCGCATCGCGTCGTCGCAAGCCGTAGTTAGAACGGCAATGGCATCCAATAAATACGTCACTTCCTCTTTCCTATATATGCGTGAAGTACTGTATGAAGGCCTGTAGATGTCCTGTCTCCGTCAGCGCTCATTATCATTTGCAATTGAGAATCGTCATGTGAAAGTGATGGTGATAATCTCCGCTTTCAATTGAAAAGCATTTGTATCAATTTCAAGCCCTTCAGTTGTCAAAGTCAAAATAAGAGCTTTCGACTGGGTTTCATGTGATTCACGAAGTGCTCGAAAATGATACAAAAGCTTTTCAATTGAAAGCGACGGGTCAAAGCGTCACTATAACCTGATAATTGTCAATTGAAAATGGCTGCTCAAAATGGCTCTGCTCAGTAGAGTTCATAATTTAAATTCTACCGTAATGAATACTATTGAAAATAAAGTACCGATCATAAAAGAATGATAAGATCAACACTCAAGATTTCTTCTGTATTCGTACTGGAAACAAACTTCATTACGGAACGATCTATTTTCAAGAACGTCAAAAACATGAGAGCACTAGGAGATGATAAAATTTTCTATATCCTCATCAAAAGTCTTCCGAGAAACGAGAGCTCTTCAAATTTCTTTATGAGAATTTTGAACAGTTGCTTTGCGTTAGCACATTTTCCTACAAAATGGGAAAAATGCCAAATATTAAAACCAGGAAACGTCCAGCTGACGCATGAAGTTATCGGCCAATTAATTTTCTCTCGTCTATAAGCTAACTTTTTGAAAGAATAATTCTCAATAGAACATAAACACATAACACATGGTAATGAGAGTTTAATTTTTGCGAATGAGCAGTTTGGTTGAACTGAAACTGCTTCTCTAGACATAGAACAGGCAACCGACAGGGCTTGGCATAATGGTTCAATAGCCGAAAGGCCAAATTTCAGTTTTTCTCTTCACATTATTAAAATGATACAAAGTTACTTGACCGACCGCACTCTTCAGGTTAACTATTTATATCAGTGGTTTCCAACTGGAAGTCCGCGGCCGGCTAAATAGCCGCGAGGCTAATCTAGGGGGCCACGAAGATCTTAGTAAATTTGACAAGTGATTAAAATTTCTTTCTAGATATCTCAGTGAGAGCGGATTTTCAACTCTACTGCGTATTAGGACAATGATGTGCAACAAATTAGCCTTGCAAGACGATATAAGACTAAAAACCGCAGCCTCGTATTGCGAAACTTAAATCTGAATTTCTTTTGGGAGGCCGCGAAGCTCTCTGTGGTTCGCAAAGGGGGCCGCGGAGCCGATTTGGACGGTAGATCCGCTGGATTGCCTGTTGGAGCTGGTGTACCTCAAGGAAGTATTTTGGGCCCAATCTTATAAATTATTTTTACTTCAGATCTTCCTGGTTTACCACCTAGATGTGAGAAATCTCTGTTTTGTGGCAATACAAGCATTTCCGTAATCCAGGTATAATATCTTCTTACTTGTAAAAATGGATGTTTTTTCCTAGTGCATCAAAAACAAAATTAACTAATTTTCCTAGAGTTTTATTTCTCCAACCCATCAACAATCACGTTGTTAAGATGAACGTTGTGGTCTTAAAGGCCTGCCAAGTGAAATACTCAGAGCCAATTCATGATAAAAATCTGACTTTTACATTGCTCAAACTGGTGATGTACAAGAAGATGCTACAGAACATCAATCCTTGTTTTGAAAAAAACATCATATTTTAGAAACCGTAAGAGCTGCAGACAATACTAGACACTATTTTCAAAGGTTTTTAAATTTCCAATCGATTAGCATTATCAGATTTTGCATACAATGTTGCCAGTATTGAATTTGTTTACGTTTGAAAACTAAAACTGTGTTTTTCTCGAAGCATCCCCATCAAAATACATTATGCACCGTTGCGGAGATATTCAACTTTGATGGTAACGAGTTCGTTGAATCCAAACAAAACGCCAACATACGTGATACGTCTCATTCAAATGCATTCGAAACGAGAGCACCGCTGCATCTTTCATTTTGTGGATAAGTGAATCTTGTGTAAATTTTTCCGCTGATCACATTGATGGCAACAGATTAAAAAAAAATTATGTTATTTTGAGATAAACACTGCTTTAGTTTTCAAACGTAAAAATTCCAATACTGGCAGCATTGTATACAAAATCTGATAATGCCATTCGAGTTTAAATTTAAAAACCTTCAAAATTAATGTCTAATATTATCTGCAGCTTCTATAGTTTCTGAGATATGATTTTTTTTTCAAAACATGGAAAATGATGTTCTGTCAAGAGGAAAAAAATGAGGGCCCCGCAATTCTCGAGGGTTGTCCATTCGATCCAAAACTTTAGATTTTTTAGTTTCGACCTTAACAAGTCATTTTATTTATTTTGGAACGAATCGAAGAGGGTCGTTACATTTGCCTGATCACTTGAGATAGAATGACCATACTATGACTATGGTAGAGTACACAAAACAAATTCTAAATGAATCTTAGTACCTAAATGAAAAAAAAAAAACAAAATATAAAAGAAATCCACACAATTAACAAGTCTCTAACATTTCGATGGCAGTTTTTCAGTACTGATCGTCAATCCTTTCAAATAAGTAATATCTAGCGCAATTATTTCAAGCTTCAAATGGTGATAACCTGGAACGAGCGTCAAACTTAGCTCCGACCCTCACAAGTTCCTATCTTACACCTCCACAAGTCATATGATTACAACTGACACATGGACACAACAATTTGATGTTGCCTGGGCAACGTTGTTATTCGACAGTAACTAATTGACTTCACTTAACTTAACTTCACGGTGCGACGCAATCATTTGCGGTTCAAAACAGCGTCTGATCTCAATGTAAGGAACGGCTGATCATCGTCCTGGTGTCAGCGTGGGATTCTAAACAGAGCTGACACAATGGTGCATCGGCGAGACAGAGGGTTGGGAAAGGGCCAACGAGCCGCCCCGGAAAACAACATGTTACATACAACGTGAGAGATAACAAAAAAATCGGAATAATTGGCATGGACCTACGTAATGGAATAAGGATCACTATTGGAAACTTGGAGCATGGAACTGCAAATCCAGGATGCGATCGGTAATCAGATCAGATGCCGTGTCTCATGATAACGGCTATCGGTGCTTGAACTTTGCAGTCTCCACTGGTATGGACTTCCGAAGTACCTTCCACCCTCGCAAAGACCACTCTACCAACAGACAGAAAATCAAATCGACCACGTTCTAATCGACGGCAGGTTCTTCTCCGACGTCATCAAAGTTCGCACCGGTGTATAATACCCGCCGAAGTCTAACGCCGCGACAAAATATTAAGAACTGCGGTACGTAACACAGCAATACGCGCAGCAGTTTGAGACAGCGTTACTCACGAAAGAGCAGTTTAGCGTAGCTACTCTTGAAGATGACTGGGGGAGCAGCCATAGGTAGCACTACTGTAGCACTACTAGGTACAAGGGATCTGACTGATAGAAACAGCTGATTTGACGGCGAATGCAAACAGTTATGCTTATGAGAATGTACGAGAGTGAAGGTGGAACGATACCGACGAGTACGGAACAGCCAAAACGCAGTTCTCCGAAAGAAGAAGTGCCAACAAGAGATTCCAGATCGCGTAGTGATAGAAGAGCTGTACCAACATAAGATTATTTATTTAGTCCTTAGATAAGTAATGTCGCTAGTGTGCCCATTGTGTTCGTGGTAAATCATGTTGCGCCAAAGATCCCAAGCACTAGAGCCGATTTGCGCGATTTGACTTGAGAAGAATGCTTTAAGAATCATTATCTAGTAGACCCACCTCTATTTTGAGCTTTGTTATGAGCAAAAACTGCCAAAAAGAAAAGCAGACTACACTGAACCAAATTGCTCGCACATAAATGTATTATCTTTTACTTGACTTAAGCCCCATTTGCGACTACGAAGCTTAAAAAGAGCTCAATCTCATATAGATTGTCAGAATATGCGTGTTAACAAAGGTAAAAATATTTCTTTCCTTTACTCTCTTAAGCAGAAAACAAAACAAATATCAGCAGCTATAACAACGAAACCCGAATAACGAATGTACCTCATTTTAAAACCGATTATCATCTTTTGCTTCAAACACATAAGAAAAAGTATTCTTTTCAGAAGAAAAACATACACTTAACAGCTAAAAATAGCATGATTGTTATTAACTATGGGAAAGATTATAGACGCGCACATTGATTATGTTTGTGTACGATTTCCTCAACCTATCCCGGCGGAGAAAAATCAATTTTTACCTCCAAAAATAAACTTCAAACTCTTATTACTCATCATTGCATATTAAAGAATTATCTGTTCTCTAACCATACTAAATAGTTTCATCGTGCAAATTTTTAAGTATGATTGTCAAACTTGACACCCGCCGTGAATGGGTTAATGGGGCTTCCCTGGATGATTCTATTTCACATATGCGCTTGAATTCATGCTGTCAACTATAGACAAATATCACTAAAAATATAAATGCGAAATCATTCATTGATAATATTTTTTTACCAGTGTACATAGCGAATCATATCATTTGACGTAAATTATCAGTGCATCGAGTATTTCGGATGATTTTCTAAATTTCACCCGTCTAATACTTCTGAATAATAAATCATCTAGTAAAAGCTCCACGATTCCGTTCAGTGTAACGACGTTTGACGTTCCCCAGCTGATCAACTCTATAACATAACCTATAAAAATCCAGCGACGCCAGCGACATTACTTATCTAGGGACTAAATAATCTTACGTACCAACCTAACGACACTCGGAAGTTCTACAAAAAGTTGAGCAGCTTGGCTGCGTGCCGCAAACCGACATGAGCTTGGAATGCAACCTCCTTACGGACGAGTGTGAGGTAGTTGAGTTGTTTAGTTATATCAGTTTTTTATATCGTCTGAAAGAGCTGCATCTTCTAAGCAAAACGTAATTTTCAAAAAATTCTATTGTTGTCCTTCAATTTTTAAATCACAAATTAAAACTGCTCGAAATAACTTCAATGACAGTTTGCCCGTGTATCAACTATCATTCAAGCGATTTAGAGTGATTTTAATTCTTCAATTTTGACATATCTAATACGTGATGAATCAAGCTGAGACATATGGTTAACAAACCGCTTTGACATGTTAATGATGTTTTTGTGGCGCCATACACTTTTAGTTGTATGAAAATGTTCCAAATAATCGTGATTTGTGGGAACTGTTACTTTTCTCATTTCATTCAAAAAGCTGAGGTACATCGAGAGTTGAATATTTCCGACGGAAATGCTGCTCTAAGTGAAACAACGTGCGGTGTTGGCTCTGTCGCTTTAAAGACGGTAATTTCGATGTTGACGACTGTCCGCGTGGAGGAAGGCCAAAAACCATCGAAGATGCTGAATTGGAGGGATTGCTCGATGAGGATGCATGTCAAACGCGGAAACAGCTTGTTTCGGTATGCGAGTCTAAAATAAAGCACTTGGATTTATTATGATGATGCCAAGGGACGTTGAGTGTAATTTTTTCTCCTGAGAACAACTGCTTCAGCGACAAAAAAGCACAGGGTTTTTCTTCGTCGCATCTTGACGGGTGATGGAAAATGAATTCATTACACTAATCGAAAAAAAAAGAAAGTCATGGGAACTCTCCAGTAAAGCTTCTACGTCGTTGGCTTATGTATGCACTTTTCGAAGGTTATGCTGTGTATTTCGTGGGACCAGACATTCATTGCGAGCTGTTGAAACCGAACGAAACCTTCACTGGGAAACTGGCTTTAATTGATGCGAGTAACTAAGCACTTGGGCGGAAAAACGGTCACAATACAAGCAAATGCAAGTAAAAGTGATTCTACTGCATGACAACGCTCGGCTTCATACTGCAGAATTCGTTGAAGCTTACATAAAAACACTCCAATGAGAAGTTTTACCACACCCACCATATTTCCCAGATCCGTTCCGTTCGATGGTACTAGTTTATTAGCAGTTCAGAACTGCCCATACGAAAACGATAAAAAATGGCTTGAGTTTATTAGCAGTTCAGAACTGCCCATACGAAAACGATAAAAAATGGCTTGATTCAGGGAAAGCCTTAAAAGACGAGCACTTTTATCATAACGGTATTCAACAACATTCTCTGAGGAGAAATGCCTTCTCAATCCTGCCTTTAATTATGTTACGAATTCTTGACTACCTTTTCTACTTAATTTTGTGAAACAATTTCATAACGGAATAAGCAAGCGTCCTCCAAACTTAGTTATTTTTTGAAGAAATCAAATAATTGAAATTAATAATTACGTTGCTTTTTTCCTGTGTGGACTCATCACTGCGACCAGAGATTAAATCTTTTGTGATATTAATAAACCCATGCTCAAGTCCTTTGACAAAAAAGGGCCTGATTATACTAAGATTCGAACCCACGACTACCCGCTTATCAAATCAGACTCTGTAACCTTGTGGCTACGAAGCTGCTTACTTTACCCCATTACTTTTCTTTCACTGCGTTAATATTTTTAGGTTGCACAGTAGTTAAATAAAAACATTTTTATTAGAAATACGGTGATGATCTTTTTGCAAAATAAGCATTTTTCTGGTGCGTATGCAAAAATATGGCACATCCCAAATTTATCCCGCATACTGGCAACCTTGACTCTACTGCCAGGAACTCAGTGCCATTTGCATATGAAGGCAGTCGACGCTACGTCGCAAATCGATCCCGTATCCGACAATTTCCGATTTCGCTGAAATTTTTCACAGTTGTTTCTTTTTAATATTTAATAAGGACATTTTATGATATCCGCTGCTCATTTTGAATTACGACTGCTGTTTCAAAAGGGTCTGCTCAAACATGTCACATCACCACATTTTTACAGAGAGAGTACATATTGTCATTTTCGAGCTGTAAAAAAATATATTTTTAGAAAGGTACTTTTTGAGATAGGACAGCAGCACAGGTTTTGGCCATAGCACCAGTTTTGGCCATGACAGAATAAAATTGATGATTGCTGACCGCTTAGATTAACAACGTTATAATTTTTTATTCTCAAAAGTATTTTCAGCAGCACTTGAAAGTTAGGTATTGGAACATATTTTCAATTTCAACATTTCCGAGAATAATTGGTTTCCAATGATATGAAATGTTTTAGCAGTTTTTTCAAATTAAAAAGTTCATAGTGATTGATTTTTTGAAATTTTTTTGCATTTATCCTACTGTAAAAAATTATCTGAAAATGTTTTTCTCTACGATTGGAGAAACAGAATTGAAGTAGAAGGAGAGTAGCAGAGCTCGATTATCTTGATCTTATTCCTTAAACTACATACTACTTCTACTTATTTACACGATAACTTGAAAACCATTTTAATGTGGTAATTTCTAATTGGATGGCGTTGTTTCCGAATGCGATAGCGCTAATAGGTTTCTTTTGATTGTACAGTCACTCTACAATTATGGGTCAGTCAACGTGTTGTCTGAATGTTCAAAAATGGATATTAAATCGGAAAAATTATCAACTACGAATGTTTTACTATCTATCTCTGTGTTCTGATGTGTACTTCCGATCAACAATTAGTTTCACTGCAGTTGATGCGTGTAAATCGGTTGGGAAGAAAAATATCACTTACATAGATAAAGACACAATTATGGTTCATTTTTGGCATTCAAAATCATTTAGACTATAAAATCATCAAAATACATAACGCAAGTTATTATATTGTTATGAAAGTTTGATAATAAGTTATTTTATTCAGGCTTGTCGCATAATCATGTAAAAGTAATAAAAATAGCCAAAATTTGGACTGACCCACAATTGTGTACCGCAAGATGTAACATTACTACAATTATGGGTCACTTCACTTATTGCACCGAACAGAATTATTGTTTTAAGTGACATTTTCAACTTTTAATCATTTCGATCGTATGAATGAGGTTACAAGTGAGTTACAAAAAATACCACTGCTAATGAAAATTTTTCAGTTTCGTGAGAATAGACGTATTTGCGTAAAAGTGACCCATAATTGTAGCTGACCCATAACTGTGGAGGGACTGTACTGCCGTTCTACGCATAGTTGTCCCATGCTACTTTTGGTCGATTTTCGTTTTTTATCACCAATGAGTCTATTTTCACGTATATTTTTCAAGAACTTTTTAAAATAACATTGTTTGTTCCGAATATCTTAAAAAACCATATCAAGTCTATTTGTCCCATCGATGATTTTCTACACATATTTGTCCCACTAGATTTTTTCTATTTTAATTCATCCCAATAACCACTAATTCCCACATTTATAACTTGGGAAGTGCTACAGAGCACTAAAGACTTTTCCTAACAACGTTTGGTACATTACGGGTTTCAGAAATTCGGTACCGAAAATCACTTTGCTTGATTATTTAAATGCGGTACGTTCATATTTTTGTTAGGGATAACTAAGCAATGTTTGCTGGTTTGTAATCTGAATGCTCTTCCTTTTCGAGCATAAAAAAAGAAAAACGCATGATATTCATACGAACTGGCAGTTGGAAGAACTGTCTTTTGTGTGTAGTCAAAATGGTGAAAGCCCAACAACGTTCAAATATGATAGGAATGGGCAATCTAAAAAAACAGCTTTCCTTTTTAATGGTAAGGCATCTGATACTTATTCAATTAACTAAACTTTCATCTCGACTATCATCACTTGCGTATAAAGACAACAAGATTAGCGTGATCATTTTCGTTAAAGGTTAAACTGCCTTGTATCCCCCCAGTACGAACTTTGTATTGGGAAACATCGAATGCACGTGGTGGGACTGATATGTGTAGAAATTACATATTAGAAGGCAAATTTCTCGGCATTATTGTCCCAGTGGGTATTTTTATGAAGAAGAGTGTTAAATGCAAAAACCTTCAACTAGATTTATTGAAAACAGCCTATTGCAAGGTAAATCTGGTTACAAGCCCATAATTGCATTAGTCACATTGACGCAATGCGTAAAAGTATTGTATAACTTTAACATCGTTTTTCTCGTTTGCATGATTTGAAACATGGGACAAATATGCGTAGAACGGCAGTGTACCTACCAGTAGAAAAATAGATTCTCAGAGAGAAATTCTTCGCTATAAAGCATGTTAATGGCATGAAATTTTGTAACATAAAATTAGCGTCACTATGTGATTTAACTGAATAACGAAATGATGCCCACCACTGGTTAGTGCCAATAAATTCACTATACCCACTAAAGATACACTATCACCAAAATAAAGACACGTGCTTTGATGTGTCAGCAAAGAAACAGCTGATCGTCTGTTTCCAACGGTTGGCAGCCCTGTTCCCTGGACCATGGTTCTGTTTGCAACAAACCTTTCGCGATGCATTTTCCTGGCTTTGATTTCTTGGCTCGAAGAAAGCGTCTTACAGAAAATTCTTGGCACCGATCTGAGCATTTTCGCGAGTTTCACCGTGCAACATGTTGATCCTCTGTGCCGCGCGTACGGACCGGGAGCGGTAACTGCCAGCAGTTGTTTCACGCACCGGTTCGGCTGGTGTGTTGGGCTCTGTTTACATTTTAACTGCCAATAAAAGTAAATGAAAAAACGAAAGAACTTAAACAGCATATTCACTACCACGCCGAATACGGAAGAAAAGTTCTTAACGCCTTACAGGCAGGCCCCTAGGGTTTTCTCTTCTTTTCTTTGCTTCTGTAAAGCGCATGGTTGCATCGATACTGTGCACACTGCACACACCAGACTGCCAGAGTGTGCGGTGGAAAAGCGACATAGCGGCTAGCGAGCGAGAGATAGAGAGATGGAGAGACAGAGAGGAAAAATCTGGGCCTCTTTCGTAATCACCACAGCTAGCTGCGATGAAATTTCTTCACCGTCATACACAACAACCGCTGTTTGCACTTGGAGCCAAATGCCCATTCGATCACCCCTCGGTGGCACTGTTGTTGATAAGAATTGATAACAGCGTGGTCAGCGGTTTCAAGTTTTCATCCTCTTACCGACCGCGTTAACCGAATTTTCCGGCCTCGATACTGACACCAATAAAGCAACCACTGACGACACTGACAGTAATCAATGAAAAATATATATTTTCCAAGGCAAGTCCTTGGAAAATACGTCAGATTTCCTACTCCATTCGGGGGGTTTTCTCCGCTGGATAATGCAGTTTCCAAAACTAAGCACGGGGTCAGGCCTACTACGGTTAACAAAACGTAAGAAACACAAATCCTACTAGGAAACTAAAAACTGCACACAGTCTAGACACATTAATCACAGCACACAGTGGGGATGAACACCATTTGGGGGGTAGTAGGCTACTACACAACAGTTCGATATTCTCGTTCTCGTGCAATCTAAGTCTTCTTCACGCACTGACAACTACAGATCGTGGTCGTATGTGGCAGGGCCCTTTCCTAGTTTGGGAGGGGCGCCTTCCACCACCCAGTAGTTGCAGCACGAGTAGCAATAACGACAACAGCAATAACAGCGCAGCAACAACAACAACACCAATAACAACTAACACAAACACAGACACCACGACGACGACGACAACGACGACAACTATTGGATTGGCTTACAACACAGTCATCGTGGCACTTTAAGTGAACTCTAGGATTTCAAGCATATTGTCCTTGTCTCGGTTCACAGCAACACCATAAATCACAGCCTTTCACACTTTTTCACTACTTCCACGAATTTAAGCCCTCAATTTGGGGCAGGCACGGAACGCAACCACGGAATAGAGCCAGATTTAAGATAGTAGGAAGTGGGGGGAAACTTTAGGTGACACTTAAATCAGATCAAAATAAAGAAAAACCGAAGAACGAGGAAAAAGATGCGTGCGTGCGACCGTCGGAGAGCGCTGAAAGTAAAAGAAAATGCACACTCGACTCGCTGCTCGGCTGGGGCGAAATTGCAGTTTCGTCCGCCCCGCCTCCCTCCCAGCCGCCTTGAAAAGCATGCACTGCACGGCAACTGGGCCGGCGAGATGAAAAGCAAGCTGGGAAAATTTTCTCATTTTCGCCCCAACTGACGAAACGGAACGACAGTGTCGCGGTCGATCTCGTGCTGTCGGGATGCTGCGCTTGTGGAAAATCTGTGTAGTTTGAAATGGTCGTTGGTAGCTGGGTGCACGTGATATTATTTTTACAAAGAATTAATAAAAAATTATTAAAAATGCAATTTTTTTTAAAAGCACATCGAAAATATGTTTTATAAACAGTTACCCATAAATCTTTAAAAATATTACCCATCACTTGCTACAACTTCGTCGTATCTCTCCGGCAGAGCTCAAATACCGTTACCATGGCCGTTTTTCGCGCATCAATTGAATTGAAATTCAATTGGAATTCTTCGGTGATGGTTTCGTTCGGTTTCAACGACTCATAATATATACCATCAACTGATCGCATGACATTTATTTTGGGGTTTCTGAAAAGATGAAATTTTTCATCATCCGTCACGATGCGATGAAGAAAACCCTACATTTTTTGCCGCTGGAGTAGTTGTTTTCAAGCATATACCCGCTACAGGCATAAACCAGAGGCTTCAGATCGTAGAGACCCAAATTATTTGTTTTCCAATCATTCTCAGAACACGCAATCTTTTGGAAATGACTTGGTGGGTAGCTCCGATATTAAAAATAAGCTGTTCTTGTGCTTGGAATGGATTCTCATCGAGCAGTTCCTCCAATTCAACGTATTCGAAGGTTTTTGATTATTTTAACGCAGCTAGTCGTCAAAAAACGTTTTCAACGCGATGGAACCAATTGCCGCACGTTGTTCCACCTAAATGAGAGTTTTCGTGAACTTCTTTGAACTCTCGATGCGCTTCAGTCGCCGTTTTCTTTGGATGAAATTGGAGAAGTAAGACCACTCGCAAGTTACGATTATTTGGCACAGACATTTTTACACAATTAATATATATGACGTAACAATAAAATCAGTAACGTGTCAGAGATATTTTTTTTGTTCACACAAAAGTATTAAAGAAGTTCACCTACCGTATACATATCTGACCATCAGGGATGTAGGTATCTGACTACATCAGGACGGATGAATCGACAAGCAGTTATTGCTGGCATCATCTAACATTTGTGGTATGGAAAAATATATGTAATTTAAATTGGATTTTGAACGGCATTTTACATGGTAATCGGAGGTAGAGAACTGGGTCTTGTGCATTTCACATTAATATTAAAAGCAACGTCATGTTACACTTTATAATTTGTATTTTTATTTTAGTGTTTTTTAAGAAACTGTTTATTTTTTAACAAAGTTATAGGTTTGGCTCACAGCGGATTATGGAAAAACAAAAAATGTCATACTACCATCGAGTATTCTTTACTAACTGATTGTCACAGACGGTGCCCTGACGATACCGATTTTGAACTCATTTATGATCTTAAAAACCTAGGTTGTGCAGAATTTGATGAGAGACTTAAGCGTGTACAGTCAGGTTTTTTTACGCGGGGGATACGTACCTCGTAAAAAAACGCCGTAATTCGAAAATCCGCGTAAAAAAAACCGCGCTAATTCAAAAATCCGCGTAAAAAAAACCGCGTTAATTCAAAAATCCGCGTAAAAAAAAACACGTTTTTCAAAAAATCCGCGTAAAGTAGTCCAGCAAGAAGGGCATTAGAAAAAACCCGAGACACTCTAGAACCAGTATTTGATACAGTATATAATTGTTCTCTTTGACGGTCATTCTGGATCTTTCGGTAGGCGGAGAGTATTTTTTGGACTATGTCTTTTACTAGATAAACACTTAAACGTTTCTGGTTACAAACCCACGTTAATTCGGAAATTCTTTTGAATTTTTTTTTGAATCAGCGCGGTATCGCGTACAAAAAACCGCGTTAATTCAAAAATCCACGTAAAAAAACCTCGTAAAAAAACCGCGTATAGAAAAACCGCGTAAAAAAAAACCTGACTGTAGTACACTGTTTGTCTAATGGTCAAATATTTGACCTTCTGACATAATGGTCAAATTTATTTGGCATCATGGTTGTTGTTTGCCCGTGTTTGCCCCATGTTAAAATTGGAGAGTGACAAACAATTATCTTTGACCAAATTTTTATCTGTCAAAAAGTGCCAAATATTTGACGCTTGGTCAAAGAGTGTAATACAGGCTTTAGTAATGTAAATTGGCATAATCCATTGAGAGAGAAAAAAAAGATCGTAGCTGTTAGATATTTTACAGTTACACTGAAAAAAAAATCACACTCTCATACCAAATGCCCTGTACACATTAATACCAATAAACCTACCCAATCATTTTAACAGGTCGACCCATATCGATTTTAATTGGAATGCACGGTATTTTTACGTCTTTTGGCATTTGACGAGTTCTAACATTGAAATCTGAGTGTAAAAAAATGATTTTGGTATGCATGACATGGCGAACCGAGGTGTTAGACATGAAATGTTTCATCTATTAGCATAGAAGTAAGTGGAATCCCCTTGGCAGTAACGTGTTGATTTTTAATAGTGTACTCTATGCCTAAATGAGGATAGTTACTCACTCTGTGTAAGAGAAAATCTACTTCACCAAGGAGTTTGACAGGTAGAGGAGAACATTTGTGCAAAAATCGAGGAAGAAGCCTGATCGTAAGTGTCCCCGCCTTTGTAAAGTCATCCTATTATCTCACTTTCGCGAGAATGTACGGAATTGAAATTAATCTTACGCAAGCGGGAAAAATGAAGAAATAACCAGGACGATTATCCAAAAAAAGGTTAAAGCATTGAAGGCGCTTCACCCGACCAGGAGTGACTCCAAAAACTTCTTTCAGACAAAGTGGTGTTAGAGGATCCTAATGCAGTTGCTGAAACAACCGTTTTCAACAAGTGCTAGATCGAACTTTCATGAGCCTTTGTTCTTTAGGAAACCAGTCGACGTCGAGGGCAAATACAATCGTGAAATCTCTCTGGGTAAGTTGCTTTGGTCGATTGACCAAGGTAATAGAAACTCCGTTGGATCAGGTCTCGAATACCTTACGCAAAGACATTTACCGATTAAGTCGAAAACCGTTTAGTGAAGTAAGCCAACCGTAGTTGGTAACGTCAACGCCAACCACGCTTGTTTTCCTTGGAGGTCTATACAGTCGGATTGCATGACCCACTTACCTGCAACCCAGCTAGTCAATCCTGTACGTCACTGGGAGTTTTTCTGAGCTTAAAAGTCTTTGAAATCATGAGGGAGTAACTCAGTTTGTCGCCGACTCGTTAGTCACCGGGTTGAATTGGGTTCACGGTTGAAGCCACTTCCCGGGCGTCTGTGATTAGCACAGCAGTGACGGAATTAGACAGAATATGAACGACAAAGTTCGCATAACGGAGACCGAGTGTATCTCCAAGGAATTGAAGGAAGGAATTGTGATTGTGGCGTCCAAGATTAAATGTATGAACCTTGTCATTTCATCATCTTGTACTTTATTTCCCTTATCGTCTGCGCGGAACGTTTTTCTCATTATGTTCTACGATTGCGCCAGCAGTTAACCTTCTTTGAATCCTAAAAAAACTTACGTTATTTACCCTGGTGTGTGGTTTTCCACACATATAACTTTTCAATTTATTTTGGACAAGAAACAACTTAATTTTGCCCCAAAAAATTTTTTCAATTAGTGCTCACATATCTGAAGCTATAGGTACCAAACAATCCTATTTCGAAAATCGGATAGGGTGTGTATGTGTGCAGAAGTATGTGTATGTGTGTTTATTTTCATTCTTACGACCAATATATCTCGATTTTCTCAGCATCGGCTGAACCGATTCGATTGTTCTTAGTCGCGTTTAAAAGAGCTTAAAGTTTTGTTATGTAATGATAAATATCGTTTTGATCCGAAGGTTCATTCAGAAATGACGTAACAAAATGTGGTCAGCTTATATAGGAACTGATAAACCAACCGGTTTTTTTCCAGAGGTTTGACTGATTTGAGTCCTTTTGGGATTTGGAGGGTAGATTTTTATTCAAAAATATACTTAAAATTAAATGATAATTTCGAAAGATATGTTGAAATAAAAAAACTTGTGGAAACGCCTAGTACATTGCAGTATCTTGGAGGTAACTAATTGAATGATATTATGAGTAGTGTACAAAAACAATCTTGAAAAATACATTATCTCATCTGTGTGATCCGATGGTTCATGCAAAAGTTACGAAACAAAACGTTTTTACATGATATGACCAATTAAACATGCTATGATAGCAATTGAACAAAAACAATCCTAACATCGGTTTGACCAAATGAAACAATTCGGTGCTAGGAATGTTCGTAAGAATATTCTGAAATCCATGTTAAGCAAAGTAAGCAAAGCCTTGGTGCTACATTCCGATTCGGAACTCGACGTTTTGTTTATTATACACAGACTTCGCAGTCAACTGTTTAGTGTAAAGGACAATTGCGGAGCTAGCGCTACGATCCTACTAACACTAACAGTTTATCCCGAGCCGAGAGCCGAGCCAACCCACGACGACTGGCTTGTTTGACCATCTCGGGAGATTCATTCTAAATTTATTTCAATATACCTAAAAGTGCGAGTACACTTGTCTTGCAGTAGACATAAAACTGTGTAAATTTGAACACTGCTCAACCAAGCTGTGCAAACACTAAATAGGTACTTTTTGCATTAGCGTATTCGTAACCCATATATGTGAAAATTCTCACACTGGGATGAAACAAATAAACACATACTTTTACACATCTCCCACGTAGCCTTTTGATTTATATATTCATGTTGCGAATTTCAAGAATGCACCTATATACATTCCTAAATTCAGTCAAATCGTTGAAAAAAAATCAATTAGTTTATCAGTTCCCATATAAACTGATCACATTTTGTTACATCATTTTTGAATGAACCTTCGAATCAAAACGATATTTACCAGCAACTAACTAGACTTTAAGCTTTTTCAAACGCGACTAAGAACAATCGAATCGGTTCAGCCGGTGCTGAGAAAATCGAGATATATTGGTCGTAAGAATGAAAATAAACACACATACACATACTTCCGCACACATACACAACTTTTTCGATTTTAGAAACAGGATTAATTGGTACCTATAGCTTCAGGTATGAAAGCACTTAATAAAAAAATTATGTTTGGGGCAAAATTAAGTTATTTCTTGTTAAAAATAAATTCGAATGTTGTATGTGTGGAAATCCACACACCAGGGTAAACAACGTAAGTTTTTAAATATCTCATTAACCAAAAATATTTGTTCCTTGAAAAATATATATTTTGTGTAAGATTGATGGTTTAGGAATTGTCAAGAAATTTCGTCAAAATCGATCGAGAAGTTTTCGAAAAAAAATCGAAACAAAATTCATTTGTGTGGTTTTCCACACAAGGGTACAATGAAGGTTAAGGGACGGTTAAGCTAAGGGAAAAATACACAGCACAGCCATAATGGAAGAGAATTTGGTGGTCGACGTGATCGTCGAAGGCTGTTCTTCGTAACAACTGAGGCGTAAAATATTGGAGAATCTCTGGGAAGTGTTCGAATTCAGGAGCAGGAACTTAAGGCTGACAAAGCATTCAACGAATCCAGATTCGGAGAAGGCAAAGAGAATAGAATCATGAGCCGGTTTCCAACAGCTTTTCATCGATGCAAAAATGTGGGACTTTTCGAATCTGTCTGCCGTAAACGTTCAGTTTCAAGTTCAGCTATGAAAATTCACGTAGTCGAAGAAATGGAAGAAGATGTATCTAAATCACTGCCTGAATTCTCAGCCGTCAAAATCTCAACCGAGGTGTTGTCGAATGGCGGTTGAAAAGCAAGTATACTACAATTTCTACAGTAGTTGAAAGAGTGAATGTAGATGTATTCATCGATTCTGGATCAGACGTCAATCTAATCTCATCTGAAACTTGGGAGAAACTGAGAGCAGGACGTTGTTTCAAAATGGGTACGCGGAAGCAGCAAAATGAGATTTCATACGCTTCAAGCAAGCCATTTAGCATTCTGGGGTCCTTCCATTCTGTAATAAGGATGCGAGAACGATCCATCGAAGCGGGATTTCTGGTAGTTAAGCAGGTAGGCCTTAACCCTTAAGGTATTACGAACGATAGTGCTCCATTTTCGAAGATAGCAAACACAGTGATTCGTATTTCAATGGATCAAACAATAACCCCAGTAATTCAGCCGTCACGCCGTTTCTCAATGCCCCGTAAGGGAGCCGTCAATGGAAAGCTTGATGAGCTGCTCCGGAAGGACATAATCGAACCACAATGAGGCCCCGCCACTTGAGTACCGCCGTTGGTGATCACCAACAAGACAAATGGTTCCATCCGACTGTGCGTTGATTTAGCCCAGTAAATCAAGCAGTTATGTATTCGTGAACGGCACTCCCTGCCTATCATTGATGACATTCTAGCTAAAACTTGGGAAAGGAAAAGTATTCTGTATATTGGGGATACATTTTTTTTTGGAATTAGAGAAAGAATCGCGTGTCATCGTTACCTTCATAACACAGCACGGGTTGTATCGTTTCCAGCGGCTACCGTTTGGACTTGTAACCGCTCCAGAGACATTTCATCGAACGATGAACGAACTGCTGGTTAATTGCGAAGGCACAAATTGGTACCTATACGATGTCAGGGTAGAAGGAAGCACTGTTGAAGAACATGATTTGAGGCTCATCAAGGTATGTTATGAAAGTGGACAAAATAAATCAGGAGGAGTAGTTTTCAGTTGGGATAAATGCAGGATACGGGTAACAGATTTTGATATTCTTGGATATCATATCAATAAACAAGGGATCATGCCTTCTGATTCTAAATGGGATGCGATTATGACATTTAGTTAACCGTTAAATGCAAGTGGGACTTGCAAACTACATGGGCAAGTTTATACCAGACTTGGCGGCTGTGGATGAGCCGTGGTTCTTACTGAAACGTGTCAATTTTAATTGGAGTGAAAAAGAGGAGATCGCGTTTCATGCTATAAAGCAAAGATAGGCAGAAACTCAGAGGCGGCAGAACCGTCCCATCTTGAAGCGGTTACGCATAGCTCAAGAAAAAAACAAGGATCGGATTATGGAGTTACGTCAATATTTGATTATGTATCACTCATGAAGTCAAAGTCACACGACAACCGGAAAGGTCCTAGCTGAGCTGATGCTTGACCGCAAAATCGAACGAAACGTTCCTGATGCAACGATGGAGTCTGATGGAATGAGAGATCAAGACAGATTGGAAGAGGAGAAATGGAAGATATATGCAGATAATCGACGGAGATCAAAGCCATGAGGAATCTGATGTAGTCAAGAGAGGACCTTACGTAGGGATTCGCTGGACAGAGTCAGGTAAGGAATACCGCTGCCCACTTAAAAGTCATTTCACCGAAGCTAACCATCATATCAGACGTCGGGATCGTCTGTAAGAGAAGACCAACAGTCAGAGGAGGCGGTGGATGAATTGAATTACCACCATCGACAGGGGGTAACTCTAGAGAGAATGCTGCTAGGGCTAGAATATCGAAAAGGATTAACTCAGCTTCGTAGTCCCGAATCGTCTGTGTGAACTGCACAAACGAGAGCAAATGAACGGGTAATTGTTCGGCTATCTAGCAAAGCAAGCAAAAAGAGATAGACAGTTCGATCGTCAGAGGGAACAGTCGGTAGTTTGTGTCTTTGGCTGTGAATCCGGGTATCAGGTGTTTCAGCTGCTGTGAAGTACGTTTCAAAGTGGTTGAAACTAAAAATTCTGGTTAGCGAAAACCCTACAGTGATCTCATTCCCAAAGCCAGGACCTATGCCCTATGAATTACCACCTGAAGAACCCTTTATGATACCAATTAGAAAAAAAAACTGTGAACGAATTCCTGATTCTTGCTTTGTTTTCTCGGCGGAAGCGAAAGCGATTGTTTTGGTTGAGAGCGGGGGCAAAATGCTCATCTTCAACGATTCGACAAGCTTTGTTACGGCAATTCAAGAGAATGGGTCCAACCATGCTAAGACCAGAGCGGCTTAAATAGGGATGGAAAGGACTGGTGCAATGTTGTGTTGGATACCAGGGAACGCTGACATCCCGGGAAACACCCAAGCAGATGCTGTGGCCAACAATGTGCAAGAAAGCGAAACAGTTGTTCGTATGATTCTAGCAGTGGACAAGATTCAGGGGTACATATGGAAGGTTTTGGAAGAAGTATGGTATACAAAGTACGACCAAGCCCGGGAAATGAAACTTAGAAAGATTACAACATCTATTTAGCGGCCTGGAAGGAAGCAGAATTAGAAGTAGTTCCACGCAAGCTCCAAGCAGGTGTGAAATTTTTTTTTTTTTTTTTTGTTGAGGGGTTTTTAACTGCTAAGCAGTCATTCAACCCATCAGGTGTGAAATGTATGACACTGTTCTTGCCTGGCACAACATAAAAACGGAGACAAAGCCAATTAAAAACCATGCTGAGTCTCATTTTTCTAAGCAATTTGGTCAACATCCCAAAAAGAAGTGTGAAACAATGGGTCAACCATAAAAGTAATAATGACAAAGACTAGAGGAGGCTACTTTGAAACAACTACTTCCATGTTCCCCTGATAAAAAAAAACTACTAGAAACCGATTGTTAGTTTTCTAATATCTACATTTAATACTATAAACAATAGTACCACACTAGAAATCTAATCAATGCATTAGAACTAGAAACTCTTATCCCAACTTTCAGCATCCAAATCTTTCTCTATTTGCATCAGTTTTAAATTGATCCTATGAACGGACTCGAATTCTTTGCTGGTTAAAAACATCGAAAGCAACATGTTGAACGCCAGCATTATGGTTACGGCCATAGTAATAGGCCGAGAAAGTTTCTGGTACAGCTTCAAAACCTCCCGAGGCTGTTCGGTGATTGAAGGTAACCGAAACGTAAAATGACGTGTGGCAAACTGAAAAAAAAATATGAATAAGAAACACCGATCTACTGTGACGGAAATATGCTTACCATGAAGGCAGACATTGGTGCCAGAAGCATCGGATAGACGGTACTAAAGCCAGCCTGAATCATACCTGCCCTCGTTTGAATACAAACCGGGCACTGCCGTCTGTTGAGAATTATTCTAGGCACTATGAAGAACTTGTGAAAAAAGGTAGACATTATAGCAGGTAAAATCACAGCTGGTACGTAACTGGATAGCCGGCCAAATGTGCCCAGTTTCAGCTTTGTTCGGAAGTGGTGGTTTATGTAGACACTGGATACGACCGTTGTTGCTCCCAGTATTCCAGGTGTGTACTCTAGTGGCCATCTGATAAGGGGGTAAATATATTACGAATATGTGTTGAAGAACAATTTCGACAAACTTACATCTCCCATTTGTTGTCCCATTTTTCAACCAATCTCGTAAAATATATAACCGCTTGCTCCTCGGTTAATTTCACCGCATCTTGCGGTATTTCACTTTGAGTTTTATGTAATAATGCCATAGTTTGTTACCACTCCGCACTTCTGCAGCAGCCGGTTTAGGATTTTGTTTTTATTTTGATTATGAAATAACTTCACCCCGTGAGTGATTATCAGAGATGCCAGTTTCTTTAACATAACTGTATAAAGTATTTGCTAAATATGTGATAAATATTTTTTCTGAAATTTCAAATAATGGTAAGGTAAAATTTTAATAACGACATATTTCCTTTTTCGCTGGTGAAATCAAAACTGTCATTTTTTCGATTCCAATTTCCGCCGTAACACAGAATGATAATCAACCTTCGTTTCCATACGCGTTGACGTTGTTGCTATTTGTTTGGTTTTTGCATGCGAAAAAGGAGGAAGGAAATATTTTTGCTTTTGTCATCACGCACATTTTGACAATTGCATATGAGTGTTCACGTAAGTGCGAACAGCCTTCAAAATCTCTTTCAACGCGAATAACCCGAATTCCAGATCAAAAGACAGTAAATTCTCTTAGTGCTAATCGTCTGGCATCCGTGGTGAGTACCGAAAGCAATTTGACATTTCTATTAAACACCACATTGACAGCCACCTATCTGTCAGTGTCGGCAATAGTTGTGACTGACAGCTGCTTGGAACTCACTTTTCCCAACCCCTAAGCGACAGTGGGTTTGTGGTGAATTTTCCACCCAGACGGGATGGAAAACCAAATACAAAGACTACACACATTCACACACTCTCATTTGCACTCTTAACTCAAAATTTTCGCTACCGAACTGTTCTAACATCCTCATCAGCAAAGAGCAGAACATTACCGTTCGATACACACCACGACGACGACGACTACTGCCAAAGAAAGCATCCTAGTGTTGTCGGTGCCAGACTAGCAAAACTAAGAAAAAGTGAAAATTTCTAGTCGAAATTCTTCGATCCGCTTTATAAAGTCTCCCGCGGGCTGGTTCGATGGGTGAAAACGGTGAATTTCGCAAATAGGTTAGTGAAACCGAAGAACACCACAAACGGTAATCGTGTTAAGTAGGCCGAGAGTTAAATTGCACCTGTTTTTCACCAAGGCACCTGTGTCCTGATGACCCTTCGTTTGTGAGCCAGGAATTAGTGCTAGGAAAAGTTAGGCGATCCTATAGCTTACGATATTCTACTGCTCTGTGTGTTGTGAAAAAGTGTTTTGGTTCGAATGAGCTAATCAATAGTGTCGCAAAAGAAAATCGAAAAAATGAAATTTGCTGACCCGAAGAAAAGAAAATTGTGCCTGCATACATAACTCGCATATGTAGAGGAAAACGGAAAATATTTGAGGGGTGGAAGGATTCGATGGAGAAGAGAGCGAGAGTTCGGGAAATGTTGAGCGCGTCAGAGGGAACAAGAGCAGTAGAGAGTAATGGGACAGAAGAGCATTTGTTTCCGCTTTCGGGGCAAAAACGGTAATGCCAGATGTCGCCGTCGGTGTTCGTGAGACTTTCTACGCTAGCATGTGTGCGCGCGAGAATTGGTCCGACTAGATAATAATCAATTTTTTTTGTTTTCCTACAAGTCATGTGGAAGCCTAAACATGTATGCTTGCAGCAGACCGCGCGCGCTTGAGACGACACTTTCGAGACAACAAAAGATAGTCATACAGGGAACAATTCAGCTTTATAGCTATTTCCGTTGGTGAAAATCCCAATCTAGCTCAACGGAAGTGAATAGAGTGGGAAGAGAAAAAATCATTCTGACAGGTTGTCAGGTCGCGTTCGTGTGTGTTTGTGTGTGCGGGTAATAATTAAAACACGGCACATACGATTGCGTGGCACCGATGTTGTAATCAAATTGAGGTATTATTTAGAATTTCTCACCCGTTTGGTTCGTCTGTTTGTCTGGTCGCTTAGCAGGGGCTTAAAATAAAATGACGTTCGAGCGTTCAACGACAACAACCACGGCGTTTTGCTTCTGTGTTGCTTTTCGCAATGTGGTGAATTATTTTTAGTCGGTGTTTTGTTTAATCGACCGTTCGCACTTTTTTTGCACCCGATGTATGCGATGTATGAACATGGAAAACATTTACAGAGTAACGTAGAAAAGTTTAGTTCCAAGAAGCCTGTCACGTGTGTTTTGTAAATTCAAGCAGATCACATGCATTTACCTTTGCGTAATTTTTATTCAGCTGTGGCATATAAAATTAAAAAGGTTATTTTACTGAGCTCCATTCCAAAGGTGGACTAATGAAGAACCGGTCTTCAAAAAACTGTACACTTCTTGACCAATGAATAAGTATGTATTTTAGGCAGAAACTAATAATTATGAGAATCTTTTGCAATCTAACCTAATAATAGATGTTTAAAATCATTCATAATTTCAAGTAAATGCGCGATTGATGAAAGTTTTATGTTGGTGTTTGTTTAGCATTACTATTAGTATACAATTAACATTATTCACGTAGCATCTCTCGACTGCTAACAAGAAATAAGTTTAGTTTCCCTTCATATACAGGGTGTCACCGTGAAAGTGATGCACTATATTTATGACATAAAATTTCAACAAAAGAATATTTCTTCTCTGTTTCCTTTTTACTATCATGGAGAGTAGTAAAGTTACAGCTGAATTAGTTCAATTCAAATCTTTCGCCTTTGCATTTGATTACGGCCCGCAAACGCTTCTCGAAATTATCACGTGTCGCACGCATGACCCCAATCGGCATTTCATTCCTGATTTTTACCAACCGGTTCTTAAAAGTGACCGAAGTCATATGTTTTACTTCACCTAACTTTCCTAGCATGTACTCTAAATTGCTGATGGCCAATAGATTCAAATCAGAAGAGGATCTCAACAAACAATTTTGTTAATTTATAGCTTGTTAAGCTGTTATGAGGCAGGTTTTGGCTGAACTAAAGCTTAATCATTCGTTATACAACCATATTGTTTGTTGGAATGCGGGCCAATCAGAAGTGCTGATAAAACACGGTAAATTTTCGTTGCGCCACTTCTGAACAACCAATGTCTTATGCGTTGGCGCAGAATCTTGTTGAAAGCAGGAACTTTTTTCATAAAATAATTTTTTGGCACAAGGCAGCAAATCAATAATGACGTGTTGTAGATAGTACTCTTTATTAATGTTCATACCCCTGTCGATGAATAGCAGTAACAACTTTCCTCTTTTGTACATTGCTCCCCAAACCATCTCAGCGGAAGCATTTTGGGATCGTTCTACTCCTTTTAATCGGCTGGAGTATCACGAAAACAAACAATTTTTCATCTGAAAAATATATTTAAACAACGTGCGTCTTCAGTAGCAATCGAGATCTGGCAACACGGTCAGCAAGGTCATCTTTGATTATGTTATGCATATTGTTTTGACTCATGTTCATTTCACGAATTATTTTGCTTGCCGACCGGGCTTGTTTTCGCCGGTTACGTTCTTCAACCGCTTTGACCACCGCTGCTCAATTTTCTAAAATTTAACTCAACTTTTCGCTAGATTCGGTCGGTCAGTCGATCAAAACACCAGTGTTTGAAATTCGTTCAGTTTTAGGATTGCCACTCTTGCGTTACATCTTTCACAACCTTCAACCCTGTTCAAGTAAGACGAAGTTCCCATCATCGAGCTGCTGCAATATCGCCATTTGACTTTTAATTTTAACTTTGAAGTAGGTTGAACATTCGTACGAAAATGTCTAGTAAAAATATTCTAACAAGATTAGAAAATGAGTTTCTGACACCTTCGAACTAATTTGATTTGAACGTTCACAAGAATACGGCTGAGTATCTGATAACAAGAGTACTGCTTAGCATCTAATTGTAAACAATTGCCTATAAATATGGCTTTGCAGTATCTATTCGTGGATTTCAATGCACCATATTATGAGCTCAATGATTTATTTCAGGAGATTCCTTTAACGCTTTTAAAAGACATAAATTGCATGATGAACGAAGATTTGCCAAATGCCGAGGATATTTTAAAACGAACCTTCACGGTGAGCACATTGACATTTATACTCACCTCGTTCCATTGATGTTTGACTTTGTCGTGACCAGGGTTGCCAATGCTCCAGTTTAAACTGGATTCCTCCAGTTTTTTTCAGGTGATCCAGTCAAACAGTTTATTCCCATAATCTTCCAGTTTTTTCAGATATTTGCAGGTTTTATCCAGTTTTTTATTCACTCAAGCTCCGATTGGTTTTCGGAAATATTTTTAAAACGGAAATTTTGTAGATTGATAAATTATTATGACAATTCTTAACACAGGCTGGCGAAAAAATTTTCAAAATAAAATTCCCTGATATTCCCTGAAATTTAACATCAATTTCCCTGATATTTTTCAGCATTCGGCAACAAAAAAGTACAACGCAAATCCGAAATCACAGTGAATAAAGTATTCAATCGGATATGAAACCCAACAGTAGATGTCCCGAATTAATCTTTTGCGCTGAAAAAATCAGTTTTTGCACTGAAAAGCCGCTTAAAAAATCGCTTCTTGGTTTGAAAAAATTTCCCTGAATGTTTGTCAGTTCCCTGATCGAAAAATCAATTCCCTGACATTCCTCGATTTTTCAGGATTTTCCAGGTTTTCGAAACCCTGTAACAGCATTTTCAGTATGCCATCTTCTCGCACGAAACACGGTCAAATAAAAGACGGCATGACATGGTTGAGAGCAGTTAAAAAAATGTTAGAGGACTTAAATACCAAAAAATAGCGAAGTCAGAAATAATTGAAATTTAAACTTCACTGATGTAACGGAAGGAAATGTTGCGTTAATACTTTTGTTAAATATAAAAGTAAATGGAAAAGCTGTATATCTTAATTTTGAGATAGGTTGATTGCGTAATTTTAAATTTTGCTGCTGTTAGAGGAAATTTTTCAGTCCATAATTTTAACAAAATGTAAGCCCAAAACAAAAACTGATTAAAATGAGTAATTTTTTGCGAAGAGTTATCGCTTTAGTTGCTGTGTTCAAAACTGACACTGGATTCAATCCCCGTGACAGAAAAGCTCTTTCACAATCTTTTTTTTCCTTTTTTCTAAATTTAGTTGGGATCCAGTTTTTTCTTCAGCCATTTTCAAGTTAAATCGAAAATTTTATTGGCAACTCTGGTCGTGACGTGACGTTTAAAGTTTTTATTACTGAAAATATTTAGCACGTACACATTTATTTTACCACTGGCTCTTTTTATAGCAAAGGTGCGTACGAAAGAAAAACTTTTTGATCACGCATGTTTTGTTCAGTAAGTTTCATAGTTCTTTATGCTATTTTTTAACGGCTGAGGTTTCATTAAGCTGTTCGGCAATAAGTTTGTTTAATGAATGTTCGGTAAACTTTTTTTTCGAACTCGATAATGCATACTAACGAGCTAATTTACTAAGAACTCTATTGTTTACATTTTACCGAGTTTTAGAATACACTAAAGTCGCTTTTTACGCAGGGGATACGTGCTGCGTAAAATATCCGCGTAAATTCCGGAATCCGCGTAAAAAAACCGCGTAAATTCCGGAATCCGCGTCAAAAAAACCGCGTAAAAACAACCTTAGTGTATTTTGTGCCGAAATGTCAGTTAGAACCAGAATTTACAAGTTTCAAATCAAGCCAATCCTGGAAGGTGTTGAATGTTTTGGCATATGTTTCATCGTCCATTACCGACGCACGAAAATTTTCGAGCACGTTTTCGCCGGGAAAATTCTTATCGTCGCGATGAGGGACGTTCTTTACTTTGTAGGACCTGAACAAATCCTGGTGACATTCATACCTTTCGAGATCCGCCTTTCTGTCCATGGAACTGTCCGCACGACCAATATTTTTGTTACTTTTTGCCTAAATAAAAGATGAAATAGATGCGATGAAACATTACTTGTGTAGACAGTAGACAGCCAACCATAAAGTCTGTGCATTGAATAGTTCTGATTACATTTCATTATTGTCGATCTATCATTATTACGAGGTCATTATTACGAGGACATATTTCCGATATTTTTTTGCAAAAACTCTGTCGGTCTATAAATGCTTGGCTGAGTTATAAGCATTCAAAGTATGACCACTTTTCTTGAGAGGTCCACTTTCAAACTCCGTTTATTTCACAAACTCTTACAGGCTTGTTCTACATCAATAAAATGTTAACAGAAAAGGCTAAAAATAGAATAACGTTTAACATAATTTTATTATTCAACAAATTACGAGTCAAAGTCAAGCGCAAACTAATACCAGTGAGTACTGAGTAGTAAAAAGTTATTTTTCTACTGTTACTTCATCACAGTTTATTCTATTGATTGAGAATACAAACGAACCAATTGTTATTCAAAACAACATTATATCAAACCAAAACTGTGCTCCTGAAGCCCTGACTCACGAACACGCTCGCTCTTCTGTCTCTCACAACATTATCGCGCTCCTAATCTCCCTCTCTCTGTCTCTCGCTCTCCCTCATATTCCCTAGCACATGCTGTCGAAATAATGTAAACGCGACGATCGCATCCACGCTATGCTACATTATTTCCACTTCATGTGATGCAAATGAAGGAATAGCTTGCTATGCTGTGCATCGCAGTAAGGACAGCAGCACTAGTGGTAGTGGTAGTATAGAGTATACTTACGCGGTTTCTTTTTATGCTGCGTATGCTGATTTTGCTCACCGCCTGCCACCCCATCCGCGGTAGGCCGGTAGTCGCCGAAGGCCGCGAAGAGGCAAAGTGCCGAGTCAGCGCTCACTCGGATTAAAGTGCCATTGTGTTTGCTGTGTATAGTCAATAATTTTTGCTGCTTTTTTTCCTTTGTTTTTAATGCTACTTAGCCAACGGAACAGTGTGCGGTGATTTGTGCGATGCTTGAGAAAATAGGAAAATCCATCATAGAGCAGCGTTAAGCATTTCAGTGACGAAAGTAGAGGAAAGGAAGTGAATAAACGCTGTATACTTTCCGTATTTTCCGCTTTGCTCGGGTTAAGTGGTTGTGTGTCGATTGATCGACGTGGAGAGGGGAAATCAGAAGATAAACGACAACGCGATTTTCGACAGTCTCTGTACTGTGTAAATATCGATTTTGTGTGAAAGTTTCGTCGAACTGCTGGCTCTGCTTTGCTGCGGGAGCCGTTTTCCGGACATCATAGCAAGCACCGGGACAGGAAGCACGTCACCAGGATGCCAGTTAAAAAGCAAGGTATGTGAACAATGTTTTGCTTTTTTTTTTTTTGTATACTCGATGCCAACTGTCAGACAGTTCGAACAGGAGATGGCGCTTACTGGCATGAACCCATCGACCCCAACTACTTAGCTGCATCGTTACATAATTGTCAATGATTGCAGCAGCTCGGTTTAACCACTCGTGAGCAGGAACTTTTCTAGCTACCGATACTTCCCATCCACTCCT
The DNA here is from genome assembly GCF_029784165.1 of Wyeomyia smithii. Taxonomy (NCBI): domain Eukaryota; kingdom Metazoa; phylum Arthropoda; class Insecta; order Diptera; family Culicidae; genus Wyeomyia; species Wyeomyia smithii. The sequence goes on from NC_073694.1 coordinate 63,426,316, forward strand.
CATCCCTCTCACCAAGTCTGTGAGGTCTAAAAACGGAAAGCACTTGCATACCAATATAAACCCTCCAATATAGAACGGACGGAGGAGAGACAGAACTATGGCAGGATGTTTTATCAGGTGACTCATCTATCCATATACGCTATGTAACGTGGTCTAAAGTGCTGCCGGCTGTACGGGGAAGAGAAAGGATACTATCGTATATACCGTACCTGGTTTCCTTCATGCCCAGTCCGCGTCACTGTGCCAAATGAAAAAGTATTGTTGCATAAATCCAATATTAATCGACTTCAGCTCAAGCTGGTGTAAAGTTTTGCCATTGTTTACTGTTGTTATTATCTGCTACATTCGTAGGAGGCAATGCTGATCTAAACCAACGCAGTATGAGGGCCTTCTAGTAACAGTAGGCGCAGAGCGTAATATATAAAACATCCCCGCATCTTGATCAGATTACCAACGCTCGGTGAATTTTGTACCCATATACTACCATTCCGAGCCTGTCTCATATCCTATAGAAGCCTTATGGACGCTGGGACAGTTATGCTTGGAGCGGTAGTATAGGCTTTCTTCATTCTTGCTGGATATATTAAAATAGGACAAAACTTTTTTTTGACGCAGGACAACATTAAACGGCATTTCCATGTATTTGGAGCTAACCAAACACGAGTGGACACGACATGCAAAAACGTTACGAGTAAACATAAACCGCCTACTATATGGTCCTTTATATCTGTTCCAATGAAAAATTCGACGTAAATGGGTAGAACAATCGGTACTAAGAATATTCTATTTTAATAGGATAATATTTAGTTTTGATAGGGTAATAGAAAGAATGATTCTTATATACTATTTCGTTACTTGGAATGTTCCTGTAGGGCCACTTCCAAAGAATCAGCAGGCGTTGGAAAAGTGACGGTTTGCCTATCTATCTATTAGCGATTACATTGAAGTGTTCGGAGTTTGAATCAAAGCCGATTTCTAAATCCTCCTTGTTTTCATATGCAAAACGTGTTTAAATTTATATAGCATCTAATTGCAACAACAATGAAATAACCAACATGCTAAACCTTTGAGATCCATAAGAAAGTTATTTTTTCGTTGATTTCTGAGTGCCAGAAGTTATATCATAGCTTAAGTATTCGGAATTTGATGTAGTACGGTATGTACTCATGACAAATCAAGTTGTTTTTCGACATACAGATCTAAAATGTTTTGGGAAACAATGAAAACTGATTCATGCTACGAAAGAAAAGCGGCTGTTCATTCCAACAATGAATGTGAATGACCACAAAGTTGTTAGGTCAATCGGCGCGTAAAAGTTATCACAAAGGTGGTAAGCACATTATTAACGGAATTACCACAAAGACGACAGGCCAAAAAGAAAATTATCAGCGAATTATCAGAGAATAATTATAAGCTACTCGATAAATAACGAAAAATAATTTCTTAATGTTATAAACACGCGTTGGTTGGCAGTTTAGACTGAACTGACTTTATTGAAAGAGTAAAGATGACATAGTTAAGGTTGGTACATTCGCATGCTCGGTACTGAACACTCCCACGGCAAGCTAGATGATTCCCGGGTTAATCTCTTACAAAGCGATTTCTGCGAACGAGACAAAATTTGTGAATCAAAAACTGTTCCTCTAAACTTTTTTTTAAAGGTCTTCCACACAAGCCAAGATCAAATAATTGTTTCCGTTTTCTGTTACGACGATTCTCTGGTTTAACTACCCAATGTTCTTTTTCAAAACCTAGTACACCTTCTTCCTCACTCCTTTTTACCACTCCTGCTTCTCTTACAGTACTATTTTCTAACTCAATTTCTGGAGCTGAAGTACCGGTCTGGTTATTACGATCCTTCAATATTGTTTTGAATGACACATTTTCACCATATGTTGACCCCGTGGTAGCACTACTTTGTTTGCTGCAGTCCAGGGTTTTCGATGTTACTCGTGCTTGGTCCTCATCTCCTCTCGAACTCCGCTTGGTGCCATGATCAGTGTTCTCAAGGGTGAATTCCCTGTTCTTTACCATCTGATTGATGTGGCGCTTGATCGTTCGTCCCGTAGAAGAGAGCTTGGCCAGATAGTTACGTTTTCCCATTCCTTGACACACCGTTGCCTTGCTCCATGAAACCTTATTAGGATTTGAGTAATTCCGCACAAGCACCGATTCACCCACAGCAAAGGTTACTTCTCGATTTCCCCTGTGTTGCTGAACCTGGTTAACTTGATGTTTTCCCAGGTTAAGTTTAATCTCGCTATTTTCATTAGTACGCGTGGACGGAAGAGAACGTACTATGTCGAGCCGTGTTTTGATGTCCCTGTTCAACATGGCAACCGCTGGTGATATTTCAGAATAGCAATGTTTTGATTTCCGGTAACCCATCAAAAAGTTCGAAATTATTTCTGATGATGGACGAGCGGATTGCTTCTGAAAGTTTTTTTTAGTGACATTTTGAAGGTCTTCACAAAGTTTTCAGCTGCTCCGTTTGTCGCTGGATGCCCAGGTGCTGTGAGTATTTGCTTTATTCCGTTGGCCTTCAAGAATACTAAAAATTTCCCCGTAGTCAATTGGCTGCCATTGTCACTGACGACGTCAAACCTCGCCATACACTCCATAAGCTTTCAATTGTGAACTCTGCCGTGATTGACTTCGTATAGAACACTTCCGGCCTTTTCGTCAGCGCGTTGATGACTATTAAGAACCAATATCCGTTGATAGGACCCGCAAAGTCTACGTGTACTCTTGACCAGGGCTTATTTGGAACGCTCCATGGGATCAGCTTAGCCAATGGGGGTGATGGCTGTTCCAACGCACAAAATTGACACCGTCTAACGTGCACCTCTATATCTTTATCCATGCTGGGCCACCACATGCAACTTCTAGCGACGCTCTTCATTTTGTTTACTCCAAGGTGCGACGAATGAAGAACTTCCAGTAATTGCTTTCTTAGTTTTGCCGGTACTACCAATCGATATCCTCGCATAATGACCCCCTCTTCCACGGATAATTCATCTTTAACGTTTTTGAAGTCCTCTAGTTCAACACTGATGGATTTACGACCGTCAAGTATGTATTCTCGGAGCGTTCGCATCACGGAGTCCTCGTTGGTAGCCGATTTAAGCGCAGCTTTGTTCACCAGATTCGGTTCCTGTGAACTGATGAAATTCAAGTATGAGTCATCTTCCTTCCACAACTCCCATGACTCGACCGCAGCTCGGCGATGGATAATCGGCGATGTTATCTCCAGATTTTACTTTCCAACTTGTAGTCGAATCCAGAAATGAAGTTGGACCAGCGCTGAACCCGCCCTGCCGCCATCACGGGAATTCCCTTTTGTGGTCCCAAAATCGATACTAACGGGTTGTGATCCGTTCTGATTGTAAACCGATTTCCCATGAAGTACAGATAATACTTGTTCAAGCCGTACATTTGGCCAGTCTCTCTTTATGTAACACACTATACCCCTTTTCAGCGTCACTCAAAGTTCTCGAAGCAAAGACGATTGGTCTATAGACACTCCCTATTCTATGCGCCAGAACTGCCGAAATCCCGCTCTTTGACGGATCACAAATTAATATTATTTCTCTACACGGGTCAAAATGCGTGAGGATGATGTCTTTACAAATTTCGGCCTTAACTTTCTAAAATACTTCTTGACACTGATTGGTCCACTCGAATTTACAGTTTTTCTTCAGCAACTGATACAGCGACGCCATCAATGTTGCTAGACCGTTCACAAATTTGCTGTAGTAAATCACCATTCCGGCGAAAGTGCGCAGTTCCGATACACTGCTCGGTGGTTTAGCTTCTTCTATGGCACGGGTTCTATCTTTAGTTTTTTCGATTCCACTACCGGAAATTTCGAAGCTCAGATAGCTAACACAGCTTTTCATAAAGCTGCATTTCTCTTTACACAATGAAAGCCCTGCTTTATCCAGTATTGTCAGCACCTGTTCAAGTCGGTTCAAATGTTCTTCTTGAGTACTACCGGACACTAACACATCATCGAGGAAATTGATGACTCCAGGGACACCTGCAAGCAACTTTTCTAGTTCCTGTTGAACGTTTCCTGACGCTGGTTTCACCCCAAACGGTAATCTGTTTATAAGAAACACTCCTTTGTGAGTTGACAACGCACAAAGCTTTTTTGAATCGTCCGACAACATCTTTCAGCACTTTGTTCAATGTCACCTTATAATCACCACATAAACGAATTCTCTTCCCTTTGTGCTCGAGAACTGGTACCACTGGAGTTCCCCATTCGGTGGAGTCACATCTGCTTATAACGCCACTAGCTTCCATTTCTTCAATTTCTCGTTCAACCATCGGCTCTAAGCTCAATGGAACCGGCCTCGGCTTACAAAACTCTGGTTTCACATCTTTTCGCAGTTTCAAATCGATCTTTGTTCCAGTATATTTACTCAAACGACCTGAAAACAAATGCTTAAATTGGTCCAAAACGTGCTTCAATTGCTCATCGCGATCTTCGCTGATACTTTTCATGGGTAGCAATTGCAATTTGATCTCTCGCAAAAAATTCCTTCCCAACAACGGCGGACCACCATCTCCAATAACAGCAAAATTCACTTTCTTCTGTTCACAATTATAAGTCACAACCGGTTTAATACAGCCTAACACTTTCAACTTTTGCCGTTGTACGTTACTAGCTTCATATTCACGTCTTTTAGTTTGTAGTATTCTAAAAACTTTCGGTAGAATTTTTCCGATACCGCTGATATGGCGGCTCCAGAATCTAGTTCCATAACCAGACTATTTTCATCGATCGTAACATCCACTTTTATTGGCTTGTCAGGAATACCTTCTACTTTTTTGATACTAAACACTACCGGCTTACTTATGAAGTTTTGCTGTGCTTCGATGCATTCATCAGACACCTCCTCCTCGGGGAACGCATTCTGTTCCTCCACGTAATGCTTCGATTTAAGGGCTATTCCCACTGCTTCCGTTCCGGGACCGGGCCGGGACCGAGCCGTGGCTGTTCCGCGTGTCGTCCGGGCTCATTTGAGATTGATTGCATGCGTTCTTATGAACGCATTCACACCAACGCGCCGTGCCCAGACCGGGACAGCGTTGAGTTGCCGTCGTGCTGCCGCAGTGTGAGAGAAAAACTATCGTTGCCGACGATACTTTGTGTTGGCCGGAGAGTGCACGGAAGGCACTCGGGTGGATGCGTGTATGTTGTAGTGACATATTTCGCGCGGAGTGAGCTGCGGTATGAAAAAAAGAGAAAGACGTTCTTTCACATACACACAATAACATTTCTCAGCCAGAGCGCAGCGCAGGCACGGTTCAAGCACGGCGCAGTGTGAATGCATGAAAAGTCCCGGACGAGCCCGGTCCCGGCCCGGTCCCGGAACGGAAGCAGTGGGAATAGCCCTTTAGTATCGCAGACCGCCGCCAAGTGGCCTTCTCTGTGGCAGTTATTGCAAATACAGTTGCGAAAACGACACTTCGTTTTACTGTGGCCCCGTTTGCCGCACGCATAGCAGTCGATATTTTCGCTTGATGGTTGTGTTCGTCGTGTTTGCATGTGTAAACGTCGGTGCGGTTCTTCGTATTTCGATCGGCCCGATCGCTGTCAGACTAAGTTAATGTGCTCGGCTGCCTCTGCGCTTTTGCGGTCTTCGTCTTGCTCATACTTCAGAGCGAGCTCTCTCACTTTTTCGAACGTGACGTTTTCATCTTCTTCGCAGATCCGATCTAATGCTCTTCCCGAAGATCCCGTAATGAATTTGTTGGTTAGGTCGTGATCCAAGTGGTTCCCAAACAAACAATTAGCAGACAATCGCTTAATCCTAGCGACCCACATGTTCACGTTCTCCGGGCCGTGTTCACAAATCCCGCACCAGCATTGTAATAAACACGCGTAAAGGTTGGCAGTTGAGACTAAACTGACTTTATTGAAATAGTACAAGATGACACAACATCGTTGATAGACACCGGCTCGAGAAAGTAAACTAGGATTTTTCGAGCGCCCCAAACTGATCGTTCGTCCGAAACTGAGGTTTACTGAAACACAACGATTTCTGTGTAAAAGACTCATATTCAGGTTTCAATCTGTGTTAATGTATTCATTGAACAAATCTTGCATTATGCTTTTCAAACATTTTCTGAACGAAATCAGAGCAAATGTTGTGCGAATCAAGGGGACGCATTGGTTGATTAAGGCTTGAACTTTCGCGTATTAAATACGACACTTCGAGTACCTACATTGAAGTTTCGCCGGTAAAGCCGGTAAAGTAGAACAAACTAAAATACAAGATGTTCTCCTATAGTCAAAGTAGAAGCCGATCTTGAGAAGGTTTTTCTGTTGTACCCGGTGCGGAAATGCCGTTTTTGAACATTGTTCTACTAACTTGTTTCTATAGCTAGCAGAACAATATTTTTGAAAATGATAATTTAATGGAAAATACACCTGAATAACTAAAACTCCAGAAGGTTAACTCGAAATCAACAGTATTTAGAAATGAAAAGACCTGGGAAAGCTACCAAACAGCATATATAAGTTAACGCTAAGAAGACACAGAAATGACTTTCAAACATGTTCCAGTGTTTTTGGAGACGAAAGTTTCACTGCCTAGCAATCCTGAACTGAATCCACTGGACTTTTTCCCGTGCGGATATCAATAGGCCTTCCCACACACTTCGGCTTCACTTAGACTGTGGCTTGGTGAAACGCCCTCATAGCAGTCTACGGAAGCGAAACATTACAGACGCCAAGAAAACAGGTGACAGGTCTGCGATCAGCACGATGTCGTTTTTCTTGATAGAAGGAACAACCCGATGCCATTTGGTAAGCCTGGTTATTTCCGGGAGATACTTCCGAAACCATCTTTTCAAAAAGTTGTTCCTTACTTGCTGGGATAGATGCCAGCTACGATGCAAAGCAGTCAGTCAGTCCACGGCTTGGATTCGTCAGAATTCCCTAGTAGCAAGTAGTTTGGAGTCAGTGTTTGAGGAGCGTCGTTGTCTCGTCGTCTCTAGATACGAAAGCTTCTTGCCGAAATCACTTACTTACTCGCTGCATGTTGGCACTGCCACGTAACTCCTCCATGGTGTTCGTTATTTGACTGATGTTACCGATCACGCTTCCCCACGATACCAGAGAGCTGCTCTGTTCTTGCGATGGTCAGTACGTATCCATTTCTGTACTTTTCAAGTCAGCAAATACGCTTTGGGGTTTTCCGGACAGTGCCTGATCTACGGAGACAGCTTTTCTCATTCCAAATTTTGCTGCTCCGAGCTCCGTTCTCGGGATTGTGAGGATTTCCAAAGGTTTTACACGAGTCTTAGCGATGATAAGTGAGCACTCAATGGTTTCTCTCTCCTTAAACCGAAAGTATAGCAAAGCTGTCATTCTCACTAACATCCATAAAAATTTGCATCTGCACCTCCATTTCAGAACCAGTCGACTTATAGAATCTATAGCACCGTGGAATTCAAGTACCCTAGTTCTGATAACAGTTTCAGTCATGCTTGCTACTTTTCATATTACATGTAGGGTATCGGTTCTAGTGCACTAGGTCTCTTGTAAGAGAGCCTTAAGCTTCATGAGTTATAGCGCGATTTGACCTAACGGATCGTAGATAGTCACCATAATGCGAGGTGTTTCTCTTTTAGTAGAACAACGAGACCCTTCCAATTTCTGCCTAATCTGTCCCAGCTGATTTTGTGCGTGAACATAACACTTCTTCAGGGCTCTACATTTTCGAAACAAAACTATGAAACTGATATACACGCGCTGTCATTTCGATTCGAACAGTTTCATTTTCACTTGATTCCTATCGGTTACTGTCAACGAATTACTTCTTTCTCTCTTTCTTCTTTCGGATAATTTCAAATGAAACTAATGACTATTTCAATCGACGGAGAGAGTGACGGAGAGAGAGACTCTTTCCTTTCCTTCAGCGTCTCAATTGAAATTAGCACCGCATCGCGTCGTTTGATGTTAGTTTTCTAATACCGCAAGCCGTAGTTAGGACGGCAATGGCATCCAATTGATACGTTACGCAAGTTCCGATCAATATTTCCTCCCTCTTTCCTATATATATATATATATATATATATATATATATATATATATATATATATATATATATATATATATATATATATATATATATATATATATATATATATATATATATATATATATATATATATATATATATATATATATATATATATATATATATATATATATATATATATATATATATATATATATATATATATATATATATATATATATATATATATATATATATATATATATATATATATATATATATATATATATATATATATATATGCGTGAAGTACTGTATAAAGCCTTTTGTCTCCGTCAGCGCTCATTGTCATTTTCAATTGAGAATCGTCATGTGAGAGTGATGGTGATAATCTCCTGCTTTCAATTGAAAAGCATTTGTATCAATTCCAATTCCTTCAGTTGTCAGAATCACAGCAAGAGTTTTCGACTGGATTTCATGTGACTCACGAAGTGCTCAAATGATACAAAAGTTTTCAATTGAAAGCGACGGGTCAAAGCGTCACGTAACCCGATAATTGTCAATTGAAAATGACTTTGTCAGGCGCAGCTTGTGGTTCACCACCACATGCCGAGTACTTTTTAGAAAGCTAAACTGGATAACAAATCGAGACTTGACTGACGTTTTAATATGGCTTCACAGGTATATTTTTCAAATACTCATTCTCGTTTTTGAGTTGTTTCATGTTAAGCGTTTGGTGTGGTAATTGTAGTTCCTCAACCGTTCGAACATCTCTGAGTTGGAAACGCTTTTCCTTTATGCTGGAGACATCCACCGGTCCATTAGAGAATTAGTAAACGCGGCTTTCCTATAAGATTAGGCTCAAGTGACAAGACTTGATCCATGAGAGTCAGTGTATCATAATGCCGTTACCATAACGTGGCGTTTGATTCGGTCTGATGTAAGGTCTGTACTCGAAAAAAAAAATGAAACCTTCAGGGAATGAACTAATACATATGGATTAGGTTTCGGCATGATTACTTTATTCAATTTCCTTTCCATCGCTGAAAGCCCGCTTTTTTCCCTTAAGACCCCTCATTACATTTTGTGAAATATTGGAGACGACCTTACATTATTTCTTCAATTTCAACTCGTTCTTAAACACTTTGGACGATTTTCGAACTTTGGCTTTTATTATGGCACAAAATCTTTCCATCGGACGAATATCTGGTGATTTTGGGGGTTGGCGATTATTGCTACAAAAACATCGTTTTTGTCTCTGTACTAATTCAACGTCGATCGCGCGTAGGATATCAGGTCCGGCCAAAACAATGTCTCGCCTCCGTGGGACCGCAGGAAGGGCAACAGATGCTTCCTAAGGCACTCGGTGTGGTAAATTCCGCTGTTAATGGTACCGTTGTGATGTACGGTCTACTCAGTTTACCGCATTGGCATATGGCCTGCCAGAGCAAGTATTTTTTGTCGAATTTGTCCCCTTTCTACTTCCTTATGTCTTCCGGAACATCAAACCGTGATTTGGCAACGTAAAACTTCAGCCCCGGTATCTGCGTTGCGTCTGCCTTGATGTAGGTTTCGTCATCCATAACCACACACATTGGTTTCGTTTAACACTTTCGAAACAGCTTCCTTGCGCGGGATTTGAAGGCCGTGTTTTGTTGATCACGCCGGTTCGGTGCCTTTCGGACCTTGAATACACGAAGCCCAGCTCGTTTCATGGTTTGCTGAACGAACCAGGTGTAACTCTTTGTCAATCCAAAACCTTCTGGGCCTTCACATGGTCAGCTGTCTGATTTTCTCCCACTTCCAGCCCGCTGCTCGGTCGTCTGAGACTCCTTAAACGATTCTACCATTCGAGACACAGTTGTATGGGTGATTCCCAGTTGTCTTCCGATCCATCTCATGGTCGCAGTCGGATTTTACATGACCGCGCGCTAATTTCTCTGGCGATTTTCTCCTTGTTTCGATGACATTTCAATAACCACTGAACCGATTGTTATGAAATTTTGCGCATATAAATAATACACTCCAAACTAGTTATACCCAGGTTTTCATAAATTTTTAACAGTGCATTACGTGATAGTCCAGACTGGAGGCAAACAATACAAACAATATCGCACGCTAGCCTGGGGGGCTAATGCGGTCTCGATCAACTAGATTAGTTGAGAGAATTCGTTATCGATATTGTTTTTGGCACATTTTGCATGTGTAGGATAAGTACAACGATACACCGTGCCCCAGTGCTGAGTCGAGAAAATTTCCAGCTCGAAAAGATCCGCGACCTGATCGGGAATCGAACCCGATATCACAACCGTGTGGGAAAGCTAGCCGACCGACATCGCTAACCACAGAACCACGGGGACCACCAGGCTGGAGGCATGCTTGTCATTTTCCTCAGTATGTGAAAGAAGAGGAGAAAAAATTTACCGCGCACTTCCCTTCCAGTATGTGCCTGCGTGCATGCTTGTCATTCTCCTCAGTATGTGAAAGGAGAGGAGAAAAAATTCACCGCGCACTTCCCTTCCAGTATGTGCCTGCGTGTAGCAAATGCTTTCACCACACTGCTTCTTTCTCCACTCCAAAGTGTCTCAACCAGCTTACAGAGAGACAAACACACTTCCAGCTCACCCCACATCTGATAGAAACAAAAGGGGCGAATCACTCTACAGAGAAAAAGCCGAAGTACACAACAGTGTCCACTGGCGAGTAGTCCGGAAGGTGAAAAGAACCTACCGGGCAAAAATGTAGTCCTCGTGTAGCTACACTGCGAAAACGAATTCGACCAGAGTAAATTCGACCGGCACGAGCGGCACGAGCAACGCAGTCTATTTTTTTCTCCCCATCTCTTTCCCTCTTCTGCCATGCTCAAGCAACCAACTGTGAAACGCACGGCAGATAGCTCTGCAATGTAATTATTGTGCGTGATGTTCTCACGTGTGAGAAAGTACACCATATTTCATTGTCTCGCAAGAGAGAGATTTCAGATTTCACCGCAGTGCGTTCAGGAAACTCAGCAGATAAAAATCATTTGTTGCTCTCTTCTAGCATGAGCGATGATTTGCTCTTTAGTGTGACGGCAGTTGTTTTCGCAGTGCAAGATGTTCTCCTGCACTCTAGAGGTTTTCTGAGGAGAAAAGACAAGCATGGCTGGAGGCTTGAGACGCTGAGCGTTTAGCTCTTTATGCAACAGTGTTTGTTTACTCCATGTCCTTTCGATTCACATCCCCCTTTGTGCCGTATCTAATACTTGTGGCATATTTTTGCATCGCGTATTACCGCCTATCGTCAATCATATGATAGTTCCAGAAAAAAGTTTAAATTTTGTCAACGATGCACAAGCTGTCTTGCAAATAGCACAGGTGCTTAAGTAAGCTTTTTTGCGAAACGTCGACTGTGGTTTACTGGCGTCAGAATAGGAGTTTGAATCCTTCCGTGAATTTTGTGACTCAGCGTGTCTGTTCACGAATGCTTTAGATTTCTCCCGTGGCTCCGAGTTCTGGAGGGAATCTTGGATATTTCGTGGCTCCGAAACTAGACAGACCATTCTCTTAATGTAGGTACATTAACTTTCCTGGTATACCGCGCCCATTCTAATTTCATTGAGGCTGGAAGCTTGTCAACAATCTCCTCCAGCCAAGTTATATTCCGGATCTTTTTTTTGCGTCCACTTGCGTCAATCGCAGCTCTTCCAATATACATTGAGTTAGGTCGTCTGAACCTTCACTTTAGTGCATCTATTGCCTCATCCACCATTGATGCGTGCAACCCTGAACTTCCCACCGTGACTGGAGCTTCGCCCTACAAACAATGTCTCAAACAAATCACTTGCTAGTTGTGGTATCGAAGGTTGAAAAGAAGGCCACTCTTCTGGATGATCCGTGAACGGGAGCAAATCTTTCGCAACGACCTGGTGCGCGGCAATTTGGTTTCTCGTCGATTTCGGATGATTACCGTTGTTTCTCAGCTGTTGATTGGCGCTATACACACAGACAAGCAGACGTACCACTCCGTACAAAGTTTTAAGAAAATTGTGGTTGCTAACTATATCGGCTAACTATATCGGCTAACTTGTGCGACACCTACTAGACATATTCCGCAAAAAATAAATTTTCAGCCTTTCGGCTGTTTTGGTCGCTAGGCGCGCAAGAACTGTCAACTGAGTTCGAATGGAAAAGCACAATAGCGCCACCACCGCTGCGACGGGAATATTCCACATAACTGAAACTCATTTAAATTGACCTTCATTCTAATCCACGAAAATAAATTTGGTGGTACGTCTGTTTATCTGTGCTATACATCCTTGGTGTTGATCTTTCGAGTGAAACTGATCGCGGTTGAAAGTGTATTCACTTTCCATCTCATCCTTAGCGAAATCATCGTAGTTGTTCTTAAATTCAACTTCATCAATTGCTCCGTTTCTTGCTCCTATATGAGCCGTTGCGGAACAGAGTGGTCTAAAGACTATTTTTTTCGAAATTGAATTTTTTGCATAAACCGCATCCACTCAAGAAGCTGAAGTTAGGAGATTAAGAAAATTTCGGAAAAATCGAATTTCAAAGCTGATTTATTCCGTGTTGAAAATTCGTCCGAAACAGAATGGCCGTTTTGTTTCGGAACAGAGTGGTCTATGTACATAAATCGATGTAATACTATCATGTAACACGTAACATGTAGCGTATTACATGTGATAAGGAACATGCCACTTGTTTTGTACATGTCACACGTGATATGTAACATGTTACACGTAATGTAACACGAAAAATGTAACATGTAAAATATTATGTAATATGTAATATCTTGTGTTACATGTAATGTAACACGTGAAATCTTACATGTAACATGCTATGTGTATCATATAACATGCGACACTAGCCATTTTATACGATTTACCGTCATTTTCTTTGTCATTCACCGGGTTTGTGTACATAGACCACTCTGTTTCGAAACGATACGAGGATTCCAGTGAATATATATATGAAGTCAGAGTGTTCTATGTACATTGGTGAGATAAAATCACCGATTTCGCAAAGAAAATGTTAATTTTATGTATCCCAATGTTGAATCACTTCATAACCTTTATATTAGAACATTTTTTTTTTTTTTTGAAAGATTCCGTTGAACAGAACTTTATTCAGAGATTTTTCGAAAATTGCTTCTCCTGAACAATTTGCTCGATGGAACATAGACCACTCTGGTTCGCAACGGCTCATATCTTCACATCCTTCTTGCAATGATTTACACTTTAAGACTTGCGCGAAAAATTATGTGATTCAGGCTCACTAGCTCAGAACTTCTTCAGATAAACTTTGAGGTTAATTGTGTTTGTCAATGTCATTTATTGACAAGCGCATATTTTTTCAACATGGCAAATTTTTTATTTAGTTTTGGATGATTTACAGCAGCGGTTCTCAACCTTTTTTTGTCCACGTACCCCTTGGCGTTATTTTCCAAATCAATTGTACCCCCTGGCTTGAAATGTTTTCGCAGAGTGGGAGAGAGTAGTGGTAGATCATGTTGTGATGGTCTAGATCAGGTTTTAAATTCAACTATGATTGTATTTCATTGCTACAGTCATGTTTTAAGAGCAAGTTTAAACAACAAATAAAGTATCATAAAGAAAAATTGCTTTGTCCGCCATTACTGACTTTTCTTCCGCTGATTTACAGTGATAATTAAATTCTACATGAAGTGATTTATTAGCAATTATGTATATATGAAAGTTTCAATCGCTTTACTGCTAGCCACACACGCTATAAACTATATAGCATATATAGCAAGCCACGCACGCTAGCCTCACGTTATATAGCAAGCCACACACGCTATATAGCAAGCCATGTACGCTATATAGCAAGCCACACAAGCTATAGACATGCACATACACGCTATAAACATACACCCACGCTATACTGCTAGCCACGCACGCTATTTAGCAAGCTACGCACTCTAGCCACACGCTCTATAGAAAGCCACACACGCTATATGGCAAGCCACGCACGCTTATTAGCAAGCCATACAAGCTATAGACATGCACAGACACGCTAGACATGCACAGACACGCTAGACATGCACACGCTATATAGCAAACCACGCACACTATACTGCTAGCCACACACGCTATATAGCAAGCCACACACCTTATATATTAGGGATACACGTTATAAATATTCACACACGTTATGTGCACACACCCTACATAAGCGCAGTATGCAGTTCAAAAAGGAATTCATTTTCCTATCTCAATCCCTTGTAAAATTCAGGCACTGAATCAGGCAATGAAATTTCTTCTGGTAGCTAATACGCAGCTAAAAAGAAATCATAAACTGAAGGGAAAAGAAAGTTCACTTGCTGTGAACACTGCTGTGAAGCAAAATGTCACTTGTTCTTGTACGGAATAATGAACACTGGCATTATTCAGGTACTGAAAGTGTCAGGCAGTTGGTTGGTCGTCTCACACCCAGCGATGCCAGATTGGAAGACATTAGCCTACATTCGAAATATTTTTCACGTTATAGTTACCGGAAAAGTTACGTGAATATTTTCCACTATCGTTTTCTAGTAGATTCTACGTGATTGTCATTTGAGTTCATCATGACCTGGTAAATGAATTATCCTTTAAAACTTATTCAGTAGATGCATGGATTTCATGTGAGTTTCACGTAGAATTCATCTATTGGTAAACGACGAATTTGCATACCTGAATGATTCATTACGCAACATATTTTGATAATTTCTTAAACCCGTTTCCTAGCTCATAAAAATTAGAGAAATAAATGAAAATTGTACATTTCGTAAAACGTGATTGCTATCAGATATCATACAGGTATGCAAATTCGTCAATTCGTAAATGAATAAAACAACATAAAAACTGGTAAATATTACACCATTCCCGGGGATTGTTATTGTTCGCTACAGCTGTTTTTCAGGTAACTCTTCCACCTTTGAACTGAAGCTGTATGAAACCTGTAAGCTCAAGTCTCGAGTTTATTAGGATTTTTCGAAAATTCACTTATTTGCAAGCCATTCAGAAATTCTGTTTTATTTTCAGAATCAGACAACAGCTTCGCCATTTTGATTTCTGGTTATTTTCGCACAGATAATTCACGCGATACATCCTGTTTGACGTTGTCAAGTTCACGAAGATGGTAGGGGAATTGTGGGTAAAATGCACAGGGGGGGTAAAATGGACACCCGTTCAAATCTTGACTATTACGCTGAAAAATAGTACAAACTTCTTTGGCATCTTATCTTAGAGGCACCAGAAGCTATTTGAGACAAAGTATGCGACATGAAACAGTCAAACAGTCAAAATAATAAACAAAAACACATTCATGGTGGTGGCGTTATTTTTGGCCTACAAAAAATAAGGTTTTTCTGCCAATATCTGTACTCAGACTACTAACCAGCTCAAATCATCAAAGGTTAGTAATTGTTGAAATGATTTTCTCGAAATATTTAGGTACAGTCAAGTTTTTTTTTACGCGGTTTTTTATACGCGGTTTTTTACGAGGTTTTTTCTACGCGGATTTTTGAATTAACACGGTTTTTTTACGCGGATTTTTGAATTAACGCGGTTTTTTACAAGGATTTTTGAATTAACGCGGTTTTTTTTTACGCGATACCGCGCTTATTCATGAAAATTTTCACGAATTTCCGAATTAACGTGGGTTTGGAACCAGAAACGTTTAAGTGTTTATCTAGTAAAAGACTTATTCCAAAAAATACTCTCCGCCCACCGAAAGATCCGGAATGACCGTCAAAGAGGACAATTAAATGCTGTATTAAATACTGATTCTAGAGTGTCTCGGTTTTTTTTCTAAAGCCCTTTTTGCTGGACTACTTTACGCGGATTTTTAAAAAAACGTGTTTTTTTACGCGGATTTTTGAATTAACGCGGTTTTTTTACACGGATTTTTGAATTAGCGCGGTTTTTTCTTACGCGGATTTTCGAATTAACGCGGTTCTTTTACGCGGTTTTTTTTACGAGGTACGTATACCCCGCGTAAAAAACCTGGCTGTATTTTCAATAATATGTATGTGCGGGTAAAATGGACAGCCCGTGGTGATGGGGAAAAACTGTGTTAATTTCCATTGAAAAATTCTAGATGCTTCGTATTTATATCAGAAAAATGTAAAGGTAAACTCGGACCGATGAACAGATGACCGCGGATAAACGTACCGTTGAATGCGGAATGTCCGTAAAAAAAAGCTTCCGTCATTTCTCAGTTTCTTGCGGGTAAGGTCATATATTGTTATTAATTCTACGACAAACAGTGAAAATTGAACTGTTGGTGAATGCATAAGTGTGTCACGTGCTATGGAACAACATTTTACTATCCGTAAAGGGATAATTAATGTTCACGCCCAAGGTGTTCATATTACCACCTCCCTATGTTCATTTTACCCACACGTGTCCATTTTACCCCCAAAAACTACTTTAAGGCCATCCACATACCACGGGGACAGCTTTGGGGGGGGGGGGTTGTGGAATGTCCACGGTCTTTGCAAAAAAACGGGGGGGGGCAATAATCGTTAAAAATCTGTCCACGTGGGTATGTGGATGGCCCCTTTCGAAAATGCTCATGAAAACTGCGAAAAATACTATATTTGAGTACTTCTTCTTATTTTTTGTATCAACCATTAGTGACTCATTTAATGTGCGCTATCGACTCATAGTTGTAGTGTTAACCTGTGGAGGAAATTGGGAAATGGCCTAGGGTGTCCATTTTATCACCCCTTCCCCTACGTGATTAGCCATGGTATGCATGGGACTTTCACGTAGATGTTAAGCCTGTATTACACTCTGACCAAGCGTCAGATATTTGGCACTTTTTGATAGATAAAAATTTGGTCAAAGATAATTGTTTGTCACTCTCCAATTTTAACATGGGACAAACACGGGCAAACAACAACCATGATGTCAAATAAATTTGACCATTATGTCAGAAGGTCAAATATTTGACCATTAGAGAATGAGTGTACCGTCTGCCGGGGTGAGATTAAGCCACGGGGGTGAGATTAAGCCACGAGGGTGAGATTGAGCCAAAACGGGAAATGTTTGTATGTTAAATTACTTGAGATTTACAAAACCTAATTCCTCAAATTCAATACTTTATGAAACATGACATATTTATTCACAACTTAAAATGGAATATAGATAATATCAGTGAACTGTTTCGCTTAAAGAATGTTTTAAAGTACAGGGTGAAAAACATGCGCAAATAACGTTATCCAAAAATATCCCAGGAAAACCAACCCGATCAAGAAATCACATCAACTTACTGCTCAGTTGGTACGTTAGGATGTCGTCTCCAATGTGTTGAGGAAATATTATGCATTGAACCTGTGGCGGCTCAGAAAATAATGTTTTTCCAAACTGTACACTTTTCGAGCCCTTTTGGGGTGAGTTTGTGCCAAGCTATATTGAACGGCACAGTGTGCGGAATTCACATTCACGACAAAATTATATCAGTATACACCAAAACACTTGCATTGTTTACATAGGGTAAGTTTTTTGTCCCCACAGCATAAGGTATGTTGTCTAGATATGGTATTCTTTGAAATAATGACTAAAAGCTTGAGAAGCTTACTGTTCTCAATTGTTAGATAGAAATTTTCAATTATTGATATTACTTATGGAATGTAACAAAATTTTGTACACCAATTCTATATAAACTGATGACTTTTAAAGAGAAGAAGAATGGTTGTGGGTACGTTTCCAGAGGTTTTGAGATCTCCAATGGAATATACAGTTGTCAATGACACATAATAATTGAAACGAAAAGCCTTCTCAAACTTCATGTCCTAACGTTTCCCCTTTTTAGGCTACCTGGAGACGCCACTATGTGTATAGTGACTGTCTATAAGCCACGTTCTCATAACTAATTACTCTATGCGTCAATTTGATCCAGCCATACATTTTTATATAATTCATATGATACATAGTTTCTGATCAACCCCCTAAAGCCCCTTAATAGTCCACGTTGTTTATGGTCGTCCCTATACTTACTGTTTTATCATGTTAGACATGTAGATTATTCGTAGACACACTACTGTTCATTTAACAGGTATTAAATTCAACTTTTTGTTTTTGGCCCTTCTATGGGGTGAGATTGAGCCAAAGTTCATGTATTTTTAGCAAAATTATAGTTTATTGTAACTCAACCATATTTGTTGTAGTTGATAACAAAACATTCTAGAATGCATTGGTGCATTTTGGATCGAATTCTTTGCTTAAATGTGTGCGTTAGAAGCTTGAGATCAAAAAAGCATCATTTTTTGGCACAATCTCACCCCGGATGACGGTACTACAGGCTTTATGTTTGTCACATAAATCATACAAAATGACAGAAAATGAACAAGTATAGGAACTTTCACGTAACAATAACGTGAAAAATATTTTGAGTATATGATGAAGACATCCATTTTTGTGACGACAGCGTGAAGACATTGGAGAAAACATGTGAAGACATTGAAAAATATGTGAACGACCCGAATTTTGCATTAGTGGTGACCTTTTTTTTTTTTTTTGCTCGACAGTTTTCGATTTGCCAGAAAGTTTTTTCAGCCTTCGGGCTTCGGGTAGGGTGACATTTTTTCGCGGACCATGAAAACTTTTGAAAAAAAATACCTGGCATCCCTGTTCTCACACCAGATCGCGGTAAACAAGTGCGTTCAAGTGTTCTAGAAGAAAAGCAAAAGCATGCGCTCACTGACGTCAGATAACGTTACTGTGAAGCATTCTCAGCTGTCAAAACTCCGTTTGGTAAAAAGGGCAAAATTTCGTGAACCTCTTTTGTTTTCAACTGCGTACCACGCTATACGCTGGATGATGGTGGCTTTTCAAATCACCTGGCGGCGCGAGTTCCTTTCAGTTTCGGGTTGTATTCACCCAACGATATCTGAATCGGATTACCGCTGGTGGGGTCCAACTCAGATCGAAGGGAAGCCGAACTGAAAGAGGTAGGAACTGCAGCTAACCACTACCACCGCCGCTGTTGCCCGCTGCTGATCCACTTCGCCTACTGCCATCGGTTTTGATGCCCGCTGCTGCTGCCTGCTGCTAGTAAACTGATTTGCTTGAGGAGAAACAGTCTCTTATATAGCCCGAAGAGTGCATTTCTGGCTAACTAGGTAATCCATTCTGTCGTCCTTTTTAGGGAAAGGCAGCAAGCGACCAATCAAAAGCAGAGTAGGCAGTGTGACTTTGCACTCGTATCTAAGCGAGTTTTAAAACTTGCTTGCACATTTATTTTCGGTTTGCACGTAAACCCTACTAACAGTGCATTACACTTGAGTTGGATTTGAGTTTGAATCCTGCATCACAACAATTGCATAAAAATCGAATTGCGATGAAATTCGCGCTGCGTCTGCTACACCAGTTTGTTGCATTGTCCTTTGAAAGCATAAATTCGATCTAAAAACCAAAACTTATCGCGTCACATCATCGCCTGCATCGTTGGATACATCGTGCACTGCATGC
This sequence comes from Wyeomyia smithii, assembly GCF_029784165.1. NCBI lineage: Eukaryota > Metazoa > Arthropoda > Insecta > Diptera > Culicidae > Wyeomyia > Wyeomyia smithii. The sequence continues at coordinate 63,445,828 of NC_073694.1, forward strand.
ATTGCACGCATTTAAACTCAATCGATCAGAGTGTGCGGTGCAAAAAAATCTCAAATTATCGATAGGAAGCAGATTCAAGTTGGATTCAAATCTGAAAAAGTGTTACTCAGTTCAACTTTGCACGAGTTCATGCCATCACTGATCAAAAGTCGACATTTGCGTTTCGACAATGTTCAACAATTTTCAATATAACAATAGTTTGAACAATTAGATTAAAATTTTCTGCATTTGGACGGGTGCTTAAATGATTTTCCAATCGATTGCTGCAAAAATGACAGAAATCGGTTGGAAACTGACTGGGTTTAAAACGTTTGAAATTGGACAATTTTTGTGACGCTCTCGATGTTTTCAGTTTTGAAATTGGATCCCTGTATTGAAATTGGGTCCCCGTAATTGTTGCCGTAAGACGTATTCTACGTCAAAAAAGAAACCCGTTAAACCCGAGACTCAAACCATCTCCGTACCTTTCTATATTCCATTGGTAAGGATGCCGGTGGAGTAGCCGAAATTGATATCACCAAGTCGTTGATCCAATTCACATATAGCGAATTTCTTTATTCCAACAGCTCACCTCGTTTTGACCTGGAAGCGCACTGACTGCTGTCAAAGCCCTTCTTTATTCGCTCGATTTTGACCCAGTTTTGACCTGCCGTGCTGCCCGAAGTGCACTGTAAAATTTGTCAGCTTCAACCCACCACCGCACGTGCTAAGTTCGTAAACAATTATCTGGCATCTCTTTCTTACTTGCGTCTTAAATGGCGATGACGTTTTATTATTCCTCGGCAGTTTTCCCCGCCCACAGTGGAATAAAGAAATTCGCTAATAGAGTTCTCCAAGCGAAAACAAACGAACACTGCGACATGGCCTACTTTACACTAGAGAGATACTCATAGAGAGAGATAAGCGATGAAAAAACCGCCAATTTGGCAACTAGGTTTCACTAGAGTGCCTATATATAACTAGAGTGGCGCCGTGTCTTCCAAAGTAACACTGGTAACACTGAACATCCTTTCTCTTTTCCCCACACAGGTTTAATAGGTTGTTTGCTCAATTGGAATGACACTGACAGATAATTTTTATTCCAATTTTGACAGTGTCGCCACTCTAGGTTTCACAAGTGAGAGGTGCCAGATCTCCTCTCAAATCGTGATGTGGACCAACTTTTTCATTCGACTCGTATGGTGATGGTGACGGTGGAAGTGCTGGGTAATAAAGAAGGTCACAAAAACCGTGAAAATGTTCAATTTATTAAACGTTTATGTTTAATTTTATACACTTTCACCGTCATTGATCATTATTTTGTTGACCATACAAATGGTTTGTGAACCACCAGTTAAAAATTATTGTGATAAACCAATTTTAGAGCATTCTCAACCCATTGTTTAGCAATAGAACATAAAAAACGTGTGAAGATAAACATATCCTTCATTGTACCTGATTGCAATACCCCTCAATGTGTTACCTTTCTTGTTCGTTTGGCTCGGATTTTGACATGTTCGTTTGGCTCGGATTTTGACATGTACGTTTGGCTCACAAAATTCTGTATTCTGCATTCTCTCCGCATATCTCACCCTCTGAGTATTGTATAATATTTACATCACGGACTCGAAATGTCCGCTCTTGGCTTCAACGCACGCCTTCAATCGTTAGGGAAATTATCGACGACGGATGGAACAGTCATTCCAGTATTGTGGACCAACCAGTATTGTGGGCCAGTCTACATTTTGTATTGGTTTCTAACGTATTTTAATAACTTTTTATAGTCAAATTTAGGTTTAGTGAATGTGAAAAACGTTCTGAAAACTCAAATTTGACTATTACAAGTTATTGACATAGGTACGTTAGAAACCAATTAGGTAGGGTATCGAACGTCTTTTTTTTTTTTTTAGGGGGATTTGTTAGTATCTCAAGTATTTATGATAAATATTAGTAAATAATGAGTATGTGTGTCCAATCACAAATGGTGACTTCTCAATACTGTTAGAAATTTGTAATTTTAATTGTTAGGATTTGTTTGCTTTCGCAATTAGGACTTATCATTCGTAGGGATTTAAACCTACTTGTCAGAAAAGGGGAAGTAAACTTACAACTAACTTAATTGCTAACTTATTGGCTATAAAGAGAGCTTATCGTAGCAATTGAGGATTGCAACGATTTTTGTCGAAAATTGTTAATAATTTTATTTGACATAGCTTCTAATGGTTCAACACCAGTAAGTCTATGTAATTCGAGTGTACCAAACTAAGAAGGACGCTTCAAAATCATTTTCAGAATTATATTCTGAATCCTTTGGAGCGTTTTCTTCCTTGTTGAACAGCAACTTGACCAGATCGGTACAGCATAAAGCATTGCTGGTCTAAAAATTTGTTTGTAAATCAAAAGTTTGTTCTTTAAACGAAGTTTAGAATTCCTGTTAAAGAGAGGATATAAACATCTCGTATATTTGAGGCTTTTGGCTTGTATACTCTCAATGTGCTCTTTGAAAATAAGTTTTTTCTCATAAATTAGTCCCAAGTACTTAACCTTGTCGGACCAACTTAAAATAACCCCATTCATCTTGACAACGTGATTATTGTTTGGCTTGAGGAAAGAAGCCCTAGGCTTATGCGGAAAAATTATCATTTGAGTTTTTGAAGCATTGGGGGACATTTTCCACTTTTGCAAGTAGAAAGAAAAAATATCTAAACTTTTCTGCAATCGACTGCATATGACACGAAGACTTTTTCCTTTTACGGAAATGCTTGTGTCATCGCAGAACAATGGCTTTGTGCATCCTGGAGGCAAATCAGGAAGATCTGAAGTGAATATGTTGTACAGGACTGGACCCAAGACTGAACCTTGAGGTACACCTGCTCTGACAGGAAATCTATCAGATTTTGAATTCTGATAGACAACCTGCAGAGTTCGATCAGTAAGATAATTTTTTAAAATTTTGATTAGGAAAATTGGAAAATTAAAAGTTTGCAATTTCGCAATCAAACCTTTATGCCAAACACTGTCGAATGCTTTTTCTATGTCTAAAAGAGCAGCTCCAGTGGAATAACCTTCAGATTTGTTAGCTCGTATCATATTAGTAACTCTGAGCAATTGATGATTTGTGGAATGCCCATGGCGAAATCCAAACTGTTCATTTGCAAAAATTAAATTTTCGTTGATGTGTGACATCATTCTGTTAAGAATAATTCTCTCAAACAGTTTACTTATTGAAGAAAGCAAACTGATTGGTCGATAACTTGAAACTTCAGCTGGGTTCTTATCCGGTTTCAAAATTGGAGTAATTTTTGCATTTTTCCATAATTTGGGAAAATATGCAAATTTGAAGCAGCAATTGAAAATTTTCACTAAAAATTTCATTGTGCTCTCAGGGAGATGTTTGATAAGTATATTAAAGATTCCATCGTCACCAGGTGCTTTCATATTTTTGAAATTTTTTATAATTGATTTAATCTCATTCAAGTTAGTTTCAATTATTTCTGCAGGTAAAAAAATCTGGGAAGAAGTTAAATCAAATTGACGTGTGACTTCATTTTCAATTGGACTAACAAAATTCAAATTTGAGTTATGAACACTCTCAAACTGCTGAGCAAGTCTTTGAGCCTTTTGTTCATTGGATACAAGAAAACGTTCACCATCGTTTTAAACTGGAATAGGCTTTGAAGGTTTCTTAAGAATCTTCGACAGCTTCCAAAAGGGTTTTGAAGAGTAAATCTATGTTTAATCTCTTTCTGTAAATCTTTATAAATAGTTTTAAAAATAGGGTCACGAGAACGTTGATATTGACGTCTGCGGACATTTTTGAAACGAATTAGAAGTTGAAGATTTTCGTCAATTATTGGTGAATCAAATTTCACTTGAGCCTTTGGAACAGAATAATTCCTGGCATCAACAATTGCACATTTTAATGCTTCCAAAGCGGAATCAATATTCACTTCGTTTTGCAAATCAAGCTCATTATTGAAATTTCTCTCAATATGAGTTTTGTATCTTTCCCAATTAGCCTTGTTATAATTAAAAACAGAGCTCATAGGGTTTAAAACTGATTCATGTGATAAAGAAAGAGTTATTGGAAGATGGTCAGAATCAAAGTCAGCATGTGTGATCAAATCACTACATACATGACTTTGATCTGTTAGCACCAAATCAATTGTTGAAGGGTTTCTTACAGAAGAAAAGCATGTAGGACTATTCGGAGACAAAATAGAATAGTATCCTGAAGAACAATCATTGAATAAAATTTTGCCATTGGAATTACTTTGAGAATTATTCCATGAACGATGTTTAGCGTTAAAATCGCCGATTATAAAAAATTTCGAACGATTTCTGGTGAGTTTTTGTAAATCACCTTTAAAATAATTTTTGTGTTCGCGTGCGCATTGAAATGGTAAATATGCTGCGGCAAAAAATAAGATCCCAAGCTCAGTTTGAACTTCAATTCCCAAAGTTTCAATAACTTTCGTCTCAAGATGGGGAAGAGCACGATGTTTGATTCGGCGATGAATAACAATTGCAACTCCACCGCCGGAACCCTGAATCCTATCATATCTATGAACCACGTGATTGGGATCATATTTTAATTTTATGTTAGGTTTCAAAAATGTTTCAGTAATAATTGCAAAATTCAATGAGCGAGCATTTCAATTTAATATTTTAATTGTTTCATTTGGAATAATTGCAAAATTTTAAATTAGAAACAATTTTAATAGTAAAATTTGTGCCTATTTGAATGGCTTCAAACATTGATTTAATAGATGAAGAAAAAAAAACATTGATTTTGCCTGCAACAGGCGTTCATAAGATCGAACATTGCCTGTTGCAAAAAAGAAAGTTTACCTGCCGTAATAGGCCCCAGGCAGTTGACATTAGAAAAAATATTTTCGGCAGCAATATTAGCTGGAGTAATAGGTGTACAATTATTTTCTAGCGTGTTTTGCTTACCCATATTAACGGTCATTTTCGAACTACCAACACTAGGCGGTATAATGTTCGTAACCTGTGCATAAGCTAAACGGGTATGCAAAGGAGTAGGTAAACTAATGCGTCACTGGTACGCTTGGAGAATTTTGTTTTGAATTTTGTTTACCTTGCCTTGCCTTAACAATTGCTAAACGGGCTGGGCATTGATAAAAATTCGACATATGGTTGCCGTTACAATTCGCACAGCGAAAATTTTTACTCTCTTTCACAGGACATGTGCCCTTTTTGTGAGAAGAGTCTCCACAAATGAGGCATTTTTGGTCCATGTTACAAAACTTTGAACCTTGGCCATAACGTTGGCAAACACTGTATTGGGTGATATGCTTTTCACCTCCGCCAAACTTTCGATATAGGGGAGGAGCACCAGTTATGGCAATACCTAAAAAATGTACCAGTTATGGCATGAACCAGTTATGGCCTATGGAGTTTAAATGGAGTATTGCCATAACTGGTACCATTGGGCTTATGCGATATAGCCATAACTGGTGCACTTGCCATAACTGGCTCACCTACCCTAATTCCCATTTTACACGCACGTTATATAAAGCATGTGCTTTTTCAAAAAAATTTAAGTTATTAACCTCACTGCGGTTAAAATGAATTAAATAATTTACAAGGGAAATTCCAGTTCGCTGACCGTTTTCGCCTCGTGATTTTTGTTTCATCAGAATTACTTGGATAGGGGCTATACCAAGTAAGAGAGACCTTTCAATACGACCTTGAACGGCTTGGCGCTCTTCGTATCATGTGTAAAAAATTTATACATCTTTTCAGTTAAATACTGAATAAGACGATCCCAATCTATCAATGTTTGGGCCAGTAAACGGCATTCGCCTCTTCGGCCAATTTGATAAGTAACTTTGACGTCGGAGTGAAACGTAGAAAGTTCTCTTTTGAAAATATTAAATTCAGAAGCAAAAGTTACCACAATAGGTGGAACTTTCTCCTTTTCTTACAGAAATTTCACTTTGAATAGTTTTACTTTTGAACAGTTCAATTTCGCCGGCTTCTTGCTCAGGCAGAATATCATTTAAATTTTCACTGCATAAGCTAGTTTCAGAAAGAGATGCCTCTTTTTTCCTCCCCGTAGCGATGCGTGGTTTCTTTTTTCGTCCTGCCATTTCAGGTGATACGAAAAAAGTTCAAAAATAATATCAAATTGCAAGTATTGAGAAAGAAAGAAATAGGTAGTCTTGAGAAAGACTGATGTAAGTTAACTTCCAGGTAATCTCAAAAAGACACACTGACAAAACACAAACTTTGAAGCTATAGGCAGTCAAAGACCAGTCCACAAGCAACCGAAAATACGTCTGATCTGTCGTGCAGCTCAAGACGTACTGTATCGAACGTCTTCGTCAGTGGTTTTCTTCGGCCCCCTTTTGCATAAGATTGCTGCAGAAAAAGTGCCGAAGAAAACCACTGGCGAAGACGTTCGATACCCTACGTTAGAAAGCGAAAATTGAAGGAAATCAAAATTTAAAAATTTTGAATGTTTATTATTTTTTGAAAAGTGGTAGTTTGAGTGAGTAGTTTGAACAGATTCGATCTGGTGAACTTGCTAGTAGAGTAGCTTTCAAAACAACACTAACTAGTGAAAAGTTGCCCACTTTTATAGAAGGGGTTTTCCATCGGACGAAAGTTCGTCAGCATAAGTGTGAAAATCCTTAGTTATTTTTGTTTTTTTGCAATTGCACTGAAGAAGAACAAATAAATGGGGATCAGTTTCAATAATTGAAACAGTTTGCTTGGGTAAATAAAATGGTTTGACAGAAATCCTATATTTTATCCTTACTCGAAATGTTATCTCGCGAATTTCATTTGATATGAGCATAGAACAATTCGTTGAAACTAGGCCACTAGGTACACAAGATCTTTCGAATTTGGTGTCAATGCACATTAGGGTGGGATATGGTAAAAACGAAACTTGATAGCATAAAGCCAGAACCAATTTTTTTTGTTCTATTTGGAGCCCCAAACAATCCTAAATTTATCGGAAGTTGAATGGTTTAGTCTCCGCTTGGCGCATTGCATTTCAAATTTATATGGAGATTTGTATGGAAAAACCAACGTTTTTTTTCTAAAGAGCTCAAAGTGGCTCAAACCATAGGTTTCATGACTTCAAATGGTAGGTTTTTTGATGCTTAACAACTTGGCCGAAAACACCAAAGAGCTAGGGTGCCCTAAACAAATTCTAGAGCTGTTCAAAGTTGATTATGTCGAAATTTATGTTGCAAATCATTTTTTCTGCCAACACTGCCAGTGTACCGGCGTCAGTCAGATTTCCATCAGAAGTAACCTCTGAAACACGTTGTAGATTCTACCTGTGCCTAGAATATTGAACTAAATTTGTTTGCTTGATCCAGCTGAGTGTATAAACTCGTTACGAAAGGTTACTTCTGATGGGAATCCTACTGACACCGGTACATTGGTAATGTTGGCTGAAAACAAGATTTTCTGCATTTAAATCGACATACTCAACTTTGAACAGCTATAGAGCAGAATCATTTCAAATCGCCTGGAAATACGCGAAAATTTAATCGACCATTTTTGATTTGAATGAAACTTTGCACACGTATTTGGCTTAGCAAACTGAGCATTTTTCACAGGTGGAGAGATTTTTTACACCCATGAGTTACATTCTAAAAGGGCGTATGCCTTTTGGCATAGGTATTATTCGAAGCATTGTAGCCCAGAAACCGTTGGTTGTATAGAAAAACTGTCTGAGAATGAGTTGTAGGGAATTAAAAATGCTCCATAAAAAAAATTATACACTGTACAAAAAAAATTTTTTTGACCAAAAAAAGTTAAAAATAAACATTAAATTTCAATTTAAAAAAAAAAGTTGAATTTTTTTCTTATTTTTTTCTAAGAAACTTGACGTTAATACGCATTTAAAAAAAAAGTTCAGGATGGAGAAATAAAAAATAATTTTTTTATGGTAGATTAATTTTTTTATGAAAATTCTAATTTAAACATTTTTCAAAATATTTGTATTCTGATGATTTTAAAAGATGCAGAGAGTCATTTTAAATCGAAAAGCTCTTGGTAGTTAACATTCTAAAAGCATTGGTTTTCGAGTTATTTCTAATTTAAGCTCGAAAAATTATAATTATTTGGGAAAATACACGTTTTTCGTAATTTGTCCATGGTTCTCCAGCAAAAACCATACGTTCATTGGAATGCTTGATCAAAAATATACAATTCATTCTTTGACAATAAAACGATTGGGCGAACGGTTCTCAAGAAAAGAGTTAAATGTTTTAAGTGATATAAATATATATATAAGAATCAAATATTTATTTTCGAGTTTTATTATCTTAAAAACATATTTTTTCATGACATAGATACTTTACAGAACTAGTTTCACCTTATATTTCATATACATCATAAGTAAATGATTCGTCATCTTTTGAAAACAGCTTCGTTTGTATCTTATTTTCTGAAATCGAAACAAAAGAGTAAGACTTTTGTGTGGCAAATATTATTACAGATTTTTTGAAAATATTGCTCCATTCTGTTACTCCTTGTTCATATTCTTCATATTATACCCAAATAAATGACATTTTTGATGAATTTTTATGACTTTTCTGATTAGACCAATCATACAATTCTTTTGCGCTTGTAGTGGGATGTTCATGTTCTTTAGCTAAACTTGCATTTCCTGCCATTCGTTTTAATATGCCACCAATTGCATCGCATGGGCCTTTAACATGAGAAGTCGCAAAAAATTCCACCCTGCATCGACGTTGAACTTGCAAAGTTTTTTCTATTTTTATATTGTGAGGCAGCTCCATCAGACATTAATATCGCTTTTTTCAACTCTATTGTTGTTTTCAAAAAACTCATTAATTTGGCAATGAACACCTGAACCGCAACAGTATCATGATGGAGTACTTCCGATATTATGATGAAGCTGGTATTCTTAAGTGTTCCAGATTCTGAATAGTAAACAACGAAGGGATGAATGGTGGCTTGACTATCATTCAAATAACTAAACGAATCACAAATTGATAAAGACGTATTAAAATGAGCTTGACTGTTCAATGTTTTTAATTTTGCAATAACGTTTTCGTTTAATTTGCGTAAGCTTGATGAACACCGATGACCAGGAAAGGGTTTACAGCATTTGGGCTTGGTGTATTCCATTTTCACTTTATTCATCTTCACAAAATGCAAACTGTTACTAACACATCTGGAGTAGTGCAATCGTATTTATATACGAAAACAGATATTATAAGTAACCCAGTAGTTATTGGTTGCGTACTTTAAAAACAGTTTATATTAGTAAACAAGTAGGTAGTGTTGCACGACAAACATATTTTTTTATAAAACATTCGGCAAGGGGGGACGTGTAGGTAGGCTAAGTTTTAGCGCTTGAGTTATTTATCCAATCGTTTTGTTGTCAAAGAATGAATTGTATATTTTTGATCAAGCATTCCAATGAACGTAAGGTTTTTGCTGGAGAACCATGGACAAATTAAGAAAAACGTGTATTTTCCGAAATATAATTAATTTATCGAGCTTAAATTTAAAATAACTCGAAAACCAATGCGTTTAAAATGTTTACTACCAAGAGCTTTTTGATTCAAAATGACTCTCTGCATCTTTTAAAATCATCAGAATACAAATATTTTGAAAAATGTTTGAATTAGAATTTTTATAAAAAAATTAATCTACCATAAAAAAAATATTTTTCATTTCTCCATCCTGGACTTTTTTTTTAAAGTTGCGTATTAACGTCAAGTTTCTTTAAAAAAAAAATAGAAAAAAATTCAACTTTTTTTTTAAATTGAAATTTAATGTTTATTTTTATTTTTTTTTGTACAGTGTATATTTTTTTATGGTGCATTTTTAATTCCCTACAACTCATTCTCAGACAGTTTTTCTATACAACCAGCGGTTTCTGGGCTACAATGCTTCGAATAAAACCTATGCCAAAAGGCATACGCCCTTTCAGAATGTAACTCATGGGTGTAAAAAATCGCTCCATCTGTGGAAAATGCTCAGTTTGCTGAGCCAAATACGTGTGCAAAGTTTCATTCAAATCAAAAATGGTCGATATTCGACCATCGGTGATTTGGCGCGATCTTGCTCTATAGCTATTTTTAGGGACATCCTAGCTCCTCAGTGTCTTTTGCGAAGTTGTTGTGCATCTGAAATACTGTACTTTAACATAATGTAGTGCATTATTAGAGCATTATTAAGCTCTCTAGAAAGGTAAATGCAAAAAAGTGGGTTTTCCCATATAAATTTTCATACAAATTTGAAATGCAATGCGCCAAGCGGAGACAAAACCAATCGACTTCCGGTAAGTTTAGGGTTGTGTGGGGCCCCAAAAGAAACCAAAAAAACTTGGTTCTAGAAAATCGATCATTTTTCCCACCCTAATGCACATAGTTGTTAGAAATAGAAAAAAATTGATAATGCCATTTTTGTTTGATAAAATTTGTTGTCCCCTCGGTCACCAAGGGGAGAAATAGTTTCTAGAAAAGTTGAATTTTAGCAATTCATGATGTTTTATTTGAGCTATATTTTTGAAATTCGTTTTGGAATCTAAAAGCACTTTTCTGTAAAGAGGAATGATAGGGCTTTCATTTGGAGTGATCAGAATTTTGGCCGCCATCTTGGATTATATCAGAAAAATGCAGTTTTGACCCTGCTCGCAACTACCGAGTTTCAATATGAGCCAAGCATTGGAAAGTTAACAAAAAATGCTGTAATGCGTTGAAGTGTTACTTAAATGAACATAAAACATGTCACCATTTATTTCGACAGTACAGTTGAAAGACTCATCAAAGCTAATGGTAATTTAATTTGAACATGGCCAGGGGAACGCTGGCGGGGCTAATCAATATAGGTGAAGGTTGTCTATCGCCCTTCAGATCATACAAATCACAAATCAGACAAACATGCTTGTGCTCGAGGGTAAAAATACCACATGAAATATGAGAAACCAACCTGCAAAAAAAAGAGACAAAACTTGAAATGAAATTTTCTCCTGCCTAAAAATAACCCGCAGTTGGTCGTACGGATGTAGTATACATAGCTCTGCTCGACAGGGAGTGATCAAATGTTCGCACCGCCAAACAGTGGTCGAGTATTTATTTCTATGACCGTGATGCCCGCTTATAGCGGCCCACTGCGGGGCCATGATCCGAGTTTTCCTCTATCGATACGACGAGTCACGAGGATGACATAACCAGCGCGGAATGACGCCGGCATTGACCTATCCGTTTTAGCGAAGAGTGATGTCAAATTGATTGTTATAAGGTTTTTTTTTTTTCTCTCTTTTCCACATATTTTCATTGCAGAAGCACACCGAGCTCTGGAACTGCTCGAAGATTACCACTCACGTCTGTCCAGCCCACAGGACAGAGCACTTCGCAGTGCCATCGAACGTGTTATAAGGATATTCAAGTCCAGACTCTTCCAGGCGCTGCTAGGTAAGTACAGATTGTTATTCCTATCTAAAATAAAACCAGCTGCTGCACTTAAGTGGGTCACTAATCGATTATAAATTAAATTTAAATCTAACGCCAAATGGGTAGAAAATCTAGTGCCATACGCTCGTACATACGGAAGAGCTTCATAAGTGGCAGACGAGACAGTGTTTTGAGCGTAACAGAAATTTATAGGCCAAACCATTTACAAAACATAGATTATGATGCAAACATAAAAATGCTTTCCTCAAGTGCCACCGACAGGGGGAAAAAGGGATGGCTATCAATGCACCGCAGAGATAAAAATATAGGGTAGGGAACATATTTTAAGCAGCTTTAGGAACCGCCTATGTATTCAGACGAAAACTCGAAATGTGTTGGGTGAAACTCAAACAGTAGTATATCAATCTGTTCGCTATCGTTTTCTCTATCAGAACTTGTTTTCAGATTGTAAAACCAAGTTAGCAAACTTTGACAATCGTCAATCAAAGTTACGAATCGAGGGACACTATTCCAATCACCCCGAACCTATTTTAAGCAGTTTCCATCTGTTTTGCATGCGTTTTTTTTTTCAGCATCCGAAGTGGCTCCTGAATGGCTGCAATATAGGTCGATTTGTTTCAATTGCAATTGTTCACAGATTTTTTTGTGATTAACGGTATTATCTATATCCGTGAGGCAGCTAGACAATCAATGTTTTCGTTTCCATCATTGAAATTGTCGATATTGATCAAAATGCAGGTGTTTGAGGCCTGTTTTCTTCGACTGATTAAAATAGGCGCTACTGCTTAAGTCGTTCCTTACCCTAATACCGAACAGTTCTGTTTCAGAACCGGTAGAAGTCATGAAGAGTCTGTCTGCCGGGTTTGTATGCCCGCCAATTATGACACCGCTTGGAATGGTCTTCGTTCCGTCTGACAGCCGTTTTGATTTCGTTAGATACCGTGGGGCTGGTCGATTGCATTGCTGGAATTCATCATCGTGTGCAGCAATGGTGCCAGAACAACCTCATACGTTGCGCCTCACTGAAACGCACCACAACTGGCTTTCTCTCTTCTGATACCCTACCGAGGAGAAGAAAAACTTGGACAGCCCGGAAATATCCAGCAACGTGCACTGACAGACGATGATATGTTCGGTTTCATATACTGACTGTCGGGGAAAACTTTCCCTATACATAACCTCGTTCTCTGATGCACGCCGCTTGATGACAGCATTTGCAGCTAAACTTCATCACCAGTTTTGCTACTGCGAGTAAACCAATAAACCAAGAACTTTTCCCCCAACCCACATGTAGGTTCTTACCGAGGAAGTATAGTTATTGTTGTGCCAAGCTTTTATACACCTTTTCTGACATGTCGGTATGCATATTTTGTCCTGCCAACAACGAGGACGAGAGTTCATAAAAACGGGGGCAGTTGGTGAGTAGAAGGGTTTTCATTGGCTAAGAAAAGGTAGCAGTTTTTAGTATGTTTAGTTTTATCAAGGCTCTTCACAACAAAGGGCCCCTAAAACTATTTATGTATTTATTGACCTAAGGTATCGCAATCTGCGGAAATCAATAAACATGTAAATTTACACGATTATTTTATATGGATGAAATGGTTCGTTTTTTTCTGCAACAAAATTATGATATATGACTGCTGCTATGGAAAAATGCTTATGTTACTCTAATTTTGAAACCAAAAAAATCCAGCTGAAGCATCAAGTTATTGGCCAATTGATTTACTCTCTATTATAAGCAAACTTTTTGAAAGAATACTTCTTAATAAAATTATAACACATATTAATGATAATTAAATTTTCGCAAATGACCAGTTTGGTTTCCGCCATGGGCATTCCACTACTTCTTAGTTACTTAGAGTAACTAGTATGATTCGACTTAATAGATTTGAAGGTTTCGACAGTGTTTGGCATAAAGGTATAGCAGCTAAAATGTCCAATTTCCGTTTTACTTTTCACATCACGAAAATGATGCAAAGTTACTTAGCAGATCGCAATTTTCAGGTTAACTATTTAAATGGGAAATCTGATGGATTACGTTTTAAAACTGTTGTATCTCAAGGAAGTATCTTGGGCCCGATCTATTATAATATTTTTGCTTTTGATTCTTCTGCTTTTGAACATTCGTTGTTTTGCTTTCGTCTCGATTAGACGCAAATTGTTCATCTCCGTTTGAGTTCGCAAAATAACAATACACAAGTTATCGTACGGGTGTTTTTTTTTTTGTGTCGATTAGTTCTTGTGCTGCGCGATAACAATAGCCTACAGTTTATCGGCAGAAACATCTTCTGCACACTGGTAGAGGCAGGCTACCCCGCCAGTGATCCGATACGCAGCTGATATATCAGCAAGAATAATTCCCCCTCACCGTTGTTACCCCGCTAGCAGCACGGACCACCATACGATCGAGCGAGTGGAAATCAACAACAAGTGGCATCTACAAGACCACGGCCACTGTGTTACAACACGAAGCTGGATCGTCATTGTTTGTTCTGCGGAGACACACTTCCAGATTGATCCTACTAGCAGCCGAGAAATCGTGACTTAGACGTTCGGTGAAGTATTCACTTTAGAATTATTATCATTATTAATATTATTACTATCAATATTATTATTATTATTATGGTTGTTATTATTATTATTATTATTATTAGTATTAGTATTATTACTATTGTTATTATTATTAGTAATACTGTCTTTTTTATATTTGATCCATTGTAGTTTGAAATATTGTTTTTTAAAATATAATACCAACTATTTGATCCCTCCCCTCCCATTCGAATATTTATCGTTTGTGTGCGGTAGAGCGTAACGCTCCCTCAAAATGGACGACATGCAGGTGCAACTTTTCCTGGATGTGGAAACAAATGGGGAAGAAATTGAAATTTCCCCCAGCAGTTCTTCCTTACCTTCCCCTGTACCATCCCCGCTACCTAGCCCTGTACCGAGGGTACCGGAAATACGGGTAAAAGCTTACCCAGATGCCGCTAGCGGTCCCTACGTTGTTTACTTCCGGCCCATAAAAAAACCTTTGAATATAATTCAAATAGGCAAAGACCTGGCAAAACAGTTTCCGGCCGTAACCGAGATTACGAAGGTGAGGCCGAACAAACTGCGAGTTGTCGTGAGTAGCTTGAAGCAAGCAAACGAAATTGCTAGCTACGAACTCTTTACAAGGGAGTACCGCGTGTACATCCCTGCCAAGGACGTGGAGATCGACGGTGTGGTTACCGAAGGAAGCCTCACGGTCGATGACATTTTGCGTCACGGGGTTGGCTGCTTCAAGAACCCCCTGATTCAAAATGTAACGATACTGGATGCCAAGCAATTGCATTCAGCATCCATCGAAGAAGGGAAGAAGAAATTCCTCCCTTCGGATTCCTTCCGGGTGACATTCGCCGGATCCGCACTGCCGAGCTACATAGCTTTGGACAGGGTTCGTCTGCCTGTACTCCTGTTTGTACCGCGGGTCATGCATTGCCAAAATTGCAAGCAGTTAGGCCATACAGCCACCTACTGCTGCAACACGGCACGCTGCAGCAAGTGCGGAGGCAATCATGCTGAGACCGCTTGCAGTGAGGATACTGAAAAGTGTCTTTACTGCGAGGGAACTCGGCATGACCTTTCGGCGTGTCCCGCGTACAAACAGCGCGAGGAAAAAATTAAGCGTTCCCTTAAGGAACGATCAAAGCGCTCTTTTGCAGAAATGCTTAAGAGGGCTGAGCCACCCTCGACAGGAAACATCTTTTCCTTTTTGCCAACCGATGAGGGTATATCTGACGATCACGTCGAAGGGTGTTCTTATGCCTTGCCAGAGGGATCTAGGAAGAGGAGAATGCTGCAGAACTCTCCTAATCTTTCTCGCAAAGGTCGTAAGATAACCCCTAGCGGAATGACCAATAAGACAACACAAAAAGGAAGCGGTGAAGAAAAACCGAAGCGAGTACCCCCCGGTTTTAATTACAAATCAAACCAGGAGTACCCACCGCTTCCTGGGGCACCAAAAACCCCTCGTGCACCCATTTCTCGATCAGAAGACATAAAAGAAACAGGGTTCATAAAATTCTCTGATATTGTGGACTGGATATTGCCCTTCTCCCTACAGTGAAAACCTTTTTGAAGCAACTCACAGCAACTTGGCCCCTCATTTCAGCTATCGTATCTTTCGATGACTAATACGTCGAAAGAGGTTAGGAATTTTGTCACTGTGTTACAGTGGAACTGCAGAAGTATCATCCCCAATTTTGATTTATTTTCACATTTGGTAAACACATACAATTGTGATGCGTTCGCGCTCTGTGAAACTTTTCTCAATTCAAATGACCAACTTAATTTCCACGATTTTAACATCATTCGTCGAGATCGAGACTCACACGGTGGAGGGGTACTTTTAGGGATCAAAAAGTGCTATTCTTTATTCAGAATCGACCTCCCCTCGATCTCGAATATTGAAGTTGTTGCTATTCAAACAAATATAAATGGAAAAGACCTATGCCTTGTTTCGTTATATATTCCCCCATCCGCGCGGATTGAACAGAAGCGTCTCCTTGATATAGCAGAATTGCTTCCCGCACCTTTTTTGATTTTGGGAGATTTTAACTCTCACTGTTCGCTATGGGGGTCGCTGTACGACGACAACCGATCTTCTTTAATTTGTAACTGGATCGACGACTTCAATATGACACTTTTGAATACTGGGGAAGCGACACGTGTACCTAATCCTCCAGCACGTGAAAGCGTGCTTGACCTATCCCTCTGCTCGACATCACTAGCGTTAGATTGCCAGTGGAAAGTAATCAACGATCCCCATGCAGTGTCTTGTCCATCCATTTTCTGGATTTTTGCCAACCATGATCAAAACGTCAAACGTCAAACGTTAATCATACGACTGCCTTTTATTTCTTTTGTTGCTTTTTCTACGCTCTCTCGTTTGTAGTCTATTTTTCTTTCTCTCACACTCGCTCTCTCTCTCTCTCTTTCCTGCTTTTTTATTCTTGTTCCCTACATCATGGGATATTTGCGTGTGGATTGTTAAGGTGTAAAAAAGATCTAGTCTCGTATGAAATTTACATGTTTCTATGCGAGGTGCTATGATTGGCGCCGTTAAACGTTAAATTGTACTTGTGCCGTGTCAAATAAATGATGAATGAGATATTTTTTTTGCAACTTCATAACCTCAACTTTACCTATTATTGAGAATGATTTATAGCAAATTTTAACTAATGGTATACTCAACAGTCGGTTATTTTTTAAGTGTCTTGTGAACAACATTTACTACAGTTTATGCTTCGACTTTTTGTTCCATATTTTGTCGGTAAAATTTTCTTAAAGTGTCAATATGAACATTCTTCATATTAGATTTTTTTAACAAAGATCGAGATTTGCCGAATGTTGAAACTTCTAGGTAAATTATTTTTTTTAAATCGGACTAAACAAATCTAATAAAAAACCTGTCTGTAGTGTCTTGTCCATCCATTTTCTGGATTTTTGCCAACCATGATCAAAACGTCGTTCTCACTAAATGTTAATCATACGACTGACTTTAATTTCTTTTGTTGCTTTTTCTACGCTCTCTCGTTTGTAGTCTATTTTTCTTTCTCTCACTCTCTCTCTCTCTCTTTCTCTCTCTCTCTCTTTCCTGCTTTTTTATTCTTGTTCCCTACACCCCACGGTAGTGATCATCTTCCAATCGTTATAGCAATTGCTAATGGTTCAACTCCCCCGAACCCAATCAATATTTCCTACGACCTTACACGTAATATTGATTGGAAGCGTTATGAGTCTATTATAGCGGAATCTATCGAGACTCACGAGGAACTTCCTCCGGTGGAAGAATACGCGTTCTTAGCTGGCTTAATAATCGACGCCGCGACTCAAGCTCAGACGAAACCGATACCCGGGGTAACGATTAGACAGCGCCCTCCCAACAAATGGTGGGACAAAGAGTGCTCTGAGCTGCACGCGCGAAGGTCCGCGGCGTATAAGGACTACCGGGAGTACGGCACTGTCAACCTACTTTGAAAGTATGAGGCACTGGGCAGGCAGATGAAGAGCTTAGTAAAGGCGAAAAAACGCGGGTACTGGCGGCGGTTCGTAAACGCGTTGTCGAGGAAAGCAGCGATGAGCACTCTTTGGGATACCGCCAGGCGCATGCGGAACCGTGACGTTCCGAATGAGAGTGAGGAGTATTCAGATCGCTGGATACTCGATTTTGCCAAAAAGGTCTGTCCGGACTCTGTACCGGAACAGAAAACCTTTCGCGTCGCGTTATTAGTAACTACGGAAGAGCCTCCATTTTCGATGTTGGAATTTTCAATGGCTCTCCTGTCGTGCAACAATAAGGCTCCAGGGTTAGATAGAATAAAATTCAACCTGTTGAAGAATCTACCCGACTCTGCAAAAAGACGCTTGTTGAATTT
Organism: Wyeomyia smithii; assembly: GCF_029784165.1. Taxonomy (NCBI): domain Eukaryota; kingdom Metazoa; phylum Arthropoda; class Insecta; order Diptera; family Culicidae; genus Wyeomyia; species Wyeomyia smithii. The sequence goes on from NC_073694.1 coordinate 63,463,664, forward strand.
GTTCAACAAGTTTCTTGAGCTAAATATTGTTCCGCATGACTGGAGGACTGGAGATGAACTGGGACGGTGGCTACATTCCATTTTTCCTAAGGTATCGACGAAAGCATGGTTCAAGGGGTTGGATGTCGGTCGGGACTTCATTCGCGTGATGTCCAGACTTATGTCCAATCACTACACGTTAAACACGCATCTCTTTCGTATAGGGTTTGTAGACAGTAATCACTGCGTTTGTGGCGATGGCTACCATGACATCGAGCATGTTGTTTGGTCGTGTACCGAATACTGTGGTGTTAGGTCCGAGCTTATAGATTCCCTTCGGGCCCGAGGAAAACAACCGAACGTACCCGTTAGAGACATTCTGGGAAGCGGTGATCTCCAGTACATGACACTGCTATACTGCTTTCTGAAAAACGCTGACATTAAAATTTAAAATTTTCTTTGTCTATTTGTCAGATTAAGGATACAAATATGCTATGCTGAAGACACGGAAACGAAGAGCCCGCATCTATGCTTACACAAATATTTTGAACCCACAACAAACAAGAATACAATTGCTCTACCAGTTGAAAAACAAAGTTCCAAAATAGTTTAAGGTCAAAATTGTATACCCCCTCCTCTCACCTTAAATTCCCACTAGCTCGTAGTCGGCCGCGAGAATAAAAAAAAGGCCTCCCTCTTTTCCCTGCTAACGTAGAATTAATACGAATTGTACTTGGCTCAGTAAAACAGAAAATGTATCGTGCCGTGTCAAATAAACTAATTTTAAACCATTTTTCTGCCTTACAGCCAGGATGAGAGGAATCTTTTTTTTGTCACAATAAAAGCATTTCCGTAGAAGGAAAAAACCTTCGTGTCATAGGCAGTCGGCTACAGAAAAGCCTAGATATATGTATTTGTTTCATACTTGCAAAAATGGAAGATTTTGGCAGTTTGCGACTCGTGTGATAGGATTCATTTTGTGCCTTGGGAATATGAACAGTGGTGGAATGTAGTTCCCGGATGCACTCATACAAAAAACGGTTGTTATATTTTTTTCACGCTCAGCAGAAGCCAGTTTACCAACCTGTCGAACACCTTTGGGAGCTAGAATCTTTTGATGCCTAGGTACACAAGTAACTCCCGTTTCGTCGCAATCATATATTCTGGACGGTTCGAATCTGTACCTCGTCATCATATTGTCAAGGTTCGAGTAAAACAACTGAACCTGTGGACGGTTAAATCCAACAGCTCTCATAAGACTTGTCGACTCCGGAGTTCGCAGTGAAAAGCCATGCTTTTTCATGAAACTGTAATAAGTTTTTTTACCTGCTACACCCTTCTCAGTGTTGAAGCGATGTGGAATTTTGTGCTCTACCGCGAGATCATAGTCAAGTTTGGAAAACTCCTTCTTGGTAGGTGGCATACAACGATTTGCCAAATCCGTAACATGATGCGCAAGCAGCTCCTTGTATTTGGGAGAAAACGTCCTTGTAAATCCACCAGGCTTGCGCTCCATAATCATATGCTTGATCTGATGCAACTGATACGATCTTGCAGAGTGCTTTTAGGCACCCCGTACTTTACGGCTGCTTTTCTTATGGTCATCTGTTTCGAGAGCACCATATTCAGAGAAGTCTTTAGTTGCTCCGAAGACCAAGAAGGTTTTGTTTTTCGTTCCATATCCTGTATTAATATTAATAAGAAAAAAATAAGTCTCTGATAGATTCATGCCCGATGTTGAGCTTTTTCTTGTCTGGACACAGAGGATGAGATAGTGTTCTGTCATGGAGGACTCACTAATGTTTTAAAGAATTTGTTTTTTTTCTGATAATTTTTTGACTATGCGTTTAATATGCACTGCAATGCAAAACAAACTTACTAACACTGACTTTTATGTGAAATTCACCCATAAAAGTCCAAAAAAGTCTTTTCAAGATTAGAACAAAGTTTAGGCGTTACACTTTGTACCAGTAGGCTAAAACTTTTGACAGCTCTCGTTTGTTTACCTTTGCAGACAGTGATGCCAAAACTTGTACAATGCAAAAAGTTTTCATTTACTCTTCTCTCATCATGTCAAAACAACATTGGGATTTTTGGTTTTCAAAAAATCACTGTTGTCCGGACATAGAGCCCGTCCGAATATAGAGGACTTTCCCCTACAGATTTACCTATATACAAATTTCGACACAGAATTACGCCGGCAGGGGACCAAAACCCTACCTTACGCTCAAAAACACCGATAGCTCGCCGATCGGCCTCTTTCAACGTCCTTGCTTCTTGGCCGTAGAGGGTCACGGGAAGAACTAGTGTTTTGTAGAGTGAAAGCCCCCAGGCTAGCGTGCGATATTGTAGAGTGAAAGGTTACGCAATCCGTAGAAGGCACTGTTTGCAGCTGATATGCGCCTTTTTATTTCACGGCTAACCTCGTTGTCACATATCACTAGTGTACTAGTGCTTAAACTATCCGGATTAAAATACCTAGATATCCGACCTCGGATATCCGAAAAATATCCAAAATCCGGATCGATCAGATATCCGGATAGTATCCGACAGGATACTAGAGGTTCCGAAGCTCTCTACGGTTGATACCAATGATGTCGATATCGTCCGCAAAACCTAGAAGCATGTGAGACTTCGTTATGATGGTGCCACTTTTATTTGCACGCCGGCCCTCCGTATAGCACCCTCCAATGCGATGTTAAATAATAAGTTTGACAGCCCGTTTCCCTGCTTCAAACCACCTAACGTAACGAAGGAGTCAGATATCTCACCGGCTATCCTGATGCATGGTATAGAGTCCTCAAGGGTTGCACGTATCAGCCTAATTAGTTTTTTTGGGAAACCGTGTTCGACCATAATTCGCCTTCACTGTATCGTATGCTGTCCTAAAGTCAATGAACAGATGGTGAGTCTGCTAGTTGAATTCTTGAAATTTTTTGAGGATCTGTCGCAGGGTGAACATTTGGTCCGTAGTGAAGCGTCGCTCTCGATCATTGGTAATCGCCAACAAAGATCTCCGACAACGGCCTCAGACTATGGAACAGAATACGGGAGAGAATTTTGTAAATGGTGTTGAGAAGGGTTATGCCTCGATAATAACTTCAGTCCAAGTGGTGGCCTTTCTGGCCTTCGGACATATGAGACCCTCTTACCAGTCCGAGGGCAATTCTTCATCAGACCACACTCTAAGCATGATCCGATGTAAAGCACGATACAGCTGTTCGCTCCCGACTTTAAAAAGTTCGGCTGGAATACCGTCCTTACCAGCTACCTTGCAGTTCCTCAGCTCTTTCTCTGCTTTTTTAACCTCGTCTATGGATGGTGGGTCCACAGCTTTGCCGTCATCCTCAATCACCATCCTGCTCGTTTCAACTACGCTGTTTTCTTCACCATTCAACAGCACAATAAAGTGTTCCTTCTAGCGCCTGTCCGCCCTCGTTCTATCGGTAATCAGGTTCCCTCCCTATCGTTGCACAAGATAGGGGCTGACACGTTCCGGTTCCTGATTTTATTGATCTTCTTGTAGAAGCTTCTCGCATCGTGCCTAGAGACGCAAAAAGCAACCTTCCACCTCCGCAAGAATCAGTAGCTCTAGATTGATTGATTGATTGATTTTTATTATAGAGCCTTTAACCTGAGGGGTCATTCAGCTCTTAACGGCAGCTCTAGCTTCCCGGTATCTTACTACGCTCTGACGAGTCACAGCCGTGGCTAACATGTGAGCTCTGGTGCGGTTCTTTCCACCCGTCACTCGCTGGCACTCAGCATCAAACCTGGTGTGGCTCGATATACCCAACACTTCTCCCGCTGTGGTGCTGATTGCACTGCGGATATGCCTTCTTTGTTCATTCAGGCTACCTCCAACTTGATCCTCGATCCGCTCATCAACCTTTCGTAGGTATTCTGTAGCCACTTCTCCAGTTGATAGCCGCTGGGTGTTCAACTGTATCCTCCTTGTCGTCGTGGATATACAAAAAAATACAAATCCAAAAAGTTTCATGAAACTTCAGAATAACTGAAGTTTCGAAAAACCAACAAATCCTGGTTGTACCAGAATCCTCTAACGTACATATTTGTATGAGATAATTGTTTTACAACTGAAAAGGGTCCTCCACAAGTATCTTGGCCTCCGGACCCCCACAATTCCAAATCCGACCCTGATAGGGGTACAAGTAGCAAAATCGTAAACATAGAGAGCGTCACGGAAATTATCCACTTTCAAATGTTTAAAAATCAGTCAGTTTCGAACCGATTACCTTCATTCTTACAGTAATCGGTTAGGAAATCATCATTGGTTCTGTGATTAGCGATGTCGGTTAGCTAATACTGCTAATAAGAATGCATTGTTGGTTAACTAGTTGTAACATTCTGTCAATTTTTATGGGGAAAAGCAACCATTAAGGTGAAACCTCATTGAATCCAAAAATGGCCGACTTTGAGTCACCACTTCGAATTTTTGAAAGCACAAGACTCGGAAATAGTTAATACGTTCCCTGTGAAAATGCTAGTTATGTTTGCTGTGGCGAAGCAAACATAAAATAGAATGGTTCCCGTGGTTCTGTGGTTAGCGATGTCGGTCGGCTAGCTCTCCCACATGGTTGTGATGAAGGGTTCGATTCCCGATCAGGTCGAGGAACTTTTCGAGCAGGAAATTTTACAACTAGTTAACCAACAATGCATTATTATTAGCAGTAGAGGTGGCAGCGTCACCGGTAGGTGCAGTAGCACTACTTCAGGGGGGGTGCAATTTTCTTACGCTATCTTACAAGGGAGGGAGGGGGGTTAATTGATTATCTTATGTAAAAAAAAACATTGCTGATGCAGCTGTTCAAATAACCATGTTCATTGAAAGCGTGGACGGTAAAATTCATGAAAAGGAAATTACAGAAGTACTCGGATAGAGGACAGAAGATGAAACGAAGTACTGTGCTTGCTTCATAATGATAAAACTAGAATAAAAATTTATATATATATATATATATATATATATATATATATATATATATATATATATATATATATATATATATATATATATATATATATATGCTGGCAGTAAGATTTTACTAGGGGGAAGGGGGGGTATCAAAAAATCTTACGATGTCTTACAAGGGAGGGAGGGGGGTTTGAGAAAGTGGAATATTATGCTTACGTAATTATTGGACGGCCCCCAAAGAAAAGCAGACGTATGTTGGTAACACACAAACGGGGGTGTTGGCAATAAAAATCTGTCGGCCATCAAGTTTTAAGTGTGAATGTTATCAGAAGAGTACCACTGACTACCCTTGCTGACGTTCGAAACCGGAATGCGTTCGAGAGATTGATTTCTTTTGATTGGACTTTAACCTCGTATGGTCATTCATCCCTACATGAGTTCGAGAGTCGTATTCATATCAGAGAATCGATGTCGTAATTATACCAGAGAAGCGATCCTTTGAGATTCCTTTCTGATGTTCGTGTTAGGGAAATAGCTCTTCAATACAAATGAAAGCGTTCGAAAGGCATTTTTTTAAGGAATCATCTATTTTGCTACCAGCAGCGTTGCCAGGTCATTTTTTTTAAATCTGGAAAAGGCAAAATAAAAATCTGGCAGTCATTTCGTGGGGTGAAAGGTTAATTTTTCGGATAAAAGTCTTGGGGTTGCAAAATTTCACGCCAAAATTGAAGTGATGACCTTTTTGCGGAACAGAGAAAATAAAATCTGGATAAAATCTGGATCATCCATGAAAAATCTGGATAATTGGACATCAAAGCTGTCTACCTGGATACATATTCAAAAATCTGGATAATCCAGCTAAATCTGGATACCTGGCAACGCTGGCTACAGGGAAAAGCACAGAACTTCGAGTAGCATAATATCCGATAATAAGATGAACAATAAATTGTTCTTTTGCGGAACAATTGAATACACTAAAGTCGCTTTTTACGCGGGGGATACGTGCCGCGTAAAAAACTGCGTAAATTTCGGAATCCGCGTAAAAAACCGCGTAAATTCCGGAATCCGCGTAAAAAAAACCGCGTTAATTATGCAATCCGAGTGAAGAGAAACCGAAATCCACGCAAAAAAATATACCTCGTAAATTCTGGAATCCGCGTTAAAAAACCGCGTTAGTTCCGGAATCCGCGTAAAAAAAAACACGTAAAAAGCGACCTTAGTGTACTTAATTAAAGAGTCAACAATGCCTTGACAAAGACAGTTGTAAATTCGACCTCATCTCAGGGATGCCACATGTACAGATTAATCTGTATTTTACAGATTTTTGGCCGAAGTAACGGTACAGAATCTGTATATACAGATATTTGTCGAAAAGTACAGATTTACAGATTTTTCGAAATTGAGATTGATTTTTAAAAACAATCCAAATTTTATTTCATTAAATATTGAGCAAATTGAACATATTTTCAACTCCTCACACGTTTTAAGACAAAAATTTTGTTTATGTAGCATAAAAACTTAAAAAATACAAAGTTCTTTATGTTTAAACAATACAGATTTTTGCCTTTCTCCTAGAAAGGTATAGCAATCACTTGCAAAACCGAAAGTATAAAAGTGCTCCAAAGGGCCGAATGGCATATATCACTCGACTCAGCTCGACGAGCTGAGCATTTTCTGTATGTGTGTGTGTGTGTGTGTGTGTGTGTGTGTGTGTGTGTGTGTGTGTGTATGTGCAGATTTTTATTCTAACTCACTTTTCTCAGAGATGGCTGGACCGATTTTCATGAAATTAATTGCAAATGAAAGGTCTTGTTGCGCCATAAGACCCTATTGAATTTCATTGTAATCGGATTTTTAGTTTAGAGGTTATGTTTTAAAAATGTGCAAATCATGAAACATCAATATCTCAGAAACTACACAACCGATTTGAACAAAATTGGTCTCAAAAGAACGGGCTACCTAGAAAACCCTTGAGTTTTGAATTTCATAAAGATTCAACTTGTGGTTCAAAAGTTATGAAAAGAAACGTGTTCTGAAGACTGTTTAATCTCACTCATGTTTCTCAGAGATGGCTGGACCGATTTTCATAAAATCAGTGTCAAATGGAAGGTCTAATTGCCCCATAAGACCCTATTGATTTGTTTTGCAGTTGGACTATTACTTTGCCTGTTATGTTTAAAAATGTGAAATCCAGCTATGCAAAGGAACATATTCCGAAGACTACTTGGACTAATTCACTTTTCTCAGAGATGGCCGACCCGATTTCCACAAAATAAGTGTCAAATGAATGGTCTAGCTGCCTCAGAAGACCCTATTGAATTTTACTGCAATCGAACTGTAACTTCATTTGTAATGTGCCGACTTGTAACAATCACGAAACTTCATTATCTCAGAAACTACACAACCGATTTGATTATTATTATCAGATCAGCGGGCTAGTTAAGGGTTAACTGATGAAATATGATTGAACACGTGGTTTCAAAGTTTGGCTGCCCTACACGTTCCCATTTCATTTGATTATAATCAAACTTAAGCAACCGTTATGTATTAAATTGTTAATAAAACAACGAAAGTCTATTATTTCAAAGATTACATAACTTTGAGCATAACTAGTGTCATACGAACGAGTCATCTCTCAAACTTACAAATAACAAACTTCATAACAATTTGATATGTGGCTCAAAAGTTATGGAAAGAAGAGAAATTCAAAGACTATTTAAAACTATACCTGCTTTGATCGATATATGTGGCCTCAACATAATTTAAATGTGGTGTCGTACTATTTGAACGTTCCAAGTTCATTGATTCCTTGCGGTTTGTTCGAAGTCTGCAAATGCACGATGAATCGGCCATAGGATATGATCAAAGTCAAATAACAAATCGTTTGAAATGATTGGTTTTATCGAAATGACAACATCCTCGTCTTTTGGCTTCTGTACATCGCCTAAATTCTGAATATATTCATATTGGGTGGTATTCTGTCATTATCAGCAGACTTTCTGGCATCAATCTGACACCGGAAATATCCATATTGGGAGATATTTTTGGTTGTTTTCCAGAAACTAAAAGTGGTCGTCAAACCATAAGGACATATTTGTTACCTCTAAAAACATTCACATACCAAATTTAGTTGTATTTTCTTGATTGGTTCTTGAGCTGTGCGAAATTTGTGTTTCATTTTCATGGGATCCCTCCCTTATAGAAGAGGGAGTCGGGTTTCAAACCATTATGTACATATTTGTTACCACTAAAAACATTTACCTGCTAAATTTTGTTCCATTTGGTTGATTAGTTCTCGAGATGTGCACAAATTTGTGTTTCATCCAACTATTATGGATATATTAGTTACCCCTTAAAACATCCACATGCCAAATTCGGTTTCATTTGCTTGGTTTGTTCTTGAGTTGTGCAAAAATTTATGTTTCATTTGTATGGGACTCAAACTATCATAGGAACTTTTATCGGCACCAAAAACCCCTACATACAAATTCTCACGTCGATCGGTTCGGTAGTTTTCGGGCCTATATGGATCAGACAGACAGACTTGACTGCATTTTTATATGTAAAGATTACAACATCAATTTTTTAGAACCTAAAGAGTGAATATACATTTATTGGATTGAAGCGTTCATGTAAATCTATTTTTACAAATAAAAAATTGAATGAGAAAGGCTGGGTCTGACCGCTAGGTGGATTAATTTAGGTTTTTACAGATATTTTTGTTCCAGATACAGATGCTCAGATTTTTTCAAGGGAAAACACAGATTTAAATGTGGCAACCCTGCCTCATCTCCATGTCCCAGTACGAACGGATTTTTTTCGCTTTCTCTAGCACGGTCGACAGACCATCAGGGCTGTTACGGATGAGATTTTTTAGACATCTGCAAATGCGGATGCAGATATGTGATTACGGATGCAGATGTGAATGCGGATGTTCCGCATTGAAGGATGCGGGTGCGGATATCCGTAACATTCCTTTTTTTGATAAGGCGTCGTACACAAATTACGTAACGCTAAAAATCCAGACATTAGACCCACATACCTATATTTTATATATTCAAAAATGAAACTTGAAGACAAAACTTGAGTTGTTCGGTGCGGCCGAAACACCCACGGGAAAAGTGTCAAGAGGTTGATTTTCTTCCCGGTAAGAATTGCGAATAAAGTTTGCATACCTAACTGTTTTCCACACAAAGTTTTTAATTGCCGTCATGGTAAGTGAAATTTGCTTTAAACAGACTGCTGAGTGCTGATAATCAGAGAAAATCGCTCACGCCACCAATCAAACAAAGCACAGCATTATGGTAAAACATCGATTTATTGTTCCACCGTCTTCTAAACCGCGATAACATTAGGAAACGGGTTCTGCTTGGAGACCACCAGCTTATTATGCTGCAAGCTGATGTAGCCCTTAATACGGCCCTCGTAGATCAGATTCGCCACGATGCAGTGCGTCTCGTCCATGGTCAATTCCTCCTCACCAACCCACTGCAGTGCTGTCAGGAATGCATTCAGATCAATCTGATGCGTCTGCAGGATGAGATAAACCTTCTTGAACAGATTGCGATAGGCCAGAATTTTCAGCTTCTCCACAATCAGAAAAATGCCGGCGTTGATGAAGAATGACTCATGCTTCTGGATAGCCTCATCGAAACGTCTTACGTTTCCCTCCTTGAGAGCCATTGTCAGATCGTGGAACTGCAGAACATTGTATCGTTCTAGCACTTCTTTACGTGGCATGTATCCAAGCAGCATTTTCACGGGAACCAAGTATGTCAAGATGAGCCGCTTATTGCGGGCAAACCGACGCGGGCAGTTTTCGAAAGCAAAGCTCAGATATTCATCCGCGTTGCGATAGTCTGAATCGAACATGGCTTTCCTACCAGCGAAATATTTATAAGTGATTCGCTGTGCCAGACTAAAGGAATCCTTATAGTTGGAACTCTCGATTGCCCGAATTAATGGTTTGCACAGGTTCAGCTTATTAATTCGAAAGTACACCTTAAACAGCTGGTTGACCAGATTCAACATGCCCAAGCGCTTTGTATCTGCACCGGAAGCGCGATTGTCCGCTGCGCACACCCGAAAGCATCCCATCAGACATTCGGCCGCCTTCTCCAGAATTTCACCCGGCTTCGAAGTCTTTAACTGTTCCTCGCATTTGGCCGCTAGGCGGCGCAAATCGATGGCAACTGTGTACATGATTGGCAGGAACCAATTCTCATCTTTAAGCGCTTGCAGCATTTTGACCACCGCCTGAATGCAGTTCGTTTGCTGTCTGTAAGCTTCGCTGTAGTTCCGAGCTAGAAAGTGAAAGGTGTCTTTTAAAAAGCGATTTTAAACAAACTGAGGCAGCTTACGTTCTTTCGTTAAATAGTAGAGCACTTTCAAATGGCAGGAAACGATTTCATCCAATGGGGACTCCAGCTGGCGATCCACGGCCGTCTCCGGGTGTTCCACGTACAGTGTAGGGTTGTTAACATGATAATCGGAAAGCGAAAGCAATCGGCCGACAGCTTGCCCTTCGGTGGCATTCCAGACACGTTGGACCGAATTCAGATAGTGGTAAAGATTCATTCTACACAAGCAGGTTTAATATTAGAACAAATCTAACAAATCAAAGCGACTTCAACTTTACCTAAATGAGTTGCTTACTGAGCATTGGCCTAAAATCCAACTGTGTGGTAGAATAAATGACTTTAGCAGAACAAGAAACGTAGCCTAGCGCAACACAAACCGCAATAATTGATCGACAACAAACTTTTGACAACTGCCGAGCCGGCGCACAATTTTCCTGAGCGAGTGAAACTTTTCTGGTGTGCGTGAGTGCCAGTGGTGAATAGAACTGATGTCCGCAGTCCGCAGTGAGTGCACGAAAAGCATCACTCGAAACGCTATCTGAACTTGAAGTTGAAAAACAGTGTTGTAGCAATTCATACCGTACAAGAGAGTAGCTTTGTGCTCGGGAAGGATTTTTAGAAGCCGTTCAAATCATTTATTGATTGGCAAAAAATATGCGAAAATTTTGATTCGGTTAACCAATCAGTAATTATAAAATAAAAATATTGCGATAAAACCAAATGTCCAAAATCAAACCCAAATTTGATTTTTCTGACGTTTTCCTTGCGAATAGCAAGTGAAAAATATTTTGTTTTTTTTTCACAGTGTATTAATTTCAACAGAGTGTTCAATTAATTTTTTTTATTTTGCAAATATATAGATGAATGGTGCTCTACATTCCGTATCGAAACTCGACCTTCTATTTATTTTACACAGACTTCGCAGCCAAATGTATACAGGACAATTGCGGGGCTAGCGCTACAATCCTACTGACACTAACAGTCTCTCCCGAACCGGGGGAGAGCAACCTACGACGACTGACTTGTTAGGTCAGCATCGTACCTCAAGAAGGACTCTGAATGATACTTGTGTGTTATTTAGAAAAATGTTAACAATCGAGGATGTTTAGAAAATAATTTCGACCCTATTTACGTTTTCTCAGTGTAAAAACTTATTTCACTGGTTCATATTCGTAACTGTTTATGGTGTAATGATTGATAATTCATAATGAAATCCGTAATAATTCTACCGAAAGAGCAACGGTTATCATGAAATTATAAAAAAAAGTTGTATGACAGGTTACAATAAATTTTTCCTGAGTTTTGAACTAGAAACTAAATACATTCAATTTTTTCACACGGGTGATACGCACCTAGTAAAAAACCGCGTAATTCAAAAATCCGTGTAAAAAACCGTGTTAATTTAAAAAAAAACCGCGTAAAGTAAACCATCAAAAAGGATTTAGAGAAAAAAATAACCGAGACGCTCCACGACCAGTATTTCACGGTCATTCGCATCCTTCACAGGGCGGGTGTTTCATTTTGACCAAGAGTTCTACTAAATTAAGTCTTTTTTGGTTTTGTGAACGTTTTTAGTTACCGACCCGCGTTAATTCGAAAATCCGCCTAAGGATATATGAATTACTGCGGTATCGCATAGAATGGAATAAGTAGAAGAAGCAGGATTCAATTAACGGATGAGAACTAGGAGAACAAGGAGGTGACGCCAAAACGAGGCCAAATCAAGAAATAAATGAAAAATGGAGAAAAACAGGGAAGAAAGCTGGAAGAAATGTTGACATTTGTGGTCATAAGAATAAGAACAACGGCAGCTAATGTGGAAAGAAAGAACAGTAAGAGCAAGCCCACCAGTGGCTAAATTGAAGTTTCTAAAGCTAGTTTGGCAACTCCCACCATAACGCGGCAACCGGACCGGGCGTTGCTATGTTGGTTTGGGAAATAGCAATCCCCACCTTGGGTAGTAGCGAGTTATTAAATTTGGCAACGCGATAGCAACGAGCCGAATCGTTGCTATTTGATGAAATGTCAAACTGTTGTTTTTTTTTGTGCTCGATAGTGAATGTTCGTAATAATATTACGAAGATGATGAGTGTTTTGAATGCGGACTCAATTGGTCGGCCTCGGAAGACGAAGTGTTTTGCCTCGCTTGTTAAACACGTCGTAGGACACAAGTGTCGGCGTGAACCACTACTCAATTTTATTTCCGATTGAGCTGAAATTTTGCACAGGGTGTTTTTTCGGGCAGGTGAACATTTTGTATAGGTTATTCATTGAGATGACCAGATGCGGAAAGCTCAAATCCTCACAAGATCGGCCAATATTATTCAATAAACCTGGAAGGCTCAAGCAAATCTGCTCGGGAGTATTACCAACTATTTTCCCGTTTCGTTCGGTCGTTGTATAAAAAAACATTTTTCTCCTTTACCGCTGTTTCAAAAACAACCTAAGATGCGTTCGAAAGCGGCGTTGGAAATGGTCATCGGTATAGACCGTTGTTAAAACGCTGGATGGCACCTTCCTTCGTATGGCGGTTTTTTTGGGTATTTACTAGGCTGAGAGTCGCCCCGAATCTTTCCAAACATCATTTTCTTAATCGCGTATAAGGAAATTTGTTTTGCGAAATCACGTTCATCATCAATCAAATAATCGAAAACAATTTACGCGTTCTATGTTCAAGTTCTTTTTGGCGGCAAATTTTCAAATAATAATAGCAAACTGTGGGAACCGAGAAATAAAATACAGAATACAACTAATGACTAGGGTTGCCACCTCTCCGGGTTTCACCCGAAGTCTACGGGTTTGATAGGCGATCTCTGGGTCTCCGGGTGAACGCGAATTTTCTCCGGGTCTGGGAGACAATTTCCGGGTCTCTGGGTGAAGCGAAATTTCTCTGAGCCAGCGCAATTATTTTCGACTCGCTTTGGAAACAACATAAGTCATAAATTGAACAATTTATTTTCAAGTTCTACGCATTACCGGAAAACTCAGAAAATAAGCGAAGTAATTTCGCCATTAATTTTGAGAATTTCTCCAAAAAAACGCTGTCGAGTTTACGGCGAATCTTCATCATTTACTAATTGGGTTGTTTAGCCATATCAGTTTTTAATATCATCTGAAAGAGCTGCATTTCTAAGCAAAACTACGCATCTAAGTAAAACGTGATTTTCAAAAAATTCTATCGAAGTCATTTAATTTTTAAATCACGAAATAAAAGTTCTCGAAATCTGCTCGAAATCGCTAGAATGACAGTTCGCCCATATACCAACTGTCATTGTAGTGATTTAGAACGATTTTAATTATTCATTTAAAAATCGTAGGACAATGATAGTGTAACCGTTCCTATATTCATCTCAGTACCTATATTGATCTCATCACGCCTTTTGACCAATTTATTGTCAAATTTTACCATATTTTCAACGTTAAACCTCGCATCTCCGTCGTATTGGGCTCGGGGAAAGTGGTATCTGTGCCTGTGGTGAAGGTTATCACGACATAGAGCACGTTGTTTGGTCATGCCCTGTACACCGTGACGCCAGGTCTAAATTAATAGCTTCCCTGCAGGCCGAAAGTAGGCAGCCGGCTGTTCCTGTTCTAGATGTCTTGGCGAGCCGTGACCTATCCTACATGTCCCTTATATACGTTTTCCTGAAATCCATCCACGCCCCAGTTTAATCCTATTCCCTTCCGCCTACATCCAAGCAAACGACAAGAACACGTTAAGACCCCGGATCCGGAAACAGCAACTAGACCCGCACGATACTCTCAGGTCCCGAGGGAGACAACCCAATATGCCAGTCCGTAATATCTTGGCCCAGCAGCGGAACATGTGCTTACCTATGGCAATGAAAACCATCATACAGTAAACCAGTGCTTTTCATGCAAAATATTATAGCTTTAAGTTACATTTAGTTTCAGCTCGTAGTCGGCAGCGAGGATAAAAAATTTGCTTTTAGTTATTAAGATACTTTAATTGTATTTGTGCCGTGTCAAATAAATTATAGATGAACAAAAAAAAAACGTTAAACTTTCAGCCACTTGAGAGAATCGAGAAGTAAATAGATTTACTTTCAAAAATTTGTAGAAATTTGACGGTAAATTGGACAAATGAGAAAAATAAGATGATAAGATAGGTGCACCAACCTGTTGAGATGAATAATGGAGCGATTACCTTATAACATTTTTAAAAAAACACGTTTCGCTCAGAAAATTACACTCTTTTGGCTGTTATATAAAAATCAGAAATCCGTGAATAGCTAAACAACCCAATTTCATTGAAATATTTTACTGACATTGTCACCAAAATCATCGAATTCTATCGGCTGTTATGAATTGCCAAAATAAATGAAGTAAATAAATAGTGTAGATTACGTGGTGGAAATAAATCACAACAAGCATGTCAATGCACCATATACCCCCTCCCTTCCCGATACTTTAAAAATCTTCGGGCTAGATGTCCCTATCAGGTGGCAACCCTACTAATGACAGTTCGCCAGCTTTCAGTAGAATAGTCATTTAAGCCAACGTTGCGGGACGTGCCCAGTTTTACGGAATTTCTTTAAATAAACATATAAGGATGAAAAAATTTATGTACGCACAAGTAAAAAAATCTGCAAAAGAATTATGTTCTCGATAACTTGGGAGAACGGAAACAAAGTTATGTGAAATGGAGGGAACATTTTATGAAGTGGAAAGAACGTAGATCATTCCGGAAACGATTGACTGACGGATAAGTTGGTTATTACTAGATCCGCAAAATATAATCGAAATACATCACAAACAAACATTTTGCCAACGCTGGCTAGTGACGGTCTTCAGAAATTGGCAACTGCCGGTGTGAAAAAGAAATAGTGGAATTGGTAATCCCCATTAGCAACGACCGGTGCGAAAATCGGTTGCTATCCAAAATAGCAACGGCCAGCGTTGTGAAAATAGCAACTCAAATGGCAACTCACCGGTGCGCTTGCTCTAAACAGTAAAAACTTAACCAATGTAATGCGGGACGTAAGAAGCAATGATTACACACTTAATTTATCTCGCCAAACATCCCAACAGCTGATCGAACTCGGCGATTTTTTTGCGGATTTCAGCAATATATTTCGACGAACATTCGGCAAATATATCGATCTACCGTAAGCCAGCAAGCATTGATATTTCATTTGCCGATGTCCTTGAAAATTTTGCCGAAAACTTGTTGAATATTTCGCTGAATTTATCAGTTGTTGAGTTCTCGACAATAAATATCATATGAGCTGGTATAAAATGTGAAGATACAGAGAATGAAAATGTGAAAAGAGAAAAGTAGAAACGAGGTAGATATAAAAGCTTCAATCAATACCTTTATGAAAATTCATAACGATTTATTCGAAGTCCGTCTGAAAATTAATTTGGGCACTAGAAGGTTAATATAGAAACGCTTGAAAAAAGAAGAGAAATTGCTTCGGTAACTCTTGTTAACGATTTGGTTTGCAAATGCATATGTTCGAAAAATTTGCTAGAAAAACTCAACTTCTTTGCTCCTACACGCTCATTAAGAATGCGAAAATTTTTTGTATTAAATTCTTATAGAACAGGATATGCCATGGCCGGGCCAGTTAATAGTATGATGAGTTTTTTTCAATAAATATTGTAAAGTTATTGATTTAACGATGTCACGAAAAGCTCTTAGGAAAAAATTGTACACTAGAATTACATAACTATATTTGTGATGTTAGCAATAGTTTTCAAGATGTAGTCTACTATGAATGACGCAAATAAACAAATAAACAAACAAAACAAACTATTTTATGTCAAGATATGGTCATTACAATTATTGGTGCTCTAGAGTCACCATGAGCGGAGAAGGAGAAAAAGAAAATAGTAAAGTGGTAAAAAAGTATGAAGTCAAACAAGAAAAAAGAATTAGAAAAAAAAAATGCATTTGGAATTAGCAATTTAAGGACAAGGCATAGGAAAAATTTATTAAAAATGAGGGCAAAAATGAAAGAAGCAAACTAGGAAAATTGGAAACAAGGATGAATAAAAAAAGAGGTTTGAACATTACCTTACCTTACGAATCAGCTCCAGGCCGAAGTGCCCCTTACTGTTCGAAGTGTCCCTTGTTGTTCGAAATGTCCCTTGTTGTTCGAAGAAGTCGTCTTAGTCGATTCGTTTCATGGCTGCAGCTCGCCAGCCCCGCAGGTCGTCTTCCACTTGATCGAGCCATCTTGCTCGCTGCGCGCCTCGTCGCCTCGTGTCAGTCGGGCGTTTACCATTTTTACCGGGCTGTCGTCCGACATCCTCACGACATACCCAGGCCACCGTAGACTCTCGATTTCACCGTTTGAACGATGAGTGGTTCTTCCATCTTCCATCTGCACCGTTCTAAAACCCCAAAATCGCGTTGGTCCTTCACGAGCATGGTCCAGGTTTCATGGCCGTTCGAGTTGAGCCTCCTCCGGAGTGCAAAGTTGCCACAATTTCCTGCCATAAGGCGTTAACAAAATTTCTCTACTGGTGTCGTTGTCAGGAGTTACCAGTGAGCCTAAGTACACGAGCTCGTCTACCACCTCGATCTACGCTAATGTAAATTCGTGATGGGAGGTTGAAACTGTCTTCTCTAGAACCTCTTCCACTCATGTATTTAGTCTTTGATGCATTTATGACCGGTCTAATTCGTACGGTTGAAGTCTTCAGTCTGGTGTACGGTTTTGTCAGCTTCTGTGACATGGGCGCCTACAGATAAATTCGCTAATGAGCTTAAGTGAGCGTTTATTCGATTTGGCCTTCGTCAATGGACCAGAAATAGTTGAGCCCCTCATCCATTGTTATCTGCCGATCTGCATCACAAACCGCTTGTCTCACTGCTCAATGCTTTCATTGCAGTATCAGAAGAGTTAGAACAAACCAGTATTACGATGCTGAACTTCAAACGCTGTGATTTTCAGGCACTGAACAACAGTATTGCAGTGCAGGTTGATCTAAACCATCTTGCTGAAAACTACAGGTCGTATACACAAAACATACAAGAGAATTTGAAGCAAAAATTGGGAAAATATATGAAATCATTGAAGAAAGCATGTCCAACGATACCCTACAATTTAGCATTTATTGGAACATGTTCAATTTCAACCACCGAAGCAGCCAAGCTATTTGCCGAGTTTTCCCAAACTGTCTACAGCACACCTCTGCCTGCGTTGTATCCTGGTTGTTTGCACTGTGTGTGCACATAAGACATAAACCTTCGCCAAAGCACATTCTTAACATTGGAAGTTCAAAAAGAGCTCGAAGATGTTGCCGTTTCCAAGGGTGCTGGGTGGTGGAAGGTTTACCATCATTGTTCCTCAGACATTGTGCTTCGTCACTTCTTCAATCGCTTCTGGAAAAGACCGGCTTTTCGGAAATCTGCCAGAATCATTCATAAGTCGGGCAGTATCCACCGTGTTGAATATTACCGTGAAATATTAATTTTATGTTCGATTGGTCTTCCAATCTATGGTCCAATCAATACTGTACAGAGCTGCACGCCCGTAATTTCGGAGAAACAACATACACTTTTACAACAGTGGTAAACGACGACAGGTTTAGTGTGAAACAAACCTCTTGTTTAGGAAAATCGAGAGTAAAAAACAGGTTATCTCGATCTACGTCGATTTTCTCGAAGCATTTGATGTTTTCCCACACGTTTATGCCATTGAAAATTACAGTAGGTACATGGGTTCTCTAATACACATCAGCGGCTGGTTACAGTCATATCTTACCAAGCACAAAGCATTGGCTAGTGTCAGCTCGGTTTGCTTCCGAGAATTCATCATCAAATCTGGTGTCACAGGGAAGCATTTAAGGCCCGCTCATTTTTGTTCTGTTTGTGAATGATGTGTGCTTTCCGGCTAAAATCCGCAAAGCAAATGTTCGCCGATGATCTCAAATTCTGCAGAGTAATCTTTTCCCTGTGGACTGTCTTGAAACTTAAAATGATATCAACGAGATTTTGACGTGATGCAGTGAGAATGGAATGAAAATTAATGTAACAAAATGCAGAGTAATTTCATGTCTGAACTTTTACACCAAATCAGCTTCAACATTCCCGTACTCTTCGTAGTTTTCCTACCATTAGTGTCCCGTTTCTCAGAAAAAGCTATGGATATAATACCCCATATGTCTCTTGTTGTAGAGCTATCACCGAAGTCAGTGGTGTCCATGAGTTTGGAATGTCAAAAACTATTTTTAGCACTTTTTCCTATTTGGTTACTGTACTTATCTATAGCTTATCTGTATCTATAATATCTATATATCTAACAACCAAATATATAGAACCACTCACAAAACGATCACTTTTCTCTCTATTGCAGACATTCAGGAATTCTACGAACTCACTCTGTTGGACGACTCGAAATCCGTACAGCAGAAAACGGCAGAAACGCTGCTCATAGCGAGCAAATGGGAACAGGATAATGCCATCAAAGCGAACGAGGTAAGTATTGTGTACTTGTTATTCTACTGTCAGTTCCGGCTTAATTCTGACACTGAAACGCCTCCGCAGTAACTCTCTCAAGAATTCTTCCATCCCTGGTCCATCTATTACGAGTTATTTTTCACCGTTGTTGTTTATATACACCTAAAAGTAATACGTCCTACCAGAAATTAAACATCCACCTCAAACTAGCCCAATGTCAATGTTTGCGTGTGTGTTATTGTTTCTCCCTTGTATGTATCGTTGTATTCTAGAATGGCACCATCACCAACCATATCCCTGTCCTGATGCAAACTATCTTGAATGGCCACCAAAAGCAGCAGCAGCAGCAACAACAACAACAACAACCACAACAGCAACAGCAGAACCACAACAATCAAAGCAACCAATTGCAGCGAGAGCAGCTTGAGAATCAGGTAGGGAAAAGCTAAAGGATGCGTCATATCGTTTTTGCGTCAACAGTCGCTCGTAGGCTCGGGTAACAACATTGGCCACCCCAACCAAGGTGTTGTGCTTCTGATGTTCCATTCTTCCTTGCTTCCACCCACTTGCTCCGCTGCCGCCGCCGCTTGGAAAGCGCATTTCGATTCTGCTGCCATTCAACGTGAATTGCGCCGCATAATAATGCACAATGCATGTCACACTCTGTCGTCACTGTCACGGTGTCTGCTTTGCATTCATTTGAGACTTGCTTTTTGTTTGCCAAATTTGCACTGCTTTGTTTGTTAGTTGTTTGCAACAGAAGCGAGTAGTTTCATTTTCCAGTTTGTCAGTTTTGACATAGGGAAATCTCGCGAAGGGTGAGGCGGATTAAAGTATTTGTCTTTCCTTAATATTTGAATTTCATTCTTCCATTCACATTTCTTAAAAATTTGTTTTCATCGTTCATGTATCGTTTCTTCTTGAAATTTTGGACTCAGGTTCATGTCATGTCATTCTCCATAGCCAAATAATTAACGTTTATCTTGCTGTTCCAAGTATTTTGTGTTTTTTTTTTTTTCTGAAATATTCAAGTATTTCTTGCTTTTCTCTCTGTGCGTCTGTATCTAAAACGATCTCGATTTTAGTAGATCATTTCAGTTGTGAACAAAATATCCTTGAAATGATGTTCACTAAGAACAATCAGCATTTTTATTACGCACGCGATTGCTCCACCAGAAAAAAGGACAAGGTCCAAAACGTAAACAAAGGTACCTCCATCTGTCAAAACAGTGACAACACATATGTAATACTGCTAGAACGTAGATTTTAAAACTCAACATTCGGGAAATGCTAAAAATATTCTATACATTCTTGTAGTTTTGAATTATTTGAAAAATAACAAAGAATTTACCTAGGGGCAAGACCCTATTGATATATTGCAAAATATTTCCACTATTCGGTATTAGAAAATATTTGTCATTGCATTTCCAGGCACCCATCTACCTATATCACAACTCTTTGACAGCACATTACTGTCGGAGTCTGTCGGAGTGGTATGAATGTGACAGATAAACGATAAATATCAAAATATATCCACCATTATCGAATAGTATTACTTAATTATTTCTCTTAAAAATAAAGTTGTCTAGCCCCTAGGAATTAACAGCTCATAGAAAAATTTGTTTTAGCTTGCTTATGGTTCGACGAAGACCTCACAGTCGTCAAAATTTTAATGGACCTTATTAGAGTAAAACCTTTCTTACAACTCCCCTTACACATTGAAATACTAGTATCGAAAGCATAAGCAAAAGATCCATCTTGGTCTCCACAACAACAAGTTGCTGCAGTCAAGCATTTCCGTAAAAGGAAAAAGTCTTCGTGTCATATGAGCCGTTGAGAGCAAAAGTGGTACATGTACCATTTTTACACTTTTTGGGTTTTTTGCATAAAATGATGCAGAACGCAATAACGTACTAGAATATCCAAGATAAACCGAGATCTGATAACCCAAACCGAAGTTGTAGCCAGAACAATTTTTGGTAATTAACATAATCACCATTTCGTTGAGAGCAAAAGTGGTACATGTCAAGTCTGTGCATATTAGATGAATTGTAAGTCGAAGATCTTAGGATATAGAACAATCATGTCTTCAGCAAAGTTGGTCAAGTGATTGAGTACTTTCAGATGAAGATCTGTCTGTTTTGGAATTTTCTCACTACGTGGCGCTAGTGTACCCGTGACAATTTTGTAACAGAAAGAGTTTTATCTATTTCAGTATCAACTCGGATGCTGTGGCCAATTTAGAAGATAACTCTCTGAGGTCTTTGATATAGATATATATTTACACACTGGACCCAGGTTTGGCTTTAGGCAGGCCACCGATAGCCTTACGGAAGATCCAGAAATACCGTAATTGAGGTCAATTTTCTAAAGTGATCCTAGAGCTTCCTAATTTTTTCGAAACTGCTTCTGCGGGATTGACTAGAAACGAAATGATTTCACCGAAAGATTCAGAACTAGCGTAAAATGTCAATTTTCAAAAGTGTTCCTAAAGCTTCCTGTTTTTTTCGAAACCAGTTCTAGAAGGAAAATGATCTTTTGACGAAATATGCTCCATGACTCATGACATAATGTTACTCAAATTTACCATCAGATAGCCTTTTGAAAGATCCGGAGTTACCGTAAACGAGATCAATTTTGAAAAACAGGTCCTAGTCCCATCTGGATACAGTGTATATTTTTCCAAGGCTGTATCATATTTTTAGTACACTCATTTGTCGCTCCTCTAACTACATACACTGTCTGCTTTAATGAACAGGTCCTAGTATTTTCCGTGTTTTTTTTTTCGAAACTATCACATGCAAAAATATACCATAATATCAAAGAAAAGCCAAGATCTGATAACTTATACCAGAGTTATAGCCAAAATAATTTTCAGTATTCCTCTTCTACGGTATTTCTGGATCCGGAGGGCAACCGGTAGTTTACCGAAAGTTGAACTTGGGTCCATCGTGTAGTTATTATCGACCAAATAGCAATTCGAAAGATACCAGGGTATTTTCCTTTGAATTGGCCCAGTCGATCTAGGTGATTTAGAATGTCTTCTGTTACATATACACTAGCGCCACAAAGTGACAGAATTCCTTAACAAACAGATCATCAGTCTATAGTACTCAATCACTTGAACAACTCTGCTGAAGACATGAATGTTCTATGTTTTAATATTAGCGAGCTATAATGCATCCTTCATGCTTAGACTGGACATATACCACTTTTGCTCTCAACGTTTTCTGGTTGTCATTATTTTTCCCATAGAACAAAAGTGGTACATGTTTTTCCATTGAAGTTTGTGTAAGTTTCTCAACCAGAACTCGTTATGCTTTCATGTACCGTCTTTTAAAACCTTTCCAGCAATGATTTAGTGCAGTTATGTTGGGAAAAATTGTTGAAAAAAATTTACTAGGTGTTCAAGTGTTTTCGTTTATCGCGTCTCCTGGAAAATTTACTTAATGGCACATGTACCACTTTTGCTCTCAACGGCTTATATGCAGTCGATTGCAGAAAAGTTTTGGATATTTTTTCTTCCTACTTGCAAAAGTGGAAAATCTCTCCCAATGCTTCTAAAACTCAAATGATAATTTTTCCGCATAAGCCTAGGGCTTCTTTCCTCAAGCCAAACAATAACCACGTTGTCAAGATGAATGGGGTTATTTTAAGTTGGTCTGACAAGGTTAAGTACTTGGGACTAATTTATGATAAAAAACTTATTTTCAAAGAGCACATTGAGAGTATACAAGCCAAGTGCATCAAATATACGAGATGTTTATATCCTCTCATTAACAGGAATTCTAAACTTTGTTTAAAGAACAAACTTTTGATTTACAAACAAATTTTTAGACCAGCAATGCTTTATGCTGTACCGATCTGGTCAAGTTGCTGTTAAACAAGGAAGAAAACGCTCCAAAGGATTCAGAATAAAATTCTGAAAATGATTTTGAAACGTCCTCCTTGGTTTGGTACACTCGAATTACATTGACTTACTGGTGTTGAACCATTAGAAGCTATGTCAAATAAAATTATTAACAATTTTCGACAAAAATCGTTGCAATCCTCAATTGCTACGATAAGCTCTCTTTATAGCCAATAAGGTAGCAATTAAGTTAGTTGTAAGTTTACTTCCCCTTTTCTGACAAGTAGGTTTAAATCCCTACGAATGATAAGTCCTAATTGCGAAAGCAAACAATCCTAACAATTAAAATTACAAATTTCTAACAGTGTTGAGAAGTCATCATTTGTGATTGGACACACATACTCATTATTTACTAATATTTATCATAAATACTTAAGCTACTAACAAATCCCCCCCCCCCCCCTTAAAAAAAAAGTTGCTGCAGTTGTGGTGTGGCGAGCACTTTCCATCCCATCAAACGCCGTGACAGGCAGGCCGGGCGCTGCGGTCGATTTCCCGCATTAATGGTCGAGCTGCGTTCCGATGTTTGATGCATGAGTTTCGGGTTTTGTTCTCATCAATGTGGTGCTTGCTTCTGCTCCTACCACCGACCGACCACGGGGAAACAGGCGACGGCCGACGAGTGTGTTTTTAAATTTAGAAGCTCTCGAGAATGTGCTGCTCTAGAGAACTGCAGCTTGTCAGTGCAGTGCGATAGGCAACCGAGGATTCTGTTTCCGAATGATTTGAACGGATCGGATGTTCCCTTCAAGTGGCGAGTATAAGCACGATTCTTGGTGGGTAAGGTATTTCACGTTCGCGAGTTGTGTGGCTTGATCAATCTGTCGACATTTTCAGTTAAAAAAAAACAGTTGAAAGTTAACGGCTCTGCAGTGCCTTTCATCCATTCTCAGTTCATCCCATTGCCAATAATGATATTTGCATCCCTTGGTTTGTAATTAATCAAGCTCGCACCGAAGTATAGATTTCACTGAAATGAACGTTACCGGCAACAATAATAGAGACTACCAAGATTGTGTGCAGCATACACTTGTCTGTGAATAAACGATACATCCGCGTTTACATTGCCACAACCCGTGAAATGAAGAGTCATGGCCTGCTGTTGATTTTACTTAAGAATATGATACTAGCGAATTGCGATTCTCTGTGATGTTTGTTTCAATGTTAACAATAATATCTCAAAATAAAACTGGCGAGCTCATATTGAATTATCTTGGTGTAGGCAGTATGATATCTCGGCTCTGCTTGAGATTCTTGTTTACAACCGGGCAACGTTTGTGTATACGCACAAAAAAACTGTAACTATTTTTATTGGTACAAAAAAAATGGATGCCGAATTTTTGGCCGCTAGCGATGTTCAAGATTGATCGATGTTTCACTCAGTTGCATCGCAGACAGACGTCCAAGCTGAATTCTGAACATGTGTAACGTTTTATAAAAATAGCAATACGTTAACAGTCACGACACCTGCGAATTGATTTTGTTGTAACAATGAGCACACCACGCGGCGCTAGTATACAAGTGATTTATAACGACAACTATTTCGATCATTATTGTTCTTACATGAACGAGTGTCTGTAATTGCATGTTAATTACGCTTCAACAGACTGCTGCATTTTTTTAATCTTTCAAAAATTTAATTGGTGAAACAAAAACTCAAGCACTCAAAAAAAGTAACTGAATCTACTGACTTTGACTTTGGGATATTGTTTTTTATTGAAAGTTAATGCTTCAGGATTCAATAGACTACGTACAAATCTTATGTACAAAACTTTATGCCTCCATGAGATCCTTATAAAACTGCTAAACGATATTTCATTCAAATCTTTTGAGTAGGTACTTGTGTATCAAGTAGTTCGATTGTAGTTACAAATTTATCGCAACGGTGCACAGTGGTTTAAAATAGCAATGTCGCGAACCTTATTCTATAGTGCCTAAGTGCTTTACTTTAGGACTATAGTATCTCCGAAGCAATTATTTGTATTGAAATTGCCCACATGATGGTGCTATGCAACAATAGCCATAGCCTACTATGCTAGAAATAAAATTTCTAACTTTTTTGTTTCTGCATGAAACTAAAAGTTGTCTTCGGCAAAGTTGTACACACTTAAAACTAGATCTCGAGCTCGGCAACAAAACATCCGAGTTCACTCGGCAACTTTGGATTCAACCGGTATTTCAGCAAGAAAATGCCGGTTGCCGACAGTTGTCAGATCATTTTGCCGAGACTTCGTCCAAAAAACTAAGCTTGACGAATCTCGTCCCAATTTTTTGCCGAGTTTATCGTTAAACACTGTTGATGCTGAGGTCAGCAAATACTACAAGGTATACAGCCCTAGAGGTTGTATGAAATGGTGACGTAGGACTAAATATATAATATATGCTAAAATAAATATTATTATATGCTGCGCTAAACTGTTCATAGGTAACACTACCGTTTATTTATGATAGTCGTTATTTTAAAACTAACGATGCATGAATACATGAAAATTTTACACTTGTAGTAGTTGCGAAAATTCTCATAACTCTTATCTTCAAGCATCTATAGTTCTGAAAAGAACCGATTCCATAATATTCAGTTTGAAATTCGTGCTACAGAACGCTGATAATCGCACCATGAATATTTTGTTGGCCGCGCATAAAATTTGCTCTCCGCTGTGCCCTCCAGTAGCTGTGCTAGCAAAATATCCTGCAGCGTACGATGGTTATTGTTGCTGCCGTATGCAAAATAAAGGTAACATGCTCCGCGGTGCCTGGAAGTTGACTCGTATGCAGCTCTCGTTTCTCAATGTCGCAAAGCTTTAACAGCTGCACCGCACTCGCTATTGTGGAACAAACTAAACTGAAGCTGAATTTTCCACACGCAGTCTTTTGTATCGAGTTCAGCGTAGATTTTACCATTAAGGCGTGGCTACGTAGCTTATAGAAAGAAAGAGAAACAAACCAATACATCTTCAGTACTACTGAGTGATTTTCATAAGCATCAAAAGAAAGTTTTTGCTTCCCCGATGCGAAAATCACTCTGGTTCTTAGATTAACTAATTTTTGTTGCTGATATTTGACTGATAACGGTGTTCGAGTGAACACAAACAAACAATTAAACCGGAAAATCACTCAATTCAGCAGTGAAAATTCTTGAAATGAGGGTTATGTCTTGTTGTGATAAACTATTCATAGGCAACACTACCGTTTATCTTTGGTGCGCCCTGGTCGTTATTGGACATTTCACACTAGGAGTAGTTGTGAAAATTCTCGTAACTCTATCTTCAAGCATTTATAGTTCTAAAAAGAACCGATTCGATAATCTTAAGCTCGAAATGTATGCTACAGAATGCTGATAATCACACCACCACCGGTAGCATCGATTATTTTGTTGGCCGCGTGTAAAATTTGCTCTCTGCTGTGCCCTCCAGCAGCTATGCCAGCAAAATATCCTTCAGCGTACGATGGTAACTGTTGCTGCCGTGTGCAGAATACAGGTAACATGCTCTGCGGTGCCTGGAAGTTGACTCGTATGCAGCTCTCGTTTCTCAAGGTCGCAAAGCTTAACAGCTGCACCGCACTCGCTATTGTGGAACAAACTAAACTGAAGCTGAATTTTCCACGCGCAGTCTTTTGTATCGAGTTCAGCGTAGATTTTTACTATTAAGGCGTGGCCACGCAGCTTAGACAAAGACAAACAAACCAAAACACTTTGTTGAGTCAAAATATGTAGGCAGTGGAATTTATTTCGTCCATGTTATTGTTATCTGTGCTTGGGAAGCAAACCAAGAACAAGGGAAATGTATGGGAAAGCTTGACCTTGGAACTTTTCACCTTTTTCCACCACTAAGCAGTAAAGCAACAATGTTGAACATATTATCAAAAAATTGTTACACATTTTATCTATCCACCGACATATAAATGACTAAGATGCATTAAGTCGTTCGCTTGCTATAACCGTCTGAAATCTGACGCAACATTTGCCAGTTTATTTTTCATTTTCACAAAGTGTAATCTAGTATAGAAAACAAAGACGTAGTCCTACGTCGAAACATTACTGGTATCTCGGCACAAATTTTACTCGTTGCCGTGTTTCGGCAATACAGCTGTCATTCTCATGAACGAGTTGCCGCCATTTTTCTTAGTGCAAATTTATGCGTGTTACGGGTGAGCAAACAGGAATCGGATACAAGTTTGGCTGAAATTTGTGCAAATTACAAGTGTTTACAATCCGGTAGCCGAAAAAATGTAGTACAGTTTGGGGGGAAGTGGCTGGAACTCAAAAAGTGTAGTTTCAAATCGTGTGAATACAATATTGTATTTGTTTTAGGGATAGGCATTAGACGTAATTCTAGATTAGATGTTTAGCTCAATGCCCTACTGGCGAGCAAGATAAAGATAAGTATTCAAGATTTAGTAAGAATAAATTTCTTTACTTACTAAATCTCATCGAGCTTATAATTTATCTTTTGAAAGAAAACTACCTGGTTCACAGCAAAACTATTTCCTGCGATTGGATTCCACTGAAAAAACGGCTCTTTACTGTGCCGAACATTCAGCTTATATAACCGAAAGGTCGTTGGACTGGTTTGCCGCTTCTCGGCTGGATTTGCCGAGAGCACAGTCAACTGTGTACCGCGATTCTCGGCATAAAATGACATCTGTCAAATATTGGTTTTCCGAGATTCTCGGCAAAAGAGATTCAGCCGAGATGGTTGCCGAGCACTCGGCTGTCCAAATCTCGGCACAAACAATGGCGAGATTCGGCGAAATTTTTTAAGTGTGTAGATAATTTCATGACAAACAACTTTGCTAACAAGACTTTTGCTCTATATACTGTAGATTTTGAAAGAGCTTAAGTTTCGTGTGACTATGGCCGTAAAATCTGTTTTGTGCTCCTAACTTTCTGGTTTGTTTTTTTTTATTAACACACTGTTCTAGAGAATTTTAGGCCTTATCATGCTTTAAAAATTCCATGCAGACACTATGCTGAAATTCCTTTTGGTTCAAAAGATAGAAGCAATAATAACAGTAATTTACCCTATTTTCAACTGTGGATTAGAGAAAAAGGGGAACGCCCGGAAGTACACACTCACCGCCATTTTGAAGCTTCAGGTTAGTACTACAAAATGATGGAAGAGTTACTCGTCCGACTAGTCACAATTTTGAGAAAGAGCGTTAAACATTTTCGTAGATTGCGTACTTTTCCTCCAGCGGAACGAGATATCACAGACTAACAGACATAACACGTCGAACCAATTTTCAATAAAATCATCGTTTGGATGATTCCAGTACTTTACATTAGTAACACTAGCACCATCTGCTGTCGTGTTCGCGCTGCGTCATGTATTTTGACATCAGCGCCAGCGTTACTGCATGTGTCAAATGGGGAACTGCAAAATATGTATGAGATTGCATGACAGCGCCTCAGACGACGTTTTCGCGCGATGATTGTTATTCGATTGAAAATTTGAAATGAACGTTTTTTGTGGCGATGGAGCTAGGTTCCAGTGTTACGTCTGTTAGTCTGTGGAGATATCTTCATAGTAATACGGTTTTGGACATTGTGTGTATGTATATATGATTGCATATGTAAGTGTGTGTCTCTAAAAACGTCTATTTGTGAAAAATTAATGTATGTGTGATTCGTATTCAGATTCTAATTTCTGAATACTACTAGGATTATGTAATAAATCTGGGTGATTGTGTGTGATATTGCAAAAAGCCATGCAATGTGTGTATCGTCCGCAAGCGGTTGTGAAAACCAATAAGCAGGAGATAGAGACTGATACCAATTTGCTTTTTTCTTTTACACTCACGTATGATATCAGAGAATATGATTATACCTATCAATGAAAATTGCAGCAGGTTATTGGACTACTTCGGTAGTGAAGTTTTCGGCAGGTTTTCTACAGCATTCTGAATAATGCAAAATATATATCGATATTCTTACCTATAGATATCTATACTCATATACACAGATATGCCCACACATACATTCACACACATACGTCCATAGAGACACACACTTACATATGCAATCATATATACATAAACACAATGTCCAAAACCGTATTAATATGAAGATATAGATGAAAATGTTTAACGCTCTTTCTCAAAATTGTGACGAGTCGGACGAGTAACTCTTCCACCATTTTATAGTACTAACCTGAAGCTTCAAAATGGCGGTGAGTGTGTACTTCCGGGCGTCCCCCTTTTTCTCTAATCCACAGTTGAAAATAGGGTAAATTACTGTTAATATTGCTTCTATCTTTTGAACCAAAAGGAATTTTAGCATAGTGTCTTCGTGGAATTTTTAAAGCATGATAAGGCCTAAAATTCTCTAGAACAGTGTATTTATAAAAAAAATTAAACCAAAAAGTTAGGAGCAAAAAACAGATTTTACGGACATAGTCACACGAAACTTAAGTTCTTTCAAAATCTACAGTATATAGAGCAAAAGTCTTGTTAGCGAAGTTGTTTGTCAAAAAATTATCTACAACTTTGCCGAAGACAACTTTTAGTTTCATGCAGAAACAAAAAAGTTAGAAATTTTATTTTTTGCATAGTAGGCTATGGCTATTGTTGCATAGCAACAGCATGTGGGCAATTTTAATACAAACAATTGCTTCGAAGACACTTTAGTCCTAAAGTAAAGCACTTAGGCACTATAGAATTAAGTTCGCGACATTGCTATTTTAAACCACTGTGCGGTTGAGCATTGCAAATTAAATGATGCACTAAAACGTTAAGATGTTATTTTGACACCCAGAATAGATTACAGCTTCGCTTATTCTGAAACATAACCAGGTATTACGGATAGGGAAGCTTCGTAGTCGTGAGGTTATACCCAACAAACATTCACCGCTTAATAAGCTATTATTAAGCGGATTCCGGCTGAATTAAAGCTTAATTAGCTGTTACTCTACCAAATTGTTTGTCGTGAGGACTTAAACGTGAGTTTATTCTCAGGCTCCTCCATACAGAAACTTCTCTTCAGACTGACAAACTTTAATGTAAACCTTCGGAAATTTCATCCATCTGTAGCACAGTATATCTTCAAATAACTTGCTTGAGGCGATGATAAGGTTGATGAAGAAGATAAGAAAATAGCACAAACTAACAGACGTAATACTGGATTTTTTAATAACAGTCATCGCGTATGAACACCGTCTAGGGCGCTGTCATGCAATCTCATACATATTTTCTGGTTTCCAATCTGACATATGCACGTACGCTAGCGCTGATGCCGAAATACAAGACGCAGCTCGAACACTACAGCAGATGGTAAAGTGCCTGGCACAGACAGTCATGCAGTCGATCTGTGACTACTGACCTACTTTTAAATGATTGTTATACCTGGATAACAATGTGCAATGTGCAGTGGTGGGCATCGCTAACCAAAAATTTAGCGACGCTAATCACTCAGCCGCTAACCGGAAAATTTAGCTCGATAATCGCTAAACGCTTTAGCGGATTACACACACATTAGCGGAACTTTCGCTAGTCGATAATCGTTACCTTATTAATATGTAAATAGTCATATCGCTATATTTAATGCTCGTGTTTTCTAAGATTTGGACCAATTTGATCTTTTGTGGTAAAACAAACAAAAACTTTTTCTTTTGAGAGCTATTTACAATAGGAGGCTCGTTGTCTGAAAAGCGCTTGCAATCTACAAAAGTTCTTGGTTTGCCGAAAATTAAATCTAGACCTTGAGCCGAAAATTAAATCTAGACCTTGAGCTTGTTCTTCCTGTGGCTCGTACGGTAACTGGAATTCCATTCTAGGGTAAAAAGACTGACTTGCACTTGTGTCGTAAAGAGAGGAACTCTAGACAATTAAGACAATTGAACGTTGTTTGAATGAAACAAACGTTCCAAAAGTAACTTTCGCTGTAAAGTATGTTCGTATTTTGAAGCAATTTACGTACGCCATAAGCAATTCACAGTTTCTCTAAATAGTTATATCGTCGCTTTTCTACAAAATTTAGCGAATTAGCGATTAGCATTTCGAAGGCCAACATTTTAGCGACGCTAACAATTTCGCTAACCAGCTCAAAAATTAGCGAAAACGCTAAACCGCTAACTGAATATTAGCGTCGCTAATTAGCGATTAGCGAATTAGCGGAATGGTGCCCATCACTGACAATGTGCCTTTTTTCGGGTAAGCCTAGATACATTTAGGAGAGGGCTGTGTACTGGCTTCTACAGTATAATTGTAAAAAGCCGGTAGAATACCGCTTTGTTTCCGTGTTTCAACTATTTCAATGATTCAACGGTAAATCTTTGGGGTAATGTGAAGGAACGAGGTTACCGTTACATCCGCCCCCACTTCTATATAATGTGAGTTTCCTTGAAGAGAGAGACTCACATTGACCTGTTTTGCTCTCGTCTGTCATCTTTCGCGCATACATTTGCGCACATGGTAGTTGGTTTCGTCCTTTTTGGCACCTGGTAAAAGTTCTGGTGAGTGCTAGTGAACCTGCTATACAGTAAAGTCGGTTGACTCATTGTCCTCGACCGTCCGTGCTGGGTTGTCAAAGACTCGCTTCAATAGATTCTCATTTCTGTAACCTCAACGTGTATCGCCTATTAAATTGGTGCTATCTTTTTCACTTCATTGCGTTGAAGTTGTGGTGGAATTGCCTTTATTTTTTACATGTGTTGCACTCGACCGTTACATGTTTTGCTGTCTGCGGCATCCTTCTAGTCTTCTTCTCTGCTTGTCGCCCTCTTCCACCGTCGATATCCAATCGAACAACTTCCCGCAACCACCGCTTTCTCCTGTGAAATATTACATTAACGGGGTTAAAAATGTTTATCGTTGTCCGTCGATTTTTAAGTGCAGAATAAAGATCCGTTCAAAATGTTTTAAATGACAGTTCGTCTATGTACCGTATATAATATAAGGTCGAATCCTTCCGACCTTCATATATCATTTCTGTTACTTCCCAGTTACAAATTCTTTTCGGAGCAAACTAATCTGATTCACATGGATCTCTTACAAATTCGTGCGGAAAGAATTGCTGTTCCTTCTCTATTTTGTTTATTTGGTTCAATATATCTTCTCATTTTTTTACTTTTTCATTGTATTCCTGTATGGATCTTCGCTCTTAGCAAAATTCTTTCTGGTCATTAAAATCTTTCATTTGTTCTAGATTTTTTCCTATTATTATCGGAGTTTCTATTTCTATCCGATTTACAATATCTTTTTTTGTTTCTCTTAACCATCGGGGTGCAAAAACAGCTCATCACCATTTTTTTTTTCAATCATCCGCTGTCTTGCCTGTCTCACGTCTTGAGTCATACTTACAAACTACCCTCCCCTTCTTCTGATCTGCCCGGTTATTATGAACGATTTCTGTTCTTAATTACAGTGGTCATTTCACCTGGAAATTTTACCACTTCATTCACCTACACACCACATGTTCTGGAGCTCATGACCTGGTCCTGTCGGGACTGATTTTACTAAGACCAAATCACCCCACATGGGCTGCAAGTCATTTGTTTTTCTGTCATACGCTTGCTTGCCCATATAATATTTTTTCATTTCCTGCACATGTGTCTCATATGTCAGTTTGCCCACTCAATTCCGCTTGTAAAAAGAAGTGGGAATGCGCGCTGTACGTCCGTACGACAGTTCTAAAGGGGTGTATCCCGTGGATGAATTAACTGTAGTATTATACTCAAACGTAAAATATGGAAGTAATGTATCTTACGTGTGCGGTTTACCGCCAATGAATTGTCTTAGGTAAGTTTTGATCGATTTGATCTCTCCACTTGATATGCCTGTGGGTGGTACGGACTAGTGGTAATTTTCTTTATCTTTAAAATCTTGAGCACATCTCTCATAAGTGTGCTCACAAAATTTGCCCTTTTATTCTCACATTTTGATAATATGAAGGGTAATTTTTTAAGAATTTGGTTTTTCTTTAAAAAAACCTAAATTAATCCACCTAGCGGTCAGACTCAGCCTTTCTCATTCAAACTTATTATTTGTAAAAATAGATTTACATGAATGCTTAAATCCAATAAAGGTATATTCACTCTTTGGGTTCTAAAATATTGATGTTGTTATTAAAGTATAAAATATGAAATTTGACGTAATGTTAGTGCTTAAGAAATAGCGAAATAAAAGAAATGACTCTTAATTTCGAACAATTTAATCACGAGCGATACCGGGAACGTTCAGATAGTACGATACCACATTTAAATCATGCTGAGGCCATATATGTTGATCAAAGCAGGTATAGTGTTGAATAGTCTTCATAATTCATAATTCATCAGTTAACCCTTAACTAGCTCGTTCATCTGAAATCAATATTGTTCAAATCGGTTGTGTAGTTTCTAAGATAATGAAGTTTCGTGATTTTCACATTTCGATACATTACAGACGAAGTTACAGTCCGATTACAGCAAAATTCAATAGGGTGTTATGAGGCAGCTAGACCTTTCATTTGATACTGATTATGTGGAAATCAGGTCAACCATCTCTGAGAAAAGTTTGTGAGTCCAAGTAGTCTTTGGAATATGTTTCTTTTTATAGCTAGATTTCACATTTTTAAACATAACCTGAAAAGTAATAATCCGTTCGCAAAAAAAATCATTAGGGTCTTATGGGGCAACAAGACTTTCCATATGACACTGATTTTATGATAATCGGTCCAGCCATCTCTGAAAAACATGAGTGAGACTAAACAGTCTCCAGAACACGTTTCTTTCTGTAACTTCTGAACCATATGTTCAATCTTCATAAAATTCAAAATTTGAGGGTTTTTAGGTAGCCCGTTCATTTGAAACCAATTTTGCTCAAATCGGTTGTGTAGTTTCTGAGATATTGATGTTTCGTGATTTTTACATTTTGATACATAACCTCTAAACTAGAAATCAGATTACAATAAAATTCAATAGGGTCTTATAGGGCAACTAGATCTTTCATTTGCAATTGATTTCATTGACATCGATTTAGCCATCTCTGAGAAAATCGAGTGAGATTGGGAGAGCGTTACACACACACATGCAGAAAATGCTCAGCTCGTCGAACTGAGTCGAGTGGTATACGTTATTCGGCCCTTTTGAGCACTTTTATACCTTCAGTTTTTGCAGTGATTGCTATACCTTTCTAGGAGAAAGGCAAAAATTAAAATGATAGAAATGACTTTTTATCTCAACTTCAATCCCGAGCAAGGCCGCAAACATTGAAATAGTACAATATTAAATTTAAATGATGTTGAGGCCACATATTTTGATCGCAGCTATAGTTTTGAACAGCCTGCGGGTTACGTTTCTTTCTATAACTTTCAAACCACATGTTTGAACATTATGAAATTCATTGCTTAAGGGCTTAAAAGCCCTTTAATTTTAATTCAACTATGTTCATAGCTTCTGAGATATAAGAGCGTTTTTCACATTCTGACGCAGCGCCAAAACTAAAAGTTTGATTACAATGAAATTCAATAGCAACCTAAGCGGCAAATAGATCCTTAATTTGACACCAAGATAGAAAGAATCGGTCAGACCATCTCTGAGAAAAGTGAGTGCGAAAAAAAGGTGCACCTCCACACGTACACACCCACACACAAACATATACACTTAAACATGCATATATGCAGAAAATGCTCGATTCGTCGAACTAAGTCGAGTAGTATATGACATTCGGATATTTGGATCGCTTTTTTACCTTTTAATTAGCCAGTGATCGTCAGGAGAAAGTCAATATTTTTACTTTCATTATGCAGGGTGGCCACTCAATCGGGAAAACGGGAAATGCGGGAAAAAGTCGGGAATTGAATTACATCGGGAAAAATGCGGGAAAAAGCCGGGAATTTTTTTATTTAATCGGGATTTTGTTACCAATATTTTTTCAAAGTATTGTGTATGATGCAATAACAAATGATGGAGAAGTTGTAAGTGCAGGACTGCAAGTTGGTCCCTTAAAAGTCACATTTTTCTTCAGCAGTCAATTTTTTAACCAAAAAGTCACTAAACTTACTTTTTTTTTAAATAAATGTTGACACCAAATGTCAACATAAAACGTCGAAATCTGTTGATATCTAGAAAAATTGGATGGCCTCTGTGGTACTTCTCAAGATGGTAAAGTGAGTATAATAGAAACTTTCATTTTCTAAGAGCAATACAAAATAAGTTTCACTGTACAATCTTACTAACATCACTAGTTATTAGTAGTTATTTGAATAAACAAATTGAGGATAAAATAAGTGGCACACAGTTCTGATTCTCCAGTTTTTCAAATAGATTTTTATTTCAGCTAGTCTTTTTGAAGGAATATTTGGTGAACTCTAGCGAAACTAGCTACTATTTCCGCTTAGAAACTCAATGCTGGTGGGATTTTGGGTTAGGGACGAACTTGCTATGCGGAGCAAGTAATTGAAAAAACATTACAAACTTGCCACAAAATAGAGCAAACATTATTTCGGAATTTTTTATAAAACTAATTTTTGTACATTTTTCAAATTCATATTTTTCTGTAAATCACACAATTTGACTGTTAAAAAAAATATTTTTGATGTAAATACAATCAGAAATGTTCTTAGAAAACAGCATAATCGTTTATTTATTTTATTTGTTGTTGCATACGACTTTCTACATGCTTTTTGTTTTGCAACTGATCTTAGGGTACGATACGTACTAACTAGTCAGTCGTCGTAGGTTCGTGTCTCGTGTCGAGAGAGACTGTTAGTGTGTGCAGGATTGTAGCGCTAGCCCTGCAATCTTCCCGTGCACTAAACAGCTGACTGCTGGTTGTGGCCAATAAACAAAAATACTTTAAATATTCTAAAAGGCAAATTAATTAGCTTGATTGGTGTGATGTTTCCGGCAATTCTGTAGATAATAATTCTATTTAAAAAATTGATTGAAGATCTCAACAAGCTTATTTTTTGAATTCTAAGATGCCAAATGTTACAACGTTGATTATTTGAACACGAATTTGTTTCCTTTTCAACGGTTTCTGCAAGACATATTCGTGCAGTAAAAGACTTTTAATTTGAAAAACAATGATTTAAGATCTTTTTTCTGATTCCCAGGTTATTTTTTATGTTTCGAAATCACTTATTTTGAAATGTTAGTCCCCAATATCATTTTTTTATCAGCTTGACCATTTTGAGCGTTGGATGCAAACAAGTTGAAGATGTTGGCAGATGACCAGAGAGATGCAACTTTGATGGACTAGCAAATCAAAATGCTGAAAAAGTTGTGAATTCACTTTTGAAAAGTTTTGAATCTATGCAACGCATGATGAACGAAATACAGGTAAATCGCAGTATTTTTCCTGAACGTAAAATAACATTATCTTTAATTTGAGAAAAAAAAAGCAAATCCATGTCACAAGTTTTGTTCCCTAAATAATCAATTCAATCAAAATATTTTTTACTTTTAGGTTAAGTAGTTTTATGTTCACCCTTAACTTCCCAGGACTTTTTCCGACGATTTGAACAACGAGAAAAAAAATGTACGCAAAGTGCTGTTTTGTTTGTTGTTGTTCTCCTAATAGGTTGTTATGCGTTAAATAAAAACGGTGCTTATATCATTTTTTGAGAAGACAGATAGACAAACATAATGAATGCACGAAATAGCTAACACGATTATTGACTGCTTAATGGAAGATTTGCCAAATAGAGAATATCGCAAAAATTATATTTAACCTGTATAAAGGCAAAAGTTGCATTTTATGTAACTAATCAACTGTTTGTGTAGAATGTCTCGAGCAAATTCGGAAAAAGTGATACGGTTCAACCATCGATAGAACATAACCTAGTTACCATTTTTGACAATCGGGAATTTCTTGCAATCATGCGGGAAAAAGTCGGGAAAAATGCGGGAACTTGAAAATGTAAAATGAGTGGCCACCCTGATTATGTGATTTCACATTTTTATGAACAACGGACAAAGTTACAAACCGATTGCAATGAAATTCAATAGCAACCTATGGGGCAACTAGACCTTTCATTTGACACTAATTTTGTGAACATCGGCTCAGCCATCTCTGAGAAAAATGAGTGAGTTTAAACAATCTCAGAATAACATTTCTTTACATAACTTTTGAACCATATGCTCAATCATAACGAAATTCAAAAGTTAAGGGTTCTGGATTGTGTGGTTTCTTAGATATTGATGCTTTGTGATTTTTACATTTTGATACATAATCTCTAAACTAAAAATCCGATTACAATGAAATTCAATAGCAACCTATGGCACAACTAGACCTTTCATTTGCAATTAATTTCATGAAAATCGGTCCAGCCATCTCTGAGAAAAGTGAGTGAGAAAAAAAAGTTGCACATACACACACACACATACATACATACATACAGAAAATGCTCAGTTCGTCGAAAGGGGTCGAGTGGTATATGCCATTCGGCCATTGGGACCACTTTTGTACCTTTGGTTTTTCCAGTGATTGCTATACCTTTCTAGGAGAAAGGCAAAAACCATAAAAATTACAAAACTGTATGAAATCTTTATTTGAGCCGATAAATTGGTTTAGGTATGCCATTTACTTTTTAAAGATAATTTCATTCAAAAGTTGGCCACGGCTACGTTTTAAATGGTCCATACGAAAAGTCCAATTTTGGGTCACTTTTTCGAGCATTTCGGCTGGTATCTCGCGAATAACGCGTGTAATGTTGTCTTCCAAGGCTGGAATTGTTGTTGGCTTATTCGCATAGACGAGAGACTTAACGTAACCCCACAAAAAATAATCTAGCGGTGTTAATTCGCATGAGCTAGGCGGCCAATTCATCGGTCCATTTCGTGAGATGAATTGCTCATCGAACTCATTCCGCAATATGTCCATTGATTCGCGCGATGTGTGGCATGTTACTCCGTCTTGCTGAAACCACATGTCAACAAGACCCAGCTCTTCCATTTCCGGCAAAAAAAAATCAGAAATCATCGCGCGATAGCGAGCGCCATTGACCGTAACGTTGCGATTTTGATCATCTTTGAAGAAGTACGGACCAATGAAACCGCACCAATGCACAGTGGTCCAATGAGGCAAAAAGTGGAACTTAATTCCATAGCGCCTTTCAACTTCATCCTAGCTTAATAGTGTCTTCGGAGCAATTGTTTGTATGAATGACCCGCATAATTTCAAATTAACAAAAAATATGGAAAGTTTATTATACTAAATATTAAAAAATTAATTTTTATTGTGTTAAGAGATAGAAGAATAGTTCATTCAGCAAAGTTGTAGAAAATTCAAAAATATGAAACTTTGTTGAACAAATGAAAATCCTATCTCTTTTCGGTACAAAGTTATAAAGTACACTACATGGAACTTATTTAAAAGTTAGTTTTTTGTACTTAACTTTTGTTAGTTGCATTCTACACGAAAGTATTGTTCGGAGGAATTGTTACGACACATAAAACTCACATTTTTGCCGAAGACTATATATCTCCAGGACTTTTCCTTACAAAGTTATATCATATTTTAGCTTATTTTTTCGATAACTTCAAGAACGTATAGGTTAAAAAGGGGCAAGTGGAATCATGATGTCATTACTTTTCCTTGAAGTTAAGCTGAGGTACTATAAACTTCTTTTGGTTCCATTTGTCCCAATCCACCCATTTTAAAGTACGGCGAGCATATGTTACAGTAGGTTTTCATATATTAAATATACTAACTTTTTTGTGTTAAGAGATAGAGGAATGGTTTATTCGGCAAATTTTTAGAACATACAAAAATATGAAACTTTGTTGAACAAACAAAATTTCTATCTTCATTGGGAACAGAGTTACAGAGTATTTCATGTAAAAGTTACTTAAAAGTTAGTTTTTTGTATTTAACTTTTGTTAGTTACATTCTACAAGAAAACGTTGTTCTAAAGAAGCATTTGAGCATACAAAACACACGTTTTTGTTGAAGGCCACACATCTCCAGGACTTTTCCTTACAAAGTTATAGCGCATTCCAGCATATTTTTTCGATAACTTCAACAACGTATAGAATAAAGATTAGGTGGATTGGGACGGATGTAACTTATAGTAGTTTTGAGCATTTGAGCTAAACTTTGAGAAAAAGAATTGACATCATGATTCCACTTGCCCCTTTTTCCTTTATACGTTCTTAAAGTTATCGAAAAAATATGCTGAAATGTACTATATCTTTGTAAGGATAAGTCCTGGAGATGTGTGACCTTCAAAAAAAACGTGTGTTTTGTATGCCCAAATGCTTCTTTAGAACAACGTTTTCTTGTAAAATGTAACTAACAAAAGTTAAATACAAAAAACTAACTTTTAAGTAACTTTTACATGAAATACTCTGTAACTTTGTTCCCAATGAAGATAGAAATTTTGTTTGTTCAGCAAAGTTTCATATTTTTGTATGTTCCAAAAATTTGCCGAATAAACCATTCCTCTATCTCTTAACACAAAAAAGTTAGTATATTTAATATATGAAAACCTACTGTAACATATGCTCGCCGTACTCTAAAATGAGTGGATTGGGACAAATGGAACCAAAAGAAGTTTATAGTACTTCAGCTTAACTGCAAGGAAAAATATTGACATCATGATTCCACTTGCCCCTTTTTAACCTATACGTTCTTGAAGTTATCGAAAAAATAAGCTAAAATATGATATAACTTTGTAAGGAAAAGTCCTGGAGATATATAGTCTTCGGCAAAAATGTGAGTTTTATGTGTCGTAACAATTCCTCCGAACAATACTTTCGTGTAGAATGCAACTAACAAAAGTTAAGTACAAAAAACTAACTTTTAAATAAGTTCCATGTAGTGTACTTTATAACTTTGTACCGAAAAGAGATAGGATTTTCATTTGTTCAACAAAGTTTCATATTTTTTAATTTTCTACAACTTTGCTGAATGAAATTTTCTTCTATCTCTTAACACAAAAAAGTTAATTTTTTTAGTTTTAGTATAGTAAACTTTTCATATTTTTTGATAATTTGCAATTTTGCGGGTCATTCATACAAACAATTGCTCTGAAGACATTATTAAGCTAGGATGAAGTTGAAAGGCGCTATGGAATTAAGTTCCACTTTTTGCCTCATTGGATCACTGTGCAATGGATGCGTTACACATGCTGACTACAAAAATAGAGAAATCTATAGAAGCAAAAGAAATCGCACTTGCTGCGTTGTTAGACATAGAGGGAGCTTTTGATAATGTATCCCATCGCTCAATGCTCACAGCAATGAGATGTCATCAATTCGATATATATACTTCAAAATGGATTCAAACAATGCTGAACAGTCGTGAAATAACTGCAGTATTGGGAAATACCACCCTCACAAGAAAAACAACAAAAGGATGCCCGCAAGGTGGAGTTTTATCGCCTTTGCTGTGGTCACTGGTTGTAGACCAGCTGCTTAGAAACCTGACTGAACAAGGTTTCGAAGTAGTCGGCTTCGCCGACGATGTAGTTATTTTTGTGAGGGGAAAATTTGACAGTATAGTATCGGAAACAATGCAGTTAGCTTTGAACTGCACTTTAGAACGGTGTAAACGAGAGGGGCTGACCATTAACCCCTCAAAAACAACCATTATTCCCTTCACTCGGAAGAGAAGGTATAACATAGATAGCCTGAAATTGGGTGAAACCACACTTATGCTTTCCATTGAGACCAAACACCTTGGAGTGGTTTTGGATCAGAAACTCAGCTGGAATGCACATATTGAATATGTCATCGGTAAAGCTACGAGTGCCCTCTGGGCATGTAGCAAAGCTATTGGCAGAACATGGGGTCTAAGGCCAAGTATGATTTATTGGTTGCACCAGGCAATAATAAGACCAAGAATAACGTATGCCTCGCTAGTGTGGTGGCCTAAAACAAAAGAAAGGTCAACGCAGAACAAGCTTGGCAAGTTGCAAAGGCTAATTTGTAATGCAATTACAGGAGTAATGAAAAGTGCTCCGTCAAAAGCCTTAGATGCAATTCTGCATCTATTACCACTCCACCAGGTAGTTCAACTAGAGGCGGAAAAAAGTGCATTGAGACTAACACGCCTTAAAAAAGTACCTGATGGAGATCAGACAGGCCAGCTGGCAATCCTCAAACTGGATGAATACAGGATGAAGACTGGATGGATACAGAAGCAAACTTCGAAATACCTTTCAAAATCATAGAGACCAAACGGGAAGTTTGGGAACAAGGTGGCCCGAATATCCGACAAGGCTCTGTCATCTTTTACACAGATGGCTCAAAAATGAATGATTCAACCGGAGCAGGTATAAATGGTCCTGGAATAAGTATCTCGATACCAATGGGCCGTTGGCCTACAGTGTTCCAGGCCGAAATATTTGCAATTTATGAATGTGCACAAGTCTGTTTGGCTAGGAAATATAGGCATGCTAACATATGCATTTTTTCTGATAGCCAAGCAGCACTTGAAGCACTAAAAGCCTTCACATGTACCTCTAAGCTAGTATGGGAGTGCATCCTTTCACTGAAACAAGTGGCAGAAAGGAACCAAGTATGGTTATACTGGGTTCCTGGTCACTGCGGAGTGGAAGGCAATGAAAAAGCCGATACGTTAGCTAGACAGGGGTCATGTACCGATTTCATTGGCCCAGAACCGTTCTGTGGGGTGTCATCAAGCGCCTTGAAATCAGAATTGAAAACCTGGGAACATAGGACTATACAAGAAAACTGGATATGCTCAGTAGGGCTACGCCAGTCTAAACGCTTATAAAACCATGCGTCAAGAATAGCCAGCAATTGCTTAGTTTAAATAAAAAGGGACTAAGAACAATTACCGGACTGTTTACAGGACACTGTCCAAGTAAGTATCACCTGAAACAAATTGGTCAGTCAGATGACGAAATTTGTCGTCTCTGCGGGTTCGAATGTGAAACCGCAGAACATTTGCTCTGCCACTGCAGTGCACTAATACAGCGCAGAATAAGAGCCTTTGGAAAAGGAACTTTGGAGCCTTTTGAGGTCTGGTCTGCGAATCCTAATGAGGTAATACATTTCATACGAAATTCAGTGCCTAATTGGGAGAAAGGGTGCGATATGACAACGACGATCACTTCCATCAATAGTGATATGTCTGCCACGAGTACCTAGACTAAAGAAGAGGTATACCACAAAAGATCAAAACAATGGTCGCAGTGGTCCAAATCTTACAAAAAAAAAAAAAACCGTGCATTTTTTTAGGTGCATTGGCGATTCTTGTATTGCCTCTGGTTGCTCTTCGATTCAAATGCGGCAATTTTGCTTATTAACATACCCATTTAACCAGAAATGAGCTTCGTCACTGAACACAATTTTGCGCGAAAAACATTTTTCACAGAGGACGAATTTTGGTAATAAAATTCGATTATTTGTAAGCGTTGTTCAGGCGTAAGTCTGTTCATGGTGAAATGGCAAACCAAACTGAGTACATTACACTTTGACAGCTGTCAAAATTCCCGCGTGAACTGTCAAATCTGAATACACGAAAAACCAAATAGCAAAAAAATCACCCTTTATATATATATATATATATGAAAGTTTACGTTGGTGTGAGTAAAACTCCTTGAGCTTCGTACGCGCGAAGTTTTTTAATTTTTGGACGTCTTAATCACTGATAGAAAAGTGTTATGAAATATAGCGTTCGATTCTTATCTACGGACAATGAAACGTACATTGTTCTTTGGAATGTAATAAGCGTCTAACGAAAAGTTATAAGAAAACTTCGCCAGCTATATGAATGTCCGGAACAAGTTTTGCAGTGCCATCAGGAAAAGTTCGCAAGCTAGAACCAACGAAGGCTGAAATCTGGCCACCTTTCTGGATAAACATTTTAAAAGGTCCTATCTGCTTTTCTCGTTTTTCCGGAGCGTCTTTTCTTTTTGGTAATGATTCAGCATTAGTAACTCTCCCAAGCGTGTTTTTCATTCAGGAGGCTAGAGTGATCCCTCCGCTATCAACTTGTGCAAATAACTTGTCATAAAAGGTGATAAATAAGTTGTGATATTTGAATGAAAGTGATCGATCGGTACAGTCGGTACAGTCGTTAAACAGCATTCAGTAAATCCATTGCTAATTAAACAGCTGGTAGATAAGCTGCCGGACAACGACAAGCGAGAGCGGGTGCGCTTCAAGCGAGGGAAGAAAAAAGTAACTTTCCGGACGTTTATCAATTTCCACTCTGAGATAGTCTCGGAAACCTGTGAAGCGATCGTCACCATGGATTGTAAACCGGTTGGCAACAGCCTACACCGAAAGTCGAACGGGTAAGCCGAAAGAGAATGAAGCAGTGTAGGAAAGGGATTCTGAAGCCGTGCAAGGTGTGTCAGCGCACAGATCCCCGGTTGCGGTATTTCCAGGACTTTAGAAACTTGTCGTACGCTGACCGAATTAAAGTTGTTGACCATTGTAGTTATGCTGCGTACATCTGAACGAACACGCATCCGCGCCATGTAAGTTCAAGTTAAAATGTAACGTCGGGGACTGCAGACAATTACATAACAAACTCCTCCATCCAGTTGAGGGTGCTGTTGGAAGCAGCGCGCACATTCGGACGAACAACGTCCCTCTGTTCCGGATGATTCCGGTTAGACTTTACTGTGGAGAAAAGTCTATCACTGTATCGGCCTCTCTGGACGAAGGAGCGTCGGTGAGCCTGGCGGAAAAGAGCTTGGCGAAGCGCTTGGGCGTCGCAGAAGCTGCCGATCAAGTGGACGATCGACATTGAAAGAGTGAAGAGAGATTTCAAGTGGACGAAAAGATGCTTTTACAGACAGGCCACTCCGTTGAAAAGTTTATGTTCCCTCAACAAGCATCAGACGCAGAGTATCTTGTGCGACAACTCAAACACAAGCGAGGTCTACCTGTTGCTCCTTATAATGGACGACCAGAGATGCTGATAGAACTAAACAACATACACTCATTTTCAGCTTAAAGCCAAGATCGGAGCAGTGATAGATCCGATAGCAGTGCGCTGCAAGCTCGTATGGACGGGTTACGGACTGAAGGAAGCAAATGCAGCGGAAACAGGTGGTGATTTTCTGAGTTTTCATCATGAAATATACAACAACGTCGAAGAGTCGGTCATTAGCATTCCGCTGGAGTATGCCGAGGACAAAAGAGTCCGCATAATCCTCGAGAAGGCTACAGAGCGGATAGGTGACCGCTTCGAAACGGGCCCACTATGGAAGACGGATGATCCAAAGTTCCCTGACAGCTGGCGTTGCGGCGGTTGAAGCAGCTGGAGAAAAAGTTGGAGAAGAAGTCCGAGCTCCACGCAAACGTTAGCAAGCATGGTGCCCCGAAAATCGTACTTTTCCCAAAGCAACCAGAAAAGGTAAATCTTATCCCTAAATTCCCTAAAGAAAATGGGTTCCGAACTCAGCGAAAGTACTTTAGAACCTCGGTGAGCAGAAACCGGTTTATGCTATCCACATCCACATCCTCGTTTTCAACGCAGCATCACTGTATCTTAAGGAAAAGTAGGAGGTTGTTTCCAAGACACGACCGCATAACTGACGTAGAACTACGCACACTATTAACAAATGCATTGTTGTAAGTGTTTCGTTAATGAGTCATAAAGTCTACTAATACTTGCTTTGTGTTGCCACAACAGTGATGGAATAAAGACACTGAAAACACGAGCTGTAAAAGCTGTTTCACATTCAGTAAGTTAGGCGGCCGCTACAGATTTAAATTGATAGTATACAGCACGGATTGCTAGCGTGAGGTGTCAAAAATTATTAACCTTAAAATACTTGTTTTTGCCTTGAGAAAGGCATTTTGCTGCTCAAAATTGAATTTGCTAATGGCAATTTTTATGCTGCCTCAGTAGTGGGGCAATAACGGCAGTCTGACGACACACGATGAGAAGAGAGAAGAACCGCGCTACTCCTGAGACATGGTGACCAACCACAAGGCAAGTGATTTATTTCATTATGCAGTCACAGGCGCAACCCGCGGCTATCCGCTGCTACTGCTGAGTGCTGATATCTGCTGCTACTGCTGTCAACGTTGTGGACGATCTAGCCAGCTCACCTTCCGACTAATGAATGTAGGTTGCTACGAAATAAGCCACGCCTTTCTGTTCAGTTTTACAATTCTCCTATGTTCTTTAGACAAAGTATTACACAATTCGCATTTGATTTTTGTATCCAGCGGATAAACACCGATAGTGCTCTCATGCATGCAACGATTTTAACCCGTATCGTATTACGGCTTGTAATCAAGCAAGCGATTTCGTTTGCTCGCTGTTGCGTGTTGCATCATGTTGCTACTGAGCAGCTTTAAAACGTAGTTCTGTTCATGTTGAT
Organism: Wyeomyia smithii; assembly: GCF_029784165.1. NCBI lineage: Eukaryota > Metazoa > Arthropoda > Insecta > Diptera > Culicidae > Wyeomyia > Wyeomyia smithii. Next base: position 63,508,511 of record NC_073694.1, read on the forward strand.
TGATTGAATCGACTTCAATTTATTCCTGTAAAGTCGAATTAATCACCTTTGTTAAGACTTTCTAACAGAACAGGGCAGTTTGTTGTTCAAAATCAGTTATGCTGATCGCAGCCTTTGTGCTGCCTCAACAGTGGGGGTATTGGGTGAATAAATGAAGTAAATTTTTTTATCGCGACAGAATTTGATTGCAAGGATCTAGCACAGGATGCTTGTGTTATTGCCAAAAAATTATTAACCTTCAATAACTTGTTTTTTTGCCTTGAGAAAGGCATTTTGATGTTCAAAATCTGTAAAAGCTGTTTTCGCATTCAGTAAATAAGACGGCCGCGACAGATTGTATTTTCTTGGATTCAGCACATAATTTGTTCCGACGCGTACCGGTCTAGCTCACAAGACGAAATAACTGATCGCGCGTACGTTTCTTTCCTTTTATACTCGCACACTGGCAACTAATAAGCCCAACCCTCGCATCAGAAAATATCACGCAATGAGCAATTATCTCAAGCCATTTGCGACAGGACAAATGAACTTATTTTATAAGTTTGGATTTATCACGGCTTGCCACTGCTCGTCAAAACCTCCTGAAACGATTTTAAAACACTAATAGCATAGGAAGAATTCGATTTCGGTCTAACATTACAACAGTATTACTGCCTGTTAAAACGAGCTAGCGCCGTTTCCGAAGCAAAACGAATCTGTTATTATTTACTGTTCATTCACTGGGCTCGAAAAAGCCTTTGTTGAATAAAATTGAATAAACTTTCCCTATATTTTTTTCAAGTCTTGAAAAAGACTGTTGCTGAACTGCGTGATAAAGTTGTGTGCTGGGCCGCGGTTGAAACCTTCACTGCAGCAAATTTGTTAACTACAGGTAGCCTTCCGACAGCTCATCACCTTTGTCACAACTATTTTCCTCCAGCTCTAGTGTTAGCGCCATGAATCAATCAAAAGATTAGAGTTCGTTGCCCAATTCAAACGGGAACATCCAGCGTTCCACTAGCAACAAACAGCAATACTCCGACGCGTGCTGGCCTAGCTCACAAGACGAAATAACTGATCGCGCATTTTTTTTTGGATTCAATATTCTTTATTTTTCTTACGGTATTTTCATATTATACATTTGTTTTTTGAACATTGTGAGAGATTCAATTTTATCAATTTTTCAACTCTGATGTTTTTAATGTACTATAAGTGTTACTACTTTTTCCTTTTCTACGTACATGATTTACATTTTAATGCTCGGCATTAGAGTTTTAATTATTAAATAAATATACCTAGCTACTTATAAATAAAGCTCACGAATGAGCACCGCACTAGAGTTAAGTGCATTGTTTTTAGTGTTTTCAGCGTGTGCAGAGATTATGTTTTCGGTCATATCGATACCAGCTATTTGATGCACTTCTGATGTTCGGGTTCCGAAGGGCACGTTCAAGATCATTTTCAGGAACTTGTTCTGGATTCGTTGAATCTTTTGCAGGTGGGTTCTCGCGCAGGTTCTCCAGATCGACGAGGCGTATAGAAGCATCGGCAGGATGACCTGTTTGTATACCGTCAATTTATTCACGACGGATAATTTCGATTTACGGTTGATTAGCGGGTACAACTTCTTCATTAGCACTAAGCTTTTCGTTACTGTTTGTTCAATGTGGGGGCGATAAAGTAGCTTATGATCATAGGTCAAACTAAGGTAGTGAACATTTGACGACCAGGGAATATCCACATTGTTCAACCGAATCTTTGTTGTCGGCACCAAACGTTGACTATTCAGATGTGGGAAGACTATGGTCTGAGTTTTTGCTGCATTCACACAAATTTTCCATGAGGTGAGGTAATTCACAAAGACGTTAAGCCCAGTTTGCAGCTTTTTAACTATTTGGTTGATCTGTCTGCCCTCGTACATAATGGCGGTATCATCAGCAAACAGCGACAGGATGCCTCCATTGGGTAGTTCAGGAATATCTGATGTGAATAAGTTGTACAGAACAGGACCAAGGATGCTGCCCTGTGGAACACCAGCTCCTACGTCGTATAGGTCAGACAGGCCACCCAGCACACAGACCTGAGATTTGCGCAGCGTAAGATAGTTTTACACAATCTTCACTAGATAAACGGGATAGTTGTAGCGCTGTAGCTTGTAGATAAGCCCGTCGTGCCACACGTTGTCGAATGCTTTTTCTATGTCCAGACAGGCCGTGGCAGTTGTTTTAGATAGCTCCTTGTTCCGATTGATGAGTTTTGTTACTCTCTGCAGTTGATATGTTGTTGAATGGCCTCTGCGAAAACCGAACTGTTCCTCCAGGAATATGTATAACTGATCGCGCGTACGTTTTTTCCTTTTATACTCGCACCCTGGCAACTAATAAGCCCAACCCAGTATATTTTATTCTTCCATTCTCATAACTGCATTATGTTCTCGCATTAGAAAATATCACACGCAATGCGCGATTATCTCAAACCATTTGCGGCAGCACAAATGAACTTATTTTAAGTTTTGATTTGATTTATTACGGCTTGCCACTGCTCGTTGAAACCCCCTAAAATGATTTAAAAACACCAATAGCATCGGAAGAATTCGATTTCGGTCTAACATTACAACAGTAGTACTGCCGGTTAAAACAAGCTAGCGCACCGTTTCCGAAGCAAAACAAATCTGTTATTATTTACTGTTCATTCACTGGACTCGAGAAAGCCTTTGTTGAATAAAATTGAATTAACTTTCCTTATAATTTTTTCAAAAGTCTTGAAAAAGACTGTTGCTGAGCTGCGTGATAAAGTTGTGTGCTGGGCCACGGCTGAAACCTTCACTGCAGCAAATTGGTTAACTACAGGTAGCATTTCGACAGCTCATCACTTTTATCACAACTATTTTTCTCCAACTCCAGTGTTAGCACCATGAATCAATCAAAAGATTAGAGTTCGTTGCCTCATTCAAACAGGAACATCCAGCGTTCCACTAGCAGCAAGAGCAAGCAGCAATACTCCGACGCGTACCGGTCTAGCTCACAAGACGAAATAACTGATCGCGCATACGTTTTTTTCCTTTTATACTCGCACACTGGCAACGAAAGGCAGCAAGCAACCAATCAGAGGACGCAATTTTCGTTTTAACAAGGCTTGACAATTTTCAATAGTACAATAGTTTGCATAATCAATCAACACCTTCCTACATTTGGGTGGATGCGTGTATAGTTTTCCAATCAATTGCTGCAAGAATCAAGAAAATCGGTTGAAAACAAACCATCAAACCAACAAGCATTTAAAAAGGGACATTTTTCGTCCCCTTTTCGTTAATAGTTTTTGTATTTGCACCCCTATGTGGTAGGCTAAAGAAAAACGTAGTTCTACGTCAAAAATGCGGCCATTGAAACAAGCAGTGTTAAGCTGCGTAATGGACATTTTTAACCCGCTGCGACGGGGAAGAAATTATCAATGACGACTGCTGGGAAATGTGGGAGTTATGTATTGCTGTGCTGCCAGACGTGGAGAATATTCGTGTTCCTCGCTGCTACCTCGGAGATGCCCTATCGTCAGCCGTGGAACCGATCGTGATTTACATCTTTTCGGATGCCAGCGAACATGCCTACGGATGTGTCACGGATTCGCGAATGTTTATCAATGGACATATTCAGTGTGCTTTGGCCATGTCTTGGTCAAAAATGGCACCATTAAAACGAAAGTCTATTCCGCGATTAGAGTTGATGACGGTCGTCCTTGGGGCGCGTATGAACCAAACAATGATTGAGGGGCATTCACTGAAAGTCGACCGTAGCATTCAACACGTACAGTTTGCAGTTGGATCCGATCGAACCAACATAGGTACAAACAGTTTGAAGCGTTTAGGATCGGGGAAATTCTGGAACTCACGAAGGCGACCGATTTGCGTTGGGTCCCTACAAAGCAGAATGTAGCGGAAATCTTGACGAAGTGTCATTGCAGCAGTGATCTGTAAAGCGAAGACGTATGATATATGGGCCCTACATTCCTGTATGAACCCGAAGACCGAAGGCCCACATTGGAGGTACCAATCGAGTAGACGTAAAGATATGTAAATTTTCACGACGTGGTGGACGTGGACAGGCGTTCGAGATTGAAGACACTGCAGTAAGTGATGGCATACGTGGTCTTATTTATCGATAACTGCAAGCAAAGCTTCCGATAAATACCGTTAAGGCGACGGATCATCAACTTCGACTCATCCTGGCACCGACCCAGTCCGGGCAGCACCCCTTTGAGCGAGACGAGTTCCGGCGAGCGCATATCATTCTATGAAAGCAAGCCCAAAATACGAGGCCTTGTCGGATGAGATCAGCACCCTCACCAAAAACCTGGACCAACGACTGGGTGGAATTCCAGCGACAGTGCGAAAAATCAGTTTCTTCTACAAACTGACGCCGTTTCTAGATCAAGACGGCGTGCTGCGATTCGGCGGATAATTCTTTCAAAATATGTGCAAAAGACCCAAGTGCTACCGAAAATTATAAATACACTTTCATTCTTAAAACTAAAAACATTAATTCAATACAGTTCTTAAAATGAACGCCCATGGACAAATTTCAAACATTATAAAACATGTGAGCTTAGCTCACGTTTGTCAACAAAACTCCATAAGAATTTGTACTTCTTAACGGCGAAATAACTATACCTTTACTATTTCCTGCAACCTTCCTGCAGAGCCAAATCATCAGAAAATGATTAGAAAATCATTGGGGCAGGATTGTTTTGAAATTTGCTGAAGTCAAAGGCGTTGACATCGATTAAATTTGTTTTTGGAATCAAAATAAAGCCATTCCTCAGCGTAAACCAACACTTTGCGGTAAAGTGTGTTTCTTGTTGTCGCCAAAACCGCGCAACCAAGCTCGTTCGGAAAAGTACGTGGAAGATCTGTTCAGAATGTAGGGTGAAAAAAAGACTAACTCGGCACATCCCTCGTGTGCCGCGGTGTCCCACTGTGCACTAAATATATACACAAAGCCATGATATGGTTGGTGTTTTCTCATCTTTCTTTCGACGATTTATTTTTATTTTATTAATCTCATAAACTTCATCTCACTTTGTTGCTTTTCTTGTTGTCGTGCCGCGCTGCTCACGTTGTCCTAAACGCGCGCGCGAAACTTATGCACCCATCAAGCCAACCCGCCGCCACCCGCCAGAGAATGGTCTCAGTTTCGCTCCATTTTCCGGACCGCTCGGTAGAACTTTTTTTCTCGCTTTTCTTCGCCACCCGTTGAGATCCAAGTGTATGTAGTCTTCGTACGCAGGTTTTGTATATGTGCTAAAAGTGTTTCCGCAGCGCCACAACGGCACTCAGTGGCAGTAGCGCGCGTAAAGCTGATCGCCGGTTTTTTCCACCCTGCGCTCTCTCGCCAGTTGCAATCCACGGGTATCGGCCATCGGAACGCGATCGTGCAAGATCCTTACAAAGGAAAAAATCCCTAGTGAAAGTGTAATTTCGGAGCGAGTTTCGATTGCCCTTGAAGGCAGCAGTTGTGATGAGGAATTTTCAGCTTTAGTATTGAAACACGTGTCACCGCTCACGGCCAGGTGTTTGTGTCGTGATTTCGTGTGAAGACTCCGTTGTAGCAACAACAGAAAAATAAAATAAAAACATATCCAGTGCTGATGGTTCTCGTCGTAGAAGTGACACATGCAAACGTCATCGGTGATAAATATATACACCGGAGACTGCGACAGTCGGCGTCTGTTCGCGCTTGAATGAATGAATGAATGAGTGAAATTGGTTGAGACGATCGTTGTTTGGTTATAAACCACTTTTGGAATTTGTGTTACGATCTTGTGTCTTAGGGGTCGTCGATCGCGCCACAATGATCGATTGGGTCTCGATTGTGCGCCATTCCCGTACCCGTTTTTCCAACTATGTTTCCCCGAAACGTCGCTCGGAACAACCGCACGAGCGGTACATGGACTTCAGCAATCCACCTCACTTGGCACATCACCGTTCGAAAGTAAGCTTCCACTTATGTTTTTTATTTTTGGTTTTAGAAGACTGCGCCCTTTGCTTTGTTTTGCTAGAACGAAAGTTTGATGAAATATATGAAATTATCATAGTCTCTATGCCGAATTCACTTCGTGTTGAAAGACATAAAAATTCTTACAATCAGAGCGATGAGTTATCGATGATATAGCTGTGAAGTCGGTCTTTGAATACACCGTTTTCATCAAGACGATTCAACACTGAACATAATATTTAATGATTCTCAAATGAAATTTGCATTCTCAGAAGAATATGCCAATTATCATTATCATCACTACTACGCGTGTACAGTGGATTCAAAGTTAAGCTCCAATGATGCAGTCGTGCCTCAGATACAAGAAATATTCTATGAACTCTTCAATACTCTGATGTTCTGAACTTCAAACTTCCAAAAATCCATGTAATTTCCAAAATCCGCGTAAAAAACATATAACTTCGAGATTTTTTGTAAAAAGTTTACTTGCAAAAAAAGACTGAAGAGCAAAGTTAACACAGAGAACAAACGTTCATCTTATTCTCAAAAGATGTGTAAAAGCTTTCAACCGTCATTTATCAGCACGTGGCAATGCTCTTGCTATGTGGCTCTCGTGTCACTTACAAACCAAGCACTGACATCGATAAGATATCGATGCGGCAATAATCATGCAGCGCAACCAGGGTCCCACAAGACAGATGTCGTTAGTGTGTTAACGTATTTTGTTTCAAATTATTACACACGATTTTCAAATTTCTTTATATCAACATGTATGTCTGTTCTCTGTGGTGTTAATTTACACTGTCGAAAAATAAAATATCTTCCACCTGCGAACCAAGATCAAAATGTAGAAATAAAACGTCAGAGGAAATCAGTCTATTTTCGGGAATTCAGGGCTTTAGAAATCTACTCGACACTCTGATTAAACGAATTGAGAAAAGTTAATCTTTACAAACCGTTCTAATCCTAAAATTCACATGATTTAAATTTCGAAAAACGCGTTGAAGGCACATCTCTGACACTAACGTCATTACCCCAGAATAAGCTCCTTTGATGCGAGATCAGCTGTTCGTTGGTAGGCCTAATAAGCAAGCAAAAAGTGAAGAACGTTTGTACTGATGCGTGCGTTTTGTGCATTCTCCGCAGAACATAATTGGCCACATCCAGACGTGTCTCAATACGTTCTGAATAACCCCAGCTTAACATTCATAAAAAAAATTTTGTGCAACATTTTTGCTAAAATGTTTTTCTTATCCATAGGGCGAGATTTAAATAGTGTTTTTTTAAACTACTAGCTTCGAATATACAGACAACGATTTCAAGTATGGATGAGAGAGATTGAATTTTCAATTAATCTTTTTTTTTTATTTTGGTTGCAAGCCAATAGATCTGTTCTACGGATAGGTTTATCTATATTCCGATACAATTTCCTTTCGCCACGAAAGTTACTGCGGAGATTCTTCACAGATTATATTGTTTCCGCATCGCTGTAAATATTCTATTCAAAATTGAAGACTTATCACAGACTAACAGATGTAACACTGGACCTCAGCTTCATCGCGCGACAAAACCGTCTGGAGCGTTGACATGCAATCTCATGCATTTTCTCTATTTGAACACGGCAGCAGATAGTGCTAGTGTTACCCGATCAGAAAGAAAAAACAAGAATGTAACAGAAGCTGTTAGTTTGTTACGGGAAAAACCTTACAGGCTGTGTTTTCAATTTGATCCCGTTAAGTAATAAAATAACAGAAATTATAAAAGGAACAATTCTACTAATATCAAACACATATCAAAATTTGTTACTAATGTATCAGCTTTCTAACAAAATAAGATAGTATAGAGAACAGTATAACAACAAACATTGTTAGAAACAACAGGTTTTGATCAGTGCGTCTTGAACTGTCCTACAGATCAGACGTTTTTTCGGTTGCTTGTGGACTGGTCTTTGACTGCCTATAGCTTCAAAGTTTGTGTTTTGTCAGTGTGTCTTTTAAAGATTACCTGAAAGTTATTTCCCATCAGTCTTTCTCAAGACTACCTACTTTTGAATTTAACATTTGTTTTAACTTTTTTCGTATCACCTGAAATGGCTGGACGGAAAAAGAAACCTCGCATCGCTGCGGGGAGGAAAAGAGAGGCATCTCTTTCTGACACATCGAGTGTCTGTAGTGACAATCCTTTTGATATTTTGCCTGAGCAAGAAGCTGGTGAAATGGAAGTTATTAATAATGAAACTATACAAAATATAAAATCTTTAAAAAAGGAGAAAGTTCCACCTATCGTGGTAACTATTTCTTCTGAATTTAATATATTCAAAAAGGAACTTTCAACGTTTGTTTCTGACGTTAAAGTTACCTATCAAATTGGCCGTAGAGGTGAATGTCGCTTATTAGCCGACTCAGTTAAGGGTCGTGATCGTCTTGTTCAGTATTTAACTGACAAGATGTACAAATTTTTTACATATGACACCAAGAACGCCAAGCCGTTCAAGGTTGTCTTGAAAGGTCTCACCAACGATCAAACCGTTGATGAGATCAAACTTACTTTAACAGAATTACTTGGCATAGCCCCTACCCAAGTAATTCTAATGAAACAAAAATCACGAGGCGAAAACAGTCAGAGAACTGGAATTTCCCTTGTTAATTATTTAATTCATTTTAACCGCAATGAGGTTAACAACTTAAAATTTTTTGAAAAAGCACATGCTTTGTATAATGTGCGTGTAAAGTGGGAAATTTATAGGAAGTATGGCGGAGGTGAAAAGCATATCACCCAATGCCGTACTTGCCAACGTTATGGCCATGGTTCCAAATTCTGTAACATGGACCAAAAATGTCTTAATTGTGGAGACTCTTCTCACAAAAAGGACACATGTCCTGTGAAAGAGAGTAAAAATTTTCGCTGTGCGAATTGTAACGGCAACCATATGTCAAATTTTTATCAATGCCCAGTCCGTTTAGCAATTGTTAAGGCAAGGCAAAGTAAACAAAATTCAATTTCTCAATTAAAACCAACTTCAAAACAAAATTCTCCAAGCGTACCAGTGACGCATAGTTTACCTACTCCTTTGCATACCCGTTTAACTTATGCACAGGTTACAGGTAGTTCGAACATTATACCGCCTAGTGTTGGTAGTTCGAAAATGACCATTAATATGGGTAAGCAAAACACGCTAGAAAATAATTGTACACCTATTACTCCAGCTAATTTTGCTGCCGAAAATATTTTTTCTAATGTCGACTGCCTGGGGCCTATTACGGCAGGTAAACTTTCTTTTTTGCAACAGGCAATGTTCGATCTTATGAACGCCATGTTGCAGGCAAAATCAATGTTTGAAGCCATTCAAATAGGCACAAATTTTACAATTAAAATTGTTTCTAATTTAAAATTTAGCAATGATTTTAAATAAAACAATTAAAATATTAAATTGGAATGCTCGCTCATTGAAGGCCAATGAGAATGAGCTTTTTAATTTTTTAACAGTAAATAATGTGCATATTGCAATTATTACTGAAACATTTTTGAAACCTAACATAAAATTAAAATATGATCCCAATTACGTGGTTCATAGATATGATAGGATTCAGGGTTCCGGCGGTGGAGTTGCAATTGTTATTCATCGCCGAATCAAACATCGTGCTCTTCCCCATCTTGAGACGAAAGTTATTGAAACTTTGGGAATTGAGGTTCAAACTGAACTTGGGATTTTATTTATTGCCGCAGCATATTTACCATTTCAATGCACACGCGAGCTCAAAAATTATTTTAAAGGTGATTTACAAAAACTCACCAGAAATCGTTCGAAATTTTTCATAATCGGCGATTTTAACGCTAAACATCGTTCATGGAATAATTCTCAAAGTAATTCCAATGGCAAAATTTTATTCAATGATTGTTCTTCAGGATACTATTCTATTTTGTCTCCGAATAGTCCTACATGCTTTTCTTCTGTAAGAAACCCTTCAACAATTGATTTGGTGCTAACAGATCAAAGTCATGTATGTAGTGATTTGATCACACATGCTGACTTTGATTCTGACCATCTTCCAATAACTTTTTCTTTATCACATGAATCTGTTTTAAACCCTATGAGCTCTGTTTTTAATTATAACAAGGCTAATTGGGAAAGATACAAAACTCATATTGAGAGAAATTTCAATAATGAGTTTGATTTGCAAAACGAAGTGAATATTGATTCCGCTTTGGAAGCATTAAAATGTGCAATTGTTGATGCCAGGAATTATTCTGTTCCAAAGGCTCAAGTGAAATTTGATTCATCAATAATTGACGAAAATCTTCAACTTCTAATTCGTTTGAAAAATGTCCGCAGACGTCAATATCAACGTTCTCGTGACCCTGTTTTTAAAACTATCTATAAAGATTTACAGAAAGAGATTAAACATAGATTTACTCTTCTGAGAAATCAAAATTTTGAGACTAAAGTTGAAAAATTGGAACCATATTCAAAACCATTTTGGAAGCTGTCGAAGATTCTTAAGAAACCTTCAAAGCCTATTCCAGTTTTAAAAGATGGTGAACGTTTTCTTGTATCCAATGAACAAAAGGCTCAAAGACTTGCTCAGCAGTTTGAGAGTGTTCATAACTCAAATTTGAATTTTGTGAGTCCAATTGAAAATGAAGTCACACGTCAATTTGATTTAATTTCTTCCCAGAATTTTTTACCTGCAGAAATAATTGAAACTAACTTGAATGAGATTAAATCAATTATTAAAAATTTCAAAAATATGAAAGCACCTGGTGACGATGGAATCTTTAATATACTAATCAAACATCTCCCTGAGAGCACAATGGAATTTTTAGTGAAAATTTTCAATTGCTGCTTCAAAATTGCATATTTTCCCAAATTATGGAAAAATGCAAAAATTACTCCCATTTTAAAACCGGATAAGAACCCAGCTGAAGTTTCAAGTTATCGACCAATCAGTTTGCTTTCTTCAATAAGTAAACTGTTTGAGAGAATTATTCTTAACAGAATGATGTCACACATCAACGAAAATTCAATTTTTGCAAATGAACAGTTTGGATTTCGCCATGGGCATTCCACAACTCATCAATTGCTCAGAGTTACTAATATGATACGAGCTAACAAATCTGAAGGTTATTCCACTGGAGCTGCTCTTTTAGACATAGAAAAAGCATTCGACAGTGTTTGGCATAAAGGTTTGATTGCGAAATTGCAAACTTTTAATTTTCCAATTTTCCTAATCAAAATTTTTAAAAATTATCTTACTGATCGAACTCTGCAGGTTGTCTATCAGAATTCAAAATCTGATAGATTTCCTGTCAGAGCAGGTGTACCTCAAGGTTCAGTCTTGGGTCCAGTCCTGTACAACATATTCACTTCAGATCTTCCTGATTTGCCTTCAGGATGCACAAAGTCATTGTTCTGCGATGACACAAGCATTTCCGTAAAAGGAAAAAGTCTTCGTGTCATATGCAGTCGATTACAGAAAAGTTTAGATATTTTTTCTTCCTACTTGCAAAAGTGGAAAATCTCTCCCAATGCTTCTAAAACTCAAATGATAATTTTTCCGCATAAGCCTAGGGCTTCTTTCCTCAAGCCAAACAATAATCACGTTGTCAAGATGAATGGGGTTATTTTAAGTTGGTCCGACAAGGTTAAATACTTGGGACTTATTTATGATAAAAAACTTATTTTCAAAGAGCACATTGAGAGTATACAAGCCAAGTGCATCAAATATACGAGATGTTTATATCCTCTCATTAACAGGAATTCTAAACTTTGTTTAAAGAACAAACTTTTGATTTACAAACAAATTTTTAGACCAGCAATGCTTTATGCTGTACCGATCTGGTCAAGTTGCTGTTCAACAAGGAAGAAAACGCTCCAAAGGATTCAGAATAAAATTCTGAAAATGATTTTGAAGCGTCCTCCTTGGTTTGGTACACTCGAATTACATAGACTTACTGGTGTTGAACCATTAGAAGCTATGTCAAATAAAATTATTAACAATTTTCGACAAAAATCGTTGCAATCCTCAATTGCTACGATAAGCTCTCTTTATAGCCAATAAGTTGGCAATTAAGTTAGTTGTAAGTTTACTTCCCCTTTTCTGACAAGTAGGTTTAAATCCCTACGAATGATAAGTCCTAATTGCGAAAGCAAACAAATCCTAACAATTAAAATTACAAATTTCTAACAGTGTTGAGAAGTCACCATTTGTGATTGGACACACATACTCATTATTTACTAATATTTATCATAAATACTTAAGCTACTAACAAATCCCCCATCAAAAAAAAAAAAAAACAGGTTTTGATAGAAACGAAAAATTAGTTAGACTTGTTTCAGAACTACTTCATTTCAGTTTTTGTTATTCTAACTCATTCAGATTCAATTTTGTTATCAAAATTATATGGAAAAATACGAAATTGTATCAAAATATGTTATTTGTATCTCGCGTAGATAGAATTTTGTAATTTTTTAGTTATGCTCTTCTGATCGGGTACTTACATTAAGAACTGGTATCATCCAAACGATGATTTTATTGAAAGTTTGTTCAGAGTATTATGTCTGTTAAGCTGTGGTAAAAGGTAATTTCATTGGTTTGATTTGTTAAGTTGCAAACATGTTTTGTATATAATAAACGGTGGACAGGACTACAGGTCTGATCAGTGTTTTGTAGAAGGTCAACTTCGTGGGAGGTGAATTTCTTTCGTGCGGAGTGTCCTTCGGAGTCCAAAGTAAGCACGATTTCCTGCCATGAGTCGTCGACGAATTTCTCTGCTGGTGTCGTTGTCAGCAGTCAACAGTAAACTCAAGTACACGAGCTCGTCTACCACCTCGATTTTATCACCGCTAATCTAAATTCGTGGTGGGAGGTTGACCCTGTCTTCTCTGGAACCTCTTCCTGTCATGTACTTAGTCTTCGACGCCTTCAATTTGATGTACGTCTCCGTCGTCTTCTCAAGGGTTCACGCTACGATGTCAGTGTCATCGGCGGAGCCAGAGAGTTTAGAAGACCTCCTGAATATCGTACCACTCGTGTCGATACCCGCCTTATGTATCACACTTCCCAAAGCGATGATAAATAGCATGCATGATAACCAATCATCTTGTCGCAATACTCTCCGAGATTCGGAAAGATTCGGGGGTGTAACTCAAACTAACTCAAAGATGGTACAAGAATACGTGACTTTTGCAGTATGCATCGTGAGCGAAGATCATGATATGGCAAGGCTATGCTATAAACGTCAAATCCGATATAAAAGTCGCGTTACCAAATTTTATAGCGGTACCACTGACATTGTGGTACCACTGACGTTGAGGTACCACTGACATCGCAAGACACGGCAAAATTTGCCAGTATTGACAATCATTATTGTGATAACTTTGGTAACACCATTTACACTGTAATATATCTTAATGTTAAAACTACACTGTGGTCGAGAAAAATCATGGTCTTCATGTTGTTTACTGAACAAATGACGCCATTAAGATTTTGGATACAGGATACTCATTAAACGTCAGACCCCTGTGATATGGATGGTGCAAAGATGCCAGATATTTTTGAAAAATGTCTGCAACTGCTCGAAAAACCAGAGAAATATGCTCGAAATCTGAAAAAAATCTCTCCGTGATCCGAAAAAATTTCGCTCGCGCAGGCAAAAGTCTGTTAAAATCTGCACAAATTTTAAGAAAACCTGCGCAAATATAAGGAGACTCTGGAAAAATCTGCAGAAACCGTGGAAAAACTGTAAATATCTGCAAATCAATAAAAATCTGCACACGGACTCCAAAAATCTGCGTTTTGCAGACAAATCTGCACATTTGGTATCCCCCCATTAGATAGTGAAAGGTGAAGCATTCTTTCAATATCCTTATACGGTGCTGCTATCTAGTTTTCATTGTCGTGTGGCAGATTATGCACGATAAATTCATTTTGTTAATATCCAAAATTTTATGCGCATTTAAGCCATCATATGGCAGCACGAACCGTCGTAAAAGTGTCGCGTCCAAAGTGTGTGGAAAAACTGGAAGTCACAAATCTTGTTCTAGTCATCTTTGGTGGTAGTTTCTTCGGGAAACTGTAATCGTGCATAAACACCATAGTTGATCTCGATAGATTGTGTCGTACGCCGATTTAAAGTCGATGAATAGAGGGTGTTTGGGCACGTTATGTTCAGGGTATTTCTGTAGGACTTGCCGTACCGCGAATATTTGTAGCATGAAACGTTCCCGAAGACAAAAAAATAATTTTTTCGAGTATTTGATCACATAAAGTCAGTTTTCTTTTCGCAATTTCTCAGATTGACAACTTCATGTATAAACTTTAAAAAAGATTACTAAATTTACTTGTGTAGACATTCGATTTTGTGCAGACTTTCTGAAGACAATACAATTTTTTGTACACACCCAGCTTCCGTAAGCGTATGTGAAACTTTTGATCGATAAACTGATTTCACGAACGGTCGATGACTAAAGCGTATCATTGTTCGATAACAGTCAGGAGACATTATTATATTAACAGGGGAATTATTTTCCAATGAGGATAGCGATCGGTTGTATTTCCATTAAAATCCTCAGCCTCATCTCTCCAGATATACTGGGATTATATAATGTCATTGTTGTTACAATAAAGTTTTATTTATTGATTCAAATTTCTAACATGTTTTGTTCATTAACCCTCTAGTGCCCAAGCCCGCCTTTCGGCATGCTTCAGTAAAATCACTATTACTCTTTGATAAATACTCAAAACATGTTTATAATAATTTAAAGTGATTTTACCGAAGGCCGTCAAAAGACTGCGTGTAGAATATTCAACTTCAGTCTAGTTTGTCACACAACAGCGGGTGGAGTATAGCTGTTAGAGTATAGCCATAAAAAACATGGTGTTTTTACTGTAAGCTTGCGAACGTTTGTTGTTATAACCATGTTTCAACAATGTTTTTTGTTGTTGAATCTACCACCAACAATAATTTTACCATGAAAAACATCGTCAGTGACTTCTAAATGTATGGGAAAAGTGCCTGAAAAAATGCTGTTAAGATACATAACAACCCCCCTTTTTCATGGTAAAAATGGCAAAAACAATGTTTTTTATTGTTCTGAACAATGATATTTAATGTAAAAATGATGTATTTACAATAAAAAACATGGTTAAATTATGGTAAAACTATGTACAATTACAGCAACTTTTGAGGTTTTTTTGATGTTATTTTTTTTCGGGTTGCCTATGAACAGTTTATCGCAGCATATCTAAACATATAAAAACGCAGCTCTGTCTGTCTGTCTGTCTGATTCATATTGGCTTGGAAACTACCGAACCGATCGGCGTGAAATTTTGTATATAGGGGTTTTAGGGGCCGGGAAAGATGACTAAGATAGTTCGAGACCCCTACCCCTTCTGCAAGGGAGGGGTCCCATACAAATGAAACACAAATTTCTGCACATCTCGAAAACTAACCAAGCAAATGGAACCAAATTTGGCATGTGGATGTTTTTAGGAGTAACAAATATGTCCATGTTGGTTCGACACCCTTCCCTATTCTGGAGAGAGGGGCCCCATACAAATGAAACACAAATTTTTGCACATCTCGAGAACTAACCAAGTAAATAGAACCAAATTTGGTAGGTAGATGTTTTTAGGGGTAACAAATATATCCATAATGGTTTGACACCCCTCCCTCTTCTACAAGGGAGGGGTCACATACAAATGAAATACGAATTTCGCACAGCTCGAGAACCAATCAACCAAATACAACCAAATTTGGTATGTGAATGTTTTTAGAGGTAACAAGTATGTCCATAGTGGTTCGACTCCCCTCCCTCTTCTGTGAGGGAGGAGTTCATAACAAATGAAACACAAATTTCTGCTTATCTCGAGAACTAACCAACAAAATGGAACCAAATTTGGCAGGTGATTGTTTTTAGGGGTAACAAATATAATGGTTTGACACCCCTCTCTCTGCTATAAGGGAGGGGTCCCTTACAAATGAATCTCAAATTACGCACAGCTCGAGAACCAATCAAGCAAATATAACCAAATTTAGCAGGTGAATGTTATTAGGTGTAACAAACATGTCCATAATGTTTCGACACCCTTCCTTCTTCTGGCATGTCTCCAAATACATTTCGAAATCCAAGATGGCGACTTCCCGTTTCTGAAAAATATCGGCAAATGACCTTATACCAGCAAACATGGGTATTTCCGGAATTGTTATGCACTTAAGCACAAATCGACCTCAGACAACATTTCGAATTGTAAGATGACGACTTCCGGTGTCTGGAAAACAGCCGCAAATGACCAAATACCACCCAATATTAGTGTTTCTTTTGTCATATCTAACGTTACTTATCGTTACATGGGGGGAGGGGGTCTGAAATCTAGGTTTTTAGCGTTACGTAATTTGTGTACGACGCCATATAGGTATTTCCGGGATTGTTATGATGCACTGAAGCCAAAAATCGACCTCAGACAATATTTTGAATTGTAAGATGGCGACTTCCGGTGTCTGGAAAACAGCCTAAAGTGATCAAATACCACTCAACATGAGCATTTCTTTAACCAGATTGACGCACGGAGGGCCGAAATTGTTTTGAAATCCAAGATGGCGACTTCCGGTGTCCGTAAAACAGCCTAAAGTGACCAAATACCACCCAATATGAGTATCTCTGGAACGAGAATTAAGCTGAAAATTGACCTCAGACACCATTATGAATTATAAGATGGCAACTTTTGGTTTTCAAAAAACAACCAAAAATGGCCGATTTCCATACAAAATGAGTATCTTCGGAACCAAAATGATACACAGGAGCTAAAATCGACCACAGACACCATTTTGAATTTGAAGATGGTGACATCCGGTTTCTGGAAAACAGCCGAAAATGACCAAATAAAACTCTGGTTATTTGGTACTCACTGGTGTTTCTCAAACCAGAATGACGCTCAGGGGCCAGAAATTGTCTCCAAATGCTATTTTAAAATCCGACTTACGGTTCCGGATCACCGGATCCAGAATGATGCAAGGAGCTATAAATTGACCTTAGACAACAGTTTGAATTGAAAAATGGCAACTTCTGGAAAACATCCGCAAATAACCGAATACTACTACATATGCACGAAAAAGTTGGATGGTGCGAAACCAGTACATAATTGTGCGTTTTTAGCGCAATTGTTGATGTAATTCGGAACCAGTACAATGATTGCGTGTTGGGCATAACGCAATTAATGCTCTAGCGTTTCTTGAATGTATTTGGCAGCTCCAAACTACTACACCCAAACAGTTTCAACTGGTATCAAGCAGCATTGAAAAGCGAGCGAGAAGCAAAACCTTTCTCCTCCTTTCTGCTTGAGGACGAGATATATGCTACGCTTTTCAAGTCTTTTGCACACACGCTTTCGAGATACGTTTTCTTCTTCATGCATTCCTCTGAATAGCAGCAAGCACGCACCGACAGTATAAGTGAGAGACTAACAACACTGGTATCAAGTATGTACAGCACGGCTGTCTCGCTCATTTCGTGAAGCAACGAGATATCGCCTTTCGCGTCGCATAGTCTTGTCGCACATACATGGAAATTCTACAAGCGAGAGAGAAATTTCTCTCGTCGCTTGAGAAATAAGCGCGTGCAGTCACTAATACACTCGACGTGAGAAATAAAGTGTCGGTGTATGATACATCTTCTGATTTCATTTTATGTCAATGTATTCGCAGTACAACTGTTGCGTTATGCGTTTCACACATTTATTGTGCGATTTCTGTGCAACATTTGTGCGAATCGGGAAGACACAATGATTGTACAAGACTTCAACCACAGACTAACAGACATAACACTTCGAACAAATTTTCAATAAAATCATCGTTTGGATGATTCCAGTACTTTACGTTAGTAACACTAGCACCATCTGCTGTCGTGTTCGCGCTGCGTCATGTATTTCGACATCAGCGCCAGCGTTACTGCATGTGTCAAACGGGGAACTACAAAATATGTATGAGATTGCATGACAGCGCCCCAGACGACGTTTTCGCGCGATGACTGTTATTCGATTGAAAATTTGAAATGAACGTTTTTTGTGGCGATGGAGCCAGGTTCCAGTGTTACGTCTGTTAGTCTGTGCTTCAACTTTTCCGTGTGGATAAGTCCGTAATCGAAATGATGTAAAGAAGCCAAGCATTGACCCTGGACACCATTTTGAATCAGAAGATGACCACTTTCAGTTTCTGGAAAACAACGAAAATAACTGAAATGCACCCAATATATATCCGGAATAGAGGTCAAGTACAAAAGCCAAAAGTTGAGGATGTTGCCATTCCGATAAAACCAATTATTTTTAAACGATATAATCCAATCGCAAGGAATCAATAAATTTGAAATGTTTAAAATTATTAAATTAAACACTTAAATAGGCGGGACGAAGTTTGCCGGATCAGCTAGTAATGTATACATTTAGTCCTACGTCACCATTTCATACAACCTCTAGGGCTGTATACCTTGCAGTATATCATTTCATAATTGGTTAAAACTAAAAACTAAGTCTTCCAGCTCCTGTAGGAACATAACCTCAAATCACAGACTAACAGACATAACACGTCGAACAAATTTTCACTAAAATCATCGTTTGGATGATTCCAGTACTTTACGTTAGTAACACTAGCACCATCTGCTGCCGTGTTCGCGCTGCGTCATGTATTTCGACATCAGCGCCGGCGTTACTGCATGTGTCAAATTGGGAACTACAAAATATGTATGAGATTGCATGACAGCGCCCCAGACGACGTTAATACGAATAATACTCAATTCTTATTTATTATTTTATGTTCAATAAAGCATACTTCTATTATCAAATTTTTTCTTCCTAAGTTTCTTGGTACCCAAATTTTTTCTTTCTAAGTTTCTTGGACTTCAACCGAAATAGTAATAAACGATTAATCAATGCATTTTTAAAGTTATAACAGTGAAATACATTACTCGTTAATATCATGTACCTTGCATACTTTTGCATCATTATTTATGAACAATTATAATAGCTAAATTATAAGTCTCCAGCATCACTGCTTTACAGTGAAAAGTAACCTCGTTGTATTTTCTACGTGACGATTGCGTTATCGAATTCAGCCAATCAGCAGCCGGTTCAAATTGGTTGAATGTAACAGTGACCAGCTGTCACGTCTTGTCTTAGCGCGCGATGACTGTTATTCGATTAAAAATTTGAAATGAACGTTTTTTGTGGCGATGGAGCTTGGTTCCAGCGTTACGTCTGTTAGTCTGTGCTCAAATTATCAAAAACCGGATCTCATATATTTTGTATTTCATAGGCATTTTCTTGAGAGTAATCTGTCGATTGGATGTTGCATAGAATTTCTAACCAATGTCAGTGTTATTGATGTTGAGAACATCCATTTTACGCAAATATTGCAAGAAATACAGTCTCCTGTGTATATCAGCCTTGACTAAAAATATATCATCTTTCTCGTAGTTTCACAGTTCAAATGTTGGAGTCGCACAGTGACGGGTGAAAACTAAAAATTGGTTATTTTCTTCTACTGCTGTCAAAAAAGGTAGATTTACTTAAAGAAAAACTGTTTTATTTCTCATAAAGATACATTCATTTTGAACTAAACAAAAATATTGAACATTTGAGTAAGGTCCGTTACCGGCCTTCCGACGAAGGTTTTTTTTATGATGCCGCAACAAGACCGTTGTATGGCTGATTATTCTTGAGGTTTGCATGAATTTATACATAGTCGAAACCAAAAGATTTTCGCTTTCAAAATGGTTTACCGTGAACTTTTTGCCTAAAATTTTGTGCAGTTCATAGTCAACTGTACAATGAGCTTGCGGAGTGCTTCATGTTTCGACGCCAATTTGAACCGAACTGGGCATACATAAATAGAACAAAACATACTGGCATAACACGGAGCGAGAGAGAGCTTTCATATACATACTCTCTAAGCGTGTTTGTGTTGGTGTGTTTATAGTGTGATAAAGTTTAAATTTCCTCTTGAGTTTTGTGTGTAATGGAAACATCGTTCAATTGTTAATAATTTTTCTGATTTCGGTCAAACACACAGCAAGAATTACTGCACAATTTATTGTTTGTGTTAGGGGAATTCTGGGTTAAACGGACAGGGGTGGTAAAATGGACACCTATTAAAATCTCGAATATTCCGTTGAAAATTAATATAAATTTTATAGAAACCTTATCTTGGAAGCACCACAAGCTAATCGAAGTAACCTGTGCAACATTAAACCACAGACTAACAGACATAACACTTCGAACAAATTTTCAATAAAATCATCGTTTGGATGATTCCAGTACTTTACGTTAGTAACACTAGCACCATCTGCTGTCGTGTTCGCGCTGCGTCATGTATTTCGACATCAGCGCCAGCGTTACTGCATGTGTCAAACGGGGAACTACAAAATATGTATGAGATTGCATGACAGCGCCCCAGACGACGTTTTCGCGCGATGACTGTTATTCGATTGAAAATTTGAAATGAACGTTTTTTGTGGCGATGGAGCCAGGTTCCAGTGTTACGTCTGTTAGTCTGTGATTAAACTGTCAAACATCGAAAATAATAGACAAAAACAAAAGACACGTGCACAGTCGAGGTAGTGATGTTATTTTGTGCGTACAATAAATAAGGTTTTTTTCTGTGTAGAAACGCCTAAACTACTTACCAGCGGAGAAGAACGGTTTGAAACACAACTCCAACCATGAAATAAAATGGCAGGACGATTCTGGCTGGATGGCTTTTTGAAACGAAACCCGAAAGTGTCATTTCGGAAACCGGAAGCGACTTCTGCTGCTCGGGCTAGAGGTTTTAACAAACTGTCAGTTAATGCGTTTTTTGACATTCTTCGACGCATCCTGGATGATAATAATATTCGGTCATCTCGCATATTTAATGCTTATGAAACTGGAGTTAGCACTGTAAGTTGCTACCTTTAGACATTGGATTTTTCTAGTTTTCTAACTATTTTATAGGTCCCTCCAAAAAACAGAAAATTGCTGCAAAGAAAGAAAAAAAGCAAATCGGATCTATCACTTCTAGTGAAAGAGGTATTTTGACTACAGTCATGATGTGCATGTCCGCTACTGGAAAGCATCTACCACCCAACGTTATCTTTCCCCGGGCACGTATGCACGATCCGTTGAAAAAAGGAGCTCCGAATGGAACCAGGTTCAACTGTAATCCGTCTGGCTACATGAACTGTGAGACGTTTCTGGATTGGTTTGATCATTTCATTGGAGAAGTCAAACCCACGGAAAGTGATCCGGTTCTGCTGATAGTCGATGGTCATAGCTGGCACACCAAGAATCTGGCGTTTGCTGAGAAAGCTCGAGCTAATTTTGTTACAGTTCTTGTGCTGCCACCTCATTGCAGCCATAAATTACAGCCACTCGATGTGGCCTTCAAGCATATTATTCGGATACTTGCGAAAATTTTATGCGGCGATTTCCCGGCCAAGTTATTGGACTGTACGATATCTCGGAACTGTTAAAGGTGGCTTTTTCAAAAGCTGCTTCGATAGATGACGCTGTCAGTGGTTTTAAGAAAACTGGAATTTGGCCGCTCAATGCAGATGTCTTTACTGACGAAGACTTTGCTCCTGCTGATGTAACCGACTAACCAGAGTACGCCGATTAAACCATCGCATGATAAGCTTGCTGAAGTTTGCAAACCTGACTTCGATCAAACTGATAACAAATTTTAAACCTGTTCGAACTCCTCTTTTGCCATTTCACCGATGGAGATTCTCCCACTTCCAAAGACGGCAGCTCCAAGAGCTACGAAACGGAAGCGTAAATTGGAATGAACAGATGAGATCACTAGTGAAAACTATCGTCAGGAGCTAGCCACGTAGGAAGCGTCGAAGACCATCCAGGCTATCAAAAAAGGACGTAAGCCAACATTAAAAAAGCGATCGAAGAAGCAGAAACTAGATGAGACCTGCGAGGATGTATTGTGTTCTCTATGTGGTGCTACTTTTACAGATTCCAATGATGGCCAAGGGTGGAAAAAATGTCTTTCTTGTTTTATCTGGTTCCACGCGAAATGTTCGAACGTTAACGATTTTGTATGCCTTTTCTGCAATTAAGCTAATACTCTATTTCACCAACGTAATGTTTTAATAAATTTCTACACAAATGGTTCAAAAGGTTATTTTTAAATTCATTGTTGAATGAAATATGATCCGAGCGTCTATTCTCCTGTCAAGAAAACTTGTTAAAACTTTATGCGAATAAAATCATATTTTATTGTCAATTCTTTAACAAACGGTGGAAGTTAAACTTTTAGTTAATGCCTGAATATCCCCTGTAATATGAAAGAACATAGCGCATGAGACAGCTTCACTTCTACTATCAGTAAAAGCTATAAGTAATATTAATGTTCAAGGTGTCCATATTACCACCTCCCTCCGTTCATTTTACCCACACATGTCCATTTTACCCCCAAAAAACCCATTTCAAAAAAGGTTAAAAAAAAATTAAAAAATGCTATTTCCGAGTATTTTTATTCGTTTTCTTTAACAACCATTAGTTGCTCAGTGAATGTGTGCGAGTGATTGAAGGATTTGGTGTTTAACTGTGGAGAAAATTGACAAATTGCTTAGGGTGTCCATTTTATCACCCCTTCACCTACAAGTGTGGATATTGAAATGAATGTTAGACTAATTTGTCCCTGGTAGTGGGGACCATACTCAAAAGAATGCAACA
Source organism: Wyeomyia smithii (assembly GCF_029784165.1). Classification (NCBI taxonomy): domain Eukaryota; kingdom Metazoa; phylum Arthropoda; class Insecta; order Diptera; family Culicidae; genus Wyeomyia; species Wyeomyia smithii. The sequence continues at coordinate 63,531,192 of NC_073694.1, forward strand.
GACAAATGATCACCGAAAATTCATTTTGAGTCGGATATTTTTCAAATGCTCAGGGAATAAATAAACAAATATTAGCTAGGTTTTAGCAAAGCTGGTTTATTCAATCTCCTCTCATGGGCTAAATGTCCGCTCCTTGGACTTAACTCTACCCATCAAATCCCGTGCAATACTTGCGCCATCTTTCTCACACACTTTCATCCACACTTTCTTCAAATCCTGATAGTGTTTGAAGATCATCCCTGTTTACCGGAGCTTGCCCTTCATAATCACCTAGAATTTTTCCATTGGACGGAGTTCTGATAAGCTCGGCGGATTTATCTCCTTCGGCACAATAACAACATAGTTGGCTTCATATCACTGCATCATCGTTTCCGCGTAATGGCCAAAACAAAGTCTCACCTTCGTGGGATCAGAGAAAGGGCAGCTGGCGCTGAATTTGCCGCACTCACAGATCGCCTACCACGCCTTCTTCTCCAGGCGTCCACTTCATTGTGTGTCTCATTGTCCATTATGATGCATTTCGCGTGCAGGATTTGGTCATCGTATCCTTTTTTTTAATTCAGTTAGGTGCCTTCCTTACCTTGAAGGCATGAAGTCCAGCCTCCTTTCATTGCTGGACAAACCGGATGGATAAATTGACCTTCTTGGCCCCGTCTCGAATCGAATAATAAGTATTGCGTTTAAAGTTATCCCTCACTTTCCTTCACAATGACAGCTCGTTGCTTGGTCTGCTTGAACAATAATAAACAGGACACGGACGCAAAAAGCAGAGCCTTGGTGCTACATTCCGATTCGAAACTCGACCTTCTGTTTACTATACACAGACTTCGCCGCCAACTGTTTGGTGTACAGGACGATTGTGGGGCTAGCGCTACGATTCTATTGACACTAACAGTCTCTCCCGAGCCGAGACACAAACCTACGACGACTGGCTTGTTAGACCAGCTTCGTACCTCGAGACCAACTGGGAGGGATAATTTGTCGAAGCATTCTTTGTTAAAAGCCATTTCAATGATCACAGATTTTTACAGAGTTTCACAAATATAAACATTGCACTATAAACTAGTTTTACTCTAAATTTCATGTTGATAGACTGAAAGTTTGTTCGATTCGAGAATATTACCCGGACAGACAACAAAAAAGGTGCCCGGCAAAGATTTCGTTTCTTCTTTCATTAAACGTTATAGGATCTATCATCCAGAATGTTTTAAACTATCAATAGAATGAGAGCTACTATTTCCCATCAACTAACATTTTGACAAATTATCAGTTGAGATGTAACACCACCCACCCAATATTGTAAATTTTGACAAAACGCATTTGAGAGACGAGCCAGGTAAAAAGCAGGTCATCACTACCCGTGGAGGCAAGTGCTCTGAAAGAGAAATATACAGCACCAAAACATCAGTTTCTGTCATGTTCAGCACAGAAGGAACTTTCACCCTACGTTGTGTAACAAAGTGGTGCGTTTGTATAATTTATGGACTGAAAGAGAGCCAAAGAACACCAACAAAGATGACTGGAACAAGATACCTGACTCTTGCAGAATTTATCGGACATAACAAACTAATTTACACACTGTTAATATGATGTATACTTTTCAACGCAACCGTTGTACGTGGCCTTCTTTTGGCCTCTAAAGACTGTGGTGAAATTTTTTGAAGAAGTGTAAGAGTGGCTTTGGCATATTTGGGGTATTTCTGTCAAAGTCACGTTATGCTAGACTTCAACAAGAACGGGTCCGCAAAATTGCAATTCCAAGTAAAATGTAGCCATTAAATATATTGCAGTGCACTGCAAATCATTTAAAAATACACCTGCAATTTTCTAAAAATCTGTTTTGAGCTTGATTTTTAAAATTGATTTCCAAGTGTTTCAAAGTTCATCAGCTCAATTCAGGTGAATGAACAGATCAGTCGTTGACTTGTACGAGGCCGCAGCTTCCGACGGCAAATCGGTGATCAACTGGAACAGTGGAAATACGATAAACGTAGTTTTAGTTGTGTGATAATTCAAAAATCAAAACTGCTTTGTTTCTTTGTTTTTATCTAAAACATTTTCCTACACAGATCAAAATCACATAGATATAATTTCTGTCGATGTTGAAAATTACTCTTTGGATCAATCGTTTGCTTATCTTTTTGTTGTTCATATCATTTGTCTTATTGCAATTCGCTGCGTTCATAATTCTATCTTCCTCCTTATTTTATTCTGCCATTCGTGCTCTTCGCAATCCTGCCTTTTGTAATTATGCTGTCTGTGGTGAAGCTGCGTATTGACATTTCTCAAATGCTTTATTGTAAGCACTATGGTAGTGTTGATGTTTTGTGGGTATTCAGCTCGTTAAAACTCTGATATTTTCTTTCGAGCATTTTTTTTTCATGTTACCAAAGATGACTAGAACAAGATTCCTGACTCACACGATTGTCGCTGCGCGTGAACGAAAGTCGAACTAACTTGTATACTGATAATTTGTTGATGACGGCAAGGCAGCGAAAGGTGAAGCAATTTTTTCAATATCCTTGTATGGTCCTGCCATCTTATTTTCAATATCCTTGCACGGTGCGGCCATCTAATTTTCAATATCCTTATATGGTGCTGTTGTCTAGTTTTAGTTTCATCTGGTGGATTATGCACGATAAATCGATTTTGCTAGTAACCAGTTTTATGCGAATTAAAGTCATCAGATGGCAGCACTAGCCGTTTTAAAGGTGTCGTGGGCAAAATGTATGAAAAAACTGGAATTCAGGTATCTTGCTCTAGTCATCTATGATGTTACTGGACTTTTGTCATCCAGATATATTTTTCTCTTTCAATTCCGGATGCTTCGTAGAATGTTTTTTGTTGTTGCAATTCTGGTTGTGACAGCTTTAAAAAAATTTGATGTGTATGGACCATCATTTTTTCTACTTCATTCGACGAAATATCTTTTAAAAAGTCTGCTATTATAGATAGATATAAATATTATTACGTTTCTCACCTGGAAAGGTTTAAACCCCAAAAGTCAACCCCGTATGTAGGGTTATGACAAGTTCTTTAATTTTTTCCTTCTCTACATTTCGTTAACAGGCCAATCGAATCAAGCAGCAACAAGAGCAACAGCAACAACAACAACAACAACAGCAGCAGCAACAACAGCAAGCACAGCAACAGCTTCACAAAGAGGAGGAAAAAACAGCGATAGTTCCTACAATCTTGGCCGACACGCCATCACCATCACGCTTCTCGGGAACCAGAGTGAGTGCCCACCCTAGTAGAGTTGCTTGAGAGTACCTTTTCCCGCGCGCGTTGTTGTTGGTTTTTACTTAGGAAAGGTAGTTGTTCCTATTTTGCTTGCCAGGACAAACTCCATAGTGAAGCTTGAAATGTTTGATTATAAATTTAATTTCCTTTTCTCTTTTATAGTTTCTTGTAGTGCCTAGAAGCTAGCGATTGTCACAGCATGTGTGTTGTACTCCTACATAAGTCCCGTATGAACCAGTACAATCATATCTTTTAAGTTACATCCATTCTGTACTAATAAACCTGCTGTTTTCAGTTTAGATGTTAGTTAGATTTTGCAACTGCAGTTGATCTTAATACAAACAAAAAAAAAACAAAGAAATACAATGCTTTCTGCGTGTGTTTATTTTTCGAGTGTTTGAATCCTGTTTTATTTTATTAAAATCCACTAACTCTTGATGTGATCTGTTGATGTAAATACACGTGTTCGGATTTAGCAGGTAAGTGCGCAGAGCTGCCAAGACTGTTGAGCTGATTAATTACTCGGGGAAACGAACGCTCAGTTTAAACTCTGATGCCCGAAAGCGTCGGGTAAGACAGTTAGACAGTTAGATACCCGATCACCATCAGGTAAGACAGTAAGACAGGAAAACTACAATAACAAGAGGTCCAAGAAGCGCTTGACAGGCAGCTTTAGTGATCAGTAAATTACAGCAGATATTTACCTGAGCTGTTTCTAGTTTTGTGTTACAAGATAATTTATCACAAATAAAACAAACCAATCTTCGGATTGAACTGACGCCTCTGTGCTGACAATCTTTATGACCACAAACATTAAAATTTTGGCTTCGTTTCGCAAATCTTCCAAAACTTGGCATACAATGGCCAAATTTCACTATTTAATTCAGATAAAATTCAAACTGCAGCTGCTAAAACAAGCAAATAAACTATTTTTCAATCCAAAATGCTTCTATCATAGACTAATAGACGTAACACTGGAACCTAGCTCCATCGCCACAAAAAACGTTCATTTCAAATTTTCAATCGAATAACAGTCATCGCGCGAAAACGTCGTCTGGGGCGCTGTCATGCAACCTCATACATATTTTGTAGTTCCCCATTTGACACATGTAGTAACGCTGGCGCTGATGTCGAAATACATGACGCAGCGCGAAGCAGATGGTGCTAGTGTTACTAACGTAAAGTACTGGAATCACCCAAACGATGATTTTATTGAAAATTTGTTCGACGTATTATGTCTGTTAGTCTGTGCTTCTATTATAGTTAGTACCATGATGTATAAAGACATGCACGCTCGTAAATAATAACTCATGAACTGAGCAACTCTGACTCAGTTTAGAACGATGTTCGTAGACGTCAAAAAATGAGTAGAAGTCCTTTTTGATTTTGAGTAACTTTGACTCACTTTTTGGGTTCCCTTCATATAACTTCTTTCTGAGTAACGTCGCATGTAACGACGTCCATTTTGAAAGATGATTACGATGTGCTTCAGTTTGTGACAAATGTTTTTTAATTGTGTGCGCCTCAGATGGCATTATACTGTTTACTTTTATTACAAGGTAATTATTGATGAACATGTGGTGTCGTTTATTGGCCGTGGCGGATTTCTAGCCAGTAATGAAACTGAACTGTACCCAAAAAATGAGTAATGTCGTACTCAAATTTTGAGTAATAATGACTCATTTTAAAGACGCCTAGTGTTACTCAGTTTTGAGTATTTGTGGAGTTACTCAATTTAAGAGTTGTTCCACTTTTTACGAAAATGCGTCAAATGTTACTCATTTTAGAGTTATTATTTACGAGCGTGTGGTGTAACGGTATGTCAAAAGCAGAATCGGCCATATTGGAAAAAAATGCCAGCGATTAGGTTTGTTTATGAACAACTAGGGCATAAAAATTATTGCATATCGTAATATATCATTTGGATGCTTTTAAATTATAAATATAACAACCATACCATACCATACCTGCTTGTGCTTACCTAACCTGACACCAAGAACGATAAATAATAACTACCGTGCGGACCCGAAATCCGTACACTTAAGTACTCGACAATATTGACTGATCAATATAAAATCATATCTTCACAGTACCATCATGATAGCTTCCGGCAACGCTTTGTTCTTTATTTCATCGATATTCATAATCACACAATCGTAAAACTTATCTTATTTGTGTTTGAATGATGTAAATAATTTCCATCTCTTAATTCGAAATCCGTACACTTTTGTGCGGTTGAAACGAAATCCGTACAGTTTTGAATCAAAATCAGTACAGCACAAAAATGGAAGAAAACCTACAAAATGAGGCAGATTAATCAAAGCACGCATTGCTTCGTTGAATCTGTCTCATAATGTACAATACAAATTAGCTTATGATGAAACTTTGCGCTGTAGTGTGATTTTTGCAAACATGGTCGTGAAATTTGGAGATGGCCTGAAATTTGGGAATTTTGCCTAACAATTATCATTGCTCTCATGGTCTCAACTTGCAGTCTATTCAGTCCACATCTAGTCCACATACTGTTTACAATAGAGAATGTACTTTCCAGTTGGCGCGGTTCTACCAGGAAAACCGAACTTAGTAACTTTACAACGTTCCTGGCAGTTTAGAAACTGATCTTCCATTTCGTAAATTATTGGAATCTCATCAGTTCGCAACTGTCGTTTTTCTGTGTTCATTAGAGCCGCAGACAGACGTCCAAGCTGAGTTCCCAACTTGTGTAAAGATTTTTGTAGTAGCAATCCGTAACCAGATAGCGCTACCAGTACCGCCAGCCTCGTGCATCAGCGAAAAAAAAATGTATTGTAGCGATAAGGACAACAGGTGGCGCTAGGGTACAAGTGAATTATAACGCAATTTACTTTGAAAATTTACACGGAAATTTTGATCAATGTTGTTCTTGCTTAGACGTCTGTCTGTGTTAGAGCTCTGTTCGGACGGTTAAAAGTTGTCCAAAAACGGTACGTCTGATCAGTTTACTAAAGGAGGATGACGGTTAGAACATAATAATTGACATAGACTGACCAATATTGATGAATAACCCTATGTAAACGGATTTAAAATCGTCCTGAACTATGTAAATATATTCCATTTATATGATATATTCCTCATAATCAGTACGTAGAACACTGAATGATTGTCTCTCAGATTGATTTTCAACCATTAAATCTTTGAAATCACAGTATATGCACTTTAAAATAAGTCGAAACGGATTTCTTAACGAATTGCTAACACCAAATAAAAGCAATACGTTTGACGAAAACTCGAACATATTTTTTTATTTTAAATATTTTTGTTTCCAAGCCTATCAATTTATTTTCAATGCAGATGATATCTGCAATATAAAGTTTATTATGACTCAGTGATTATTGTTTGTATATAAACTTTTCGGTTATGTTATGAGTAATTGCATTGAACCTACAGGATGTACGGATTTCGGTCCTGCACGGTAAATCTCAATTGATGTTGTTTGGTGTTCTGTGATGTAGTCGTTTATTCATTTTAACGCTCCACACCCGTGCTACTGTTGGCAATGGCAACGCTACGATGTTACTAAACAATTAAAAGTGGACAGCACAATTAACTCAACAGTTTTTGGTCTTTTTCATCTCGTTTTAATTTGGATCATATCGCATTATTTTGAGGTCTTGTATGAAAGAATGACGACCGGTTGGACCTGAGGTTTATTTATTGTTACAAGTCTATTATACCCACAGATTAAGAGACATAACATTTTGAACAAGTTTCCAATAAATTCAAAAAATGATTAGCAATTCAAATCACTGCTTGGGGCTGCTGCAAAAATAATGATTATGGAAAACCGTAGTTCTGATCATAGATGGGTTAGAAAATAGTTCATAAACATTCCTCAATGGCTGCAGTTTGAATCCCATAATATTCTTTCTCACAGCAATCGATAGGAAAATCATCTACCGTGCTGGATCGAAACCCGTACAGTATCTAAATCCGTACACCTTGATGTTTTTCTTCAGTTTCAAGCATTATAAAAGTGAAAATTCATATGATAGTTACATGTACATATCCGTTGAGTTGTTGGCCTTCTGTTAAATTAAACTATGCGCCAGTAGGCCATGAAAAAGAAATATTAAAAATGAAAAATCAATCGTGTATCGGTTTCAGTTGTCATTTCGTTGTATCGTTAGAGAATTTACTAAGGAAACGTTCTTCAGATAAAAACGATTTTCAAGTGGGATATAAGTGTTTTACTCTGTGAATCTTTTTAAAATTGATGGAAAAGGTAAGTCTTTGTCATTTTCGAGCTGTATATTGTCTAAATAGTGTAAGTTGTATTTATTCAACAAAAACTGTGCCGTACGGATTTTGATTCTTGCTATTTGCTTGAATCGAAATACGTACAGCGTGTGTATCATGCATATATTGTTGAACTTTCTTCTTGTTTTCAGCATATAATGGGAGGAAACAAGTATAAATATACGGCAAACAATTTTAAACGAGCAGTGACTGAGGTGCGCAAGGGAAAGTCGTACCGGGAAGCTTCGAGAGGTTCTGGCGTTCCGGTTACTACGAAACGCTACGAAAGTTGCACTATTTCAGCTGATATCAAAAAGTAGAAAACCGTGTGAAACTTTAGAAGCCAGTTGATCCTCAAAATATACTTATTCGGTAATTTAAAGATAAATTATAAATAAAAGATGTTCTTTTTTGTACTTCTTCATCTATACGGAGTTTGATTTATTGTTGTATGGACTTTGATCCAGTCTATATCGTGTGTGTGCGGATTTCGATTCAAAAGTGTACGGGTTTTGATTCAGACAAAAAACTGTGTACGGATTTCGATTCAAAACATGTTCTATTTAAAGATGATTTTTTCGAGTTTCGGAGTGATTTTAATCATTTTGCTGGAAAATAGTGATAAAATATAAGTAGACCTATAACTAAACATGTCAGTTCAAAGCAATATGTGATTTCTTGATTTTATATTGACCGTCGAAGATTATCATGTGCTTAGGTGTACGGATTTCGATCCAGCACGGTACGCATCTGTCCAAATACAGAAAATTGTAATTTGATTATGAGGTCTATTGCACTATTAAAAATTGTTAAGCCTTTTGAAACGTAGATTTCGACCCTTGATTAGCCCTTAAGGCTTGGAGAGCAACACCGTCGACAGACTATTATACCTAGTTAACCGGTAATGCTATATAAGAGCCTGCTTCTGCTCAAATCAATCATTTTACTAGTGGATAGTGAAATGGAAAGTCCCAACTTAGTAGCATCTGGTATCAACAGCGGTAACGGTAGCGGCAGCGGTAACAGCAGACTGGCCGAGTCTACTTTTGGCTCAAACAAATCATTATATACTAGCAGATGGTATGACACATACTGCAATAATCTAGTTGTCAGTTTGAAAAGACTAGCACAGAGATGCGATCAGCATTATATCCGATTTTCTATTAAGCAACAAGTTGTTCTTTCGAGAACAAAACGAATAAATTATAAATATTACAGTGTACATTTGTTTGTCAAAATAATGTTGCTAATTCATAACTTGATTGAATTTACTAGATCTTTTTTATTATTCTCTCTATCACTTCACTTATCAGGATCGCAAAATTTAAAATTCGGGCCCTGGAAGTCTTTTTTCGAATATTGACTTCCCTTGATTGAACAATGCTCCGCAGTTGCAGGGTATATGTTCAGCACTTTTTGTTTCAAAATATGCAAAAACGACATTCTGTTGAGTTCTTCCAATTTTATTTAGGTGATACCTACTCGGGCAGTGACCGGTCACTTACTTACTTGCTTACTTATGTGTCCATGGCCGCCATGGCTTTCACTTTTCGCCATGACAGGTTCTCGTCAGCAGCCTGGATGTCGCTGGCCACGCTTCGCCGCCATGAATCCCTAGGTCTACCTCTCCTATTATGTCCCTGTGGGTTTCAGTCGAGATTTCTTGCAGATTTCGCCCGCTCCTCTCCTCAAGGCCGATCCATCCCCACTTTCGTTCCCGTATCTCTGTTGTAATCGGCCGTTGGCGACATGGACGGTGAAGCTCCGAATTGGACATCCAGTTGTGAGGCCACCAGGCACGAACAATATAACGCAGGCAACGATTGACGAAAACCTACAGTTTTAGCGTTACATCCGTCGAGACGCACCACGTTTCGCAGACGTACAGCAGTACGGATTTCACGTTAGAGTTGGAGATACGGATTTTCGTATCTGGTTTGAGCGCCAAATGTTGCGCAAACCTGCAAAGGCAAATAAATTTCATAAGCTCTAAGTAATAATCATGTCATCCTCCTTCGATTATTAAACTTGCGCTTTTCTGGATTAATGTCTTTGGTTACAATTTAGAACACACTTCATCACGGCCGAATGTTAATTCTCGTTTCACAAAATCGTGAGATGTAGGATTATAAAAAAAATCTGCCTCACAGGTTACGCTCTCGTACATATTTTCAGGACGTCTGTGCAAATATATATAACCTCAAACTGTTAAGAAACTTCTGGACAACGGCAAATTGAAAAAACATAGACTCGAAAAATTTGTGTTTTAAAGACAAATTTGTACATTCATCTCTGATGTTACTATAAACTTCATTTGAATCATGCATGCGTTACAACAAAAAAATAGTTACACGCTAACGAAAAACGACGCATGTCCGTGTTCTCTTTTTTGAGTGTAGTATTCGATTCTCCCTTCCAGCCCGAAATAAAATTGACGATGTATTTTGCGGTGAGAACAGTAAATGCACAATGTTTTTTATTGTACCCATGAAAAACATGGTATTTTTACTGTAAGCTTGTACACGTTTTTTGTTATTACCATGTTTTAACAACGTTTTTTGTTGCTGAATCTACCGCCGACAATAATTTTACCATGAAAAACATTGTCAGCGACTTCTAAATGTATGGGAAAAGTGCCTGAAAAAATGCTGTTAAGATAAACAACCCCCCCCCCCCCGCTTCTTCATGGTAAAAATGACAAAAACAATGTTTTTTATTGTTCTGGACATTGATTTTCAATGTAAAATTGATGTATTTATAATAAAAATCATAGTTAAATCACAGACTAACAGACGTAACACTGGAACCTAGCTCCACAGACAAACAGACTTGCCTCTTCGAAGAAAAATCCTGAAAAATCTTCGTCCTTATTCGAAACGTTACACTCATGCGCCACCATGTGAGCTTATTGCCTGCTAACATATTTTCGTAAAACGGTTTTTGTCTTTGCTAATGGATGTGCGTGCTTGCTAAAATCAACATCAGCGGGCGGTTTTTGTCCTTGACAAACAATGAGCATGCTTACATATAGCGACACAAGCGGCATTATTGCCCACTAAGCAAAATTTCAAAATAATCGTTATTTTTCTGGTCGATGAAATCGTCATTGAGTGGCACGTCTGTTTGTCTGTGCTAGCTCCATCGCCACAAAAAAAAAAGATCATTTCGAATTTCCAATCGAAAAACATTCATCGCGCGAAAACTCCGTCTGGGACGCTGTCATGCAATCTCATACATATTTTGTGGTTCCACATTTGACACACGCAGTAACGCTAGCGCTGATATCGAAAAACATGACGCAGCGCGAACACGGCAGCAGATGGTGCTAGTGTTACTAACGTAAAGTACTGAAATCATCCGAACGATGATTTTATTGAAAATTTGTTCGAAGTGTTATGTCTGTTAGTCTGTGAGCCAGTGTTACGTATGTCTTATGTATGTAGTAAAACTTTGTATAATTACAGCAACTTTCAAGGTTTTTTTGATGTTATTTTTTTCGAGAGGGTATACCTATTCCACAGACTAACAGACGTTACACTGGAACCTAGCTCCATCACCACAAAAAACGTTCATTTCAAATTTTCAATCGAATAACAGTCATCGCGCGAAAACGTCGTCTGAGGCGCTGTCATGCAATCTCATACATATTTTGTAGTTCCTCATTTGACACATGCAGTAACGCTGGCTGATGTCGAAATACATGACGCAGCGCAAACACGACAGCAGATGGTGCTAGTGTTACTAACGTAAAGTACTGGAATCATCCAAACGATGATTTTATTGAAAATTTGTTCGACGTGTTATGTCTGTTAGTCTGTGCCTATTCTGTATGCTTTTCCATAAAAGTAATTAAACAACAACTTTGAAACTAATGGCAAATCGAGGGGCGAGACAGCTTTTATCTGAGTTACTCTTATGCTAGGGAGTAACTCTAATTTACTCAATAATGCTCCGAAATTTCCAGATGATTCACATCTTCGATTCCTTGAGAACAAGAAAAATATATGAGCGGTGAGACCGAGTAACATTCATATTCATATTCACCGTGGGGGAGAAGGTTTAAGGATGGATTTTCAGAGACACAAGAGTTACTCAGATTTGCTCTTTATTTTTCACGTTTTCTCAGAAAAATCAAATTTTCTCACTTTTATCTGAGTTACTCTTTTACTTGGGAGTTACTCTAATTTACTCAATATTACTCCGAAATTCTCAGATGATTCACATCTTTGATTACCTTGAAAGCAAGAAATATATATGAACGGTGGGACCGAGCAACATTCATCTGTATATTTGCGGTGAGAAAAAAGTGCACCAACAATGCACAGTGGTACAGTGAGGCAATTTGGGTGGACATTAGGAATTCGATGCGATTTTTTTGATTTTAGAGTCATAGTTTCTTCTAAGAAGTTGTTTCTTATAGCTAGCCCTTTATGCGTTCCCTATGCGTATTTTCGAAATTATATGAGAAATTCGGGGGTGAACTATATTGGTATTATAAGATATTTGCTAATGGTGTTCTTGTTGATTAAAAGCAGGGAAAAAGGTATACAATGTTTGTTCAACATTATTATCACATACATAAGACATATGTAACACTTAAGAAGAAATCTTCCAAAAAATGAACTACTCGAATGGTACCATGAGCATTTGTCTCGTTCATACTCAAAAAATGCTGCATTGATTTTGTAAATAACTTTTTGACAGTTCCTTATAAGATTTTCTTTGGGGCTCGATAAAGCCGAGAACAAGAAATTCATTTTGTTCGTTATTTGTCGAGCAGTTGGACAGGATGAGGTACGGAGAACTATGGGGCAACGTGTACCAGAAAAAAAGCCAGTGTTACGTATGTCTTATGTATGTGTTGTTATTCAGTATCGGTCGCCACTACTCAGCACTTATTTCAAGTATAATTCTTTAGGCGCTGTGCGAATCGGTAATTTTCTCTCATTTATGTTGAGCTTGAAAATTGGTTTCCGCTATAAAGATCACTAGAGCTGCCGTAAAATTTTGGACAAGCCTTTTTTGATTGTCTGAAATTACTTTTACGGTCGGGATACGGTTTTATTTAGCCGAGTATCCGACCATTATATAGATCTGGTAGCTACTTAAATTTTCAGCATAAATCGATGGTGAGATTGTGGAAATAATGAACTGAAATGCCGAAATACGAAATTTTACCGTGACAAATGAATTTTATTATAAAATTGGGTTGCTTAGCTATTCACGGATTTCCATTTTTTATATATCATCTGAAAGAGTGTAAATTTCTAAGTGAAACGTGATTTTTTTTTTATTTTATATCATTATCCTTCGATTTTTAAATGAAGAATAAAAATTCGCTCTAATACCCCGTTCACACTACACCGTATATCACCTGATATCAGGCGATTCCTGCTATTTAGGCCATATCACCATCCATATTACCTGATATCCCATACAATCGAGCTGTCAACGGATATCACCTCGGCTACACGCTATCGCGGATATCATGTTCAAAAACCAATAATAAACACATTTCCAACAGTTGGCAACACGGCCAACAGACATTTGACGTAACCCTACAAATTTCGTAATTCGCGTTGCATGCGAGGAAAAAGGAAGGAAAATTTTTGCTATTTTCATCCCGCACATGTTGACAATTGTATATGAGAGTTCGCGTTGGTGCGAGACAACTAACTGACATCTCTATCCTAATCCCATTGCTCTTGTTGTCTTGTTTTTGCTTTGACCTGTTTTTGTTTTCTTCTCTTTTCATTTACCAAAGCAAATGTCAAATCATTTCAGCTCACTGAAGTGTTAACGCTCGGGGTGATATCCGATATCATCTGGCGATATCAGGTGATATCCGGCGTTTTCTAAAGAAGGCATTATTTGCTACAATGACAGTTGGTATATGGACGAACTTTCATTGTAGCGATTTCGAGCATTATTAAATCGTGATTTAAAACGCGAGGACGATAGAAAAAAAATTAAAATCACGTTTTACTCAAAAAATGCAGATCTTTCGGGTGACACGGGATTGTGGTCTTTTCCTCTACAATTTTGAGGATAGAGTTCTTTTTACTTTTGTAGTTTGAGCGTAAAAAATTCGGCTTCCACTAAATAAACAGCACTCAAATTGCTACTTCAGGCATGCAACAGTTGTGAAAACAATTGATCAAAGATTCATGTACGTAGTCTTCATAAATCAAGTAAAAATTAGATTGCAAAATTCGAGTTTATCGCGACCACGTCCCGTTTCACCTTCAGATGATATAAAAAACTGATATAGCTAAACAACCCAATTATATCTCAAAATGCATACAAACATTTGAGCCAGCTGAAGTTTTTTGCCTCAAAATAAATAAAAATTTGGTGGTGAAATATGAGGAATTAAAGTAACACCTGCTTCTCTTTTGAAGCTGTTAAAAACAATTCTAATACCAAATATAGTTCGATTCCATAGAAAACAATCGTAGCATGTCATTATCACCGCGCCTTTGTATAAATAACATGGAACGAGATGATGTGTGACGTGCCCAGTGAAAAATAACAGCGCAAAACCGAAGCATGACGCGCATACACTGAAAAACGCACTGCGTGATTAGAAACGCGAGCACTACTTAGGGCATCCTTAACAGTACGCTACTATTTAAGTTGTTTTGGCGACTGTGTACAGCGCGGCTATTTTACGCACTCACCCGTTTTCACACCGGTCGTTGCTATCGTCTCTGTTTGACGTTTACTTTAGCAGCGCTGTTACCGGGCTGCCAAATTTGAGAGCGCGATGCTTCCCGGAGGCCCGGCTACTATTTCTCTAGCGCGTTTAGCAGCGACCGGTACGGTATGAAGTGATGATAGAGCGCTGCCAAACGGGGTATAGAAGCGCATTGTTAAGGATGCCCTTACACGTTTGTCACTGTCGGCCTCAACACCATTAACCACCATCGACAGTCGACAAACAGGCATGCCAAATGTGTATATTTATCTGCAAAGTTGTATAATTTTGTACAATAATTTGAAGTTTCAAACTTGTCATAGAAATGCAAGTAAAAGTTGTGAAATTTTAAACCTAACAAAATATTAGCAACGATTTTATCAAATTGCAATTGCTATAGATGGGATTTTCACTATTTTTGGCATCACTTACTGTCGGCTTAAAGTCGCGTCAGTAGTTGTTGTGTCGTCTCGTGCTCGCTCTTATACTTTTTGGTAGTTGATTCGGTTCATACGTACAGAAAGAACATGGCAGCAGCTACCAAGTGGCCGTAGTGTTGTAAAGTTTCGTTTGCCTTGGTACGGTTTCTAATCGGGGTGCAGCATTTTTTTATCGGAACGGTAGTCGGGAGTTCGATTAGCAGCTTGCTTTAAATATATCGGTATTATTGCGGTCCGGATAAAAGGTGTACTTGCGAGTGAATTTGTTCGTGCGAGCAACGGGAAGATTAGTGAAATTCCAGCACCCAGTTTCGGGTTCCTCAGGTCCAGTGCAGTGCGTGTAGTGCTATAAGATCGCAGAAAAGACATCCACAGTGATAGGGGCGCAGTGCGCTTGTGTATTTGGCTAATGGGTGTTAAGGTTTGTGCGCATAGTGGCTGCTAGTGGATTGGAGTCATTAAACTACTGTCATGCTGGAGGAGAAAAACGAAGCCAGGCCAGGCATGCTTAGAATAATTGGGCATTACATGGATTGATTTATTGTGGCTTTGGTTGATTAGCAACGGTTGCTTAACTCGCGACCGCCTACTGGGTTGGAGTCCGATTTGACGTGTACCTCTTCTTTATACATAACTGTTTTCGTTGGCTATTAACAGGGATGCCAGTTGCGATGATGAGTGACGAAATTTTGTAAATATATGAAATATCAATTTCATTATAAAAACTATACAAGTTTTTAGTAACAACAGTGATATAAAACTTTTTTTAAATCTTCCAAAGTAATCATGTTGTATTTCTGCCTTTTTGACTACTATTCGGTATTGCAATTAACATTTATCTCATTGAAACAAACCAGACAGTCTTGACAACAAAAATCGATTTCATGTTTCAACTATTAATACCAAAAATAGTTACTTTTCTGTTCTTCAATAAAGTACTGGCTTAACATATATCATGTGAACTACAAGATTAGTGTTATTCTGAACCTTTCTGAGCAGGTAGAGCCTATTATCCAATTAAAGATAATATGAAATAAATGAGTTCGACAGTACAGTTTACGGAAATTGTCTACTGGCAACTCAGCGGTCTAATCGCATAACAGATGCACGCACGCACACACACACCTACAAACAATCCGCGCATATTTTTGCCTAAGAGAAGAGTGGCCAAGTGGCTTCTTTGCTATGAAACATATCCCCGGTTGAACATTATTTTCGTCTGCCTTACGCAAAATCCAGTGCAACCAGAAAAATTTATTTATTTGATATTTTTATTTAACAAAAAACACAACAATGAAAATTAAATTACAAACAACATATAAAACAAAACAACAAAACTTCGTCCATATTTATATAATCATACTACCACTGCCAATTTTTTTTTTTGTTTTTCTGAATTCTCCGGACTTTTTATAGAGAGCAGAATGAAAAATATTTGGCGAAACACTTAATTCCTGTTGCAAATCAAGGGGAATTGCTTGTTTTCAAGAGAAGCTTGATTTCACGTTGCTACGAACAACTAAATAAACAACATAATAATGAAAAGAAATACCTTCACTGCCTTTTCGACTATTGCGTGAGATTTTAAAATTTGGAATATCTTTTTCAGATTTTTCGCATATTTTTAGCCACTGTCGATAAGGTTCTGCATTCTTGGGAAATCGATAAAATTTTACGACCAAACTCTTGGCACTTCGTTCAAATTCTTTTTTGCTTTTTTTGTCGCAACGAAAACAAAATTGTGTCCACAATATTTCACTGTTACTTACTCAATGATTGGGTCGAACACCAGCTGTTTAGCAACACGGCAAGCTGAACCCCTTTTGAATATTGTCTCACACGCGTGCTGTCAAAATCAACCAATCACGTTTGGAGCAAAAAACTTGGAGCAAACCGAGGTATCATCTTGGCCACTCTTCTCTCAGATTTTTGCCGACAGCTTTCTTCCACAGGTTGCGATGTTTTTCAGCTAATACCGCACAGCAGAGATGCCAGATTTTTTGTTTGCCATTTGAGTAACGCAATCAAAAAGTTTAAGTTTAAATCTCTTATGAGAATAAGCAAGGTGCAATAATGCGATATGATTCCAATAACAATTACGAATCATTAAGACCTTGGCAACTAATTCTTTAAATACATCCTGGACAAAAACAATGTCTTCGTCAGTGGTTTTCTTCGGCCCCCTTTTGCATAAGAATGCTGCAGAAAAACTGCCGAAGAAAACCACTGACGAAGACGTTCGATACCCTATTTATAATAAAAAACATAGTTATATCATGGTGTAACTATGTGCAATAAAAGTAAAATTTTTAAGGTTTTTCAAGTTGGTTTTTTTTGTGAGAAGTCATGGTTATATTCCCACTCACGCAGATATATATCCATGCTCTGAATTATTCAAAGACGGAGATAACTTTTGAATTATACAACCAACCCAATTGTAACAATTGTAGACCAATTTCCACAATCTTTGATTTGATTTTAATTTTATTAGGAGCCTTTCACCAAAGATAACTAGAACAAGATACCTGACTCTTACAGAGTTCATCGGACATGATTGTCGCTGCGCGTGAGCAAAAGTCGAACTAATTTATACACTGTTAATATGATGTATACCTAACGTCAAAATCAACTGACGACAAGGCCAAGACATGATTGCTGAAAGGTGAAACAATTTTTTCAGTATCTATGTGGACGACTGTACTGTGCTGCCATCAAAAAATGATAATAATGTGTACGAATGTTTAGTTCTCAAACATGAAGCTTTCCGGAAGAATCAAGAGTTATCGGCGCATCATTTAAAATTAAGCGTACCATCAGAAATTCCTGATTACCGCTATGAGCACGCTCTACAGTCAAGTTTTTCACTCTTGCCGAGGTTAATAAAGCAAAAATCGGGTGCCCCAGTGAACCTGACTATATGCCCAATGGTTCTAAAACCTGGCTTGCGACATATCAAACTTTAAGTTTTGGTAGAAAGGGACCTGAAAATAAATATAACTCCTCAATATAAACCCCCACTCTAACAGTCAATTTCACACTTTTCTTTTCGTACTTTGAAGTGCAAAAAATAGGGCAATAGCGCAAAAAACGACAATATCATTAATCTACCTGCTACACCTTTTTCATACACAATCTTGAACAGCTCAACGATCGATGATGGACTATGCACGATAAATCGGTTTTGCTCATAGTTTGAATCTCTTATGAGAATAAGCATGGTGCAATAATGCAATAAGATTCCAATAACAATTACGAATCATTAAGACCTTGGCAACTAATTCTCTAAATACATCCTGGACAAAAACAATGTCTTCGTCAGTGGTTTTCTTCGGCCCCCTTTTGCATAAGAATGCTGCAGAAAAACTGCCGAAGAAAACCACTGACGAAGACGTTCGATACCCTATTTATAATAAAAAACATAGTTATATTATGGTGTAACTATGTGCAATAAAAGTAAAATTTTTAAGGTTTTTCATGTTGGTTTTTTTTTGTGAGAAGTCATGGTTATGTTCACGCAGATATATATCCATGCTCTGTATTATTCAAAGACGGAGATAACTTTTGAATTATACAACCAACCCTTTCTATTTATTTCTAGAAAATGCAGGCAAAAACATACTTGTTTAAAAGAAAGTGTGTATACTAGACTAAGCTAAAATACTGAAAGAGCATACTATATTTTTTTCTATTTATCTGGCATGCTTGCCGCACAACAACCCGGTATGTGTGTGCATTGAAGCCGTATAGGCGTAGAGTCCGTACGCCATGTATGCGTTGCGATAATATGTGGCAACATAGTTTATTTTTCGGTGCCGTGACAACCATCATAAATCCAGGGTCGTATGTGATGGTGGGTGGTGCGGGGGAAGCCACCTCAATGCCGTGCAAACCCAAGCACTAGTAGTAGCAAAAGTTAGTTGCTTCCTTCCGTTTTACCGGGGTTGGTTGCTGCTGTGTTTGTTCGCTCGGTCGCTATGACGTCGCCGGTTGTTACAGCAACCCAGTGCATAGCAATCGGATTGTAAATCAATCGAACGTAACCGCCTTCTCGAAGTCCGGAGGTAATCGCGCTCCGCGGTCTTTGTTTTTATTTTTGTTTACACTGTGCGAATCGTCGGTCGCTGCGCGGTATCAATCCTACGAAATAGTAGGGCTGTGCATTAGTGAATCCCGTGTTTAAGTTTGTAGCGTATCGATCGGTAACGATTGACGTTGCGAATCGATTCGATCTTCGCCGTTTAAGCCGGACACTCAAATCATCAGTGCTGCTTGTGATCTAGTCGGCGTTGGCGTCGCCTAATTTTCTACAGCTACGAAAGCGAAATCAACAGGTTACTTTGTGGATAATGAGGGTGAAGATTCGGTCGTAACCGTCGTGATTTGGTGAACGGTAGAGGCAACAGTGCGTTACATAACAAGCGACGTAAAACAGAATAACAAAAACAACAAAGCAAGCCAGCTTCTTTTTGCGCAGGAAATGAATGAATTCCTTTGCGAGTAAGAAGACGAAAATAAAGACGCAGTAAAGAAGCGACTAATCACGGCTCGCAAACTCGGAGTATATTAATTAGATCGAAATGTGTCATTGCATCGAATTAACGACGCGACGACGACGATCGACCAGTGATTAGCTTCGAAGTGTTTGTTCGCGGTCGTTTCTTGTGTGTGTCGGGCACCTCGCAACCAACCGATTCCTGCGTCGCGACTTGTCACAAGAGTATGATAATAGCCGTAACTGTGCAAGGCCGCGGTTCGCCCTCTCGAAGGTGTGATAAAAAAACATAGCACGCCTTTTTGTACCTCTTGTAGACATTCTCAGATTGAGATCTTGTTTTATTACTCGTTTCCAGCAGAGGTACTTAGAACTCTCATCTCTGAGGTAGTGCGAGATAAGCACGGTCGAAGGTAGACAAAACACGTAGCGCCGATAACGTAGGGCAACTAGGGTGGAGTTTCGTTTTTTTTTTCTTTGCTGTTGCCACATCGCGAAACCATGACAAAAATAATTTCGGTCTGAGTCATATCGGAGTCATAGCTGTCATTGTGTTTGCCGCTAGTCGTTGTTTTTGTCTCTGGTGTTTGGTTGGTAGTTTGATTATGCAGTTAAACATCGTGCTTCTTTTACGTCCAATTCAACACAATCGTGTTTTTTTCGTCGTTTCTGGCGTTTTACGTGCTGGAAGCTGTTGGTTCATTATTGAAAATTGGTTCCATCGCTATTCTTTCAGAGTTTCAACAACTTTGTCGCGGTTCGTGGCTTTATCAGCCGAAGGTTGTCGTTTTTATGTTGATTCCAGGGCCTATGCTTACCTGCACGATAAGATTAGTTTCATTTGAATGCGGGTTGCCCGATGGAAGTCACCTTGAGTTTTCAGTTTTATTCTTGCTGTTTTCACAACTGTGTATATAAATGGCATTATTGGGGCTCATGATTTACCTGTCGGCGATATACACATTATGCTTTCTCCACTGTTTTGATTTAAGGTGGCTCAGTTTAACCTTTCGAAAATTTGACTAGTGTAGCACTGCCGCTTATGGCAAATCTATCCTATTTGCATTTTAATCAATTTTGATTTTATTGATGGAATCATCACCTTGTCATATGGGTAAGATACATGGTGATATTTATGAAAGACCTATTGAATTTAACGAATTTTTTGGTATCATACGTAAAAAGTCGTTCATGAATTGGCAATTTTTTTTGGCAATGGAGAACTACTCACGGCTGTTCATTAACCTACGACAAATTTCTCGCCCGATCGCTCGCGTTGGTGTTCGGCATGACAAAGGCCTTACCCACCCTGTCCGTCGACCCCTTTAGTAATGGGGATATACTACAATAGTTCTAATTAATGGACGCAGCAGTCTAGTTCCACTACAAAAAAGGGTAGGTCACAGCTCGCCAAGACATCATGAACAGGAACAGCCGGCTGCCTAGTTTCGGCCTGAAGAGAAACTATTATTTTAGACCTGGCGTCACATTGTACAGGGCATGACCAAACAACGTGCTCTATGTCGTGATAACCTTCACCGCAACAGATTCAGTTATTTTGTACTGGCTTCCAGGACATTGTGAAATTGATGGAAATGAAAGAGCAGACGAGCTTGCAAAATAAAGATCGTACTTACAGTTTATTGTCCCAGAACTTTTCTGTGGTATATTTAACTGTGCGGTGAAGTAAAGGAACTTAAGTGTTGGAAGAAACAAAAGGTGACGATCAATTGGTTGGATGTCTTAAAGTGTTCCCAATCTAAAAGATTCATAACAAGAAATGTAAATCATTCCAAAAAGCTCTTACAGCTCACCAAAAGAGCTCTTTGTACATAAGTAGGCACTATTCGAGCAGATATTATTTGAACAATTTTGGCCGAGTTCAGATTGATATCTATCGCTTTTGTAATATGGAAAGCGAGACATCGGGGCATCTCCAGTGCAGTTGTGGTGCATTATTTGAACGCAGCTCAAGGGCGGTTCAAGGTCAAAGAAATTTGGCCTTTGAATGCCGGAAAAGTGATTGGCTTCATAAACCATGTTTAACCTGATTAGGAAACTGATCACTCAACGGTAGAAATCGTTGTATTAGCTAGGGGACACGCATAGTAAACAGAAATATATTACAAGAGTTCACATCGATGTACAACGTATGTTTAAGCTCTTAAAAAATTCTGTTTGTATGTATTAGAGCCTTCAGTTTAATTTTAAAGTTACTTTCTGTAGAGTGCATGAGGAGCAGTTAATTTCAATTCAGTGTGGGTGTTTTGATTGGAGAAAGGTAAAACAGTAAAACAAGAGTGGATGGAGCATAATGAAAATCAAAGGCTGACACATGGGATTGCTTTTATAGTCAATCATAGCACTTATCGAACGAGCGTTCTAAATCTTGGATGATTTTGGTTTTTGTACCGATGCCCAATCACGTCAAAATAAGCATGAACGAACTCGAAAGCTTGTTCATTATGAACGCCAAGACCGCTCCCAGTGTCTCTGCAGAACTTCGTGATAAGGTATTTCGACGTGAACGAAAGTTACTGCTCTTCCCAGCTGCTGGCCAAATCAACAATTGCCTCTCCAAAACCAGGCTCGACTTGAAAAAGGGGAGCATTTAGCGTTGATACTTGTGGGGACCTAAACTACTGAAGTAAAATTTTACATTTTGAGAAGAACCAAAATTCCTGAAACAATCATGGTGTCGCAATTTACACCATGTCGTGTAATTAGTTAATATTAGCATAACAGCGGCATGCATGTAACGCTTCCAATACCTCATATGAGTTTCAGGATTGAGCAATTCTCATGTTTATCCCAGCCTGCCACATGGAATGGGCCCCCAGCCGCTTGACCTTGTCCATAATGTAAAAAGTGCAACCGATTTTTTTGGTTTGGTTGGTTTGATTGTTTTACAACCTTACTCATCTGTTTGGCAAACTAACCGTTTACCGTCCAAGGAGACGTCGCTCAGGCTTGAAGTCCGTGTTCGGTTTTCCGTGATGATCTGTTTGAGATTTGCCGCTAAACTCAAAACGGTTCTGAATTTCCGAAAGCCGAATTATACTCTTATTTTCTCTCTCCTTTTCTTCTGTGTTTATAGGTGACAGTAGTTTAAAAGATTCCTCAAAAAAAAAAGTCATCAGCGCAGCATATTGCTTAAACCTAAGTTCGGAATGTTTTTTTTTCTAGTGATAATTGTTAAATAAATAATTTTGTTCTACGCACTAGTTTGATCGGATCGGTGGTTTGCGAGTGCAATGCTAACCGGTTTAGATTATACTAGCTTTGATTCTTCACGATGTGAATCGTTATGCTAGAAAGAGAGAATCGTTGAAAGGAGGAAGTAGAAGTTGCCCTTTTGAGTGATAATTAGTGATAATTTTAGGGCGGAAACAGTCAATTGTGCAGTGAGTGAAGATAGTTAACGAGAAGAAACGAAACACAAAACGCCCGCATCTTCAAAGCATGACCACGAGGAAAAAGAAGCGTCAACAGGAAGGAGGAGGTTTTCTCAAAAAAGTCTCGTCGCTGTTTAATTTGGACACGGTAATACATGTACTAAATTTTATTGTTTTTCTTCAGTCGAGAGATGATTAATTTCTCTCGAAAGCGAATGATCTAATTGTGAAATGCAGCGCACTCCAAGGGTGCATACTATTTATAGCGCCATCGTTCAACTGAATCAGCTTCGCGACTTATGTTTTTCCCAGTAATAGATAACCAATAATACGCCCCACATGTTGTATGCCGGTACGATATGCTATGAGTCGCGCGCGCGAATGCTCCCGTTTGCTCTCTAATCACGGCACAGTCATAAACTCAGCTCGCACCATAGATAAGATTAGCTCGCCATGTTCTGGACAGTGTTCAACACCTAAAAATGGACTCCTAAGAGATGCAGATTTATTTATATAACCACAACTAAGTGTGTACGCGCAGCGTCACATTTTGCTTTGGATGAAATTTTGTTTTTCTTTTCATTGACTACCTTTTTTTGGAATTAGCACCTACGGGTAAAGACAAATGAAGGCATATCGTTTCAGTCCTTAGCTGGCCACACTGCTTCCGCTTCCGTGACTGAATGTTTTGTTATTCTCGCACTGCACGGTGTTATTTATTATTGGTTAGATTGAAATCACTTGTGCTCAGTCTGGAGATGGGTAATCTTCGGTTTTTCCGTAAATTTCAAACTGTAGCAGTTCGCCGACGAACGCGGGGCCAGAGATACATTACGCGGTTGGGCGCTTCTTCTTAACGAACAAGCGTTAAAAATATCTCGAACACATCATCGCCGTCACCAAGAGCGCAGCGTTGGAGCTCGGCCAGAAGACGGGATAACTTCGGAATGTGTGTACAGCTGGGTTGCCAGATTAGTTGAATTTGATGACTCACATTCTTACTGACTTAGGAAGATTCAGTTATGTGAATTTACAAATTATCTCAAAAGATCCAGAGTTGTTCCAGTTTTTAAAAGTGGTGATCCTGAAAAGATGAACAAACGTAGACCAATTTCCACAATCTTTGATTTGATTTGACTTTTATTAGGAGCCTTTCACCAAAGATAACTAGAACAAGATACCTGACTCTTACCGAATTCATCGGACATGATTGTCGCTGCGCGTGAGCAAAAGTCGAACTAATTTATACACTGTTAATATGATGTATACCTAACGACAAAATCAACTGACGACAAGGCCAAGACATGATTGCTGAAAGGTGGAACAATTTTTTCAGTATCCATGTGGACGACTGTACTGTGCTGCCATCCGAAAAATGATAATAATGTGTACGAATGTTTAGTTCTCAAACATGAAGCTTTCCGGAAGAATCAAGAGTTATCGGCGCATCATTTAAAATTAAGCGTACCATCAGAAATTCCTGTTTACCGCTATGAGTACGCTCTACAGTCAAGTTTTTCACTCTTGCCGACAATGACAATATCATTAATCTACCTGCTACACCTTTTTCATACACAATCTTGAACAGCTCAACGATCGATGATGGACTATGCACGATAAATCGGTTTTGCTCATAGTGACAATTTTATGAGAATTTAAGTCATCAGATGATAGCACTAACCGTCGGAAATCGGTCGTGTTCAAAATGTATGAAAAATATGGAAGTTAGGTATTTTGTTCAGGTTATCTTTGCTTTCACTTAAAGGGTCATTTTTCCACAATCGCGATCTTAGGTGATTTTTTATGAAAAGCTTTTGAAAAAAGAATCACAAACTTCATGAACGGCAACAGTGTTTCGTACGAAAACCAATTTGGGTTTGGATAGGGTTCTACGGAAATAGTCTACGTAAGATTGGGCATGCGATGGTAGAACAAATGCAAAAAAAAGCAAAGCCTTGGTGCTACATTCCGAATCGGAACTTGACCTTCTGTTTACTGTACACAGACTTCGCAGCCAACTGTTGAGTGTACAGGACAATTGCGGGGTAGCGCTACGATCCTACTGACACTAACAGTCTCTCCCGAGCCGAGACTCGAACCTACGACAACTGGCTTGTTGGGCCAGCATCGTACCTCGAGACCAGCTGGGGAGGCAAGGTAGAACAAATGACTGAGTTCAAATATCTGGCTGGCTCTTAATGATACTTTATCTTGGCGTTCTCACATAAACAAACACACTAATGCCGATGGAATAGTGAACGCGAAAAGAATCGCGAAGCGATTTCCATTGCCGTGGTTAAATGTACAGTCGTAAGTAGAGCTGTATATTTAACCACGGCAAGGTATATCGCTTCGCGACGTTACTTGCGCTTACTATTCCATCGGGCTAAATGTTTAGCTCTAATTTGTGGATTGATCCGTAAATTGTCGTACACCAAGGTTTTACGCGGCTTTTTCTACGCGGGTTCCGGAATTTACGCGGTTTTTTTACGTGGCACGTATCCCCCGCGTGAAAAGCGACTTTAGTGTATTTTGTAGCAACAAAAATTTTAATAAAGCTATTTTCTCCCGTACACTCGAAGATACAGTATATAAGATACAGTATAAAATCGTGTTATTTCATTTGCTCTTCAAAAACTGGTTTCTTGAGAAAGAAATAAGGGCAAAAGTCTCAGAGAGGGAAGTTTTTATTCGGACCTCCGCCGCTAGAGGCGCTGCAATTTTTTCAGTCTTGCACTTAAGAGAAATGGTAGCTTCAGCTAAGTTGAAGGTAATATTATCCCAAAGAACTTTGTTGAGCACACTTTTCTTCTAACTTTTCTTGTTTTTGAAACACCCGATTATATAGGTATTGCAATATTCCCGGGAAACGGAAATGAAAAATCTCATATCCCGGGAATCGGGAATAAGAATAAATCTCAGCAAAAATGTGATTTGAAATAAAGTTTATCAATAAAAGGTAACAAAAAATCGTTAATAATTCCATTATCATTCGCATGAAAAACAAATAAACAAAACATATTCAAGTTCACATCGGAAATTCGTGATTAATTTTCGTTGCAAATACAGGGCGGACTCGATTATCCGGAAACTCGATTATCGATTAGTTTTTTGGTGTCCGTTTTCAATTTTTATTCCAAAATTTTGCCTTTACCATCCCTTCTGGCATATTTGCAGGGCCGGATTTAGACGGCGGGGGGGCCGAGGCAAAGTTGTTTGTGAGGCCCTCTTTCCTTAAAACATTTAGAGGTATCGTTCTGGAAGGTGACGAGCAAAAAAAAGGTCGCCTCAGGACTAGGGGGCCCCTTGAATCGGGAGGCCCGGGGCATCTGCCCCCTTTGCCCCCCCCCTCAAATCCGGGCCTGCATATTTGTTACCATTTAAGTCACTTCCGGCATGTTTGGTACATGTTCGAATTAAGTGAAAATAATCAATGTCCAATTTATTTTTTTGCTTCTCAAGATTTTACCGCTTTTCGCCTCAGAAATAATTTCCGGTTACGCCACTGCATCAAGTGAAATAAAGAAAAGAAATATTTATTTTATGTTCGTTAATCGCAAAATTTCAGTATTTTTTGTGTGATTCGATTATCCGGAAAACTCGATTATCCGTAATGAAAAAATTTTTGATGTTCCGGATAATCGAGTCCGACCTGTATTTGCCTTTTCGCTTATTTTTATCAAATATGTTTGCTCAGCCGTTACTCAATGCGGATTATTTTCGAAGAAAACTGCAAATCTTAGTTTTCGGAAGGGAACGATAGAATAATAAATTATTAGTTCAATACAACACAAATTAAGTCAGTTCCAGAACATTTGAATGTCATCGTAATTAACATGCAAAGTATTAGCTCAGTAGTGCACTGATTAGCAAAAAGTGATATTAGGCGAAGCAATAAACTTTTCGTTTACTGAATAAGACATCAAATATTATTGATAAATAATCGATAGCAAATAATTACACGGCAAACAAACATTGACCGTATTTCAAGCAAATATTTGCTTCATATAATGCTCAGTTTGAAGCTGCCATACAGTTTAACGGCGTCAATTTTGTTTTGATAGGGTATTTAGTCTTATTGCACTCTTTTATAGGAAAATATAGTAAATCTTGCGAAAGTTTTTGAGGAACTCGGGAGTCCCGGGATCCCGGGAATCAACGGTTCTGTTCCCGGGATCCGGGAATCCCGATAAATCGTTCCCGGAATTGCAAACCCTAGTTTCATATGGAACTAATCCTTAAAATTATTTTGTTGGATTTATCTAAAAACTGTAGTATTTGGAAGGCAACAATGTTCAGCATATATTTGTGTATCATCCAAACACAATTTTGTAGGAGAAATGAAAAAGATAGCTTCTACACAGATGAAATTATTGCCAAAACATGAAAAAAATGTCATCTAATTGTATATCAGGCGGTGAAGATACTGGAAGCGACAAACGTTTCAATCAATTCTTAGAGTGATTATGATAGTAATTCATCTTTCAACATTTTTATGTCTTCCACAAAGTTGTGTGTTTCGATGATGTGCAATTATTTGTTCAACTTTGTTGCCATCCAAATGCTACAGTTTTTAGATATAAAAAACGAATTTCAAGGACAAGTCTGATACGAACCGGTGTATCTCCAAAACGAGAGAAATTGAAAGTGAAAAGTTTTCTGCAAAGTTTTCTGTGACAACATTATCTACAACATTGCTGAAAACTTCATTTCTCTGAAGTGTATAACTGAAAATTTAAATTTTGCAGCGCCACTAGCGGTGGAGATATAAACTAAACCTTGTTGTCATTCTTTGTGACTTTTAATGTACTTACTATCTTCTGGGGATAATATGTCAATGAAACCAGTAGAATGATGACACCCCGTTAAGCATACAGACGCGAGGCATACGGACGCGAGGCATAGTACGCTAGGCATAATGGACGGCAGGCATACGGACACGAGGCATATGGACGCGAGGCCGAATGGACGCGAGGCCGAATGGACGCGAGGCCGAATGGACGCGAGGCCGAATGGACGCGAGGCCGAATAAACGCTAGGTCGAAAGGACACAAGGCCAAGGGGAAGTGATATGGAATGTGTTATTATCGTCATCATCAACACAGCATTCGATAACATGTATTTCGCTTCAAAGTGTCATTTGAAAAGCAATACACTCGCGGCCTTCGGCCGACTCGCTGTCCGAGCGAATGCTGTCCTTACTCGCTACCGCTCGTTCGGACTTAACTAAGGGAAGAAAACTCTGTTTGAGTAGACCTAGCAAACCAGTAGATCAGTCGTTTGGGTGCGAGAGGCCGCCGCTTCCGACGGCGGGTCGGCGGCCGGCTCGGACTGCGGAAACCACGGCGGCTTAGTGCCGCCTCGTTTCCTTGCCCTCGATTATGCGTCTTCGCCGCATGATTTCAAGAAAGGTATTATACCCAACTTAAACTCTTCAGGAATATAATAACACCTGAACTACATAATTGGATCTCATGCGATCGTACAACATCGCATTCGGCCTCGCGTCCATTCGGCCTCGCGTCCAATCGGCCTCGCGTCCATTCGGCCTCGCGTCCATTCGGCCTCGCGTCCATTCGGCCTCGCGTCCATTCGGCCTCGCGTCCATTCGGCCTCGCGTCCATTCGGCCTCGCGTCCATTCGGCCTCGCGTCCGTTATGCCTTGTGGCAGTATGCCTCGTATCCATTATGCCTCACATCCATTATGCCTCGCGTCTGTATGCCTAGCATACTATGCCTAACATCCATATGCCTAGCGTCCATATGCCTCGTGTCCCGTCCCCAGTAGAATAGTGAGGGGTAAAAGTGCACATTGGCCTTTTGGAAACATCCGAGCAAAATAAACTGGCAACATTGTATGAATTTGCAGCATTATAAGGTCAGTTAATCACGAGCCTTTGGCATCCCTATACCGGGTAACAGTGAACGACAATGAACTCATGTCCTGGGCTCAAATTAATTTGTGCCCGCTGTCAGCAGTAAGATAAAGATGTATGAAAAGAAGCGGTGATATGCTATCTCGTTTACACATATGTTGAGATGTTAGTCCTTGAAACAGGGAGTGATGCCAAAGAGGTGGTCACTTGTAAATACATATGATCACTGGCGTAGCGTAGGGCGGCGGCGGGGATGGTCCGCCTCGGGTGTCACCCTCTAGGGGGTGACACCCATGAGGAAAATTTTCATACTTGTCACCCTCAAAAAGCTGACATCCGTGAGATTAACTATCAATAAGGTGGGGGTTTGAGGTGAAACCCCCGGAAATTATATAAATTTGCTCCTAAGAGTATAGGGTTTCAACCAATTTTTCAGAAACGAGTGGATTTAGTGCAATTGAAAACGAGCGTGCTAACTCTGACAATTTTTGATAACAAGATGATTTCGCTGCAACCTGGTGGGAGTGACACCCAGGGAGAGCGGGGTGACACCCAAATTTTCCGCCCCGGGTGTCATCTGGTCACGCTACGCCACTGCATATGAGTCCATTTAAACGGTGTAAAGTTATGAGGAAAGTTGTGTTTTGAGCTGTTTTGATCTAATTTTATTAATTTTGGGAATTACAATTCTCTTATTCAGAAACTACAAAAACTCGAAAACAACAGAACCTAAAAAACTCTTTTATAATTACGGTTTGTAGGGTGGATTTGTTTTGCCGAAAATATTTTGGTGTTTGTCATAAAAATCAAACCAATTGAAAAATTCATTGTGGGGCAAAAGTACGCATATACCGCGGGGTCGAAGTTCGCATTGAGTCTCTGTTACCGTAACGAAAAAATGTGTTTACGGTAAAATAACATCAAAAATAGATAATTTTGCAAACCTGGAGGATGCACAACTAGGAAAATGGCTCAGATGCCATTTTGAATTCTAGGATGGCGACTTCCGATTTCTAGAAAACAACCTAAACCGGTCGATTATTACTCAATATGTGTATTTCCGTAATCGAGATGGTGCCTAGACGCTGGATAACGGCCCTAGACACCATTTTGGATTCCAAAAGGCGACTCCCGGTTTCTGGGAAATAACAAAATATAGCCAAATACCAGGCAATATGAGTATTTCCGAAATCGGGGTGCTGCCCTGAAACCATAAGATAGTGACTTCCGGTTTCCCGGAAACAACCCAAAATGTTCGAGTAGCCCTTAATTTGTATATTTCTGGAATTAAAATGATGCCCTGAGATCAGAAATCGACTTCAGGCGTCATTTTCAAATTCAAGATGGTGACTTCCGGTTCGTCTGGAGTCGTTTTCAGGTCTCTTGGCATCATCCTGATTCCAAAAGTACTCATATGAGGTGGTGTTTGGTCAATTTCCGGAAACCGGAAGTCACCATCTTGAATTTGAAAATCGCGTTCGGAGTTGACTGAAATATCCATATTGGGTGATATTCGGCCATTTAGGTGGTTTTCCAGAAACCGGAAATCACCATCTTGGAATTCAAAATGTCATCTAGGATGGCCTCTACTAGAACCCCCAGTGGAATCTATTCCGGAAGGTCCATTTTCGGGGCATCCCAAAACCTTAAAAACCAGCCTATGGAAGAAAATCTATAAAATTTGAACCAATAATTGTAAAATTTTGTTCAAATATTTATAGAATCCCTCTGTTTCGGAACATATCGTCGGAATACCGGATTTTTCAGGATTAAGAAAATTGTTTCGGGGCACCGCTCTAACACAGCTAAAACGAATCAATGCAAAATTAACAAAAAGTGATTAACTTCATTGAGGATAGTAATAAATACACTGTTCATATGGTGCGAACTTTGCGTAAACTGTGTACTTTTGTCCCGCATGCGGGGTAAAAATATACTCACTTTTTTCAAAAAGTGAAATTCATTCTGTGCCGAACACGCATCAGTACTGGACGTGTTTGGTGATCGGTCCGATAGAGTATAAAACAAAAGACGTGTGAACAAGTGTTGGCATTGTTTGCCTGGTCGAGTGAAATAAATCCGGGTTCAAGGTCGTTCCTTTGTGCAACTGTTTCGCATCGTGACTGCCAGCTGGTGCGTAAGCCGATTTGGCTGCTGGCTGGATTGTGCTACAGCAGTGGACGAGACACAAACGAGGAAAAAGAAGAAGCCATCAGTGTCAGCGAGTCGTATCGCTGTGTGGAGTGATCTCACACCTGGCTCGCTGCTGGTGGCTGTTTGGTGCTGCTGTATTGGTGCTGCTGGCTGTAACGGCTGCTACTTCGAACGATCGGACAACCAACCTTACTGGAAGGGAGAAATAAAAAGGTACGTGTTCTTGTCAGCGCTAGTGCGCTAGACTTAAGATGGATGTAGATCCCTCGCCTCCCGCGCCACCATCCCCGAACCCCTCTGACCCTGACCCTTCTGTTACCCCCTCCCCTGTTCATTCTTCAGTCCCCCCTCGCCCCAGGCTTTACCCAGACGGAGCCCAGGGCAGCTATACTGTTTATTTTCGGCCAAAGGCAGGACCGAAATCGAAAAAGTTGAACCTCTTGCAGATTTCTAAAGACCTGACGAAGGAGTACAAGGGCGTGACCGAAATTTCCAAGGTCCGGCCTAACAAGCTCCGTGTCGTGGTCGGTAACCTGAAAGAGGCCAACGATATAGCTTGCTCTGAGCTCTTCACACGCGAGTATCGCGTTTACATACCCGCACGAGACGTGGAGATCGACGGTGTCATAACCGATTCGAGTCTGTCCGTCGAGTGTATACTGCAAAGTGCCAAAGGGTGCTTTAAGAACAAAACGTGTCCCGAAGTAAAGGTGCTCGACTGCAAGCAATTGCGGTCAGCATCGATCATCGGTGGCAAAACAGTATACACTCCGTCAGACTCGTTTCGAGTTACGTTCGCCGGGTCTGCACTACCAAGCCACGTCTCGATCCACCGGGTTCGTCTCCCTGTGAGGCTCTACGTGCCCCGCGTCATGAACTGCCTGAATTGCAAGCAGTTAGGCCATACAGCCGCCTACTGCTGCAATAAGGCACGTTGTGGCAAGTGTGGGGAGTCTCATGCGGAAGATTCTTGCAGTGTTAACGCTGAAAAGTGTATTCACTGCGGAGAAAATCTGCATGAGCTCTCGACATGTGCGGTGTACATGCAGCGCAGGGATAAAATAAAACGGTCTCTCAAAGAGCGTTCAAAGCGTTCCTACGCTGACATGCTGAAGAAGACCGTTACCACTTCTCCCGTTACTTCGAACCCCTTCGATCTGTTGCCCTCTGAGGAAACCGATTCTGACGATTCACCAGCGGGAGCATCTTACGCCAATCCTGGGGAGTCTAGAAAGAGGAAAAGTGTTTCCTCTCCTAAACTTCCCAGAAAAGGTCCTAAGATTTCTCAGAGTGAAATGAAGGTTACAAACAAACCAAACAGTGCTGCGGAAAAACCGAAGCAAACTCCTCCTGGGCTGGCAAATTTAAAGTCCCAGAAGGAGTTCCCAGCACTGCCAGGAACATCTAAAACCCCAGTTGCTCCTTTTACACTCCCAGTTGATGAAACAAACTCTGGATTAGTGAAATTTTCTGACATTGTGGACTGGATTTTTGAAACTTTCAATGTACCCGATCCAATTAAAATTTTTCTTACAGCATTCCTCCCAACAGTTAGATCATTTTTGAAGCAGTTGACTGCCCAATGGCCTCTCCTTGCAGCGATTGTATCCTTCGATGCCTAATTCAACTGCGTATATGAAGGATTCTATCTCTGTATTACAGTGGAATTGTAGAAGTATTTTACCAAAAATTGATTCGTTTAAAGTTTTGATAAATAAAAACAAATGCGATGCATTTTCCCTTTGTGAAACTTGGCTTACTTCAAATATTGATCTCAACTTCCATGATTTTAATATTATTCGCCTTGATCGAGACACCCCATATGGAGGAGTACTTTTAGGGATTAAAAAGTGCTATTCTTTCTATCGTATTAACCTCCCCTCGATTCCAGGCATCGAAGTTGTCGCATGTCAAATGACAATACAAGGTAAAGAGCTTTGTATTGCCTCAATATATATTCCCCCCAGAGCACAGGTTGGGCAACGGCTGCTCTTTGATTTAATAGAACTTCTTCCCTCGCCACGTTTGATTTTGGGAGACTTCAACTCTCATGGCGTGGCTTGGGGTTCCCCATACAATGATAACCGCTCCTCTTTAATCTATAACCTTTGCGATGACTTCGACATGACTATTTTAAACAACGGTGAAATGACACGTATCCCGAAACCTCCAGCGCGCCCAAGCGCTTTGGATCTATCCTTATGTTCGACGTCGCTACGGTTGGATTGCACATGGAAGGTAATCCTCGATCCTCACGGTAGCGACCATCTGCCTATTCTTATTTCAATTACTAACGGGTCAACTCGCATGCGACCAATTGACATTCCGTATGACCTCACACGAAATGTCGATTGGAAGTTATACGAGGAAATGATTTCAAAAGCGGTCGAGTCGATTCAACATCATTCACCACTTGAAGAATACAACCTCCTCGCGGGCTTGATTCTCGACGCCGCGTTGCAAGCCCAAACGAAGAAATATCCCGGCGTAACGATCAAAGAACGGCCTCCCACTCCGTGGTGGGACCAAGAGTGCTCCGATGTCTACACGCAAAGATCCGACGCGTTTAAGGCCTACCAGACGGGAGGTATACCTGGCGACTATTTACGGTATTCGGAGCTTGATACCAAGCTTAAAAGCTTGGCTAAAGCAAAGAAACGTGGATATTGGCGTCGGTTCGTGAACGAGACGTCGAGGGAGACATCGATGAGCACTCTTTGGAACACAGCCCGAAGAATGCGGAATCGCGTAACGGTCAACGAAAGCGAGGAGTCTTCAAGTAGGTGGATATTTGATTTTGCCAGGAAAGTATGTCCGGACTCTGTTCCTGAGCAAAATATTGTTCGCGATGCGTCTCCGGGCCACGACGCGATAGAATCACCTTTTACGATGGCAGAACTTTCAGTTGCCCTCCTGTCCTGTAACAATAACGCGCCTGGATTAGATAGAATCAAATTCAACTTGTTGAAGAATCTACCCGGCAATGCCAAGAGGCGCTTGTTGAACTTGTTCAATAAGTTCCTGGAGCAAAACATTGTACCGCAGGATTGGAGGCAAGTGAAGGTGATCGCCATCCAAAAACCAGGGAAACCAGCTTCTAATCACAACTCTTATAGGCCGATTGCAATGCTATCCTGTATCCGGAAATTGATGGAAAAAATGATACTCCGTCGTTTAGACCACTGGGTCGAATCAAATGGTCTACTATCAGAAACTCAATTTGGCTTCCGCCGTGCCAAAGGGACGAATGATTGTCTTGCGCTGCTTTCAACAGATATTCAGCTGGCGTATGCTCGTAAAGAACAAATGGCGTCTGCGTTCTTGGACATTAAGGGGGCTTTTGATTCCGTTTCTATTGACATTCTTTCGGGTAAACTTCACCGACAAGGATTTTCTCCAATTTTGAACAATTTTTTGCACAACTTGTTGTCCGAAAAGCACATGCATTTTACGCATGGCGATTTGGCAACTTTTCGCATTAGCTACATGGGTCTTCCCCAGGGCTCATGTTTAAGCCCCCTTCTTTACAACTTTTATGTAAATGACATCGACGAATGTCTGGCAAATTCATGCACGATAAGACAACTTGCAGACGACAGTGTAATCTCTGTTACAGGAGCCAAAGCTGCCGATTTGCAAGGACCATTGCAAGATACCTTGGACAATTTGTCTGCTTGGGCTTTACAGCTAGGTATCGAATTCTCTCCGGAGAAGACTGAGATAGTAGTTTTTTCTAGGAAGCATGAACCTGCTCAGCTTCAAACACAATTAATGGGTAAAACGATTTCTCAGGTTTTGGTACACAAATATCTTGGTGTCTGGTTCGACTCTAAAGGCACCTGGGGTTGTCACGTGAGGTATCTGATGAAAAAATGTCAACAAAGAGTGAATTTTCTTCGTACAATAACCGGACAATGGTGGGGAGCCCATCCAGGAGACCTTATAAGGCTTTACCAAACAACGATATTGTCTGTTATTGAATACGGGTGTTTCTGCTTCCGCTCCGCAGCAAACACACATTTGATCAAACTGGAGCGAATACAATATCGTTGTTTGCGTATCGCCTTAGGTTGCATGCAGTCGACCCATACGATGAGTTTGGAGGTTTTAGCTGGAGTACTACCATTGAAAAACCGCTTCTGGAGCCTGTCTTCTCGTATTCTAATCAAATGTGAGGTCTTGAACCGTCCCGTGATTGAAAATTTTGAAAGGTTAATCGAACTTAATTCTCAAACCCGTTTTATGACATTGTATTTCAATCACATGTCCCAAAATATTAACCCTTCTTCGAATATTCCAAATCGTGTCGACTTATCAAATACTTCTGATTCTACTGTGTTTTTCGATACATCCATGATAGAAGAAACTCGTGGAATCCCGGATCATTTACGCGTGCAGCAGATCCCTAAAATTTTTTCCAATAAATATCGAAACATCAACTGCGACAATATGTACTACACTGACGGATCACTTCTTGATGGGTCCACTGGCTTCGGTATCTTCAATAACAATTTAACCGTCTCCCATAAGCTCGATAATCCTGCTTCTGTTTACGTCGCAGAATTAGCTGCAATTCAGTACACCCTAGGGATTATCGAAAAAATGCCCACGGACCATTATTTCATCTTTACGGACAGTCTCAGTTCCATTGAGGCTCTCCGATCGATGAAAGATGTTAAGCACTCTCCGTATTTCCTGGGGAAAATACGGGAACATCTGAGTGCTTTATCCGAAAAATCTACTCAGATTACCTTAGCGTGGGTCCCTTCTCACTGCTCGATACCGGGTAATGAGAAAGCGGACTCTTTGGCTAAGGTGGGCGCAACAAACGGTGATATTTATGAAAGACCAATTGCCTTTAATGAATTTTTCGCACTTGTACGTCAGAATACGATCATCAGTTGGCAAAATGCTTGGACCAGAGGGGAATTGGGAAGGTGGTTACATTCCATAATCCCCAAAGTATCGACGAACCCGTGGTTCAAGGGGTTGGATGTAGGTCGGGATTTCATTTGCGTGATGTCCCGGCTTATGTCCAATCACTATAGATTTGACGCGCTCCTCCGTCGTGTTGGGCTCGGGGAAAGTGGTATCTGTGCCTGTGGTGAAGGTTATCACGACATAGAGCATGTGGTTTGGTCATGCCCTGTACACCGTGACGCCAGGTCTAAATTAATAGCTTCCCTGCAGGCCGAGGGTAGACAGCCGGCTGTTCCTGTTCGTGATGTCTTGGCGAGCCGTGACCTATCCTACATGTCCCTTATATACGTTTTCCTGAAATCCATCCACGCCCCAGTCTAGTCCCGTTCCCCTCCGTCTACACCCAACAAAACGACAAGAACACGTTTGAACCTTAAGCACAAAACCAGCAACCAGACCCCGCACAACAGAACCAGGACCCAAGGACTACGAGCCTCTGTCCCAACTCACGACATCGTGGCTCAGCAGAACGAATCCATACATGCCATTCGACGATTATCAGACGACCATTGAACAACAAAACACTGATTGGAAATCCCATGCTAGTTTTAAGTTAGACTTAATTTCAGCTCGTAGTCGGCAGCGAGGATAAAAAATTTGCTTTAGTTTTTAAGTCATCAGATATAATTGGCGCCGTTAAACATTAAATTGTATTTGTGCCGTGTCAAATAAATGTTATGTGAAGAAAAAAAAAAAAAAAAAAAAGTGAAATTCACATGCTACAAAATTTGAAAATCTCTTGCAATACGTGTTGAAGACAAAAGGTTCATGTATCGTTTGGAAACAAAACCGAATTTTATGATAGTTTTTCGCAATAGTTCTGTTGCAAAAACAATGAAGTGCGTATTCTTGCCCCTCACTACTCTAAGGGTGTTAAAATTGTCGAATGCATAACTGATAAAATGGATGCTGCAATGGTAGACAAATTTTTACTGGCGAGTGGCGAGAACCTGGAAAAACCTGGAAAATCAGGGAATTTCAGGGAATTCATCTTTTGATCAGGGAATATCAAGGTAAACTGGAAAACAATCATGAAAAAATTTTCAACCGAGACGCGATTCTCTTTTAAAAAGTTCTTTAGCGCCGAAACGAAGTAATTTAGCGTAAAAGGCCTAACTTAACTGTTTGGTTTCATATCCGATCGAAATAAATAAATCTAGAGAAACATTTCAAAAGGTCCTATCAGCTTTGAACGATTTTTTGATCGATCGCTTTCATTTAATCATCACAACTTATTAAACACCTTTTATGACAAGCTATTTGAACAAGTTGATAGCGGAGGGATCACTCTAGCCTTCTGAACGAAAACCACGTTAATAAAGCTAAACCATTACCAAAATAAAAAAGACGCTCCGGAAAACGATGAAAGCAGAGAGGACCTTTTTAAAAGTTTATCTAGAAATACATTTATCACTGGGATTTCAGAGCTGCGTTTATTTACGTTGCACTTTTTTTGTGCTGAATGCTGTAAAATATCAGGGAAATTAATGTTATATTTCAGGAAAAAGCCAGGAAAATCAAGGAATTTAATTGTGACAATTTTTTCGCCACCCTTCGTTTTTCCTGAAAAACAATTTTCTGTTAAAGATGCCGTGAGGGTGTATGAAAGCTGAGTTGTGATAATAATGTAGCTGAGTATATACGATTCGAAATCATTTGCAAATTCGCGGCGTTGCTCGAATGTTTACAAATTTTTGAGCAAGCGACGTGCTTCATACGCTAGTAGAGGAAATGTATTCCAATTCAAGTTGCGAGGCGCGTATAAAATGCTACGCGTTCCTTGCAGCCATGTCCAAAACACGCTCTGCACTGAGGGATATATTTAAAACACGAAACGGCGTGCTTAGCAATTGCCACTCAGTGTTGGTGTAAGGCAGACGGCACGAAGGGCGAAACTTGAAACACCGAAGCCAGTGTCAGTGTTATACGATCGGCACCGGTGCCTCAAGCTTCGGCAAACACCGGAAACAAGGGCGTCAGTTTCGTGAAAGCACCGTAGCCGAATGTTTGAACTTCGTAGAAACACCTCGGTCACTGCCATATGGCTCTGCTAGGCCTAAAACGAAGGAAAACGTTCCCAAATATACTCTCATTGTTTATATTATTCTTTACGTGAGACCAGTGTTTTCCAAAGCTAGATCCACCGGCGCCGGTGTTTGCCGAAGCTTAAGGCACCAGTGGCGATCATATAACACTGACATTGCCTTCGGTGTTTCAAGTTTCGCCCTTCGTCGTCTGTCTAACACTAACACTGAATGGTGGTAGTAAAACACGGCGTATCGTGTTGCTATGCAAAAACCGCACCAGTGCACCCGAAAAAAATAACATCAAAAGAACCTTGAATGTTGCTGTAATTGTACATAGTTATACCATAATTTAACTACGTTTTTCATTGTAAATACATCAATTTTACATTAAATATCACTGTCCAGAACAATAAAAAACATTGTTTTTGTCATTTTAATTATGAAAAAGGGGTGTTGTTATGTATCTTAACAGCATTTTTCCAGGCATTTTCCCAAACATTTAGAAGTCACTGACAATGTTTTCCATGGTAAAAATATTGTCAGTGGTAGATGCAACTACGAAAAACGTTGTTAATGACAAAAATCGTTTGCGAGCCTACAGTAAAAATACCATGTTTTTTATGGTTACAACAAAAAACATTGTCCGTTTACTGTTCTCACCGCAAAATACATCGTGAATTTTTTTTCGGGCAGCACGGTTCAGTGTTTATTCCATGGCTGGTTACTTGTGTGGTAGTTTAATAATTTCATATGAGGTTATGGTCTTAAATACAATAGCATAGCATACTATTTGTTTAATCATATCCCTTTTTGATGATTTTCATAACGAATTTCCTGTCATTTACATAAACAAGTATTATTATTTTTTTAAGTATCAAATAAAAATTTATTGACATACAATATAAAAAAGCGGTCACTGAAACGGGTTTCAAAAGATATTTTTTTTGCGATTCGTTAAGTATGACTGGAGCCAACTCTAAAACTGAGATGCCAATCCAATTGGATCCTAAAGCTATACCAATTTTATATATCACTTGAAAAAGCCGCGTTTTCTGAGCAAAACGTGATTTTCAAAAAATGTTTATCGTTTTCATACGATTTTTGAATGAAGATTCAAAAAACTGCTCGAAAGGCCTTAAATGACATTTCGCCCATGTACGATATATGGGAGAACTGTCATTCAAGACCTTTCGAGCAGTTTTTTATTCTTCATTTAAAATGAAGAAAAACGATAATCATATTTTGAAAATCACGTTTTGCTCAGAAAATTGCACTCTTTCAGTTGATACTTAAAAATCAGAAAACCGGTTAAACCTTTAGTACCCAATTTCCAATCCAAGTTGGAGTACACTCAAAATATTTTTCCTTTTATTGTTACATGAAATTTCCTGTACTTATTCATTTTCTGTCATTTTGCATGATTTATGTGACAAACATAACATCTACGTGAAAATCACATGCATACTATGTTTTATCACGTAGTATCTACGTGAACTTGGCAACGTCGAACAGAATGTCATAGAAGAAGTATCGCGTGAACTCCCTATGTGAAAATACACAGAAATCAAAATGTCGAAGCTGTTGTCTAACTCAGTCTCTGGCAATAAAATAGAAATTCTCGACGGCTTGCCAATAAGCGAGCTTTCGAAAAACCGTGCGAATTTGACATCGAGCCTTGAGCTTACAGGTTTCACACAGATTTAGTTCAAAGGTCGAGGAGTTTCCTATACATAAACAGTTGCAGCTTACAATAGTTATCGCCGGCAAATTTCGTAATATTTGTCCGTTTTTATGTTGTTTAATTCATTTACGAATCGGCGAATATCAAGCAACATATTTCTATAATTTCTAAAAACTATTTGCCGTCTCTTAAGAATTGGGGAAACAAAATTTGGAAATATTACGTTGTTTCAAACGTAGTAGCTAGCAGATAATCGAATGCTTTCCATTTTACCGGTAGTTGATTTCTACGTGAAATTCACATAAAATGCATATGTTTGCTGTATAAGATTCATAGGATAAATCATCTCACCAGATCATGATGAACTCAAATGACAATCACGTAGAATCTACGTGAAAATGACAGTGGAAAATATTCACATAACTTTTCCGGTAATTAAGACGTGAAAATTATTTTGAGTGTAGGCTTTTCATATACAAAATGAAAAGAAATAAACTCAAATATGAGCCCTGGGGAACCCTGCAGGTCACTGAGATGGGTTTCGAATGTTTATGTTTTTGTGACTCGTTAAGTATGGCTGAAGGCAACTCAAAAGTTGAGACACCATTCCTATCTTCACAACTTGTAGAGAAAAAAGGGTATTTCGATTCAGTATAACGCTTTATTGAAGTCAATGTTGAGGCTTTCTACGTGTCTACTGAAGAAATTCGAAATTTTGTCATTTACAAGTGAAAAAAGAAATTTTCGAACACCAGAGATAATGGGAACTCATGATAATTGCGGACTTCGCAGCTGGTTTAAATCTGGTGGTAATTTTCAGACACAAATAAAAAGGCTTTCTAGAGAAACTGTAAGTTAGTTCTTCAAAAAGTTTTTTCAAGAATACGGGAGCAACTCCGTTTGGTACATGCTCTTTGATGCGTTCAAGATTATGCTCTCCTTGGCGGTATTGATGGAAAGGTTGAGTTGGCTACACTTGTATAGGTAGTTTAAGTGGAATCTCTTGCCAGAGAGCCACTTTTTGTTATGAAGAGACAAGAAATAGCCGCTCGGGGCTTAATCTGGCGAATACGGAAAGCGAGAAATTAATTCGTAGTGAATTCCTTCAATTTATCGGTCGTGTCGCGAACAGAATGAGCGGAAGTTTTGTCTTGGTGAATGAGCACCTTCTTCCTTTTGATTCACTTTCAATATACCGTTACCGTGCCTAATTCTGCGCAGTTCCTAATTCTGCGCAATTTTTTTCATACTTATGTTTTATTGTATTTTTTGTAACTATGAGCATAATATTTATTTTTCTTAAATAGAATTATTGATTCTCTGTCAGTGGTCACAATAATATCAAGAATACATTCGAATAAAAAAAACCGAATTGTCAATACGATCAACGTCGCAAACACCTTTGTTCGTAGTAACGAAAAGACAACGGCAGGAAATAGTTTTATTCATTTCCTCTTAGAACGAGTGCAACGATTTAAACAAACATCGTAGTTGGTAATGAAAGTTAGTATTGGTCATGATTTAGGTAAAATGAAATATTAGCTTACGCTAAATAGCGCATAGTACTGCAAAAGTGCAAAATTATAATGCGCAGATTTACGCACCAAATTTGTTTTTTGTGTTCCTAACTATGCGCAGTTTCACAGAGATGAATTTTGGCAAAATTAGGCGGAAGCACATGCAATATGATAAGAACAAAATGCTTGCGAATGTGGACAAGGTAAGAAGAGGCTTTTCCATACGCCGAGCCGCAAGGAAATATGGGATTCTCGAAAGCACACTTCGTGCAAAGTTTTCAGCTGG
Source organism: Wyeomyia smithii (assembly GCF_029784165.1). Lineage (NCBI taxonomy): Eukaryota > Metazoa > Arthropoda > Insecta > Diptera > Culicidae > Wyeomyia > Wyeomyia smithii. The sequence goes on from NC_073694.1 coordinate 63,572,255, forward strand.
TGTTTAGTTGAACTCTGCGACGCGTTCCGGGAGGCCAAAAGCGTTCACAACGCAAGAGGAAGGCCGGATTGTCGATTGGATTATTCAGATAGCGAGAGCTGGATCTCGGGTGGATTCTCAGAGGTTAAAGACATCTGTGGCACATTACCTTAAATCGATTGGGCGACCTAGTTTCGTTGGAACCCGTCTGCCGGCAGAAATCGTCAATAGTACTCCGGATGGTTGGTCTAGTGAGAAAAATGTATCGGTGGTATGAGATTTTTTATGAATATTTAAAAAATGTTCTCCACCCATGGCTACTGCGATACAAGGTAGCTTTTCCCATTATACTTTTCATAGATGGCCATAAATCGCACGTTTCTCTTCAGACCACTGAGTTTTGCAAGGTGAAAAGTAGCCCGTGAAAAGAAAAAGCAGTTAGTACAAGAGAAGCGCCAAAAACAAACATTAACGAAGGCTTCAAATGATGGAAAAACTTCTACAGAAAATGTTTAAATTACTTTTCTTTTTAATAAACAATTTTGTTAAAACAATCAATGTTATTTTTTGGCTGCGCAGAATTAGGAACAAAACTGCGCAGAATTAGGAACATGCTCAAGCAAGTGCGCAGAATTAGGCACCAAACACAAATGCAAAATTATCTTCTCATAATGTTGTATTTGGCTGTACATGTGTCTAACTTTTTTTTTCTGTATTTTCGAAAGTCATACAACATGTGGGACCTATTATTTGTTTGAACGCATGTAAAAAAATTGCGAACTAGGGTTGAACTTTTGAAATTGTCTTAACTGCGCAGAATATGGCACCTTCACGGTACTTATATTTAAACTTGAGATTTCAATGGAATTATCTAAAATCATTGTTGAACTTTAATTTTAGAACAATTTTACTGCTGTTCTTTGTTCCAATTTAAATTGCTTGAAACATGGAAATAGTCTGCAACATGGCGTTAATTGAATATTACCAGTTGTAGGAAAGATGGTTTATTTGTTATCCCTCAAAGTTGATATTAGAAAACAACTATTTGTTGTTAGCGAATATTTTCGAACTGCCGGTTTTTACCGACATTTCGTTCGAGTCACCTTCTAGCACGAAGGCGGAAAAATCACACAAGCTAGCTTGAACAGTAGTAAGTTTACCGTAATTAATTAATTGCTCTTCAATGCTGTATCAGTTTATTAGTTGGAGATCAAACAATATTCTACTGCGTAATGTATGAAGTATACCTCAGAGACATCATATTAAAAAGACATTAGAATTCAACATTTTTTTTAGAATTGAACAATATTTAGTGTAAAAAAAAACAATATACAGTAAATAGAACGCAATTGATTCAATAAATCAAACCAGCCAAAACGATACAAGTTTTCATACCAATATACCCCCTGAATCTGGCATCCCAGCTGCACACTCACTCGCTCGTCCGGCCGAGAGATGAAAAACGAAAGCGCCGATTTTCTTGCGGGTAATTTTCGGCTAACCGCGCGCGCTGCTATGACTGGTGGTGTGTTGTGCGTCATGTGGTTCGCCTTCGCCAGACTTAACGCGAACTTCAGCGAACGGCTGAATTACCCCGACGATTTGCCAATCTGTCCCCGGTTGGTGTGCACAGCAGCGTTTCGAATACTCTCTCTCCCTTGCGATTTGCGTTTTTTTTGCTGATTTAGCATAGAATTTTTCTTCACTTCCAAAGTACCAGTTAGCCGTGACCATCTTCGGTGATTATGAAAGTAAGATTGATGTTTTCGTAGTTCTGTGTTTTTCCTCAATGTTTGCAAATTACCTTTCATCCTAAGCGTAAATGTTTGGCATGCTCTTGAAAAACATATTTATCGAAATTTCTTTTTCTCGTTTTTTTTTTCTCTAATTAGGTCAACACATCTAACTCGAATGATGCGAAACAGGTGAGCTCTTGTGGAAATTCTATCTTCTATTTGATTGACCTTTACTATTTTTGTTGTTAGCTAAACGGTGATGCTGTTTGGGAGTACGATGATATTGTACTGGCCCGGGGCTCGACTGGGCTTGGATTCTCGATAGCTGGCGGAACGGACAATCCGCACATCAATCTGGATGCCTCGATTTATATCACAAAGGTTATCCCGGGGGGCGCAGCCTATGCCGACGGACGGCTGCAGGTGAACGACTGTATTGTCTCTGTTAACGATATGTCGGTAGTGAATGTAACCCACGGAGAAGCTGTCGATGCCCTGAAGAGAGCCGGCGAAAGGGTGACATTGCACATTCGACGGAAAAGGCCTCCGGCACAAGCGCCCAAACAGGAAGAAATAGAGCTGATAAAGGGTAACAAGGGGCTAGGATTCTCGATCGCCGGCGGAATCGGTAATCAGCATATTCCGGGCGATAATGGCATCTATGTAACGAAGATAATGGACGGCGGGGCGGCCCATGTGGACGGTCGCCTCGCCGTTGGCGATAAGCTAATTGCCGTGCGGACCAGCGACGAGGAACGGAATCTCGAGAATGTGGTCCATGAGGAAGCGGTCGCCACGCTGAAAGCCATCACCAACAAGGCGACGTTAATCGTGCAGAAGACCAACATCCTGCAGGCGCTGGCCAACTCGATTGGAAACTTGAACTCGCTGTCCACTAGTGCAATGAATCAGGTCGGCCAGAGTGTTGTCGATCATGCAGCGGTACTGAGCGGCGGCGGAGAGCTTCGATCCCACTCGCCGCTGTTGGATAATATGTCCTCACGCTATGCGTCCTCGAATCTGCTGGAGTCTGGCATGCCGATTGGAACGCCGCGAGCCGTTAGTCATGAGGACATTTCGAGGTGTGTTGTGAATACACTGTCTGGAAGTTACATGATATAACAGTTAAATTTTGATTTTTAGAGAGCCTAGAACAATAGTCATACAGAAGGGCCCTTCAGGATTGGGCTTTAACATAGTCGGCGGCGAAGATGGGCAGGTTAGTCGATGGACGTGAAGTTGTGGTGCAGCTTACTCATCTACATTGGTTTTCATTCTAGGGGATCTTTGTGTCATACGTGCTTGCCGGTGGTGCGGCCGACGTCGGAGGGGAATTAAAGCGAGGCGATCAACTGCTAAGTGTGAATGGTGTTAGCTTGTCCGGTGCTTCCCATGAGGATGCTGCCCAGGCTTTAAAGGTAACGGCAAAATAATAATTTAGAGGAAGCTTGAAGCTAAATTTGTGCATTCATTACAGAACGCTGGTGGCACGGTTACCCTGGTTGCGCAGTACCGCCCGGAAGACTACAACCGGTTCGAGCAGCGAATACAAGAACTCAAGCAGCAGGTTGTGGCCGGAACTGGAACCTTGTTGCGGACCTCTCAGAAACGGACACTTTATGTGAGGTGAGTGTTCAATGTTTGAGTTTTTTTCGTTTCAAGGCGAGAAAACCTCTACTTTTGCTGCTTTTATAAACAGGACACTGTTCGATTATGATCCGAACCGAGATGATGGCCTACCGGGACGCGGGTTACCCTTCCGCCATGGTGACATCTTGCATGTTACAAACGCTTCAGATGACGAATGGTGGCAGGCGCGGCGAGTGATTGGCGACGATGAGGAGGAAAGCATTGGAATTGTTCCTTCGAAGCGGCGCTGGGAACGAAAGCAGCGGGCTCGCGATCGGAGTGTCAAATTCCAGGGACATGCCGGTGGAAACATGGAAAAGGTGAGCTACAGTTTCGACGAGGGTGAATCAGATTTTTTGATTAAGTTTTAAACCGTAGGTTTCGACGCTTGATCGTAAAAAGAAAAATTTCTCTTTCTCGCGACGATTTCCATTTATGAAGAGCAAGGACGATAAGAACGAAGATGGATCGGATCAAGAGCGTAAGTATAGCATTTGACTCAAGCAGATTTTGGACGAACAGGCAAACCAGCAGAAATTGTGACGCTAGCTTAGACCCTCCTTGATCAGTTGTGCTTTTCCACTTATTTTTAAAAGCAAAAGACTTGTCGATCCAAATGAACCTATGGTTGTTTTTCTTTGTTTTTCAACCCTAATTGTGGTGTCCATTTCCGTTGGTATTGTTTATTGTTTTCGTTTATAAGTTTGTGTTTTTGGTTGTTCAAAATCCCATTTCATTTTCATATTTTTAGCGAATGGCAATGTGTGCGATCAGAATAATCATGATTCAGAGCAACGTAAGTTTCATTTCTCACAATTGTTTTACGTACTCTACACAGAACTGTTTTATGTTAGTATGTCAAATAATAAAGTGTTGGAATCTAAAAAAAGCAGACATTACAACACGCACACGAACACATATTATAAACATTTAACAGCTGTCAAAGGAACAGTTTGAACCTGGTACTCATCTCTTCCAATTCCATTTGCAGCTTTCATGCTTTGCTACACACAAGACGATGCAAACGCCGAAGGTGAGTTGAGTTATTTTCTCCTATATCCTATCGCTAGTATAGCAACCAAAGTACATCAGGTAGCTTTTTTCAGCCATGAATCCTTTTACACTTTCATTCATTATACCTTGGTCCGAATATCGGCAAACCTGTGACTTCGTTAATCGATTAGTCGATTGGTTTATTTTCTTTCAATTATCGTTGGTTTCTCCTGGCGATGATATGTGCACCGAAGGCATTGAAAATGGTTCTATAGCCCACTATTAGGCCTTATGGAAATGCTATATTATGTGAAAACATCTGTGCCAACATTTGAAAGGGGAAATCTTTTTGCGGTTGTCGAAGTTGGATCATTCTCCAGTTTTACAAAGCTTTCACTATCTAACTACGGTCGGAATAGTATTTTTCTCGTTCGAATGAAGGTGCAGATCTACATTAGACTCACGGTCGGTAATTAACTTAAACATCATGCCTTTGCAACCAAATAGCTGTTCGTCAACTATTTGTTCTTCCTATCACTTTCACCTCTCATTGAGTTTACGAAAAAAAAACCTGTCAAACGCGCGAAACGCGAATCGAATCCGAACAAAAAAACCCACTCATATACGTTTCACTTCACCACCGAAATGAGTTAACGTTACACACAAATGATACCTGCGCGATTTTGAATGACAAAAAGAGTAAACCAAAATAAAAAAAAAACTACCGTTCTGCTATCACTATCTCCTCTACGAACACCAGGGGAAATTATCTACCGCGTGGAATTACCCGACATGGAGCAGATAACTCTAATTTACCTGGAGAATAATGATGCTGATTGTAAGTTTGGCTGCTGTCTGCCTCTATCTCTCCTATTCTTGCATTCTTTTTTACACATTCGAATTTGCCCGTTCGTTTGTTCGATCGCTACTTCCGCGATGCTGCCTCACGTGCGAGAGAGCAGTCATTCAATGAAAAAAAAACTACTATAGCATGCGTTATTTTTTGTTTGCTAAACCTACAATAACACGACCATCTACTCACTGTTCCGTTACATCACGTATCATGTTGGGTTCACTCGAGCAAAGCATCTCTCTTAACCGGCATTTTTATATTGCTGATTTGTTAGGCAGGCTTTTACATAATGCGTTTCGTTCTAATTTTATTGAGTAGTTAGTGGTACACATACAGTATTGCATGAAAAGTCTCCATAATATAAACTCACCAAACTCGCTAATGAGATGAAGGAAATTTTAAACGGTAATATCTAAAGTTGTAATCCTCTTTTGAATGGTCGTCAAGAAATCATTCAATACCGGAACTTTGGTCGCAATTTTGTTATCTTATTTGTGTTTCTAATTGGAAGACTTGAAATATTCATTTCAGGAGTACCAAAAACACTCGATACACATACACTGTATATTTGTATTACTCGTTGTTGTCTATTAGAAAGTTGACTCCAGTTTAAATACCCCCATTTTGAGACCAACGTTGATGTTGTTCACTCATTACACTTGATCTGTTGATTAAACTGCTCAAACGTACTGATATGAAGTAAACCATACTTGGCTACTATTCTCAACACAATTCCTGACCTTCCTAGTGTCTCATACAATGTACCGAGCAACATTACAGCACGAAACTCTCTCCAGATAATGTAGCACGAGTCCATCCTTTCTTCTCACAGTGCACCACCGTCAGGAATCCTTGAGCAGTTTAGAAACAGTGTACTTTTACTCACCTCCACACGCTACCGCTCGAAACTAACCGATCGTGACTATTGTGCTTTCAGCCGAGGAAAATATCCTCTCCTACGAGTCAGTCCAGCGCCTGCAGATCGGCTACACTCGTCCGGTAATTATTTTGGGACCGCTGAAGGATCGCATCAACGATGACCTCATTTCGGAGTATCCGAATCAATTTGGATCATGCGTTCCTCGTAAGCTAGAAGAGCTTTGCCTTAAAGTTTAGCGTTACTCAAAAATTTTCCCCTTTTGCGCTTAGATACTACCCGACCGAAGCGGGACTACGAAGTTGATGGCCGGGATTACCATTTCGTAGCATCACGGGAGCAAATGGAGAAGGACATCCAGAATCACCTGTTCATTGAGGCCGGCCAGTACAATGACAACCTGTACGGAACGTCAGTCGCGTCGGTTCGCGAGGTAGCCGAAAAGGGTAAGCACTGCATCCTGGACGTGTCGGGTAACGCCATCAAGCGGCTGCAGGTGGCGCAGCTATTCCCGATCGCAATATTCATCAAGCCAAAGTCGGTGGAATCGATTATGTGAGTGCTGCACTCTGATTCGCCATGCGTTGATATTTTTAACAGCAGTTTTTGGACACTTCAATTGCAGGGAAATGAACAGAAGAATGACCGAGGAACAGGCCAAGAAGACTTACGAGAGAGCACTCAAAATGGAGCACGAGTTTGGAGAATATTTCACAGGTGAGATTTCGACGTACATTCATGGCAACTGAAAAAGTATGAGGGTATATGCCTTAGTGCACAAACTCAGGTTTGATGTAGGACTATGAATGGTATGATAAACTAAACTGATGATCCGTCGCCTTCTAAACAGATATGGTAGTTCTTCGTTGCATCACTAGTGTTTTTTTCCAGAGGTTTGGGTTAAATGTGATACCAATTAACGTTGTTATCGAATGAAAGTACACTTGCAATCATTTAGCCTATCTCTGATGTCTGTGTTAGGATAATTACTCCTAAGTATAAAGAAAACTTAACGAAACTTGCAATACTAACCAAACTAACTTCGACTGGTATGTGTACGTTTTTAGTCCATTAAAAGCTGCTTGACTATCAGAGAAATTACAAATATTGGCATATCTATATTTCCTGGCCAAACAAATATTTGTGCATGTTAGGATAGCATTTATTTCAGCTTGGAATACTGTGGGTCACTGTCCCATTGGAATCGATATATTGGTTCCTGGTCCAGTAACCCCAGCACCCGTAGATTCACTCATTCTAGAGCCATCTGTAAGAAACGAGAGTGATCCTGGACGAGTTTCAGGACCTCTTTCTTCCCATTCACTGCGAAAGGATTCAATCACTTTGAAGGGAATATTGAACCAGTCTTCATACATTGTTACTAGGTTGTTCAGTTCAAAGTCTTTAAGGATTCGTTAGTGTCCTTTTAGATTCCCTACCTGAAAAAGTTTAAAGCGTTTGAGTCTGAGAGCACCTTTTTCCGCTTCAAGTTGCACATATTGATGCAAGGGTAGAAGATATAAAAGAGCTTCTAAGGTTTTAGATGGTGCACTGGCCATCTCTCCAGTTTCTGATAGGCATGCCAGACGTTGTAGCCTATCCAGCTTTTTCTGAGCTGATGTTTGTGTTGTTTTAGGCCACCACACTAGTGAGGCATAAGTTACTCTGGGTCATCCTTGGTTTGAGCCCCCACTTCTTACCAAATTAATTGCTGCAAGCCCAAAGAGCATTGTTGGCTTTTAAGATTGCGTACTCCAGATGGTCGTTCCAGTTAAGCTTATAGTCAAGCATGACACCCAGGTACTAGGTTCGCTTGGATAGCTCCAACCGTGTTTCTCCCATCTTAAGAGTTGCAATATTATACTTTCTCTTTATTGTGATTGGATAATGACTGTTTTTGAGGGATTAACGTTTAGTCCTTCCTACTTACACCATTTAAGTGTGTAGTTTAGGGCAGTTTGCATTCTATTAGTTAAAGTAGGCCCACATTCACCCCTAACTAAAATAGTAATATCATCAGCAAATCCAATGACTTCATAACCTAGGTTTGTTAAGTTGTGAAGAAGATCATCGACCACAGAGACAACAAAGGAGATAAAACCCCTCCTTGCGGGGGCAGCCTCTTGTTGGTTTTCTCGTTAAAGTGTTAAAGGCTGTGATTAACCGATTATCTAATATAGCAAGTATCCAGTTCGAGATGCACATGTCAAACCCTTTCTTTATAGATTCGTGGGAAGCGTCGTCAAATGCTCCCTCAGTATCAAGAAATCTGCCAGTGAGATTTCCCTAGCATCAAAAGACTTCTCTAGTTTTGAAATCAACGTGTGAAGTGCTGTTTCAGTGGATTTACCAGCTTGGTAGGCAAACTGGAATTTGATCAATGGTCTATTGTTCAAATATGATAATTTCATATGTAGAGTTCATATGTGAAGCATTGGATAAATTTTGCCCACTCAACTCTTGACCTCGTAAAAATAGCACTGGCTTTTTCTTGAACTCTAGTCTTATCATGAATTGAGCTAGACTGAGCTAGATAGAAATCCTGTGTGTTATCAGAAGTCGAATGAGTGTTTCCTGAGAATCTGTTGTAAATTGACCGTTTTTATTTTTCAAACTGCCAAGTCCATTGGTGTGATCTTTGGAGAGGGCCTTGTAAAGTCTGGCTACAACAGGCAAGCTTTCAACTGGCTCACATGTAAGCATCCAATCCCTTCTCTTCGATTTACGAACCTCTCGATTGTATTCAGTTATACATCTTTTATAATCTGTCCAATTACCGGTAGTCTTAGCTTTGTTGAAAAGCCTTCTAGATGATTTTCTTATCTTTCCAAGTTTATTGTTTCACCAAGATACGTCCCTACTATAAGTTTAATATTGGCTAAAAAAGTTGAAAAAACAGTTTCAAGCTGCTCGTTGGAAGAAATGTCCACTGAGAGCAAATTCTTGTTTAGAAGTGTGGAATGACAGCTATCCCAATCAGTTTTTAGGATCCCTGAATGTTTCAGCTACGAGTTCCTCTCAAACATAATCTGCTTATGATCCGATAATGATTGTTCATCTAACTCGTGACGTGCCAGTTCTCAATCATACCGGATAATTTCGAGCTGCAAAGTGTTAGATCACCTTTAACTTCGATGTTGCTGCTGCCACAAACAGTATGTTCGTTGTTAAATTCCCCGGTCCTTAAACGATCGTTTTTTGATACACGAAGTTAAGCTTTCAGCGCTCAAAACATGTTTTTTTTTCCGGGAAAACCCGGCATACTTCTAAACTAATGAAAAAACATGAGTTTTTTGATTTTTGTTGATCCGCTGTGTCGCTAACATAAACACCGCAAACCTCTGCAAAAAAGAAACGTTTCGGGGAAGCGGCCGTTTTTTTGTTTTGTTAGGGAATTAGGATTACGTTGTCCATTGATGAGAACTTTTGTAATATATCCCAGTCAGTTGCTATACGTGTCCCTTTGCAAAATACAATGACCACTATTGTTGTGAGTGATCAGGTACCTGCACCGACACGCTCCCAGTCAGGTAGAATATGGTTTATGAAGCCAATCACCTTTCCAGGATTCAAAGACCAGATCTCTTTGGGCTGTAAGAAGCCACTGCCAAGAAGCCTTGATCTGCGTTTAAATAATGCACCACAACTGCAAAGCAGATGTTCCGAAGTCTCGCGTTCCGTATTACAAAAGCGACAGATATCATCCTGAACCCGGCCAATGTTCTTTAAATGATATCTACTCGGACAGTGCCCCGTTACTAGGCCGACATATGTACAAAGAGCTCTTTTGTTGAGCTCTAGGAGCTTTTTTGAATGGTTTTCGTTTGGTGTTATAAATCTTTTAGATTGGGAACACTTTTTGACATCCAACCAATTGGTTGTCACTTTTTGTTAAGGAAGCGGCCGTTACTCCACAAATAATCGATATTTGTTATGATCAAACGTGTTTTTTGTTGTTGAATAGATCAACTTTCAGAAAATTTGATAGTCCGCAATAGTCGTTCATAGACAGTTTAACGACTTTTTCTTCTAACTAAAGAAATTGAATATTTACGCACTTAATTTATCAAGAATTTGGGTCACCCTAATTTATGCTAATTTCGCAAAATGCGCTTCATAATATGTAAAAACTTTATAAAGAAAGGTTTTACCTAAGGTATTATTATCGAGCTATAGATCCCAATTTCCCCCTAAATTCTGTTTTTGGACCATTGTGTATTGACCGAGGCCAGATGTGATGCGGTTTGATTAGCATTGCTGGACAAAAAAGTTTACTAGAAATCATTTAGTCTACCTTCCTGATGTCTGTGTTAGAGAAAAGAATCAATCGAAATTTCTAAAATTTGCTGACATCAAATATTCATCTGGTCAAGACATCGATAAAATTCTAAAATATCACTTTTTAGGAATTTTAGTAGTTGAGTCAGCAGTAGGGTGTCGCAAAAAACTCGATGTTGAAAAAGTCAAGGTGCTGAGCCCTAAATTGAAAGATAATGTTATTTATAGCATTTTTGTAGAACATTTCGACTTCCTAAAAAATTGTTTTCAGGTTGCCCAAACGTGATTTATGAAAAAATGACTTTTAAGCTGCAAACCCATTCTTTTGCACTTGTTTTTATTTTTGTTCGTTTTCTAAATTTTTCAATATATTTTTTTTTTTGTGGGGTTGTTTTTGAATATTTTGCATGGTTTGGTTCAGCATTGCATTCAGTTTTTTGACTCTTGGAGCCCATTGAACATCACAAAAAAATTAATTTTTCTAATAATTTTTAGATAAAACCCTTCAAAACACAAATAAAAAAAAACTTTTAATCTAGAACAGAAGTTTTCATTGCGAAGCAGGATTTACGACAAAAATTTACATGAAAAAAGATACTTGATATCTTATCGGTGAGCTGAGATATTGGCATTTTACTATGTGATGGAGAACTATGCATTTTAAAAAACATGTTAAATAACTGTTTTATTTTGAGAGATAAAAAATTACAATGTTCAGAAGACAAATGCATTTTTGGATTGCTGATAACTTAGTAGAAGGTTTAAAAAATCGGAAAAATCTACGAAAAAAGTTAGAACGAAAATTATGATTTTTAGTGCCTTCTAATACAAAACTCAATGTTGCTCGTAATATGTAAGAGATAGAAACATGATGTCTTCGGTGAAGTTTCTTGTTTTAAGATAACCTAAAACTTTGTCGAAGACACCTTGCGTCTATCTCATTCTGATTGAAAAGTAAATTTTTTATCTCACTCATTGGTGGATTGATCACCCATCTTTCTACATTCAAAGATGCATTTTTAAATATCCTGAAACTTCTCCGAACATACCGTATGGTTATAATCAACATTTGAATCACTATTAAGGAAATTATACGCACAAACGGCAAAATAAAACACTGTGCAATGGAGATATTAAGCTTGGCGTTTTTGACAAAATGCATAGTTTTCCATCACATGTAAAAACGCCAATATCTCAGCCCCCCGATAAGATATCAAGGATTTTTTTCATGTACATTTTCGTCTTGAATTCTACTTTGCAGTAAAAATTTCAGTTCTTGATCAAAAAAAAATTTTATATGTGTGTTGAAGGGTTTTATCTAAAAATTATGAGAAAAATTCACTTCATGGATGTTCAATGGGCTCTGTGAGTCAAATAATTAAATGCAATGCTGAACCAAACCATGCAAAATATTAAAAAACAACCCCACAGAAATAAAAAAAATATATGGAAAAAATTGGGAATCGAACAGATTTGAAAAAAGTGCAGAAGAGCGGTTTTGTCAACCCGGTGGCATCACTGACGTTTACGTACAACATAAGTGAAGCCAGCATTAGCTGGATCACTGGATCAATTTCACATGCAATTTGACAGCTGATTCATCGAAACACGGGAAAAAGCAGTGTTCATACGTGCATACAGTGTCGGTGTTCAGCTGCAGTGTGTTTATGTGTTGTTTTCGGGTGATGTATTTATTGCACATAACGTCGAGTGCTTTGCTTGATGAAACAAAAAATGAATGCGTTGCATCATTATAGAATGTACACAACGTTTATTCTTGCCGATTTCGAACGGCGGTGTTTTTTGCAGGCGGCTGACATCGCGCGATGATTTTGGGATAACCATCTCAACATATATGTAAATGAGATAGTATATCAACGCTACCTTCAAACATTAACAAAGTTAAGCTAAGTCGAAATTTTCTACAAAAATGCTATAAATAACATTATCTCTCAATTTAGTGCTGAGCACCTTGACTTTTTCAACATCGATTTTTTTGGGACAGCCTAATCAGCAGGAAAATAGGTCAAATTTTGTGACTCGTTTTTCTCAAAACCTGAATTTTCGAGTTATCTAGTTCTCTAGTTCAAGGGGACGAGTTGTGGAAAAATCAACAGAAAGACACGAGATGCCATTTGGTTGGCATTGCTGTTAAATGAAAGTATACTCGCAAACACCTTTCTGATGTCCGTGTTAGGGAGTTAACTCTTCAATACAATTGAAAGCAAACGAAACGTGCTATGAAGATTGTACAAACATTTGTGTACAGGTCAGTAAGTAAGACACGAACTAACAAATATCCGCACACCGCAGGCATTACGTACCGTCGGCCGATGAAAAATTTCAGCTTTCTTACCGTGAGAGCATCTCCTATTGATTTTTATTTTCAAAGGATAGCAAATTAAACTAGGTCATTCAACCGTACGCATCAGCAGGCAGACGACAACTGAAAATAATTTTGCCTACCCTTTTGATGTCTGCATTAGGTGAATAAACCAATTGTTTAGAAAATGAATGAATAGAAAATGGTGGCGATAATCATCATATGAAAATTTTAGCTTTCCAACGACATATAAATTATTGAATTCGGGACAATTGTATGACAACTACAAGTATTAGAATAGTTCCATTCCACCCACAAAAACCTAAATTAATCCACCTAGCGGTCAGACCCAGCCTTTCTCATTCAAACTTTTATTTGTTTCAATAAATTTACATGAACGCTTCAATCTAATAAATGTATATTCATTCTTAAGGTTCTAAAATATTGATGTTGTAATTTATACATATAAAAATGCAGTCCGGTCTGTCTGTCTGATCCAAATAGGCTCGAACCAAACCGATCGACGTGAAAACTTGTATGTAGGGGTTTTTGGTGCCGATAAAGGTTCCTATGATAGTTTGAAACCCCTCCTTCTTCTGAAAGGAAGGGGTCCCATACAAATGAAACATATATTTCTGCACAACTCAAGAACAAACCAAGCAATTTAACCGAATTTGGCATGTGGATGTTTTAACGGGTAACAAATATTTCCATAATGGTTCGACACCACTCCCTTTTCTAGAAGGGAGGGGTTCCATACAAATGAAACACAAATTTCTGCACATCTCAAGAGCTAACCAACAAAATGGAACCATATTTGGCAGGTGAATGTTTTTAGTGGTAAAAAATTTGTTCCATAATCGACCTCAGGCAACATTTTGGATTGTAAGATGACAACTTCCGGTTTCTGGAAAACAACCAAAATGGCCGATTTCCACCAAATATAATAATATCCGGATCTAGAATGATACTCAGGAACTGAAATCGATCGGGATTGTCTTCAAATGTCATTATGAAATTCAAAATGGCGTCTTCAGGTTTCGGAAAATCAGCGGCAAACGAGAAAATACCACCCAATATGGGTATATCCGGATCCGTAATGATACACTGGACCCACAAATCGACTTCAGACAACATTTTGAATTGTAAGATGGCAACTTCCGGTTTCTGAAAAATGGTCTGAAATGGACGATTCCCATTAAATATGAGTATCTCCGGAACCAGAAAGATGAACAGAAGATGGAAATCTGCTGATTTCCGTCTAACATGAGTATCTCCGGATAGAATGATACACAGCAGCTGAAATAGACCACAGACCCCATTTTGGATTCTAGGTTGGCGACTTCAGATTTCTGGGAAACAGCCGAAAATGATCGAATAACACCCAAAATGGGTTTTCTTCAACCAGAATGACGCTCAGATGCCAGAAATCATCTTAAATACCGTTTTGAAATCCAAGATGGCGACTACCGGTTTGGGAAAAACAGCCTAAAAAAAACAAATACTATCCAATATGAGTATCTCTGGAACCAGAATGATGCATGTAGCTAACAATTGACCTCAGGCACCATTTTAAATTGCTAAATTGCAACTTCTAGGAAACAGTCGAAAATGACCGAATAAAGCTCAATATGGATATTTCTGTAATCGAGATGATGAATGGTCAATATTTAGTCCTTGGACACCATTTTAAATTTAAAGACGATCACTTTTAGTTACTGTAAAACAACCAAAATAACTAAATACCTCCCAACATGGGTATTTCTGGTGTCAGATTGATGCTAGAAAATCTGCTGAAAATGACCGAAAATATTCAGAATTAAGGCGATGTACAGAAGCCAAAAGACGAGAATGTTGTCATTTCGATAAAACCAATCATTTCAAACGATTTGTTATTTGACTTTGATCATATCTTATCTTATGGCTGATTCGTCGTGCATTTGCAGATTTTAAACGCATCGCAAGGCATCAATGAATTTGAAACGTTCAAATAGTACGATACCACATTTAAATTATGTTGAGGCCACATATGTCGATCAAAGCAGGTATAGTTTTAAATAGTCTTCGAATTTCTTTTCTTTCCATAACTTTTCAACCACATATCAAATCGTTATGAAGTTTGTTATTTGTAAGTTTGAGAGATGACTCGTTCGTATGACACTAGTTATGCTCAAATAAGTCATGTAATCTTTGAGATAATGGACTTTCGTTGTTTTATTAACAATTTATTTTATTAACAATTTAATTCATAACGGTTGCTTAGGTTCGATTATAATCAAATAAAATGGGAACGTATAGGGCAGCCAATATTCGAAACCACGTGCTCAAACATAATTCATCAGTTAACCCTTAACTAGCCCGCTCATCTGATAATAATATTAATCAATTCGGTTGTGTAGTTTCTGAGAAAATAAAGTTTCGTGATTTTTACATTTCGGTACAATACAGACGAAGTTACAGTTCGATTAGAGTAAAATTCAATAGGGTGTTATGAGGCAGCTAGACTTTTTATTTGACACTAATTTTATGGAAATCGGGTCAGCCATCTCTGAGAAAAGTGAGTGAGATTAAACAGTCTTCAGAACACGTTTCTTTTCATAACTTTTGAACCACAAGTTCAATCTTTATAAAATTCAAAAGTTAAGCGTTTTTCGGGAAGCCCGTTCATTTGAAACCAATTTTGTTCATTTTGTTGGGTGGTTTGTGAGATAATGATGTTTCATGATTTCCACATTTTGATACATAACCTCTAAACTAAGGATCCGATTACAATGAAATTTAATAGGGTCTTATGGGGCAACTAGACCTTTCATTTGCAATCAATTTCATGGAAATCGGTCCAGCCATCTCTGAGAAAAGTGAGTGAGAATAAAAATCTGCACATACACATACACACACACATACACACACACACATACACACACACACACACACACACACACACACACACACACATACAGAAAATGCTCAGTTAGTCGAGCTGAGTCGAGTGATATATGCCATTCGGCCCTTTGGAGCACTTTTATACTTTCGGTTTTGCAAGTGATTGCTATACCTTTCTAGGAGAAAGGCAAAAACGTTACATGCCCTTCTTAGTTTTTACAGAAGGTACCCCAGTATAGTGAAGAGAGACGTAGTCCTACGTCAGAAAAAAAAAACTAACCCATCGCAGCGTTAAACCTACTAATGAAGAGTGCATTCACTTGCTATTCACTTCGTTGACAGCAATTGTCCAAGGCGACACAATCGAGGAGATCTACAGCAAGACCAAGAACATCATCTGGTCCCAGAGTGGTCCAACCATTTGGGTGTCGTCAAAGGAATCTCTATGACCTCAGGCCAACATTACGTGGACGCTGCCACCGAACATGCGCGCCAGGCCGGTGTCCCGCTCCGGTTATCATCATTGACGGTAGCCGAGGCCATCATAGCCGCCGCCGCCACCACCACCAACACCACTAGCCCTACCACCATGATGTTGATAACGATGATGATGACGAGTTCACTCACACTCTCACACTTACCCAGCTATACAGGGCAGACACTCAGCCTGTCAGTCACGGAGCGCAGCTGTGCGGAAACTAATAGCAAAAGTGCTGCTAGTAGTTTAGAAAATAAAATAAAGAGCAAAACATGTTGTTGTCTATTATTATTTTTAAATTATATATATATTGATGCGAGTACGAGAGCATGGCGAGTAAGATTTTAAAAGAACATTTGCATAAATATGGGAAATTTATTTAAATTATTTTGTTCGAGAATAATAAACCTATTAACAATTGATGAATGTTTATTAAATCAATATATTTATATAAAAGAATATATATAAAATTAATGTATCTAATGAAATATGGTTAAAACTGAATGAAAGTAAACACATTGAACAGATCATGTATATTAAGGTAATAACGTCTACAGAACTCAGTCGCGGACGGGTCCGTGAACCGCATCAACACTTGAAAAGTCTGGTTGTTGGACTCTAACATGTATCTAGTACTGTGCTTCAAAATTGTTACAAATTTAGCGAGAAACACTAAGGCTAGTAGAAAGCAAATATAACCTGCACCTGTCCTAAATAACAATTGGTTGGAAAAAGTAAACGAAACGCATTTAACTAGAGGAATCGCCCAAAAGCCGAACTCACGAAACAAACAAAAAAAAACGATCCGCGTCAGAGAACGTTTGATCCAGTCCAGAGTCCTCACAAATAAGTAGTCTAATTTTTGGACAATCAAATTTCCGGCAATTCTCAAAGCTATAATCTATTACTAGAGGTACGATTCAAACCATTAAAAACTCGAAATATGACACTTTGTTTTAGTAGGAGTAAACGGTTTTATTTATTGTTTTAATTTGCACCAACTCACTCACAAATACAAAAAAAAAACATAAAACCCACACCCTGCACCCACATTGGAACATTGATAAAAAGCTCACAAATAGAAAAGCGAAAAGTAAATAACACCATTCATTTTATGTTTTAGTAAGTAAGTAGTCGATTAAAGATGTATTAAATCGTCACCGGCTTGAGCTCATCTCTGAAAACAAAACAAAAAAAAACAAATAAATTCTTTTCCCGTCGCAGTCCGTGCGCAAAAAGCATCTCTCAATAGGCTCTGTTGTGTAAAGATATCGGTAAGCAAGTCATCGGTTTTAAATGACTTGATGAACTTCGTGCCAAAAGTTTACACAAACTCTCAGTACATTCAATTTCGAACATAAAATAGCCAAAAGTCGCGAGCCATAGCCCGGAACCGGTCAGTCAGTATCTGTAACGTGAACGATGTGTCATTAGTTCTCTCTTCCTCTACCTTCCACTGCAGTTTAATGATTGATCGTCGCCATGAAAGGACGAAGCTAAAACTTATTATATCGTTAGAACAAAATGTTTTTTCAACAAGCATAGTTCCAAATCGAGCTGTAAAACCCAGTTAGTAAAGCGAACATCGCTCTAGTGCGACACCATGAGAAAATTTAACTAGAACCTGCAACACTTGCATGAATTACATTAGGAAGCTGCCTTACGAAAAAAAATCCCTTAAAAATTTTATAACGAAATATGTAAGAATGCCGAATGGTTTAAGTTGTTCAATGAGCCGAAAGTTAATCAATGATAACTGTGTAAATAGGGATTCAAAACATAGAATCGGAAAAAATTAAAAAAAGAGGAGTAAAACAAAATTTAAATCATAGAATGAAGAGAATAAACTCGTTGAGAGATATTTCCGATTAGTAGGAACTCACTCATACACACTCACACATCTTGTGTCGAAAAGAAGAAGAGTTGTTTACTTCTTGTAATTGCAATAAACGCGACATTACGTAAAAATAGGTTTGTTGCCAATCGTTGACTGTTGTTTCATTCATTCATCGGTGCTGTAAGTCGTACGTATTTTCCTTTCAGAGACAGGTTTGCTTTGTGAGGCTGACAACCTTCTTGATTGCGAAGTAAGGAGAATATGTAATTTGAAATTTTCACCAGTTGTTTGTTAAAAATATTTGACCATTACACTGAGGTACACTGAGTACTCACACATCTCTTACATCTCGGTCATCCTGAGACGGATCTGGACTCCACCACTTCGTAACGGTCGTTTGTTTTGAAGTCCTCTAATTTGTTCTACGAATACTCCGAAGCATGCTTCTTCCCTGATCCGAACTGTGCACGCTTGATTGCCACGATATCTCCTGCTCTGTAGACCGTCACCGACTTCACTCGAAGATTGTGCGCCTTCATCTGTCCCTCCGACTTCACGTTGTCGATCTTCGGTTTTCTTCACCTTGATCTCTATCATTTCGCTTATCCGAATATCACCTCTATGGCCGCATTTAAACACCGAAAAAAGCTTCAAGCGGTGTAACACTCGTACTCTGATGCACATTAGTGTTAGTCCAGCATTAGATATTGCTAACATATTTGTACCACTTACTTTTATCTAATTGCGCCTTGAACTGTCCTACAGATCAGACGTGTTTTCGGTTGCTTGTGGATTGGTCTTTGACTGCTTATAGCTTCAAAGTTTGTGTTTTGTCAGTGCGTCTTTTAAAGACTGAAAGCTATTCCACATCAGTCTTTATTAAGACTATCTACTTTTGAATTTAACATTTGTTTTTATTTTTTTCACCTTGAATGACAGTGCGAAAAAAGAAACGGCGCATCACTACGAGGAGAAAGAGAGAGCATTCTTTATCGGACAATTCGAGTGTCTGCAGCGAAAACCCTTTTGATATTTTGCCTGAGCAAGAAGCCGGTGAAACGGAAGTTATTAGTAATGATACTATACAAAATGTCAATTCTTTCAAAAAGAAGAAAGTTCCACATATTGTGGTAACTATTTCTTCTGAATTTAATATTTTCAAATAGGAACTTTCAACGTTTGTTTCTGACGTTAAAGTTAGCTATCAAATTGGCCGTAGAGGCGAATGCCGCTTATTAGCCGACTCAATGAAGGGTCCTGAACGTCTTGTTCAGTATTTAACTGAAAAGATGTACAATTTTTTTACCTACTACACCAAGAACGCCAAGCCGTTCAAGGTTGAATGAAAGGTCTCACCAGCAATAGGGCGTATGAGCCCTTCCAACCAGTCCGCAGGTAGTTGTTTCTCAGACCATACCATTAGGATAATCTGGTGAATTGCACTACACAACCGCTCGCTCCCGACTTTAAAAAGTTCGGCCGGTAAGCTGTTCTTCCCAGTGGCTTTGTGGTTCTTCAGCTCTTTGCAAGCATTCTTCACCTCGTCCAATGTTGGTGGGTCCACAGCTTGTCCGACCTCCCCAATTTCTCTTCCCCTCGACGACTCTCCTACCTTCTTCACCGTTCAACACCACTTCAAAATGTTGCTTACAACACCTGGCCATCTGCGATTTATCGGTAATCAGGTTCCCTTCCCTGTGATTACACATGACAGGTACTGGTGCTTATTACAGGAGTCACTTCATGGTGAGAACGAAGAGAAAAAATCTCACGGTGAAAAAAGACGCGTGCAAATCAAATGGGAATCACTTTCACCGTGCCAATTACGGTTGTCACTTCACCGTGAAGTGACTCCCGTGATGAGCCCCACTGGCACGGTCCGGTTCCTGATTCCGTTGATCGTTCTATAGAAGCTCCTCGTTGTGTTACCTGGTGAAACAATTCTCCGCCTCCTAATGACACCTAATGACACGCTTCATTTGGTTCCTGAGTAGCACGAAACCGCCGCCACTGTAGCAGATGTCGGATCAACTGCCCGGAATTCACGTTCTCCGGTTTTAGACCAATGCACCTCTTGTATGGCTGCTAGCAAAGTTCTAACATTCCAAGTGCCAAGTCTCCAATCGTACTTTTCGGTTGCCTAGGTCTATACCGATTGTTCCGATTCGTATCATTGTCTGGATTGTTCGTAGTATGTTTATTCCAGCATGCTGCCTTACTAGGGCTGCGATGCCTAGTCTCGCGACGGGGCTGCCGTCTTGGGTGTAGCTGGCGAAACACCGCATTTCATAGTTCAGCCGTCCGCTCCGGATCAGTCGCTGTTTGAGCCGCCCTTAACCTGGGGAACAGACGCTAAGGCAAGCTGCTCTCCAAGGAGAACAGTTTCCCCTTCCCTGTCAGCATACGAACAAGTTCCAACCGGTTCACCGATCTTTCCTTGGTTGCTCGTATCCCAGTCGATACCACGTGGAGGGATAGGAGTTGCTGGGCATTATGCTATGGACCACACTGGGGTCTATTTTATGCCAACTAGTACGGGTGTACTGTTGGTACGCATTGCTCAGCCGTTTACCAGCCAAAAAAAACATTCCCAAAAGTATTTATTGTACATACATAGCGGTTTGCGTTAAGCGATTATCGAGCTTGATTTTCCAGTTAGCGGAATCACGACTAGTGTCGCTAAATTTTCAGTTAGCCGTGCCCACCACTAACAACATTATGCTGGAAGTCGAAAATGAATACTCCACCGTAATTTCTACTCAGAGACAGTACCACTTTGGAGTTACTCTGTCATTCTCCATTTATCGCATCGCAAAAATCAAACATTGAGCTTTTTCGTCATTTAGAATATGCACAATTAAATATGATTAGCTACTACTCCAAATCCGAATTATCTAGTTGGATGATAAGTTGTTGTCGAAGGGGCTTCACTTTGTTAGGAGAGACTTTTACCGGTTTTTCATCTTTCATTTTTTTGGTTATAGTTGTGTATCATACTTGAAAAGCAAAGCCTGTTTCTTTTCATCCAAGTGTCGGTAGGGTTGCCACCTGATAGGGACATCTAGCCCGGAGATTTTCAAAGTATCGGGAGGGGAAGGGGTATATGGTGCATTGACATGCTAGTTGTGATTTATTTCCACCACATGATCTACACTATTTATTTACTTCATTTATTTTTGCAATTCTTAACAGCCAATCGAATTCGGTGATTTTGGTGACAATGTCAGAGAAATATTTAAATGAAATTGGATTGCTTGGAGCTATTCAGAATTTCTGATTTTTATAAAACAGCTGAAAAAGTGTAATTTTCTGAAAAAACGTGTTTTTTTAATGTTAAAATCGTTCTAAATCGCTACAATGACATTTGGTATATGGGCGAACTGTCATTGTAGCGATTTCGAGAACTTCTATTTCGTGATCTAAAAATTGAATGACAACGATAGAAAATTTTTGAAAATCACGTTTTGCTTAGATGCGTAGTTTTGCTTGGAAATGCTGCTCTTTCAGATGATATTAAAAACTGATATAGCTAAACAACCCAATTAGTAAATGATGAAGATTCGCCGTAAATTCGACAGCGTTAAAATCTCCTTTGGAGAAATTCTCAAAATTAATGCCGAAATTACTTCGCTAATTATCTGAGTTTTCCGGCAATGCGTAGAACTTGAAAATAAATTTTTCAATGCATGACTTATGTCGTTTCCAGAGCGAGTTGAAAATAATTGCGCTGGATCAGAGAAATTTCACTTTCACCCAGAGACCCGGAAAATCTCTCCCAGACCCGAAGAAAATTCGCGTTCACCCGGAAACCCAGAGATCACCTCCCAAACCCGGAGACTTCGGGTGAAACCCGGAGAGGTGGCAACCCTAAGTGTCGGTATGTTAATATTTAAATCTGGATACGACAGTGGTGCCTCGTTGGTATGTTTAAGGTTCCTTTTTGCATGTGTTCGTAGAAGTCGAAAGCGACTACTGAGTTGAAGTCTTCATAATTCCGCACCATGAATCCAGATTCACCAGAATGTGTTTCCTCTCAATAAAACCGATGTAGATTGGAAAATCCAGCTTTCCACGAGCGGTAATGGCGGACAGTGCACGCAGCCTATTTTGACGTTTTCTGTAGGTCAAAGAATTTTCAATCGCAGTAACGGTGTGGAAAATATAGCAACGTCGCAGCTCGCAACGTATCATAGCAACTTCAACAAACAATGGGCGTTTTGTTATTTCAATATCGTCTTGCGCATGCGCGGATCAAAATAAACAAAACTGTTTATTAAAGTTGCTATGATACGTTGCAAATTTTTTATGTTTTTCACTCAGTTACTGCGATTGAAAATCACCCGACCTACAGAAAACGTCAATATGGGCTGCGTGCACTGTCCGCCATTACCGCTCGTGAAAAGCTGGATTCCATTCGGCCCAAAACTCTGCAATACACCAGAACATCAACCTTTGGAGAATTCGAGCCAGTCGAGTTTGGCCTGTGGGCGGCAGCTTAGAACATCTCGTGAGTTGAAGAGATTTGTTAGAGACGTGTGAAATATATTTTGGAAGTTATGGAAATACCTAAAGAACCTGCTAGTTATTGTACAAACTAGTTATGACGTATGGAGCTTAAATAAAATAGTACCATAACTGGTACCATTGCACTTATGTGATATAACCATATATGGTGCACTAGCTATGACCGGCTCACCATTGAAACTTGATAAGACTATCTTGACGGAAGTGCAAAAAAATCTGTTTTATTTATCATTTGGCAATCAAACCGTTTTTACATATTTGATTAGAAATGTATTCAGCAGATGTTTTCTTTGACTGCTGATCAAAACCAGGCTAAAGACCACGTTGACCTTCACTTACCTGTGAAATTCTCTCCGGAGAACACCTTCGACACAGTAGTCCAAAAAATCCAAAAAGCAAATCAAAAAAGAACAAAAATTGAAAAATAAAACACAGCCACAGACAGGCAGGCGATTAATTTTTTACAGGAGGAATGTGTTTGGATTGATTTATTTTTCGCAGCGATTTTTTTTATAACGGTTATAAAACATTTCGTAATCTTAACAACGTCTTTATTTTTTAGGGTTTTTTGTTTTCATTTTTTTTCTCTGCATTTAGCGTACTTCCCTTTTTTTGTTTTACTCTTCATATGTTCTTTTTTTTTTTGAAATAATTTATTTTGGTTTTGGTAATATAATAATAATAATAATAATAATAATTTATTTAATTTATCATTAAACTTGTGATTACTCTATATTACTTTCTTTCTCTTCTTTTTGACGCGTTATTTTTCGTTTTCCCGCTTCGCTAGGCGATTGAGTGTTTTGTAACTGCATGCATACAATTCTTTCCACCTTTGTTTTTTCGTGTTCGTTTTGCACTCTGTGTTGAACACACACGTTCGCGTGTCTGTATAACGATATTGTTGTCTGCACTTGTTTTTTTTTTTACTTTTAGTCTTCGATTCGCAAAAGAAATAAAAGATTCGCCCTTTTTTAGGTTCTGTGTTTGTTTTGCGGCGTTTCTTCGTTTTTTTTTCGTGTAGCATTTTATTTCACTCTGTTTTATTTTATCGTTAGATACTGACCGCGGGTTCGGTTTCCCTTTGTTTTTGCTTCCATTAACGTGTTGGTGAGTGAATGTGTTTCGCCGATGCACGTTGGTTGGTTTTGTTTGGTTTTAATTTCTTTGTTTCCCTAAAGTCATTTAGTTACAATTTTTCGTTTTTTTCTGTAGTTATGTTGTACAATAAGCGTCCCTTTCTTCACTTGGTAGTTTTAGTTTTGTTTTTTTTTTTTTCAAGTGTGTAAGGTCGTTTGGGTGTCCGAGATTTGAAATCGGAACCGTGCTGCTTGCCATTGTTTTTTTGTCATTCGGATTTTGTAGCAGGACACATGGGTAATTGTAATTCTCAATCGCTATACAGCATTCTGTTTTCATGGTGTAGATCTAAATGTCTTTGGTTCAGTAAAGTTTGTTCTGTCTATGGCATTTTTTGTTTGTTTATTTGTTTAATTTTTGGTTGCGTTTCGTAGTATATTTATTGTATGCTTTGCTCTGTTCAGTAGTTTTCCGGTAATATGCTGAATTAATTTGGAGGGACTTGCGACGAAAAGGCCAAGTGGACCGTATGTATGTATCGTATGTGTGTGTGATGGTGAATCAATGTTTGCTTTGTGGCGTGTGTGCGTGATCGATATGACAGTGTGTGTGAGTATTTGTCATTAAAGCCATTTCTATTAAAAATACTTGTTTTTAGCTAGATGTAAGTACCGAATCCAGCTCATTGTTCACGCTATCTTTTTTGATTCGAATTTGACATAGATCTATTTTTTCGTGAGTATATGTTATATTCTCGGAAAAAAAACTTCAGATGAGAAATAATTGAACTGTTATGAAAAACTTAACCTTATTGTCATTAACTTTGGTAAGCAAATTCAGGTGAAATTCAGAGTGATACAGAATATTTGTTGAACGGTGAGCTGGAACCCGATTGCTTTAATTTTGTCTCAGCATTCGACATCTCAGCCGATCGGAAAGCGAGCGATGCATTTCTCTTTGAAAATGATGCTTTTGTATGTCGAAGAGGAGAAAAGATTATTTTTACTATTTTTCTTTAGATTATGAATTTGTTTGCTATTGTCCTTCTTGTTTTAGTCAGTTGCCATTAACTTTCTGCTGCAAGACAATTAAGAAAAGAACATGTCTCGATGTAATTTCGAAAAGTATTTTTTAAATCTAATTCGAGAGCCCAAGAGGTTACTGGGAAATAAAGGTAGTATTTACAGAGGAAAACGGGGGGTTCTTTGAGTTTGCCTCCTTCGCGACGCAGTAAGTCATGCGTCTAGAGAGGGCGTCTGTTTACTTATTTTTGTTCATTTTTTCCGTATTTTAAGGTGCAAGAGCGCGGCGTGTTTCCGAAAAAACGCGCACTTCAATGGGTGATCCGTGCGAGGAAAAGCGAATGCGCGGTGGCCGATGAAGAGATAGAGAGTGTGAAAAGTGTTGTGGAAATTGGAGGGGGCAATAATTACAGCCCCCTTGATGAGTGGAACTTCGCGTTCAAAAAGTGCAACCTTCCCGGTTACAAGACGAAACTGTGGAAAGTCGATGATTTTGACTACTTGGTTTGTGGAACAAACGTAAAGCAAAAACTCGCCCGTGAGGTGATCCCAATGCCATAGTTTTCTCCTCTGGATTATTTACTCTGGATTATTAACTCTTCGCAAATATGTTTTTTATTCACTTATTAATTTGTGTTCTCTTTGGCAACCTTCAACTATGTTTTGATTTTTCTTACCGTTGACTATGTGGTGTTATGCGATTTTCTTTCAAATGGCTGGAAAAACCTCATCTAGTTTGCTTCGTTCTCCGCATTTCTGTGTTACTGTAAAAGCTTTCATCGGTTCATCCAACGCCCTTTCGCGGTTCATTTTCCTCTTGCTTTCATCGACTGGTTTGCTGTTCATTTAGAATTTTAATATTATTGTTTCTTTTAACTAAACTGTCTTTAACTTATGTCACATTCAGCGGTATGACTATCCTGTTTTAAATCTTATCTTTACTTTACTTTTTTTTATATAAAAAATGTATGGCAGGAGCAATATTTTTTCTTATTTTCTTGAATCTTTCGCAACCGTCTGTAATACTTTTTTCGATTTTTTTTAAATATATTTTATCAAAAGAAGTTTTAAACTTACCGCGATGTTTTGTTATCTGTCTGTATGAATAGGTTTGTGTTTTCTTGAACTGTTCTTTCCTTGTTTGCTTGTATCATGGTTAGCTTGTGGATGTGTATGTGTGTGTGAGTGTACTTGTCAGAAAGTTTTCTTTCACTTGTAGATTTACAGAGATTCGAAAAATGTTTGTGTGTGTTGGAGTTGATTTTCGGTTAGCTTTGTGTTATAATTGTTGGTTAAAAATAAAAAAAATAGTGTGATGTGTTTGATTTAACTTTACTTCTAGCGTTTTTTTTTCTCGTTTTTGTTTTGTCTGCTTGGGGTTGGAAATATTCACATTACACAATTTGCTATAGGGCCAGCTATAGATGGACAATGCTACCAGAGAGTAAGACTGTTACTTTTTTTGTAATTTCAGTTTTATACATCAAGTGACATTCTTGAGGGAAAACCAAAAGCGTTTTGAATAAGCGCGGACAAGATCTAATTTTACAGCAATTGACAGAAATGACAAAAAACCGAGTTTGACTACCTCCCAGTCTCCACACTTCGGATGTAGATTAGTAAGAGAAAAAAACGAAGAAAAATTAAACAACTTACTTTAACTACCTAGCTTTTTTGCATTTACGATTTTGCGTTACTTCACCGTGTTTTTTTTTTTGTTCTTTTCCTAAGTAAGTTCTGGAAGAGGATTTTATTTCTTCTCTCTGTCTGTTCTAAAAAATACATAATTAACTATCACATTATATGATTTAATAAAACCGTTTTACTATACAAATTCTCTCAAAGAGAACGATATTATCTCATCATATTTTTTTTCTTCTTTTTTATGTTCTCAAATTTGGGATAAAGCGGGTAAAAAACTTTATACGCCTGATTTCATGTTTATTTTTTAATTTTTCAATCAATTAATTACTTGTCATATAAAAAAATATATCTTTTTCTTAATGATTCTTTGGTATTATTTTCATCTTGTGTTAATAATTTTACATATTTGCCATTTTTAAAGTTTCCTACTCTTTTCGTGGATTTGCTTTCCGCAAAAAGATTTGCCTATTTACAGTATCTGTTTTTTTGTTGTTGTTTCTTTCCTATGAGTTAGTTTTTTTTTTGGTTTCCTTTTAATACTACAGTAGCTCAGTATTGGTTTTCTTGTTTTACTTTTCTGCTTGATCTGCTAAATACAAAAAGAAAAACCGCTGCCGCTTCTTACCTCTTTCAACATGATTTAGCTCGAAGTGCCGCTTTCATAATGGCTGTGAGACTGTGTCAGTGTGTTTAGTTTTTTTTTGTTTTACTCGCAAAGATGTATCAGCGTCAGAGTGATAGTATATGTTTACGAATTGAGAAAAGGTCTAATGAAAGTTAGTAGTCACAGTGATTTTGTAAAGGATAAGATTTTCTGATAAGTAGCATTTTTACTTAGTATGTATTGTTCTAATACTTTAGTTAGTATTGTTCTAATACTTTCCCTGTTCGGTCAGCTTTTTCCGCTCGCTCTAAACTTAAGATAGAAAGTCTAATCTCTTCTTTCACTACACCAGCGTTTAACTAGATTCATGATGATTTGATCTTTGGCAGAATTACAATCCGTACTACTAGTGATAGTTTTCTTTGCCGCCATGCTCTGCCTAACGCGTTTTTGCTGTTCTGCTATGTAGTTTTTTAAAGCGTATGGATTTAGTATTCTCTCCATTTTTATAAGACATCAAAGATGCTGCACGCTCGCCGTTTCGCTGGCTTTCGCTTAGAAATATGGAGCTGTTTTTTTTTGTTTACTTTAAATTGGTTTCCAACTAAACTGTCATGCCGCGCTTAGTTACTATGAGTTTAGTTTTCCTTTTTCGGTTACTAGGTAAGAGCATGCATTATCTTTGCGTCGTATTTTTCATTTTTCCTCTTGTTGTAAAGGTAATTTATACATTTTAGTCATAAGAATCATGGTTCTGGATAATTTTATCGTTAATTAAAATTTACTTTCCTACCTTGCTTCGCCGTGTTAAATCCTTTTCCCGTTCAAACTGAATTGTGAAAACTGAACTGAGAATTTTATCCGCTTAACGAACGGTGTGTTTTCTAACTTTACCGGCTTAGTTTTCGGGACGTGAGTGCCTGTGAATGGGTGAATAGTATGCGTTGGAAGATTGAGGAAAACGTAGCACTCCCTCTTTTGATAGTTGTAACAAAACTTTACCGGGAAACCCATGAAAGAGGAACTGCTGGCTTGGTATGATTTTTCCGTCTCCCGGTTCAGAAGCAGGTTTGCTCTGCTTACTCGTAGGATGCACTGAAAAAATGCGATTTATGCTAGAAAGAGCCAATACGGTTTGCTGTTTTTTCGTCTCAATTTTTTTATATTCATCTATGATTTTTCTCCGGCTATCTAACTTATTTTGTTGTCTAATCTAATGAGTTGTTTGCCTCTCTATCCAAGCGAAAAAATAAATTCTCTTCTATCGATGATTAACCGCACACGCACACATGCATGAGCTTAGGATTATGTCAGTGCCAGTTTGTGCCCACGGAGTCCGATTAAGTACTCGCTTGTGGGTTTTACGATTGTTTGCGCTATTGTCTGCTAGAGTTTCTGGATCTGCTGCTCCAAAACGCACCTTGGTTCTGCGTAATTAGGTTCGCTTCTGACTTGAAACATCAATTTGTGGTTCTTTTGGCCGGTACCGATGGGCCTGCTTCCGATGGACAGGAATCGTTTGACAATTTGAAAGTTACAAAAGAAAAAAGTGTTTCCTAACAGAAACTCTAAACATGGCGAAATTTTTGTCAAAAAACAGTGGTTCCGTCTAATTTGTATCATAATTGAGCTTAGCACTCCTTGCACCACTGGAACTAATTATCTTTTCGAACTCTCGTTCCAATCGAACCAGACACCCGAGATTGATGACAGAAGTTACGATAGAAAGCTAGAACGATATAAACACATACGCTTGGAGGAACCTCAAATGGAATACAGTCGAAGAACATGCTGAGCTACTACTGTCAATGGAGAAAGTTGGAATCACTCCCTGGCTTTGGAAACTGTCTAAGGGTGATGTCAGTAAAGAATCTAACAAGGAAGGAAGGCAAAGCCGAAGAGAAACGTGGAACAGACCCATCCCATTCGAGAAGTCAGGTAATACTGTCGGTAAGAGAGGTAGGGATTGTCTCTTCAATCTGGGGAATCTAATGAAATCTCAATAATCCGACAATCACAAAAAAAGCATAGAAACTACCCCACGCGAGATGCATTGGATGATCTATCCTCTTCCAAAGACTCACTAGAGACGATCTAAACGTGGCCTTCATCCAAGAGTCAAGGTAAATCAGAAAAAAGATACTTGGGTATTCCAATATCGGTAAGCTGATCGTTGAAGATGCGCAGCATCGACTTATGTTATTACAACTACAGAATTTATCAACAGAGACTTAGCGGCCATACAAATAGAAGTTCCAAAGGCTCGAGAATACTTGAGCTCAAACATCGCCTCGGCGTACTTTGCTGGGTAACAATAAGAATCGCCACCT
The DNA here is from genome assembly GCF_029784165.1 of Wyeomyia smithii. Classification (NCBI taxonomy): domain Eukaryota; kingdom Metazoa; phylum Arthropoda; class Insecta; order Diptera; family Culicidae; genus Wyeomyia; species Wyeomyia smithii. The sequence continues at coordinate 63,601,325 of NC_073694.1, forward strand.
GGAGAAGTTGAGAAACTAATCAACTACTGGCAACGAAGCAACAACCAGTTCTTGACAGAATGAAGGTACCTTCACAACCAAAAGGGGTGAGTACCTCCTAGAATACATACTTATTACCAAATACCATAGTCTATGTAACCAAGGTGGTATCCCAACCTTTTTAAATGTCATACGTTAGGATGGGGATTAAATGTTCTGGGCCTGATCAAAAGAAAGAGGGCTCCATGAAAACATCTGCCCCAGGCCCCTCAATACCCAAACCCGACCCTGAGAGCAGGCACTTTTTTATTCCAGTTATTACGATGATTTCCATTAATTTACACACTTACTAGCAGGAAGCAAACTACAGTTATTTGCAGTGGAAAGACGGATTGCGGCAACGAATAGGGCTTATTACGAATTGCGTAGCCAGCTTAGGTCCCGTAGCCTACAGATCCGTACGACATTTGCGCTATATAGGACTCTGATCCTCCCGGTGACGCTCTGCGGACACGAATCGTGGACGTGGCAGGAGGCCGATCGACGAGCGCTTAGGGTCTTCGAGCGTAGAATCCTGCGATTAATACTCGGAGGCCAACTAGAAAATGGGGTGTGGCGAAGGCGCATAAATCACGAGCTGTACGACGTATACAAACATGCTGATATTGTCAAGTTGATATTATCGATTGCGGGAGAATTTATCTCGCAAGATGCATGAAAAACGCCGTAGAAGTGCGCAGTTATTATCAATCATGTTGGTGTATTCTACAAAAAGTGCGCAAATCCAATTTCCGCACTTTTCGTAGAAGATATTACCGCGATTGGACGTATCCGCGCATTTCTTCAAGAATTTTTCGCGAGAAAATTTTTCGCAATCAAAAATAAAACAAGGCAGGTTACAGTGGGCTGGACACGTAACACGGATGGTGGTTGAGCGACCGGCAAAATAATATCTAGCATCATGCTTGTCATTCTCCTCAGTATGTGAAAGGAGAGGAGAAAAATTTCACCGCACACTTCCCTTCCAGTATGTGCCTGCGTGTAGCAAATGCTTTCACCACACTGCTTCTTTCTCCACTCCAAAGTATCTCAACCAGCTTACAGAGAGTCAAACACACTTCCAGCTCACCCCACATCTGATAGAAACAAGAGGGGTGAATCTCTCTACAGAGAAAACGCAGAAGTACACAACAGTGTTCATTGGCGAGTAGTGGGAAGGTGAAAAAAACCTACCGGGCGAAAGTGTAGTCCTCGTGTAGCTACACTGCGAAAACGAATTCAACCAGAGTAAATTCGACCGGCACGAGCGGCACGCAGTCAATTATTTTTTCTCCCAATCTCTTTTCCTCTTCTGCCATGCTCAAGAAACCAACTGTGAAACGCACCGCAGATAGCTCTGCAGTGTAATTATTGTGCGTGATGTCCACACGTGTGAGAAAGTACACCATAGTTCATTGTCTCGCTAGAGAGAGATTTCTGATTTCACCGCAGTGCTTTCAGGAAGCTCAGCAGATGAAAATCGTTTGTCGCTCTCTTCTAGCATGAGCGTTGATTTGCTCTTTAGTGTTAGAGCAGCTGTTTCCGCAGTGCAAGATGTTCTCCTGCACTCTAGAGGTTTTCTGAGAGAAAAGACAATCATGTCTAGCATAGAACTGGATAAAGGCAGACGACTTCAAGGCAGACGAAGATGCCCGAGTAGCGAATATAAGGGGAGACTGGAAAGGAGCAGCCCAAGACCCAGTTTTGTGGAGGCGTATTCTGGATTCGGCATAGGATCTCAACGACCTGTCGCCATAAAAGTAAGTAAGTGTTACACATGTTAGAGGAAAAATCGAAAAGACTATTTAGCCAAGAAAAACTCCATAGTAGCTGTTTTTGACATTGAGAAAACATTTGATAATGCATCTCACTACTCAATGTAAATAGCTATGGAAAGGTGGATTTATGGTATAATGCTAAGTCGAAAATAGCTAATAACTGGTAGACGATGTAGTGATTTTGTTTAAAGCAGAGCACGACTGCATTATTTCAAACAAAATGCAAACTGACGGGTGAGTCTATATTAAAAGACCTAGCCGACGGAGCGGAAAAGGCACCGTCAAGCGGACGAAATTGAGAGCTATCACCAAGAACAATTTTGGCGCCATCATCAGAAAGCTGATGAACAAGATCGAAACGTCACTGAGCACGGTGGTCAGAATCATGAAGGCGTGAAACGTTACAAGTGAGCATGCAGACCGAAATACACGGAGAAGCAGCGGCAGAAAATCCCGAGAAGTGCCAAAAGTGGCGCCACACGTAAGAAAGACAATAAGTAAAGAAATGGGTACCCCAAGCGTGGCCAATCGAATCGTATTGGGCCATACTGTTCCAGTTGATGAACAAAAAAAGTGAAAAACTACCGAAGCTCAACAACTCAAATTCCAATTAATCAGATGCGCCATAAAGTGGAACGCAAGGTGGTCCAGATCATGGTAACGAGAGCTCCAAAAATCAGGAGAAAGATTGAAGATGAAGGACTACTTTCTATCTAATTGTTTCTCAGTTGCGAAGGCTTGATTACCTCCTACACTAAAAAAACGTTACTTTACCCTTGACTTTGATTACATTATTCCAAAACTACGGCTGGAAGGTACCGAAATAAAATGGAACACTGAGGAGAGATATTTGGGAATCATCCAAGAAGCTAAAATGGAACACTCAAATCAAGCGAACGACTACCACGAAATTAAAAGCTCTGCAGCAGAGCCATTGAAATAAGCTGGGCCCTCAAACATGGATGTGAAACAGACATAGATCAAAACTAGTGCGCCATCCAGCTTAGTTGTTTGAAACTCGGAGGTTGATTTGTGGAGCTATGGGAAGTACTCAGTCGAAGCCCGAGATACATTCACCTTCTTCCACTTCATCAAGTAATATAATTTGAGGCAGTCTAATGGAAAAAGATCTAACAAAACACGCGAGCCCACTTAGCTTTCACACAAATCACATATTTTCGCGGGACCGGAACTCACAGGTCTACGTATTAATAAATTCTTCTCCATGGGACATCGGACTAAAAGTGAATCTGGACGCATTAGACTGGAACCATTTGACATAACTTTGTTTATACGTTTATGAGAAATATCAGGTGCAAGTTTTGTCTAAATATTCCTCCACATTGCGGAGCAGCACGGAACGAAACTCAACTGAACTTGACTGAAGTAGTAAAAATGCCAATATCAACAGTGTGAGCTGTTCTGAAGAGTTCAAGGAGCACCTGAGTGTGGCATTTTAAATAATAATTTGCGATTTTCAGATGCGCGAATACGTGTCTGCAAAGATTTTACCGAAATGTGATTATTTTACGTTTTCTGCGATAAACAGACAACACATGAAATTCAGAGTTCTTTTTTTGCCACTTTGAATTACTGTGTGGGAATCGCGCCGACCCTCTATTCACTGTCTGTTGGAGATGTAATTCTAGTAAACCATCAGGCTTGTCGTTTCTCTTCAGAGAATCTTGAACTTATGTTATCAGTAGGAAAGTAGATTGCGTTTTTTCGAGTTTGCTTTGCATCTCTAAGCTGAAAAAATAAGTCCAGCCGTTACTCTACATCACATTGTTATCTCTATCGTATTATCTTAGCAGTGCGCACTGATGTGCTTCTATGTATTCTCACTCTTGTTTCGCTCAGCTTTGGTGGATGCAGCAAGTGACTTTTTTCTTTGAGCGGCAGAGTCACAGCACAAATCAGAAGAAAGAAGTGGGGTACAGAAAACTGCTATACGCAGTGCTCATGCCGTAGTGCGTAGTGAATTTTAACGCCGACCTTTTTACATATTGAGGAGATTAATAGGCCTGTAGGCGACGAAAGTTTTTTTGTCATAGAAAAGATTTGAATAAATGTTCATCCTATGATTTTCCATCTTCAAGTAAATATTCGATCTACGGCCACCAAATTTAAGTACAATAGGTTATGGGCCCACAGTTCTACAACACTACAACTGTTGCTTCTACGTCAGCTGCAATGATTAAAAACTGCTGTTTACGCTGATGAGTTTGTTATAGTATTCGAGTAAGGGCAGGCCCGGATTTAAGGGGGGGGGGGGGCATAGGGGGCAAATGCCCCGAGCCTTTCGACACGAGGGCCCTTCCTAATCCTGGGCCAGACGAGCCGACACAAGTGGAGGCCTTTTTTTTGCTCGTCACCCAGCAAAGCATTCAATAATTTCAAAATTTCAAATTTTCTTAGCTGTAATTTTTGACGTAAGACTACGTCTTTGTTTTCTATACTAGATTACACTCTGTGAAAATGAAAATGAAACTGGCAAATGTTGCGTCAGATTTCAAACGGTTATAGCAAGCGAACGACTTAATGCATCTTAGTCATTTATATGTCGGTGGATAGATAAAATGTGTAACAATTTTTTGATATTATGTTCAACATTGTTGCTTTACTGCTTAATGGAGGAAAAAGGTGAAAAGTTTCAAGGTCAAGCTTTCCCATACATTTCCCTTGTTATTGGCTTGCTTCCCAAGCACAGATAACAATAACATGGACGAAATGAATTCCACTGCCTACATATTTTGACTCAACAAAGTGTTTTGGTTTGTTTGTCTTTGTCTAAGCTGCGTGGCCACGCCTTAATGGTAAAAATCTACGCTGAACTCGATACAAAAGACTGCGTGTAGAAAATTCAGCTTCAGTTTAGTTTGTTCCACAACAGCGAGTGCGGTGCAGCTGTTAAAGCTTCGCGACATTGAGAAACGAGAGCTGCATACGAGTCAACTCCCAGGCACCGCGGAGCATGTTACCTTTATTCTGCACACGGCAGCAACAGTTACCATCGTACGCTGCAGAATATTTTGCTGGCACAGCTGCTGGAGGGCACAGCGGAGAGCAAATTTTATACGCGGCCAACAAAATAATCGATGCTACCGGTGGTGATGTGATCATCAGCGTTCTATAGCATACATTTCGAGCTGAAGATTATCGAATCGGTTCTTTTTAGAACTATAAATGCTTGAAGATAAGAGTCACGAGAATTTTCACAACTACTCCTAGTGTGAAATGTCCATCTATTTCTCAATAATCATTTTTACAATAACGACCAGGGCGCACCAGAGATAAACGGTAGTGTTGCCTATGAATAGTTTATCACAACAAGATATAACCCTCATTTCAAGAACTTTCACTGATGAATTGAGTGATTTTCCGGTTTAATTGTATGTTTCTGCCTACTCGAACTCCGTTATCAGTCAAATATTAGAATCGAAAATTAGTTAATCTAAGAACCAGAGTGATTTTCGCATCGGGAAAGCAAAAACTTTCTTTTGATGCTTATGAAAATCACTCAGTAGTATCGAAAGTGTTTTGGTTTGTTCCTCTTTCTCGAAGCTACGTAGCCACGCCATTGCAAAAATCTGCTCTGAACTCGATACAAAAGACTGCGTGTAGAAAATTCAGCTTCAGTTTAGTTTGTTACACATAAGCGAGAGCAGTGCAGCTGTTAAAGGTACGCGACATTGAGAATCGAGAGCTGCATACGAGTCAACTTCCAGGCACTGCGGAACATGTTACACCTTTATTTTGCATACGGCAGCAACAGTTACCATCGTTCGCTGCAGGATATTTTGCTGGCACAGCTACTGGAGGGCACAGCGGAGAGCAAATTTTATGCGCGGCCAACAAAATATTCATGGTGCGAGTGAGAACGCTGATATTCTAGCACGAATTCTAGCACGATATTCTAGCACGAATTTCAAACTGAATATTATGGAATCGGTTCTTTTCAGAACTATAGATGAAGATAAGGGTTATGAGAATTTTTGCATCTACTACTAGTGTAAAATTTTCATGTATTCATGCATCGTTGGTTTTAAAATAACGACTATCAAAAATAAACGGTAGTGTTACCTATGAACAGTTTAGCGCAGCATATAATAATATTTAGTTTAGCATATATTATATATTTAGTCCTACGTCACCATTTCATACAACCCCTAGGGCTGTATACCTTGTAGTATTTTAAGAAAAGATGGCCCCACGCCCCGGGCCCTTCCTAGCATTTAAATCCGGCCCTGAGTAACCGCTGAACCAAAATTTCAAGGTAACATCTTCAGAGAAATCAAATTCTTCTTCGGAATCCAAGTCACCAGTTACCAAACTACAGGCCGAGTATTTAGAAACTTCTGACAAGAGTCGGCCTGGACGAAGCAAAGCCGTCCACAATGCAATTAGATCCTTGCCACTTGCACCCCAAAGAGGAGATCATGCTACCGCATAACCAACAGTGTTCAAGCTTGATTGGAGGATTGCTATACTTGATCATGCGTCCACGACCAGACATCGCCGCAGCTGTAATTATCTTGGGAAAAAAAAACTAGCTGCCCATCGCAAGTTGACTGTGTAGAGGCGTAACGTATTCTGTTGTATCTTAAAAGGTAGGACCACGAATTAGTCCTGAGAGTGAATTCCATGCATTTTGATGTTTTCGTTCACGTTTACTGGGCAGACGATACCAAAGACCGTCAACCACGGGCTTTTTGACAAAAGAAGCAAGATTGCGTAGCATTAAGTAGTTCCGAATCGGAATATGCCTCTATTTTGGAAGCTGTCGAAGGTTACGCTGGGTATTACACCTACTCTACGATCTGATAATCCACACTCAACTACCAGTTATTGTAAAGATAACGAGAATAACCAGAGCGTCATCAAACAACTTTAGTGAGCGCCGCTCGAAATATGTTGATACCAAATACAACTATGCATTCGTCCACACTCCACAGTACCTTCCTACAACGTTCCACTATGGAACCCAAGGAAACGAGAAGACTTGCTCATTGACTAGGCGAGAGTAATCCAATAAAGTCTGCCTAAAAGTAAGTCTAGACGCCCCTCATGTGTCATTTCTCTTTGGGTAGAAACTTGAACCATTTGACATACATTTATTTACACGTTTATTATGCAAGTTGCGTCAAAAGATTCGACCACGTTACGGGGCAGAATGGAACCTCGAACAACGTAAACAAAACTTGTCTGGATCAAAGTTACCTGAAGGATACAAAAATCAACAGGTTGTAGTATTTTGAAAGTTATCACGAAAACTTTGATGTAAAAAGGCAATAAGAACCTTCACGATGACCGTCATCAACAGCGAAAGCTAAGAAGAAAGATATTGAGATATGCGATGGGATCATCTTGGAATATCCGTCTGGGATATGGCGGAATATTCACGCTTGAGGTTTTACGATGCCAATAGACATTAGAATTGGCATCTGAAGCAGAATTTGGTGGCAAAGAAGCGTGCTAGTTGTTCGTACGAGCAAGTTTTATCGGAATTCAACGGAAGTACTTCGATAGAGTCCACAGAAAAATGAACTTCAGGCAACTTCTCGGTCAAAAGTTTGTAAGTGGCGCTGTGCTAACAAGTATAAAATCGTATTTGCTGATTAATTCGTGAAGAAGCCATGCTCTGGCAAAGAATATGTAGCTGTGGACTCAATGTTTAAGCCTTTCATCACTTCCTCAAAAAATAGTTTTTGCCTTCTTTCGTGAGCGGTTTGAAGATTGAAACCAGTAATGGTTCCTTGAATTTACACGGTTATTATGAGACCCAAAATAAGTTATGCTTCGTTGGTTCAATGACCAAAACTAAGTAGAAAGGTGTCCAAAAAACCGAAGGCCAGCTTTACCCTGAATGCTTCCGTTGCTTCAATGTGCACAATTGAAAGCCAAAAAGCGTTCTGTAAGGAATCAAACGGTCAATCAACCACTTCGGAGGTTACCTGAGAGGTCATTTAAGTATACTAAAAACTAATCTTATCAATCCTCTAATGTGAATAGATAAGAGGTACAATTTTTACAATAGAAACCAATACGGGTGGAGTCAAACTGGTCAAAAACATCCATCGCTAGGTAGTCGAAACGAACGTTGCTACGACTCGCAAAATACTGGAACTTTCGAAGAAAGTTCCAAGCACATAAGAACACAAAACATAAAGAAAAGTCCGAACTGTTAGAGGTACTCAATACGGAGAGAGGAAACCTATCGATTGTATCACAGTCAAATCAATCGGAAGCAGGTGCCCACCTGGATGCCCGGAAGCCGCCGTTTAGATTTCGTCGTCGTAAAAACAAAAAGCAGGTAAACAAAGGGCTTGGTACCTATTTATATCGAACTGGTTAGTTGCTGCTTTGGTTTGCTCTTTTCCCGGCAGAAGGGTTCTTCTTTTATTCAATATTTTTTGTTTGGTTTAGTGAATCCATTGCTTTTCCAAGTAATTGACTTATTGAGTTCCTGCGTGGCTTGTCGGTAGATGTTTTTCTGTTTTGGTGTGTTTGTGTGTATATTTGTGTGCTCTTCTTGCCAGCTTATAGTGAGCGCGCGTTAGGGTTGTATGCGTGTGTCTATGCCTGTTGGTAATAGTGGATTGTTCTGCTACAAGCGCAACTTGATTTTGAGGTGTGCGTGTCCACACTGACTCCGGTGTGAGCACCGGTGGAGAAAAGCGAACTCCGATGATGATATCTGGAAGGGATATACAGAACCAAAGGGCCTCAATCAATCAGAAACAGTCGCTATCTGTGCCAGGAACAGGCGTCCTTCGGAATCGCTTCGGTGCTTTATTCGCTCATCTAGTTCATCCTTCCGCGCAATAACACTTCGCTTCGTGCTTGCATTTGATCTTCCCACATTTGTTTTTTTCTTTGGTTTTTTTTTTACTTATCAAGTTTTGATATGCATAAAATAGTCTTAACTCTTACATCCTCTGCGTTATTGATTTCATTTAGGCTGCTGTTCCTTTTCTAGCAAAGAAACAGAAGCTTTAGACAAGCTGAAACACCTTGTTTTTTTGTTGTCTTGGTGCGTTCGAGAAAACAGAACTTGCTGGTGGTAGCGTAAATAGGTTAGATAGAAAGCTGTAGAATGCTGTTTAAATCAATCGTTCGGCAACACTGGTCAGAAGTAGTTTTCGCGTTTGTTTCGTCGTGATGAGATTCTTGTTCTAGTTTTTTTGGGTTTGGAAGATTTAAAGCTTGTTTCTCGTGTAGTGATGAACAGTATTTTTCTCTGTTCTGATCCTTATATGATATCTGTGTTCGACTTTCGATCCTCTGCTGCAACTTGCAACGAAATTAGCTAGCCTTCCTCTTCGAATGATATATTTCGTTTTTTTTTCTTCTTAGTATTCAACTATGAACAATAATGATGATGATATCTGATACGTTTTTCTTGCTTAATCGATTTAGGAAAGAAGAAGAAACGAGCATAAGGGTTTTTTTTTTCAGACTGAATCAGAACTGGCTTTTAAAAGGGTGTTACGTTATTGTGTTTGTATGTGTTATCCTTTCTTGTTTCTTTTTTTACAATTTATCTATATAAACGGGCTTGTTTTCGGGAAGTTTGGAAAAAAAGATCTTATTTTTGCTCGTCATTTTGAACATTAACTATAAAAACATTGTTATTATTAACATTAGTTAATTTTTCATTAAGTTTTCGTTCCCCTTAGATAATATCTATACTTTTTGCATTAAATTTAAACAGCATCTCAGTAGTTTCTTGATTAGTTAAGTATTATTATTTTTTTTTAAGAAGAAAAAGGAATTTGCTTTTACTTGTCACGATGAAAATTAATTTAGGACAAACTAGGAAATCGTCTGTTTTCTCGTTTTTTTTTGTTTGTTCAGTGTGATTCGTTTAGTTTTTTTTTCGCTAACTAACGCGCGCGGGCTTTACTTACTTGCTTGCGATATTTAATTTAATTTTAAATTTTAAGACTTTGTCTACATGAAGGGCAGTTTGTGAACTCTACTATTCTGGTTAAAGGTTTACCTGTTCGTCAACGGTAAAGAATTTGGTTTAATACTTATTTGTTTTTCCCTTTCTGATTTCATCTACCGCCCCTATCGTGCTTCTAGTTTTTTCTCTCATATTTAATCCAGGCTTTAGAGTGTAATTTTGCTTTTTCGCTGATTTCTATAACTGGTTTGAGTTTAATGGAAAAAAATAATCGTTTCTTCATTGGGCGCTATTCTATTGCGGTGTCCTAGAGACTGTTCCTTACATGTTTTTTTTTCTGCGCTAGTATTACTTTTTGTATCATAACAAAGCGAGCGTATACAGCGTATAACTATCTTTACTTGGAACTTGGAAAATTGATTTCCATCTGTTCTTAACAGCTTTGCAACGAACAAAACCGCCTACGATTCAATATTTCCTATGTCACGGATTATTTTTCTGTTTTTTTCTTGGTTTCGGTCTACTGGCCGCTGAACGTGCTAGAGTCACTTGTTTTTAGGTTGGAACTCACTCCATCTGCTGCCTGCTGGCTTCTGCACGCTAGTGATAAGGGATGAAATGAGCTGACTAGATTGTACAATTCGGGAGTATTAAACAGAGCGAGTCAAGATTCGGCAAGTTGCGGCGTTTGACCCGGTCACTCCTCGGGGTTTGTCACCACGCGCTGCGATGCGCTATAATTGCAGATCTCCGTCCGTTGGGTTGTCATATTTTCTGTTGTTGTTGCGTAATAGTAGTAAACCTTTCACAGCAGCAGTTCAGTTTGTTTTGTTGATGTTGTTCGTAGTTTATTCTTTGTCTACTAATTTTTCGATGTTTTACGACGCGTGGTATTTGGTTTAATTACTATGAGTTTGTTTTTGTTTATCAGTAGTGGCTAGTGACGTGAGATGCTCTAAACTGCTTTCGGTGAAACTGGCAGCCAACGTATCAGATCAGCCGGCCAAAATATAGCACGAAGAGTCCGTTTCACTGTGGATTATAGTAAGGTAAGAAAAAGAAGAAGAACTTGGTGTTAGTTTTCGCGAATGGGGAATGAATTTCTCGAGGAAGTTAGGGCGATTGATTTGGAAGTTTAGTTGGAGTGTTGTTTTCTCCTGATTTTTTTTTTGTTGGGAAATTGGGAGTGACTATGGCGGTTCGTGTACTTATCTTGTCGAAAACCTTGATCTTGATCTAATATCTCTGATGTGTTGCACGACAGAGTAAGTTACATAAGGTGTTTATTCCTGCTGTTTCCGATCAAGAATAAGAAAGACTATCTTAGGTCACTGAAATAGTATTTCATTCTTACAGAGACATTGCCGCTGTTAAATTTGAGCTACCAACAGTCAAGAGCATGGTCATACGTAGTACCTACTTCCAGCATACCATCTCACATCGATACACCTGGAGATCGCCACGACCAGTGTGTCGAACAGTTGACATTTTTGCATGACACCGTATCGAAAAATACTGTTGCCTCTCTTGCAGACTGCGACAGCAGCGTTCAACTGTACGCTTCTCTATTTGAGAGAATCGTGTGACTTAAAGCCAACACGAATGGTTAATGATCCTCTTTTGTGCCGATCTCCAGCCGCTGCGAAATCTCGACTGTCGCATTGTGCGAATGACAATAATTGGCAATCATGCGAGAGTTTAGCACAGTAATAAGATGGAAAATCATAATTACTATGTATGTACTGCCGAAAAATATCATCAATCGTGTACACCGGAGAATTTGAATCTCAACTTCTAAACCTTTTCATTCGAAAATAGTTCGCTGTAGCGAAAGTCTCATCCAAATTTTGCATATTTAATCAAAAACAGGACAATTAAAGCATGAATCTTACAAATTCAATTACCGTCCTCGTGCCCAAATAAAAATTGACGCTAGAAAAATTGATTCCACTTCAATTCGTAATAAATGCAATAAATACTACAGACAGCTACAGTCAATAACACACGATCTATACAATGACAACAATATAAAAAGTAGTGAGCGAGAGAATTGTTGTTCATATTGAATTCGTGACAAAAAGCAAGAGATAAAGCAGATCGTATGAAACTTCGGTAGCGGCTACTGCCGCGTAGTGTTTCATTCCACAGAGGTAATCAAAAAAATCTTGCTGCTGTCGTGTGAATACTGTAGCGTACCAGTACATTTCTCTACCCTGGCCACGACAGACCGAATCGCAAATCGATCTCTTTCACGAGTGCGTGAAAGAGAGCTCGCCGAAGCTCCTCTAGAGAACTGCTGAAGTAATGTAAAAGCAGTTATTAACAGAAACGAAGGCAGCAGACCCATCTTTCCTGACAAAAACGGCGCTGCTTGGAAAAGCTGGAGTTTGAGGTAATGGAGAAGCTGTATCTTTCTCAGGAAACACGTACATTCTACAAGAAAGTGAACACATCCCGTGTAGGCTTCATGCCAAGAGCCGAAATGACTGACAACATGCAACACTGCAATGAGCAACTGAATGGCCCGGAGGTCAAGGACCAAGAAGTATGTGGAAAGAGCGGAGAAAAAATTCACCGCGCACTTCCCTTTCAGTATGTGCCTGCGTGTAGCAATGCTTTCACCACACTGTTTTTTTCTCTACACCAAAGTGACTCAACCAACTTACAGAGAGACAAACACACTTCCAGCTCACTTCCACATCTGATAGAAACAAAAAGGGTGAATCACTCTACAGAAAATACGCAGAAGTATACCACAGTGTTCACTGGTTAGTAGTCTGGAAAGTGAAAAAAAACCTACCCGGCAAAAGTGTAGTCCTCGTGTAGCTACCAGTGGTGGGCACCGCTAATCGAAAATTTAGCGACGCTAATCGCTAAACCGCTAACCGGAAAATTTAGCTCGATAATCGCTAAACGCTAAACGCTAAACCCACATCAGCGGAACTTTCGCTAATCGCTAATCGCTAACTTTTTAATATGTAAATAGTCATATCGCTATATTTATTGCTCGAATCTTACAAAAATTCGGACCACTTTGATCTTTTTTGGTTAAACAAACGAAAAACAATTACTTTTTAAACTTAAGTCAAGGTGCTCCCACAGACCGTTATTATAAAAAAAAATGCACCAAAGAATCTGAGTACACCGTTCGATTCGTTATGACGTCCAGAATGTCTGGTCAAAATTTCAAAATCATCGTACAAAGATTTATTTGAAAATCCCACAGTGCACAGTGCACAGTGGTCCAATAATGCAAAAAGTGGAACTTAATTCCATATCGCCTTTTAACTTCATCCTAGCTTAATAGTGTCTTCGGAGCAATTGTTCGTATGAATGACCCGCATAATTGCAAATTGTAAAAAAATATTAAAAGTTTACTATACTAAAAATAAAAAAATTAACTTTTTTGTGTTAAGAGATAGAAGAATAGTTTATTCAGCAAAGTTGTAGAAAATTCAAAATATGAAACTTTGTTGAACAAATGAAAATCCTATCTTTTTTCGGTACAAAGTTATGAAGTACATTACATGGAACTTATTTAAAAGTTAGTTTTTTGTACTTAACTTTAGTTAGTTGCATTTTACACGAAAGTGTAGTTCGGAGGAATTGTTAGGGCACACAAAACAAACATTTTTGCCGAAGACTATATATCTCCAGGAGTTTTCCTTACAAAGTTATATCATATTTTAGCTTATTTTTTCGATAACTTCAAGAATGTATAGGTTAAAAAGGGGCAAGTGGAATCATGATGTCAATAGTTTCTCTTGAAGTTAAGCTGAAGTACTATAAACTTCTTTAGGTTCCCTTTGTCCCAATCCACCCATTTTAGAGTACAGCGAACATATGTCACAGTAGGTTTTCATATATCAAAAATACTAACTTTTTTGTGTTAAGAGATAGAGGAATGGTTTATTCGGCAAAGTTTTAGAACGTGCAAAAATATGAAACTTTGCTGAACATACAAAATTTCTATCTTCATTGGGAACAGAGTTACAGAGTATTTCATGTAAAAGTTACTTAAAAGTTAGTTTTTGTACTAAACTTTTGTTAGTTACATTTTACAAGAAAACTTTGTTCTGAAGAAGCATTTGGGCATACAAAACACACGTTTTTGTTGAAGGCTACACATATCCAGGACTTTTCCTTATAAAGTTATAGCACATTTCAGCATATTTTTTCGATAACTTCAACAATAATAAATAATTTTTTTATTTTTAGTATAGTAAACTTTTAATATTTTTTTACAATTTGCAATTATGCGGGTCATTCATACAAACAATTGCTCCGAAGACACTATTAAGATAGGATGAAGTTAAAAGGCGATATGGAATTAAGTTCCACTTTTTGCCTTATTGGACCACTGTGCAGTGGTCTTAACTCGAAAAATCGTGATCGTCCTAGATTTGACTGCAAAAAAAAATGGTTTTATGTACTCCATGTCTTCAGCAAAATTATTTCATAGAACAAGGCCTTACTTTTTACGTTTTTAGTTTTTCGATCAATCCACCTAACAGTGAGATAAAAAAAATATTTTTTCTAATTTTCAATATATCAGATTGCTTCCTTCAGCAAAGTTGTGGAAAATTTAAAAAGAAAAACAATTGCTGCATACTGCGATGTCCTATCTGTACGTTGGACACGACAAAATAGAGTTTTTTGTAACACCCCTCCTTAAAGCAGTTTTTTGTCTATAATTTTGTCTGTAATAGTCAAAACAATGCAAAATGCTCTAAGATTTTATTCATTCAACTAATATTCTCTCAAGACTTTATAAAATTTATTGTGTTGACAATCATAGAAAAAGTTATAAACAAAAAACTGATGTTAAGGAGGGGTTTTTGTACTTTACAACTTTCAAAAGGGCATTACTCAAAAATGTACCATACGATGATTTTGAAATTTTGACCAGACATTCTGGACGCCATAACGAATCGAACGGTGTACTCAGATTCTTTGGTGCATTTTTTTTTATAATAACGGTCTGTGGGAGCACCGTGAAGTATTTACAATAAGAGGTTCACGAAACGGTATTCATATTTGATTTTGTAAAAACAAGAATAACAAAAGTTATTTAGCTTGCATTGAAAATAGATACTCTTAGGAATATTTTCATAAAAATTCAATTATTATCTGAATCGAAAAAGTAGAACCAAAGTTGTCATAATTTCAAGCGCATTGCAATTTACCAAAGTTCTTGGTGTGCCGAAAATTTAATCTAGACCTTGTGCTTGTTCTTCAAAATGCTGTGGCTTGTACGATAACTGGAACTCCATTCTAGGGTAAAAAACTGACAAAAGTAACTTTCGCAGTAAAGTATGTTCATCTTTCGTATCAATTTACGTACGCCATCAGCAATTCACAGTTTTTCTAAATATTTCTATTGTCGCTTCTCTATAAAATTTAGCGAATTAGCGATTAGCGTTTCGAAGGTAAAAATTTTAGCAACGCTAACAGTTTCGCTAACCAGTTCAAAAATTAGCGAAATCGCTAAATCGCTAACTGAATTTTAGCGTCGCTAATTAGCGAATCAGCGGAATGGTGCCCACCACTGGTAGCTACACCTCGAAAACGAATTCGACATAAGTAAGCTCGACCGGCACGAGCAACGCAGTCTTTTTTTTCTCCCAATCTCTTTTCCTCTTCTGCCATGCAAAAGAATACAGCACCGCAGATAGCTCTGCTGTGTAATAATTGTGCGTGATGTCCATACGTGTGAGAAAGCGCACCATAGTTCATTGTCACGCAAGAGAGAGATTTCAGATTTCACCGCACTGCGTTCAGGTAGCTCAACAGATGAAAATCATTTGTCGCTCTCTTCTAGCATGAGCGTTGATTTGCTCTTTAGTGTGACGGCAGTTGTTTCCGCAGTGCAAGATGTTCTCCTGCACTCTAGAGGTTTTCCGAGGAGAAAAGACAAGCATGTTCACCAGCTATTCATCGATTTTAAGACCGTTTACAATACTGTCGACCATGATAAAGGCCACGATGGATGGTGTACAGCGCTGTGTGAAGACTTCGGCTGCGTTATAGAGCCTGCTTCATACATGGAAGGGACTTCGATACGGCGATGTTCTTTTTTACCTACTGTTCAATATTTCAAGCATTTCAAGGTGTTATGAAACGTGCGGCCTTAAACATGTAGAGCACGATATTCAATAAGCCAGTTCATCTACTCCGCTGAACCTTGTCGGAAGTATGTTTCAGGCGCTTGCGTGAAGCAGAAAAGGTTGAATTGAAGGTGAATACGTCGAAGACCAAGTATGTGCTAGCAGCGGGGACGGAGCGCGATAGGGCTTGCATAGTCAGTAGCATAATAATCGACGGTGATGGGTTCGAGGTGGTTGACGAATTTGTATGCCGCGGATCGTTGTTAACGTCAGACAGCAACTACAGCAGAGAAATCTGCAAACATATCGTAGCTGGAAGACGTGCCTACTATGGATTCCATAAGACCTTGAGGTTTAGTAAATAACGCCCCTGTACCAAGTACACCATGTACAAGACACTAGCAAACACTGTAGTCCTCTACAGGCACGAAACATAGACAATGCTCGAGAAGAACTTGCAAGTACTGGGCGATTTTGAATGGCGTATGCTTAGGACCATCTTCGGCATCTTCATCTTCGAAGAATGAACAACGAGCTATATTCATCTTCGAAGAATGAACAACGAGAATATTCAGAAAGTCGCTAAAGCTATGAGGGTACAATGGGTCGGACATGTTGTGAGAATACCGGACAATAATCCCACAAAAAATGGAGTTCGTCTTGAATCCGAGCGGTACAAGGCGTCGAGGCGCGCATCGAGCTAGGTGATTGAACCAACCGGAGCCAGATCTTGTAAGTGTAGGACGTTCGAGAAACTGAAGATAAGCTCCCATGGACCGAATTTGTGAGCGTAACGGTGAGACGCAGATAAAAATCCTGAGGGATGCTTCACCAGCAAAGAATTTTGAAATTCGATACGACTTACTGAAAGGCAGCTTGTTGGCATAAGTACAAGAATAGTTTTTATGGTCACATGGAAGCATTTCCTAGCTTAAATGGAATTTGCTAGAGAACTCCTACATTGACAGGTGCGAAATGGAGGCAAGTTTTATAGTCTGATGAAACGAAAGCCAATTTGATTGGCTAAGATCACAAAAATCCGGCGGTAAAAACCTCAGCAAAGGGATCTTTCAGTGCAAGCAGACTGAAAATATTACGCAAGAATACTCGCTCTTGGTGACTTTTTGATATAACATGGACCACAACGGGTCTAACTTAAACGCAGGAGAATGTATGGCTGTTCATAACCTGAGTTAGAAGTTCAGCTATATGATTTGCTTTCATAACGATCATAAAACCCTAAACTATTTGGAAAATGTCGTTCAGTATAAAATCCTGAAGCGTAATCCCACTGCATCGAAAGCATGAAGGATGCGGGTATTCGCTCTCTAGGACAGTGGGTTGACCAGGAAAATTTGGTTGCGTCGGAAGCTAACGATGGTTTGCCTGATCAACTGTACTGGCGTTGAGGTATACGTGGACGAATTGATGACCACGAGCCACAGGTCCGCAATGCGAGTCCGTAATCATGGGCCTCGAAGCTTCTGGAATGATTTTAATGGCGGACGTGATTAGGGACAATCGGGCTCCGGTCAGCAGCAGCAGAGAAGTTGCTCTGTACAGCAAGACAAGTCAGAAGTCCACAGAACTAAAGAAGAACGTAAGAGGTGGTAAATTAGGCAACAATTGCAAAAAAACGTTTTGCATTTTGCAGCCAAGTTTCCCAGTACCAAGAAGTCAGCGGTGGAGACTGGCAAGTTGAAAGGGCTGTGCAGTGTCTTATCTATGGATACTGTTTGCTATCAATATTTGCAAACGCGGTGTTCACGACTAACAAATTACCGGCGTAGAGGAAGCAGGTCGTGTCAATCGACCGAAAAAGTATGAGGTTTAGTACTCATAACAAACGCAGGACAAAGGACTAGAAAAATTGTTATTATCAAACTCTCTACCAGCCAACACGAAATGATTTGGTTGTCCTCTAAGCCGCAGCTACGGATGCAATACGGAACAGCGCGATATATTTTTTTTTTGCTACGCTCCATCGGTTTGCCTCTACTGGTTCCCAACACGAAATGAGATTACTTCTTGAATTATTTTTCCTATGACTTACATTTTAAGTTATAAAATAGGCAATGTATGCGATTTTTACGAGGATACAAATAATGAACACGGGCTGAGGATGTGTTTTAAACTTAGAAAAAATATCCCTCGTCCAGACAGGTCTCGAACTCGCAGTCTCCGATGTCTCCGGCATGGTGTTTTGGCCATATAAACTACTGGGAGATGTAGTTTCTCCTAAGACCAATATCGATCACCCCTCTCGATTGCTCTAACTCTGCTCGCGAATGACGGATTTCCATAGTAGCATGTCCGAACGAACTTGACACTATCGAAAACCAGAGCTACAGGTCCAACGCTCTGGCAAAGGGAATGGTTGTGATGATTATGACCGTGGTCATCACGTAAAGAATAAGCGGACAATGCTGTATCGTGCCAGCATCGAGGAGGCAGCCCCTCTAGTATGATGTAGGTAGCGCAACCCCGGTTAGGTGGCATACCGAAACTCAAACCAATCACGGAAGGCGAAAGTAGAGTAAGAAGTAGAAGTAAGAATTGCCTACCAGTTGGTTGGATGGCCTCAAATGCCCAGTCTACAAGAAAGGACGCAGACTAGAGTGCGCCAACTACAGAGGGATCATCCTTTTGTCACGTATCCTGTTCAACAGACTGAGACCGCTTGAGGAGTCCTTCGTCGGTGAATACCAGGATAGTTTTCGTGAGGGCCGATCAACGACGGATCAGATGTTTAACCTGCGGACGATCCTGGATAAATTCCGGGAGTACAACTTGCAGACCCACCATCTGTTCATTGATTTCAGGGCAGCCTACGATTCGGTAAAAAGAAATGAGTTGTGGCAGATAATGCTCGAACATTGTTTTCCGGCAAAACTGATCAGTCTGATACGTGCGACGCTGGATGGCTCGAAATCAAGTGTTCGGATTGCAGACGAAGTGTCAACTTTGTTTGTGACCTTAGATGGATTGAAGCAAGGTGATACACGGTCGCACATGCTCCTTGGCTTTGCGGACGATATAGATATCATAGGAATCGATCGTAGGGCAGTGGGGGAGGCTTTTGTACCTCTGAAGAGGGAGACTTTTTTTTTATTTTTATTGCTTTAATACGGTGGCTTTCAGCCACAGGCTGGTTCGCCATCAGAAGAAGGAGACGGCGTGAATAGGCGTGACCGTTAACTCAATCAAGACGAAGTACATGGTTGCGGGTAGAGACAGGGGCAGGTCTAGTGGTGTTGGTGCTGAAGTAGTGATTGATGGGGAAGTATTTGAAGTTGTTGGAACACTTGTGACATGTGACAACGATGTTTCCCGTTAAGTGAAAAGACGGATTGCAGTATTAAATAGGGCCTTTTACGGATTGCGTAAGCAGCTCAGGTCCCGCAACTTGCAAACGTCGACGAAATTCGCTTTGTATAAAACGCTGATCCTTCCGGTGGCCCTCTACGGACACGAAGCGTGGACGTTGAAGCAGGTGGACCGGAAAGCTCTCGAAGTTTTCGAGTGAAAGTGCTGCATACAATTCTCGGTGGGAAACTAGAAAATGGTGTGTGGCGCAGACGCATGAATCACGAGTTGTACCAAGTGTATAGAGAAGTGAACATTATAGACCGCATTAAACACGACAGACTTCAGACAGATATCTGGATGTTGGAAGTTAAAGCGCGTACCGACAGTGAAGAAGAAGAAGTATGATTTCAAGGCAAAAAGGCTATCTCTATCGGCTATTAGGGCATCAAAGATAGCCGTCTCTGGGATCCGAAAAACACCAAGTTCCCCTCCCCGTATAGGTCAGCTAATTTGCAGTAAAAACCATGGCCCAACAATCGCGATCGCTGTTAAACAGCCCAGTATGGAGATAGCTTCTTTCCTCAGTTACCATCTTATCTATCTTACCGACGGAGATTTGCCATGGACGTTCTAAAAAACCTACGAAAAAGTTCTGCAAAGACCTGACCGAGGTCATTGCAACCTATTCGGAATTGGTGAAGAAATGGGTTTTCAAAACGAAGCGTGGTCCTGATTGGATCTTTTGAAGTTGTAGAGCTTGTAGCATGGTGAAGGAATACCCTCGAAGACAATGTCTGAAATATGAGGAGGTGTACTCTCCCGATTCACTACCTCTGTTCTCCAGCAATGAGCTCCCTTGGCGCAAGTAGACTAGAAGTCGTACTTAGTTAGCATTTTGGTGGCCTTTTCAATAGAATCGAGTACATCATCACAAGAAAGTTGACGCTTTACAAAACACCGAAAGCACCGGTCATCTCTTTCGTAAAACTGTCCACCTAACATACGGCTTTTGGGGATTTCCGAACGGCAGGTTTTGCTAGAGTATAGACCAAGACGATTCAGTATAGGAGACTGTCGTGGGACGGAGTAAATAAAGTTATTCCGAATAGGTTTTCGTCCTTCTGGTGCGGGCGTTTGAACAATTTCCGTGGAGCGCTTTTTAAAATCTCAAAATCAGAGAATCTTTTGAAACCGACCGATTTGTTGGTGAAATGATTCATTAGTGAAGCGATGTGATGAAGCTTCCCTCCCAGCTGGTCTCGAGGTACGATGCTGGCCTAACAAGCCAGTCGTCGTAGGTTCGAGTCTCGGCTCAGGAGAGACTGTTAGTGTCAATAGGATCGCAGCGCTAGCCCCGCAATTGTCCTGTACACTTTACAGTTGGCTGCGAAGTCTTCGTATAATAAAACAGAAGGTTGAGTTCCGAATCGGAATATAGCACCAAGGCTTTGCTTTGCTTTTGAAGCGTTAATGATGCAAATTATGACTTTTTCGCTTGTTGCTTTGGTACTGGCGATTCAACTGCTTTGAAGTAACCAATTGCACCTTTGGAAAGGTTTCGAGTTTCGAAGCCTTTGCGCAAACCATGTGGCTAGGCCATCATACAGGATGTTTACCAGGCAAATACTCAATACTCATTCCATTTCTTCTAGAACAGTGCTCGAGTGGAGAATATGTGATTTGTGTTTCTTCTTCGATTTTCAGTGGATATCCGTTAGATTCAGACGGTCTATTCACGACGATGGCCTACAAACTAAAGACTACTGCCAAGAGAAATCTATTTGTTTTGAACGCGTTCAAGATATAATTATATATGGACAGGAAGAGGTTAATGAGTTCGTGGATTTTAAAAGACGCCTGTGTTGTATAGAGTTCACTGCTGTACTGCCGTAGAAGTTTTGAGGTAGAATACTTGATCGATAGTAGACAGCCACGAAGCACGAGGTCATCAAAAGGAAGGTGTTGTGAAGATTCATGGGTATCTATAGATTCGGGTTGGAATAAAGCCTCAATGAGAAAAACTTGTGAAGCGGTAATATCCCGTTACATTCTGTTAGAAAAACGACTTCTAATATTGAAGATGTGACCATTTCAGTGTTGCTAAGATCTTTCCTATAGTAGTTCTAATTTAGATAACATATTGGTAACATTTGTTAATTTTTCTTTCGACACATGCCGTGCAGCCATCCCCAATTTCCCGTTGGCTTTTCTCGTTTTTTTTTTGTCGAATTTTCGCTCGCGTCAACACACAGTCGGGTGGAAGAAGGTTACGAGTATCCGCTCCCGGGATGCCGGTGCTGTTGCTTCTTTTTCACGCTTTCCGTTTCGCAAAGGGACCGCGCACTTATCTAGTTACCATCATTGCGGGGTGATCGTCGTCTTCGTGGTCGTAGGTCGAGGTAGCGTGCGTGTATGTGTGTCTTTACCGGGCCTATACTCTGCACTTAGGGGTTAATTATGAACCAAGTGAATGGTCGTTGCTCTCGCAAGCGGTCAAAACTTTCGATACTAACTTTCGTTTCGTAGATGGAAGATATAGAGATTAGTTTATTTAGATTCTCGCTAAACGAAGCGAAGGCTCAGTTCTGGCTAGCAAAAGTAAACAACGAGGCCATTGGCAGTAAGTAAGCCGATTGTAATACCGAAGCTAAAACAGTAAATACTTTTAAACTTTGGTATGATATTGCTTGTAAGCGATTCTTGAGCTAAAGTAACTATTTATCGTAGAAGTAAACAAAAATTGAAACAAAACATATGAGCTGGTGAGCTTAGCAACACGTGAGAGCTATCATAGCAACAGTTATTGTCATCAAAATGCTGGTTGCAAATGTAATCGTTGAGATTTACGTAAGCTTACAGCGCAACTGAGATAAAACTACTTCTGTTGGGTGAACATAGCAAAAGATTCCAATCGTGTTCGTCTTCTAATCAAAGTTCTGTGAGTTAGTCCTAGCGGTACAGGTAACTAAACAATACCTCAAACGTGAAGCGTTTCAGTGGTAGTCTACACTGGCTTGTCTACGGTTTTGAACAGTCGTAACTAAAGTGTCACTTTTTGTAAGTTTTTTTTTTCTCTATTTAAGATTGGTCAGGCGTGTTGCGTGGAGCACATTTTGAGCTTAGCTTCCAAACGTTCTGAACTCTTAGTTACGACACATGAGAGCCATACTTTCAGAAACGTATGCTTGGAGTTGCTTCAACGTGAGGCGCGGTGTACTGGTACTGTGTTGGTACAGGTGAAGCGTTCTTCTTACAGATATTACTCTGTGTGAGTGGTGTTGGGTGCTTTTGAAATGAAGGAGCAATGCATTACTGATAGAAACGCTCCGATGGCTGTCAGTTGCGTTCGCTCGAATTTCGATGGACAAAAAAAGTTTCACTGGCCTTTCTGACGCCAACGACCAACGCGCGTTTCTATCGTGAGTGTGTGTGTCTGTTTGTGTTTGTGGGGGGTGGTTTTTCGTGTTAGTGTGAACAACTATCATTCAGGAAATCAAGAAGATAAACTAGCAGAAATAATCATACCCAGTAGTCAGACATCGGTTTCGATACTAACGGCTAATGCGCTATTGTGGCGTTGCTGTAAGTTATTATTCGTTCCACCGGCACCCCCGCCACTACCGGGGAGGCCACCCCCGCCGCCACCGCCACCGCCGTTCGACGGTTGCTTACAGCAGTTTTGCTGCTGCTGCAATTGTTGTTTATCGGTAAGATGCGCTCCTAAAAATGGAACCATACGATTTTGTTCACCTAATAGGCCCGGCGTTGTCTCGACCCCGTCCTCCAGATCCATCATGTCGGACGATGATTCGGACAACGAGTTGTTTTTCTTTAGATGTTGACCTAGGTGGAAGAAGAGAAAAGGCAGGATATTTATTAGGTAGGAAAGTATATAATAAATATTCGTTACAATTTCTGCAACGAATACGATGTGAGTAGCAGTAAAAGTGAAAAGTATATACAAAAAATATGCTTATTCCCAATTAAATAAATAAAAGGCGCTTTACAGAACAATTTATTCAGTTTTTCCATGTACAAATTTTTCGAATACACTGTTTCAATAAAACAAATCAGTTTACTTGAATTTGAATATTAAAAACGCAGTAGTGGACTTATATACCGTTAAAAACGCATTTTTCAAGACAAAGGCTTTTCAACTCCAACTGTGATGTTGGATCACATTTTTTGAAAAAAGAAAGATAGTAGTTCCCTTTGGAATTTTCTTCTCTTGCTGTGAAAATATTTTTGAATATTCAGACATTCACCACTAATAGGAGGTACGGATCTTACAACAAAACGCAAATTTAAATTTTTTTGTTTTTTTTTATCAAAACGATATTCGTCGGTAATGTTTATTTAGGAAGTTTAACACATTTTAATCATTTATTTTCATGTGAAGTGGAATGATCGGAATCGGATTTGACGAGATTGCACTACTAAGTCATTTGATGTCTGGACACAAAAAAGGATCTCAAATTGGCCTCAGATTTAATTTAATTTTATCTTTATTACTAACTAGAGTCATAGTGAATATATGAAAACGATTTAAGGCCGACTGTTTAACGAAACTTAATAATCTATAATTACGTTATTTCAGTTTGATTTGTTTAGTTTCAAAGAGTACATAATGTTATTCTCAAATGACGGGCATTCCATCTTCCCAACCAGCCTACAAAGTACTAAAGGCTTACTTGCAAGGCATAAAAAAACTAATGAACTGAAATGTTTATCATAAACCAGAGCTCGCGCATCATAAGACGGACGTCACGGTTGTAAACAACCGAAAATCGGAGCAACAAGGGAGTTGTCAGCGTCGGAGACTGCACCATCACCTCGAAGCGATCCCTGAAGCTCTTGGGGGTTATAGTGGATGGCAAGCTCACGTTCGGAAGTCACGTCGACTATGCCTGTACGAGGGCCTTATCGGCTATTGCAGCACTTTTTCGTATGATGTCCAATAGCTCAGTGGTTTATGGCAGCAAGCGAAGACTTCTTGCCAGCGTGGTTTCGTCCATACTTAGGTATGGTGGGCCAGTGTGGTCCAGAGCGCTAGGTACTAACAGTTACCGTGGTAAACTGGAAAGTACCTACAGGCTCATGTGCCTGAGAGTTGCGAGTGCGTATCGTACGGTGTCATACGATGCAATCTGTGTCTTGTCCGGCATGATGCCTATCAGCATCGCCATCAAGGAGGACAGAGAGTGTTTCGACCAACGTGCCACAAGGGGCATACGAGGTACCAGAAGGTCATTCTCGATGCTTCGCTGGCAGCGGGAATGGTCCAACTCCACAAAGGGCAGATGGACGCATCGACTCATACCGGAGATATCCGGCTGGATCGGGAGACGACATGGTGAAGTGAACTTCCACCTGACACAAATCCTGTCACGCCATGGTTGTTTCAGGCAATATCTGCACAGGTTCGGACACGCGGGGTCCCCCATGTGTCCCGAGTGCGTAGAGGAGGAGGAGACTGCTGGGCATGTCTTCTTCGTATGCCCCCGTTTCGTAAGATCGAGCAGCGACATGATGGCTGTGAGCAGACCTGGCACTACTCCGGACAATCTAGTCCGGAGGATGTGCGACGACCCGGACATCTGGAACGCGGTCTGTGCGGCCGCCTCTCAGATTGTCCTGGAGCTGCAACGTGTATGGCGGGTCAACCACCAACACGCCAGTGGTGGCTAATTACCAGTCTCCAGGTAGTCAGCTAGGAGGTTATAAGAGTAAAGAGGGTGCATCACGCACAAAAGCCACTCCCCGACGTAATTCTTAACCGTCGTTCCGGGAGGGGTTTTAGTGGGTCGGGGCAGAAATCAGTAGGTGCCTGGGGGAGTGTAACTACCCTAGCATCTCTCCCCTAGTCTCATCCCCACACTTTGAGTTCTCTTCTGAGGTGTCTGTTTGTAGATTTCTCCGCCACCTTTAAAAAAAAAGAGTTGTATGCCACCACGGGCCGGCGCGTGGCAATATGTGCGTGACCACTGACAGTTCCCGACAGTCCCGTACCAGCAGCGGGTGATCGCTTGGGGTGGTGAAGGTCGGACACTAGGCAGTAGACTTCTCGCAAAAGCTACAAGTAACCGGAAACATCTCTGATACAATTACGGTAACTGGTCGCAACTTTTTAGGACTCGAGTCGGAATTCGTTTTCGTACCTCGATTCTGGGTTGGCACCTGCACCGAGCTCCCTTATTAAGGTCGTGTGACAACGGCTTGAAACGGGGAGATAACAAACGGTGCAGGGGTCTTCGTTCTGTAAAACCTGGCAGGCCTTCCAGTACCTTCCGCATCTATTGCCTGGTGGGAATCAGGCAGGAGAAGGATCAGATGGTGGAAATTGGTTTTGGGCCAGATTCCCTCTCCTGACTTCCGGCGGTCGGGGGCGACATAATTGCATTATCTCACTGCTTCGGCATAGACCACCATGGGACCACATAGGCGACTACTCCCTTATGAACAAGGATAGCGGCTGGAAGGGGGACCTTATTAACTACAAAATGAGCACAAATAAGAAAAAAGTGACGGGTGTGGAGGGACTACGAAATCCCTTCGTGCGAGGTGGCATCCAGCGGTCTCCGCAGAAAAAGGCGGAGACTAAAGCAGCCAAACCCGGTGGCGGATAGGCTAACACGCCAGTTTCACACCGGATTTTGCGGTCGATGGTCTCTTGCTAATCGAGGCCATCGAAAAAAGCAGGGACAAGTGGCCTAGGGTGGCAGCGCCTCCCAAACAGCTCGATGATATCATCGAGTTCGCGGAGAATAGGGGCAATATGTTAAGGGATCTGAAGCAGGACCTCCTCCTGCTTTGGGCTACCATCGACGAAGCTCAAAAGAAGTATGCCGAACTTGTGGCTCGGGTTGAAGCCTCCGAAAAGATGGTGAGGATTAGGAGGGTAACCGAATCTAAGCAGGTTCAGACCGATGCCCCCTTGCCCTAATTCACAGGTCCGTAAGCGAACGAGGCAATCCCCGGGGGAAGCGGCCCCCGATAACGTGAACAAGCGGTTGGTAGAGCTAGCCTCGCGAGCTAGCACACCAATAGGCTCGAAGGCCGGAACACCGACCGAAGCGGCGACTGCGGGAAACCCATTGGTTATCATAGTAGGAAAAGAGCGCATGGAAGGTTAAAAGCGGCAAGACGGAGCAGCGACAAAACGGCCGCCAAATGTCAAAAAGGTGAGGAGCTGGGGAGACGCCTTCATACTCAAGACTGACGGGTCGAAGTACTCTGAAGTCCTAAAGAAAATGAGGAGCGAAACCCAGTTCAAGGATTTAGAGGATGTGCGGACCATCCGTCGATCTTGCACTGGCGAGATGATTCTTGAGCTCCGAAAAAATGCGAAGAACAAGGGCGCTTCCTACAAGACGGTAACCGAGCAGGTGCTTGTCAAAGAGGTGCAGGTTCAGGCACTCACCTCGGAGGTGACAGCTTAAAAATCTAAATGAAATCACCAAGGGGTGCGATGTTGCACAAGCCCTCCAAGAGAAGTGCGTGGGAATCCAGGTGGCTACCTTCCGCCTAGCATCGGCAGATGTGAACCTAGCTCTAAAGGAAGGCAAGCTAAAGGTCGGCTGGTCAGTATGCCCTCCGGGTATACTTCAACAACCGGACGTTTGCTTCCGGTGCTTTGAGGGAGGACATAAGTACTGGAGCTGCAAGGGGCCCGACAGGAGCCAGTTATGCAGACGTTGCGGTGGTGTAGGCCATAAAGCGAAGTATTGCGGGGAGTCTCCCAAGTGCATGGTATGTTCCGGAAAACGAGACTCCAAACACTTTATGGGAGGCCCCAGGTGCCCAGCCGGTTAGCCGGCTGCGAAACGACGGGCATAAGGGTAGCGCAATGAAACCTGAACCACTGCTTCGCGGCTCAGCAGCTGCTATACCAAGTGGTCACTGAGTCGCTGTCGGATATCGCCATCGTATCGGACTCCTACCGCATCCCTCCCGGAGACGGTAACTGGGTTGCGGATAAGTTAAGTATGGCGGCCGTATGGACGACGAGCAGGTTTCCGGTTCAGGAGGTTGTTTCAATCTCAAACGAGTGTTCTACTGCAGTTACCTGCCACGTTGGTCTACCGAAAGGTTCACTCAGGTCGACACCAGTTATCCATGGAGCTAACGGGCCTAACGCTGTTGGTGGTGGCGGGTGACTTCAACGCTTGGACTGTTGAGTGGGGAAGTCGCTCTACGAACCAGAGGGATCAGATCCTGTTGGAGGCTTTGGCAAAGCATCTGGCCAACGTTGGGACCAAGTGTACATATAGCAGAAATGGAGTCGATTATCGATGTGACGTTCTCCAGCCCAGGACTGATCACGAACTGGAGGGTAGACGATGGCTACATAAATAACGACCACCAGTCGGTTTGCTATAGCATAGAAAACAACGCGAGGCGGCAAGTGACAGGTAGAACCAACACTCACACCGTCCGCGGCTGAGAGACATCGCATTTCGGTGCCGAGGTATTCGAAGAGGCATTGAGAAGAGAGTGCGATGGAGGCAGTTTGCTCCGCCCGACTGAGACTTGTCTAGTCTAACTCATACTTTCTTGTCAGGGTTTCGGCAATAACTACAAGGTTTTCCGCTGTGATTCCGCGGTGGAGTGTTTTTGTGGTTGCGAATTCGTAGTCCGGAGTAAAAGTTTTCTAGGATCATACCCTTTTTTTTTGAACCTTGAACAGGTTTTTTCGGTGTTTTCGCTGATACTGTAGTGATCGACATCATGGATGTATGGGAGTACTCGGTCCGAAGATATATACAGGTTACAGAGAAACAACGTGATGTCACCATGCTTAAACACGGGATCAACAGAAACCTTTTGCTTTGGTTTCTGTCATTCCTCGTCGGTCGTCATCTTATTGTATTTCTATCGGAAATTGCCATTCTCCTTGCTTTGGTGCTACGTGAACTTAAACTTTATCACCGTGCCAATATTGCCAGACACAATCCGCTGGAGAGGATTACTATTCCTCTGGTCAGTTTTATTATAAAAAAGACTTATATTTTATCAAGAAGAAGGAGTCTAATCGACGTTCGTTTTTAATTGCACTGAATCGAACCATTTTTGAAAAATTGGTTAAGATTATACTCTTAGGAGCCAATTTATATAATTTTCAAGTGTGTCACCTCGACCTCCACCTGATGGAGAATTAATCTCACGTATGTCACCCTTTTGGAAGTTACACATGAAAAATTTTTCCCATGGGTGTCACTCCCTAGCGTGTCACCGGGAAAGATTTTTTTTAGTAGGGATCAGGATTCACCTTGAAAAGTGATGCAATGGACGACTCTATTCTATCTATTTCGAGAGCGACAATGCGCGCCCATCTCTACTCGACCCAGGAAACATACAAATGTTCACGCAAGTTGTTTCATTACGAAAACAGAGGTTATATGCGACGTTGTCTTTGAAGCATATAAATGTTCTTTACCGTATCAGGAGAAAGCAAACAGATTCGGACCAAGTGAGGTGGTGGTGATGAGGAGCCTTAGAATGAACCCATGCTTAAGTCCTTTGATATTCAAAAATGGCCTGCTTGTGACAAGACTCGAACTCACAACCATCTGCCTATCAAAGCGAACTCTGTAGCAACACTTCACACTATTGTTACAAAACTAGAGAAATCTTTTGCAGCAAAGGAAATTTCGCTTTAAAAATCCCCTGATGTAGAAGAAGAATTAAAATCAGCAAACCTTGCCCGCAAGGAAGCGTGGTATCTCTTCTATTGTGGTGTTTAGTGGGTGGTGACCTAATCATAAAAATTATAAATAAAGGTTTTGAATTAGCTGAAATTGCTGAAGATATAGTCATAATTGTTCCTGGCAAGTATGATGCTATCATCGCAAACCCAATGCAAATTGCTTTGAACTTTGTTTCCTCTTGGTGTGATAGGAAAGACTTGAATGTAAATTCTTTAAAAATCACTACAGTTTCATTTACACGAGGGAAAAAAATATGCTTAAGAATTCAAGATCACCTTCAAAGCTTTTGGAATTTTTCGACAACATCAAATACCTCGGAGTACCTCTTGACGAAAAACACACAGGAAAACACATCTAGAGCAGGCAATGAGTGAAGCTAAACCTACTCTATAAATATGTAATCAAACTTTTGGTAACGAGTGGGGACTCAAATCAATAACGATCCGATTATTTGGCTGTTGGGAGACTAGGAATCAACTATGCTTCACTGGTTTAGGGGCCGAAAACAAAGAAAAAAGTGCTCAAAATAAGTTGGAAAAGCTTTAACGGCTAGCAACTCTCTCAATAACGGATGCAATGAGAAGCACACCTTACAAAGCACTGGAAGCTTTACTCTTCATGCTTCAACTGCACCCATTTATAAAATTAGAAGCCGGAAAGAGTGCTTTAAGGATCAAAAGATCTTTAAAACTCTTTGAGGATGACCTTACAGGTTATTTAAATACACTAAGGTAATTTTTTACGCGGGGGATGCGTTCCTAATTTGTATGGGCCCGCTTTCAAAACGACTTTTTTGAGTTGCAAATTTATAAGAAGAAGAAAACTTCATAAGAAAACCGTCCTAAAACGTTTAAACCTCGTTTGAATATGATAGTGGCCAATCTAGAGACCAAAATGCAATATTTTAAATTTTGAGTATTTACTCCAAAAATTGTGATTTTTTTGAAAACGAGTGATCATATACTCGTGGCCTAAAACGGAAAATGGGATTGGCATGAGGTCGATATCTTGTACCGTTTTTGAGTAATGGAGGAAAGCAACCCTTAAGCGTACACTACACGAAGCAAATATTTGCCTAAAATGACGGTAAATTTTTGTTTGCCCGTGTAATATCAAAGTATTTGCCTAATTTAATATCAAAGTATTTGCCTAATTATTTGTTGAAAAATATTTGCCATCGTATTTGCTTAACAAAAAAATAGGTAAATATTCAATTCGTCTAATTTCTTTCTTTGCTAATGAGGTCACAACCGAGCGAATATTCGCTTATATTTTTTCTTTGTTCATACTGAAATTCGGTATGAGCAAACTGCAGCAAATGGATTTTAATGTGTCACTTCACCTAAAATGTTTTGATTCTACTTGATGAGGGTAGTCCTTGTAGTTATCAGTACACGTGAAACTGATATAATTCTACTCTAGTAAAGGTTTCTTGAATTGGTTAAAAAACCAATTTTACAATTCATACTTCATTTAATAATTATTGAATTTCTCAATCGAACTTGATAATATAATTGCAGAGCCAAGTAATACGGTAAATTTAACCTATAACCGATGTTAATACATTGAAAATTGATCTTACTGTTCGAAAATACGACATGACATAAATATTTCAATTAAACTCAAAGTCAAAGGTTTCTTCCTTTCGCAGCAACAACACGGATTATGGCAAGCGCAATTGTATAGTTCTTCGATTAAAATTGTCGAATGATGGAGAAACCTCCATATTTATCAACTAAAATACCCATACAAAATGCTGCTTTTTAATATATGGAGATACAAACTCCAAAACGTTGGGAAAATAACTGTTCCAGTGTGAGAAGTTTTAATTTAAAAGTGGTACTTTATCAGTTAACCGTAGCATTTTCGTTTCACCCTGAAAGTTTGACCCAATCTCGCACCAGCACGCATTCAAACAGCCTTCTGATTCTCGTCATTTCCCATGGTAAATTGGCAAGCATGACCAGATGGGCAAACTAAAAATAATTCCTCTATTTGCGATGAACAATTGTCACTCGGAATAAAATATATCGTACGGTAGACTTTATGAACCAAAACAAAGAAATTATATTTTCTAGTGGCAGATGAAATATTGTTGGGCAATGGAAACTAGATTTGTTATGTTTTCTACGAAGTTTATTTTCTGAAGATAATTTGCTCCGTGTAGTAGCACAGCAAACATATTTGCAAAAAATGAGCGAAGAGACTTTGATGTCATTCGAGCAAACAGAGTCTTGAACAAATATTTGTTATAGTGTAATAGCGTAACAAATATATTCACCTAAAAAAAGTTTTGCGCAAATAAATTACATACCAAATATTGCAAATATTTGCCTCGTCTAATGTCTGCTTTAGACATGCAGAAAGCGTCAAGACTTGGTGTTATCTAAAAAACGGAAAGAATCGACTATTTGAGGCTTAGAAATTTTTGAGCTGGTAAACATTCTCATTTCACTTCACTGTCAATCTCACTACACGGAGCTATTTTTTGCCACCTCACTTTAGGTGAAACCGAGAATAGCTCTTAAAAAGTGAAGTGAGTGTGAGAGTGAAATATTTTTCATCCCGTAATAAATACCCGTGTACGTTGGGAAAGGCTTTCTCGAACTATAATTGACGTGAGTATGATCGCCAGAAGTTTATGTTTTAACAATATGACGAACAAGGTATCTAAGCAATGGATTAATAATTAAAAAGTTAGATCTTATGAGCTAGCTCGCTCTTTAAGCTTGAGAGTGTTGAAATCTCAAATTTCCAAGGTTTTTAACTGAAATAGTGTCCTCATTAAGTCAATACCTAATAATCGCATACTAAATTACTTACTCTCAGCGCTATAGAACTTTTAATTTGTTGACTATTAGCACTTATATTAGTTGTAGTTCCGATAGATTTTTTTAAATTTCTGATTTTATAAATTTAAAATAACGTTGCGCCTCCATCAAACTACCATGTAGAGCAGACCCTTATGATTCATATCAAAATATTTTCGTTTTGTTTAGTAGAACTTACCCAAAGTGCCAGGAAGATACGGACAGCTGGTGACGTGGTTGAAGTTTTGACTCTGCATCTCCTCCTGGTCCGTTTCGCGATGGTAGAAGTAGTTGAAGTTGCTGACGATAACCGGCACCGGGAGGGCAATCGTAAGCACACCGGCAATCGCGCACAGTGATCCGACGATTTTGCCCCAAACACCGACCGGTCTGTAGTTGTTGTGCGTAGGAAGAGGAGAAAGAACATGAATTAGACAGGCGAGAGTACCTTTCAACCGGGTGGGGCATACGGTGCGCCTTGGCGGTGATCCATCCGGGCTCTATCGAGGCCGAACCAGGTAGAGCGGTTCGGCGGAGCCAGGATGGCTCATCAAGGCTTCTTTTCATTCAAAAACGCTCAAAGTGCCGTGATAATGTGTGTACTTGCAAAAGAGCGAACGCGAAATGGATAACTGGGAGCGTTGGCGCCCCGGTTTAAAAGTACATAATGAATGCGCGAATGTGGGTGCGAGGTGGGGCGGTTACTTGGGGGTCGCTCCACCGCAAATCATGAATGATTAAGGTATGAATTGACGACACAACAACAGCTAGATGGGATGACGTTACACATGCAGTTCACAACGGCTTCCATGCACACACACAGATGCACACACATGCACACGAGAAAGTTGTCACTTGTAATAGAAAGTGTTGAGGAATAAAAAATCGAAAAGTGAGCATACATTCAGGAGACTGGTGAGCTGGATATAGAGTAGAGTAGGCGTGTTAAAGTGCCAGCGGAACAGCAGAGAAACGAAACGGCAAAGCATTGATTTTAAAATTTGAAGAAAAAAAGGAGCAAAAAACATGCACTTTGACACAGTGTCATGCAAACTGGGGATGAGGTGGGATTGTTGGTTGGCGGGATCATGATTTACTGACAAACCAAGGGCATACAAAAAAGAACGAAAAATCGAACAAAAACCAAACCATATGATTGGCAAACGCGGCAAGCCGAAACGGTTTAGTAGCGAAACTCAAGATAGAAAAGTCCAATTTTCGAGGGGGAACGGGGGGTAGAATGAAAATGAGGCGTTTTTCTCACTCTGGACAACTTATTTTTTCATTCTTTAGTAGAAAAAAATGTACAGCGAATTCACTTTCGAAGGTTGATTTCTGGACCGGATTGAGAAAAGTTGTCTCCTGGTGGATGGTTTATGAAACTGAGTGTGTGGTGGCGAAATAAATGCAGGATTTCTAAGACACAATACTTTTGAGCAGCGAATTTTTCGATTTTTCGATTCGTAAAATTTCGATCGCCAGCTTCGCCAATCAGTTGCCGGATCGGATTCTGTGCATGCAGCTGCTGGAAGCTGCCCCACTAAGAATGCTTTCGATTCTTTTTTTTTGTTGCTAAAGTTTTTGGTATATATAATATATGATGGAAATATTCCGGAATAAAATAAACGCTAGATCAAAGCAGTGCTTTTCGGATTGCGTGTCAGTGTGTCAACTACCCTAGATGCAGTAAGAGAGAAACGGGAAATGTCACGTTTTGGTGGTGTCCAGCTGGCCTACTTTTCGCAGTGCAGGCCGCTCTCGATTGGTTGGTACTAGAACAGAAAAGTATGACAATCTGGGCTACTTTGATCGGTTGCTCGACTAAAACACTACTGGGAATGATGATCGGTCTACCACATCGTTTTTGATTTTGGGATGATTCGTGTTGTTGTTATTTTGTTTACTAATATTTTATTTGAGGGGAAACGAGGAAGACACTCAGGTTTTTTTTTTAATCCGAGCGAAAGGTTGGTGGGGATGGGATGAGAAGTGTCACATTAAACCGATTCACTAGAAATAGACATCGCTTAACTCCGCTATCTACGAATTTTGCTTTGCACACCAGAGGTCGCAAAAAGAGAGCTAGGCCAATATAAAATCGAATCGCGAATTGTCGGATGTAACATGAGCAAATATTGATGAATGTAAGAATGTGGAGAACAAGAGGCAGGCGAGAGCGATACGGTTTGAATATAATATATAGGAATGCATGTAAAAAGAGTAAAAAAGAGAGAGAGAGGCGAAACAAGGGTGGTGAAGATGGCGCTAGTTAGCATAATATGCAAAAAACTGTGAGGCAAAATTATGAAACGGTGTGTTTTTTTTTTTAATTATTTGATTGTGTGGTACTATTAGGAACAATAAAATAGTGATGGAAGGTGAGAGACAGAGTGAGAGATTGAGCGAAACGTACGTCATGTCACCATATCCGACAGTAGTCATGGTAACCACAGCCCACCAAAATGCATCTGGTATGGACTTGAAGAATGAGTTTTCGCTTCCCGCTTCCGCAAAATAAACAGCCGATGAGAAGAGCACAACGCCTAAAAAGCACCGTAGAAAGAGAGAAAGCAAAGGAAGCGACCGTTACTCAAAAAATAATCGTAATTTCATTGCGCACGGCTTCCGAATCAATGTTCTGTTTTTAATATCCTTTTTCAATTTTGTTGTTGAGTTTCATCACTGAATAGCCGATTCCTAAGTCGAGCTTTCAGGCGTCAGATTCCGAGATTTATGCGCATTTTCCTTCGCAAAACATAGTCACACCTTCTCCAGGGAGCATATCTCTTTTAATACATTCTACTGTGAATGGGTTTGCATCGGAAATGCCCTCAATTTCCGAGTGTGATTTTTGCTAACTGATAAAAAACAAACCGTTCGAAAAACCCACCATCTGTTTAGCAGCGTATTACAGAAGATACACTGAAACAAATCTTCGTTCTTTTTTCCCGAGATTAAGCACTTTATAGAGCAAGGGATCTGATTGGTCCTCGCAACTTCCTGCGTCGCTGGTTGGTAACCCAGAGATTACACTGACGGAAGA